>NC_088602.1:130792637-131481804 GCF_036013475.1 Columba livia
ATTAAGTGACTCGCTAAGACCACACAAGAAGTGAACTATTATCAATAGGCCTCAGGCTCCTATCTCCTAGCCTGCAGCTCTCATTAGTAGATATGGGACTTCTCATATTAAAACCAGGACTGGTCTACATAAAGCATCATAAAACTTGGGAATGGCATTGACGCACCCACTGGATGTCCAGATAACCTCCTGGCCACCTGTGCTCCTTATGGCACCTGAGGACATAGGCAAAAAAATCAGTCTTGCAGCTCAACTTCTCAAAATAAGCCACCCTGTGCTTGGGCACAAGTAGGCTGCACACCTTCTTGCTTTAGTGACTTAGTGTGTAGCCCTCTTAACTGAGAGACTTATGATATCAAGGCTGCTTGTTCAGGTTGGTAGAGCTCTTCTGAAGAACAGCCTGGTCCTACAGGGGTTTTGATGAGGATATTTTAAAGTGCAGGGGTATAGCTAAAGTATTTGTCCACACTGAGACAGATCTAACTTTTCCTTTGCTTGGGTATAGTCACATTAGGTTATTCACGCCTTAGAAATTACTAGAAGGAGTGACTGTTTAGGGAAAAACAAAACAAAAAAAAAAAACATTTTTAATAGCTCTAGCTTGAAATTTCGTTAGATTTCTGAATAAGCATGTGTGTTTTTATCACCTCTCTTATAAAGGCAGTCCATACCTGCTTCCAAGGCTGACAAATGAAAAGGATGCCCTATGAATGGCTACCTATAATATGGCCCAGCAAGCATAGAACTGTGCCTTACAGAGAAAGGGCTCTTGCAAAAGAAAGGAGCCAGGCAGAAGCAGAATAAAACATAGGCCAACAACACAAGAATGACATCAAACTGAAATGCAATTGACCAGATTTTGCTTTCTGGTTCACCAGCATCAGTTTGTGTGGTCAAGCCCTGTTGCACGAGTTTCTAGACGACAGACTTCAAGACACAATTTATCTGTTCAGACTCAAGAAAAACCACCCCATACTGCTGTGGCTGTGGTATAAGGTATCCCCTGCCAGGAAAACAGACTTCTAGTGCCATTATTCACTTTTTTAATACCTGTGCTGGGACTTCAAGTGCCACTTGCAATGGTTGTTTTTCTTTGGTGCAGACCTTTGCAACAGATTAATTCCAGAAGTCTTTTTTATTTGTGGAAGCTGCAAGCAGATAAAATCATCCAGATGGCTGATGGCCAGCTGCAGGCTTGTTTAGTCACAAAAGTATTGCCATCTCTCATGATTTTACTGCAATTTTTCTGACATTTGCTACTTTGACTGCAGTCCTGACTGATGGCAGCAGACACACTGAAAATTTCAGCTTTGTTTGAAAGCCCCTGGAAATGTTTTTTCAGTCAATCTGTTTCACAGAAAAGTTTGAAAATGTTAAGCAGGTGTGTTCTGAAACCTCACACCAGAAAGCAAATTTTTAAAAAATCTTAATAGCAGTTAATCTAAAACACGGATTTTCAAAAATGAAACCTCCTGTCTTGGTGACAGTAGTATCATATGTTCAGGAAAGTGGTTAGTCCTGATCTGATGGTATCTGGAAGTCTGGACCTAATAAGCAAAGGCTGTGCCTTACAGGAAAAAATTCAGCATGTAAAGTTACTGCACTGTGTGATTTGTTCCCTGTAACACAGAAGCATACAAAATGCTATCTCAGGTCAGACTAGCAGTCCATCTTACACAAGTGCTTAATCTCCAACAATGACAAGAGCAGATGCTGTTTAGGGAGAGCATGTTATCCCGGCTGCTTTCTGCAGTCCACTCCCCTCCTTGAGAATTGTTGTATTTAGGATGTCACAGGGCACATCCCTGTCTTCTGCTTTCAAGATCCATTTGTAGATCTGTTATCCATGAACTTGTGTAAATCCTGTTTGAACTTGCTGATGCTGCCTGTGTTTTAAAACTCTAGCAGCTAATTTCGGGATTTTGCTTCCCATTCTGTAAAGAAATACTTGTATCTGTTTTAAACCAGTCTTATACTAATTTCATCAAGTGACCTCGTGCTGTACTATTCAAGAATTCTGTGCTCATTTTGCCCACCACTTTAATGATGTGTAAACCTTCATCACATCTTCCCTCTGCCATCTGCTTTCTAGCTGGGGAGCCCCATTTTTTTCCAGCATCTCATTGCAAAGCTGCTGTTAAAACCCCTTAATTTCTCATTCTCTCCTTTCCATTTTGACTGAAAAGCTTAACTCAGTCACAAATGAGCATCGCTTTGACTCAAGCCAGAGTTCCGAGAGCCACCTATCCTGCAGAAGCACTTGCAGAACTATACATCGCATGAGAGCAGGAACTCCCCTCCACCTTCCTCTTCTCTCACTCTACCCCCAGAGAATTTTCTCTTTATCATCCGCACTTCGCACTTGTACAGCTTTTTCTATTCAAGGACTTTACACATTTCTCTGAGATTAAGAAAGCTTTCTCCTTGTATCTCAGCGTAGATGGTGAGCAAGCAACCTTGAGAAAATTTCTATCATCTTGGGGTTATATAACAGATAACAGCAGAATCAAGAACAGACACTAGAAAACTAGGACCAAAGTCTCTTGCTGTCAACCACAGCTCACTGTGGTTCATTTCAAGAGAAAATATCTGGATAACATTTTAATGTGACATTACTTCAGAGCTTTACACCAATCTGACTTCAAGTTTAATTATTGAAATACATGTATTTTTTCTGGCTGCTAATTAAATACTGGTGTAGACACACTTGGACTTTAAAACTGCCATTAATTTGCTGTGTGCATGTAAACACAATGCTAATACTACTATTCATATTGAAACTCTTCTCTTTAGAAATTAATATTCACTGAGAATTCCCCTCGACATTCATGCAAACTTGTATGAATGACACTGCAAGTCAGATTATAATTCTCTGCGAAGTGCAAGAAGATGCTCTCTTCCTGTATCAAGTGAAGAAAATTACTAAATATTCTGTATGAAGCTAGTAAAGCAATTAATTCTCTCCTTTCAAAATAGATTTTAAGTCCACTGCTCAAAAAGGTTCAAGCTCTTCTCAAAATCATCTGCACATTTTCTTATACAAAAACATAGAAATATGTTGAGGGAAAGTTTCTGTAAAGGAAATATTTTTCCAAGGTATTTTTGTTAACTCTTTTAGGAACAGCACACCATAAAATGTTTAAAAAGCCTACAATTTGGAAATTCTCACCTGGATATGAAGTTATCCTGACTATCAGTGAAAGATATAATACTGACAATTCAGGATCTGAGTTCTCATATGCTTAGTTTCTGGTCCTCTGCAACAGATTGTCCAAATGTCACAAAATAATGTGGCAATCTGAATTTGCAGACCGCTCCTGTATCTTTGCTAAAGATCAGACTTTTATCACTCATGATAGATGCAAAATTAATATGCCTCAGGTTAATATAAATACTTGTTTCATGCCCCTGCAAGCCACAGTAGAAACACTGAATCAATACAGCTTTCAGAAAGCCTTAAGCAAAGCAAAGCTTTGAGAAGGAAAAAGCTGGTGCGAAGGTGTTCATTGTGGAAGGAAGTATCCCTGAGAAAGGCAGCAGAGCTGCAAGACCCCCTTTCCACTGTTCTTCAGCAAGGGACATCTTGGAGGGAAGGAAAAGTAAGGAAGCAATAAGGTGGAGGCAGTGGAAATACAGTAAAAAACCTCTTTTGTAACAATGTGTAAAAGAACTAGGCAAAAGACAGGGTATTTCAGGCCCTGAAACTCCTACAGGGAAAAGTGCTGGAGATGGGGTTTCTGTGACGTCACAGATACACTAGGCAACAGTCACAATTATTAACTTAACGCTTGCATAGACCAGTGACAGTACACTATAAATAGATTCTAGCTAAGTTTTCAGTTCCACCTACTTAAGGGCTTAAGCAAACAAAAGTACAGTTTAATTAAGATGTCGTAGCATATAGGATCAAGAACTACATACCAACTCATGCCTTTTTTCTGGTTTTGCCCGAGTAATGCACAAACAGAAGTCCAAATATGGATAAACTCCCAGAAGTTTAGTGTTCTGTCCAAAAATTATTTGCTTTTCGAGAGTCTGCAAAATTTGCTGTTTTCTCACTGGGACAACATATTTTCCTCATGGCAGTTTCAGACAAGGTGAGAAATACTGTCCGAACAGTTTCCTTTGGGACTGCAGCAAGAAAAAAGAGAGTGATGGGAACTGGGAGAAGGGGAGAGGAAGTTTCTTTAAAAAGAAGTTGCATTAAAACCACAGTCTGAGTGAACATGAAACTGAAGTTACCCTTAAAAGAATTATTTTCCCCACAACTTGTTTGAGCAGCAGCAGAACCCCAGAACACTCATTTAATTCACTTGTTGCATTTGGGTAAAAACACACAGCAGAAGACCTATCTAGTTGTGTAGTAGGCCTCTGACTAAAGCTAGTTAATACTTAAAATAAGCTTGTTTCACCATTGAGTTGTTCACTGCATGCCCCTAATGTTCATCTGTGATGTATCCCCACACAGTACGTGTAGGGTTTTTTTGTATAAATTTCCTAGTCAAAACTGTTCTAATGGTGTTAAATGGTGCCTATGTTGGTGGGAATGTGTTGGGCTTTGAGGGTGGGATACTTTTCACCCCTAGTCTAAACAAGGCACCAGCAAATCCATCAGATGAGATTTATTTAAAAGATTCATTGCGTGGCTGCTCTTGCTGCAGTAAAGCAGGCTATAAAATTCCACCAAAGCTAAATAAGTGTTCTGCTGAGCTGATGTAAATGCCAATGCACGAAGTACCCCACACTCGATCACTTGGGGCAGCCTAAACTGGAATCTCAGGCTAAACAAAAGTTTTCTCACTGCTGTGCAAGTGCAAAATTTTGGGGAAGGCATTTGGGTTATCTGTCATTTTTTGAGAGTCTTACAGTCATCTAGCTAAGATGAAGACCTAAAGATGAATACCTAGAATTAATATAATGCACCAACAAAGGTGTTTTGGCCTGCTGCCATGTGGTGTGTACTCAGGGTATTAAAACTGCCTCTCAAGCTGCTTGGTGGCCTCTCTTGAACACTGTACTTAAAAATCCTCTTAAAAAAAAATATCACTCAGACACCACAAGAAACCAGTCTCTCAATCAAAACAGGTGGAAAAATAGCTGTTCTGGAATAGCTTTTATCTAGGACATTTGACAAAATAGAAAAATAAATGATATTCTGATGTCTCCTTAGTGGCCTATGTTTGAGAAGAGGTCTTATGAAGGTAGGCTTTTCTCTTTTAGCAGCGCTTCAGTTTCTTGGATTCATAAATATCCCATATAACTTTTGTGCTGTTTGAAAACTGGAATTTGTTTTACAGGACTGCGGGCTCTGTCCAGGTTATTCAAAAGACAGTGAACATGAGGCCACAAACCTCAGATGCTAAAAGGTACTTAAAGAGTTGTATTTGTGTGTGTGCATGTAAATCCATCTCCCTATATGTTTATTTATATTATTTAACAAAAATTTTCTCCTCCACCAGTGAGGTAAACCTCAGCCCTGCACTTTGGTTTATTTTTTGTGCTGGTGAGAGGTGCTGGCTGGCCTGCTGGTCCTTGAGGCAGGACACCTCCACTTATCCATAGTGTCACTACCACACAGGCAGTAGCAGGAAGATCTCCCTTTGCCAACATCTTATGACCCAGTAGGGAAGTATCTTTGAGTGGGTGAGGCTGATTGACTATTACTGGTTGCACTGGATGTAAAAAAGATGGAGAATGTAAAAAGTTTCATGGCAGCCCAAGCATGGAAGAGAGAAAGGCTTGCACTGATGTGCAGAGACTTATATGCCAGATAAGGTAAAGCAACTAAAATTCTGCCACTGATCTCTGAAGATGTGAGCTAGACTTTTAGCTTCCAGGACTGCTTCCAGAGACAAATCTGTTTCAGATAAATTAATGGAAAAGCAACCTTAATCCTAAAATGCTGTTTGGTTTTTATTTCTTGGGACTTCGGTCTCTCATGCACTTCACTACTTCACAGTGCGTCTGTGCCAGCAAAAAGGAGAAGTAATAATGACAGCTTGCCTACTTTTTTCCTTGCACGGCTCCTTGAAAAGAAAGATAGTCCTGTATCCAGAGCTGGAATGTTTTACATAAGGATAAACTTGTGAGGAAAATTTAACTCCCAGCTCCGACACACGAAACACAACTCGGGACTTTCAGAGGCATTGGCTTGCTACCAAACGTAATTATACTTTCACAAGCACAGCAAAAGCATAGTCTTGCTGACATGCTAACTCCCCTCTGTCATATTTTGAGTTCCTTCTCTGGGGAATGATGATACTAGAAAAATCTACGTAAAATGGGTGCAAGAATATTTTTTCAACATGGACACAATACATTTTTTTTTCTAACCTAATTATTAGGATGTATTACCTCTGCAGACATCTTCCAGAAAAAAAGCACCCCAAAGCAGATACCCCTCATGGAAATATCCAGCCTGAACAGTTAAATCTACACAATGTCCTAAGAAACTTAGATGAGATCAGGTACTCTTTTATTACAATTTAAGGCTACCTTAAATAGTGTTGCTTCCAGTTCCACGTGACAGACTAAAAACTGAGGCTTAACCTGAACAAATGACACTCACTTTTGTCAGAGAAAGAAATGCAGGAGCTGTGCTGATATCGCTGACACAACTCAGCAATTTGAAGCAGCACAGCTAAATAGGTACCCTTATTGAACTTGTGAGCCTGATGCTTTGCACACTTGTAACTAGCACTGTCTTCTCATTATTTTAATTGTTGAAATGCTCAACAAACCACCTCTTTTTTTTCCACCACTCTGACCAGTCTGAGCCAGGCTCACCTTGCCATGGAACAGAAAAACACTGCAACTGCAGGCATGTCCTTGTTGTCCTGTGATAAGAAGCAGTTTGCTAGGTGCTTGTATCTAAGAGATGAAGCCAGTAGGTTGTGTTAAGTCTGTATTTGTGTGACTGAAAAATCTAACATGTTGATAGTGGCAGTTTAAACCATGCAAACAGCATGAAGAGAGCTCTTGGTCCAAGCAGTCAGGATCTAGATTGAACTGGAGACACGCACGTGGGACCCCTGGCGCAGCTACCACCTTGGTATCAGTTTCTTCACGTCTTTGCCCAGTGCTTGTCCTCAGTACGTGACATACGTGCTACTGCAATAGTACTGCACTATTTCCAGTCTATTGCTTTTGCAAGGCAGGGGTGGAAAAGAAGTCTGAATTACAACTTTTTCTGATTATGAGCTTTTAGAGAATTTGTAGGAAGCACTCCAAATTCTGAATGTGAAACAACGCAGCACCTATGACTGAGCAAAAGGCACACCACATTCTTCCTGGGGTCTATGGTTTTGCCCTTACAATGCTTGCTTTTATATGGTATTTTGTCTTTCAATTCATTATACTACTTTCTCAGAGAGTCTGCTAGCAGTGGAGATACCCCAGACTCCTGCTTTCCTCCCTGGAAGTGCTACAGAGGGACAACAAGCATGGTCCATGGAACAAGTGACAGCCCTCCATGGACCCGTTTCAAAGCCCTCAGAAATAAACATATGCTTTTCCATGGATTTCCACAGACTTTGGATTGATCTCCAGATGTCTGTCAATACTTCTTAATTTTAAAAATATTGCTATGGAAATTAAATAAAGATGGCAATTCAGAGATACAAAACTGTATTTTTCTGGAGGGGGAGAAAGAAAAGTCTCTCTGTAAATTACTGTAGATTCTCCTGGATCAGCTCTGTTTAAGTCCCTGGAGCAGCTAAGGCTTAAAAAAATATCCCAAAACACCTACCTTCTCACCTTCCCTCCATGAGCATTTTGAAACATCTCCTTTTCAAATCTCCCAGAGCTGTCTCTGAATAAAGAGACCCTCTCTTAATCTGGGACATCCCTAGCAGGTTATCACCTCTAAGGATGAGAAAGCAGTGAAGAGAAGTATCGAAGTATGGTAGCAAGTGCACTACCTGTATGAGGATATTTAGGCAACAATGTCCTTTCAAATGCATAAGTTGAGGGAGCCGCTGTGACTTAGCTTCTCGAGATACAGATGGCATAAATCCTCCTACAGTAACGTGAAAAATAACACTTATCTGTGCACCAGAAAGTCTCAAGATGGTACAAGTTTTGTTTTGTTTTGTTTAGAAGTAGTGGCTATGAAGTTGTGCTGTGGTAACAAAATTGTTTGATCATGTCCCAGTAAGTCCTTGAGTGATATGAGGAGTTAACACATTAGTATCAATTGCCTTCACTGCACACTTCTGTCCTGTGCTAAAAGATGGCCCAACCCATAAGTCTTTTTCAGTACTGGCTACCCTCATGTGAGGGGTACAGGGATAAAATGAAGGCAGAACAGTCATTAGACATTATACAAGAGACAGTTTTCACTCCCACAGTCACTTAGTGACTCCGTGCATTCATGTACTTTTCTTCCACCCTGTTTTCACAGTGTTTTTTTGAGTGTGGGGTTTGGGTTTTGGTTTGTGGGTGGTAGGTGTGTTGTGTGAGGGTCTTTGGTCTGGTCGGTTTTATTTGTTGTTGTTTATTTTGGGGTTTTGTTGTTATTTTGGGGGCTTTATTTGTGTTTTGTTTTGGGCTTGGTTTTGGTTTGTTTTTTGGAGGTCTTTCTTGTTTTTCATTGTTTAGTTGCATGTTTTTCTGGTGTATTTTTATTCTTTTTTTTTTTTTTTTTCAGGAGGGTTGGTTGGTTGTTTTAGAATAGCTGAAAGCCAGCAGCCCAGGCACTTTGCTTACAAGAATCAAATTTGGATCTCTTGAGCCATGTACCACTACTTTTACTGGGACACTGGCCTTGCTGCTCAGAAAGTCTGCGATCCAACAGGAAACTAGAAAATGTCACTCCATACTCTAAGTTTCAGATAGATAAGTTTTTTTAGAGGTCAATATTCAGACTAAATAACCCAAAAAAACCCAATCACATTCATTTTGTTCTCCAAATACAAGAGCAACATCATTAAGACCATCCCTAAGACTCATCAGAAGCAGCAGAGGTATAACTGGATTATGTGTTACAAAAGAGACCTACGTGCAAAACTACTATCACTAACTTAGTATTCTGGTAGGCACACTGTGCATCGTAAGCTCATGACTGCCCTAGAAACTTTTTTTTCTGAGCAGAACAGTTTGTGATCTCAGAGCACTTTTGCAATAAGTAGGTTCAAAGTGTTCTGAAATGTCATATGAAAGATGCCTTTAAAATGTCACAAGAGTGTAGAGCCCCGACTTCTTGTCACTTATTAGAGTCAACAGAGAAGTCCTGGAACTGCATAATGAGTTAGTACTTTTAACACATGATGATGTCAGTCTACCCATGCTTGAAACTAAAGACTTCTTTTCCATCTGCTCTGTCTTGCTATCTACAAAACACAAAAGCATTTTAACCTCCACCAAGAGCAATGGTATTAATGGGAATGAACAGAAAATGACAGTGGACAGTCAAACTTCAAGGTGTTTTAATCATGAATGTGCTTCTCTAATCCCTGTTCCAGCTCCTACTGTTGGTATTTTCCTTGCTTTTTTGAACAACATTAATCTAGCCACCTCCTGTGCAGAAACTACAGGTATGATCTAAGGCAGCAAGGTACTGTTTTAACTCAGCTGTGAAGGTCACACTTTTCTGTTAAGTCTTTGGCTTTTATTTGCAGCCAGTCCCTGTCCATGCTGCAGCACTGAAAACAAAAAGTAATTCCTGCAGCACCAGAATGTCCAACAACATTTCTCAAATTTGATGGTATTAAAATTTTCACAGCTTACTAGAAAGTAACACTCAGTGAACCTTTGGCAATCAAAGAAATGCTATAAATGAGCCAGGTAAAACTATTTCAGGTGACTAAAAAGTCTTTTAGATATAGACCTAATATGAGGCAAGATAATAGGAGATGAGATAATACAAGGCAAGATGTACAATCTTGCACATGAAATTAGACCTAATGACACTGAAGCTTTCTTCAGTTGAGTCTAGAGACTGCCTGCAGGAAATTATACTTTTCATACCTGTAAGGTGCTCAAACTTAAGAAAATCCTCTAGGGTCATTCTTCTGCATGTTCCGTGGTCTGCCTCTTGCCTCATCTTCAAAGGCATGCCAGGCTAGCCTGCTCCAGAGCTAGGAAAACAGAACAGGCAAACCTCCTTTCCTAGCTCAGAATCCAATGTGTTTGCCTTCTCAAGGAGGAAAGAGTGGAAACAGTGCATGACCTTTTTCCTTGCAGCCCTAAAAATATGCAGAGCTATATATACATAAGACCTGTCCAAATTATACAAATAATTCTTACAGTACAGACTCCCAAAGTCCTCCCAACATATACTAAACTTCTACTGGTCTTGACCATAGTGGTGCCAAGCCAAATCTCAGATGCCTCTTTCATGCTAGATCCTAAATAGAAAATTAACGAAGAAAACAGTCATACTGAGTATGCTTTAAATAGAGGTAGTTTTCACGAGGGAGGATTGTGTTTGTTTTGGTTTGTTTTTTTCAGGGGTTGTATTTTGGTTTGTTTTCCAAATGCCAGGTCAGAAATTGCAAACAAAAATCCCCAAGAAATTACCAAAGTGATATTGAGGATGTATGGTGGGGGTGGTGAGAAACAGACTGGTTTAATAGCATTGAACACTAATGGAAGAATATCCTTGCATGAGATGCAATTATATGAGATTACCATGGGGCACTGAAGATTAAAGACTAGATCTTGATTTCTTGCCTCAGCCGGTACTTGCTTTTATTTCAGTGAGATGGGATCAGATATACAATGAGAAAGAAAGGTGGTCAGCTGGCACTTCCAGGACAGGTCTGCCTTTCCCTCTGAAGGGGTCTGAACCATCCAGTCTGGTCAGTCACTTCCTTTCATGCAAAAAATGAGCCTGGATCCTTTTGCTGCCACCTTCTTTTTTCATGTCTTACCAGTACAGCTCATTAACTACCTTCCTCCATTGACACTTAATTAGGACAATTTTGATTTACGTTTTTCACTTATCAAACCTCAAAAGCCAGGGTTTATTTCTACTCAGTTTTTATTGCTTTCCATCTATGGCCAGCCTATGTTCACCAGCTTCCAGCTGGATTATTCACAGCCCTGTGTCCAAGCCTATTTCTGTAGCCACAAATTCATCAATAAGACACAGTACGTGAATATTTGATAATTAAAATACAGTAAGCTGTGTCCTAGATAAAGTTGCCTCTCATTGTCCTCAACCTTTCTGCCTGCAGCTCTTCAGAGGCTGCTGTTCTTCTTCCATGATTATGCGTTTTTATGGGAAAATTGCTGTGCTCTCAGTTTTTGTCATTTGATCAGCAAGGTAAACCCAAATAAACGGAGTGGATATAAGGGCCACATCTGCAGTTGCATTTGCTCTGATATGAATTACAAGAGCTCCTGCTTTAGTCAGTTCATTGGCTGTGGTCAGGAAACAAGGCAAATTTCTCAGCTCCCTCTTGCAGCATATGGAAAGGTAGTTGCACGGGCACCACATGGCAGCAGGAGGTGGGCAGCCTACTTCCCACTCCAGGCTTTGTAAAGAAGTGTGTTTGGCCAGATTCTCATCTGGGGTAAGCAGGCACCCACTGCCAGAACAGGTAAAAGACACGCATCACTGAAGGACATCTTTCTAATAAAAACATAAAATAAGGAGACTGATATTTTTCTCCACTCCTCTTCAAATATCTCCTGTGACCTACTGTGCTCCATGTAGATAAAGGCCAAGTTTTCTTAATAGGAGATAAATTTCCCAAAACTTTGCTTGGCAATAGATCTAGCAGACATGGACTCATGGGACAAACTCCTGCTGTGGATCACTATTAAATTATTTCATGTTGGAACTTGGCCTGGAGCAGAACCAGCTCCAATATATGTAACCACACAAGCATTCAGTTAGGTTAACCAGTAGTGCTTGGTGTCAGAGATTCTGCCACTGAGGTTGGTTAACACAAGGTGTTTGTTTTGGCACTCATAATCCCATGCTCCCTGTTTTGCAGAGGTTGAGGTTTTGGGGTTGTTTTTTGTTTGTTTGTTTGTTTGTAGGGGGTTGTTTTGTTTTCTGCTCCCCATGGGTCTAATATAGCATTCTTTTGTGATGATTCTCCAATATATTTCTATCTTTTCTGCAGCCCTATTTCAGAGAAGAAATAAACCACCCAGTCCAATTTTTTGGCTTCTACCTTTTTTCTTGCACTTTCCTGCTCCAAATGTCAGACTTGAACTTCTCACTTGTAAAGATCCTCGAGGGCATAGGTCAGTTGCTGTGTAGGTCAGGAAAAGATCATGGTTGACAGCTTTGTATAACAGGCTTCTGCTGTTGTGGGGAGTGGGAATTTTGTTTCCCATGGCAGGCACAGAGATAAGCCATGGACAAAAGCAGCCCTCTACAGTAGGGTTGCGAAAATCTATGATAGATTATATTACAGCTATATTCAGAGTTGGATAGCAAATGTAACCGCATAAAGGGGACAAAGAAGGTAAAAACAAGCTTCTTTTTATGCTTGTGGTCCTGTGGGTCAAAAGGAAATTAAGCCCTACTGGATAAGTAGTGAAAGATAGGAATGCCAAATATGTTTTTAATGAAAATAAATGTTATTTCAATGCTTTATTTCTTTGTCAATATTTAACAGCAGTGGAGGAGCCATAAAGGGTCATAAGGATCCAGCAGGGCCTATTTGGTTGGGGCTCAGATCCTGGGTAACAACTGCCTGCCTGGGAATCATCTGCAGCCCTGGACCAGAGGAGAAATCATGGAAAGAAGCTTTGGCAATGCCTAAGTCTCACAATTACCTTGGTGACTTGAGACTATCAGACTCCTCCTGCCTTCACATCAGTTTCCGTTTTGACCACTTGAGAATAGCCACAGTGGCACGCCCTGCAGGAGCAGCATGGTAGTGGCCCTTGTTCCCATAGCCCTTTGGAAAGCTGAAGGGCTGTTCAAGTGCTAAAAAAAATTCTCTCCCTGGGAGAGTATATCCTGTGCACTCTCCAGTTGCATCCTTCCAGCTTGAAAACTTTTCAAGCCACTTATCTAAACAGTTCCCACATGGTAATGCCTTGCTGACCCAGGTCTCTGCTCTTGCTTGTCTGCAGCCTCCTCTCTGCAAACCCCTGAGCAGCAGCAGCAGCAAAACAACCTGTGAACGTCAGGACCTTCATGTGCTTTCAAAACCAGGCTTGATGTTTTCAACATCCTCTCTCGTTTTCCTGTGCGCAGACTACTGTCTAACATTTCTGGAAAGGCAGCCAGAGACTCCAGCCAATTT
Source organism: Columba livia (assembly GCF_036013475.1). Taxonomy (NCBI): domain Eukaryota; kingdom Metazoa; phylum Chordata; class Aves; order Columbiformes; family Columbidae; genus Columba; species Columba livia. The sequence goes on from NC_088602.1 coordinate 130,805,849, forward strand.
CTATGGCATTTTAAAGCTGCACATATGTTTAACATATCTATAACTTCCTTCCCCAGGGCTTCATGCTTCTCTTGCCATTCATCTTTTCATACTGTATGCACAGAATATGAGTTATCTACAGCATCACTACCATAATATATGGCATTTCCCAACACCTATATGGCAAATCCATTAGAAACTGTAACAGCTGCAGACTAACTCCAGCAAGCAGTGTGAAATGCTCTATCTGGTAGAAAACAATCACAAAAGTGCTTTTCCCATTCAGAGTTATAAAAAGGTGATAGAAACAGATGCAACTCCCTTTTCAGTTATTTCTCTGACTCCAGGAAGATGTCAGAATCAATGAAATTGGAAGGGCTGGTTTTATCTGAGGCAAATGGAAAGAAATGCTCATTCAAACAGCAGGCCAGGTTAAGAGCTGGTGAGGTGGGAATCCCATAACCAGCAGAGTGGCAAAGGGGAGTCCTAATGGCAGTGCCTCACAAATAGTGCATAGAAAGGGAAAGCAAGGCAAGGGGTGGCTTCTCCTAAAGTTGTAACTCTGCCTCTAGAGCAGCGAGTATAATAACAGGCTGTCAGCAATGCTGAGCAAACACACACTTGGAATAAAAGAAGCCAATAGATGAGGATGCCCCACTTCCCTTGCCCAACTCCACTCTCCCGCTCACCACAGTGTTGGGAGTGCCTGCCAGGCGTACAGTGAGAGGGTACAAACACCTCCAGTCAACAGCAGCTAATGACAGCCCTGTAACTACAGCTCAGCTGAAACCTAAAGCATTTTGTTCATCCTCCTTCTTCAAGGCAGTGTTAGTTTTTAATACACTTACATATTTATTTTTGGGTGCTGTAAATGTAAAAGGCACATAGGTGATGCAAAGATAAATGCAGAAAAAGAAAGTTTGCTTGGGAAATACAGGCATAGCTTGTTTCTCTTGCTCTGCTATGAACACAAAATAGGTGAATTTACACACTGTAATAGGTGAATTTACCTATTCACTATGACTAAGGCTAGCTATGTAAAGATATACACACTGCTTCCTTTTTTACCATGCACAAAGCTGGCTTCACACAAGGACTGTCTGGAGTAGTCAAAGCTTGGAGCATCCTCAAAGTCCATGCCAGCGAATGGTTTCCAAGACAGTGGTAACCCCTTCAGATTGGCTCTTCTTTGCCACATCACATCATTGCTACCAGGCTGGCTCATCTGGATCTCATGAACTGAGCCTTTAGTGATGCACTGATAGTGTGGGCAAAGAGTAATGAAGCAGCTAGAGATGAGAAACAGAGATGGGAGGAAGTACTATGTGAGAAGGCTGGAAAGGCAACTGTATATACAAAGTTTTCATGTAAAGTACAAAGCAGAAGCGGTTCCACCATACACAGACGTTTGGGAATATGTACTAGAACTGGCAAGGGAAGTGTGATAGAAACAAAGCAAAAAAAGTAAGGCAAAGTAAGTAAGGCAAGGGGTAGGCAGGGACTCCAGCTATCAAGGAAGCAAATAACAAGTTTATGGAAGAATGAGAAGCAAAGCATTTTGAAAGAACCATTAGGGTCAGCAGCCTGTGAGATACCAGTGCATTCACTAACCCTGTGGGGAACTGCAGACTGACAGAACACTGCAAGGCTTCATGGTAAGCAGGAGAAGGATTCCTGGGACTCCACCAGGAAGCTTTTCAGTTGTCTTTTGCCATGACTACAGGAGACAGAAGTGGGCAGGATGGCTATTTTACCAAGGCAAGCACTGCAGGGGGTGGCTGGACATGGGTCTAGAGAAAAAGCTTTGCTGCACACATAAATCTTGAACCCTGGCATTCCTTCCCCAGTAATCAAGCAGCAGGCTATATTTAGCTCAACCTAAACAGAAACAAAGAACAGCAGGACTAGTCTTAACTCTAACAGCTGCCACCAGCTGTTCAGAAGGGATGCAGGTAGCGCCGATGTCAGATGTAGTTAAAGGAGATGGAACAGGGAAGGCAGCTACACTTGAATGAGCAATGTTCATGTTTGATTAGGGAAATTCTGCTTTTTATCATTTCATGGTTAGCCAGAAGGAAGATCAAATGTTGAGCAAAGCATGAATGCTTTCTACACCAAGGACAAGGCAAATAAGCAGAGGAAAGGGAGGAAGTAACAGATACAAGTAGACCATCTTGCTAGTCAGGGCAAATGCTTCTGTGTCTAGCCCAGGTAGCATAACAAGAACTAACAAATGCAGTTTTGAGAAAGTCCAAGCTACACTGGTTGTCATGCAGCTGCTGATTAAAAACTTGCATCTGTGTGGTGATGCCAGTAGGACTTTTCCAAGCAGCATGTTGGGGGTGCCCACAGCTACTGCTGGTCCCAGTAGTGCCCTGCACTGGTTAATGTACACCCTGTCTGGCACCAAAACTGCACATGTTGGGGCCACTACAACAGCAGCCACCCTCCTTGTTGGCATGGGAAGGGCTCTCAGGGCCACACATTCATGAGTGACAGTGACTTATGTTACTGATCCATGAACCCAGGGTTCACCCTCTGCATAGGCATCAGGATCATCCACTGGACAGGAATGCAGAAAAGTCATGGTAATGCAACTGGTTGCTTGCAATATTACCTGCTCCAAAGGGATATATTTGCATGTTTGCTGCGGGAGAAATCATCACAAAATCTCACCCAGAGTGACCTAATTACTGCTACATTTCTACTAGTATGTATAAACATACATGCACAGTACCTTCAGTGAACCTGTACCTGGTTGAAAAGTATAAAAGCAGAGGATGCAAAAAGTGGGACTGTTTAATGAGTACTTTACCAGCAAAGTATTAGGGGACAAGTAATACAGGGGGTGTTAAACTTGATCACTGAATATTTGCTTAAGTATCTGGTTGTCATTGCCATTGTTAAGAACAAATGGGAAAAAGAAAAGCAACTGATCTACTCGACTAGTGTAAAAAATAAAAAATAAAAAAAAGCCACAAAACAGAAAATCCACAGTCTCTTTCCACCCACATTTCTGGATTTCAGAGGCACCTTATTACAGTAATCTTCCCTAGATACATCAGTTGGTATAGCATGGACTTGGAAGCTTTTGTGGTAGCTTTTCCTGCCTTACTAGCAGAGCTGTGAGCTAGATGACTAATCACTCCTTAATATCTCATGTTTCTTCCCCAAAAGTCCCTGAAATTAAACTACTGGGGCAAAACACATGAGCAGGGATATGTGATGTAAAAATCACTTTGACATGGGCTTCTTTCCCAGTAACCCGTGTGTTTTATTTAAGGGAGGGGAGCGGTGATGAATTCAATTCTATTCCCCACATGCCCAGACAATTGCAAAGTAATTTGTGGTAGTATATTTCAGACATATCCCCAAATAATGAAAGCAAAACATAGATTTGTCGTAGGCCTCTCTGGCTTGGCTGTTTTTCTGTAGGAACTTTCAAATCCAGATATCTTTCTCCCAGGTACATACCCCCATCCTGAGTTAGACAAGGAAAATAGCATAAGCCAACAAACACAAACCTACAACTACTCAGGACTTTCCCAACTGTGACACTACAGTGACTGAGCTTGGTGAGATCTTTGTTTCTTGGATGGCACGGTATTTACTGATGCCATTCTATTGATCACCCTCTTGCCCAAAAGCAAGCATTTGAGCTGTTTGCTGGATCAAAAGCTGATAATAGCCCCAAATCTTGTGTACCTAGCTGCATAAGAAAATGATTTGTGTAGCTGCCTAGAAGCAGACACATGTTTACTGTGAGAACTTTAGTATCTCCCCTCTCACTTAATCACCATTAGAAACCACACACATTTCCATGTCACATACCACAGCTGTACAGCCCAGACAGACAGATGAGAACTGCATCTGCCCTGTGTATGGGTGCACCACACACGCTAATGCAGAAACTTGGAGTACTTGGCCTGGCAGACATACAGCAAAAAGGCAAGTTGGATAGCACATGCCACAGCTGGACATTCTCTCTTTTTTTTTTGGCCAAAATATAAAGGCTCCTAAGGAGAGGTATTTTGAGCATTCATAGTCAACTGAGTTATGAGTTGGAAAAGCATCAGCCATGCAGTACTATCCGGTACATGCCCTTCTCTTCTCCTCCTGGTTCTCACATTTTCATTGCTGTTTAGCTTTCTGGGCACACACTGTACCTTGTGATGACAGGGAAGAACAAGGCCTTTAAGTCTTTATCAATTGTTTCTACTATATTTTTAAAATGAGCCATTTTAGAAATTCTAACTTTTGTCACCATAGGAATGAAGCTGTAGGATTCAGCAGAAGAATAATTTAAATGACAATGTTTAAGTAATTCACTTCAACTTTAATTCTCCACTCCCTCCAAGCTCCTCTTGAACATAAAGAAAAAGACTTTAAAAGCTCTCTCTCCCACTCAGTGCCTCTTGACTAGCCCAAATTAGGAGGTGCAGCACTGTTATCTATAGCAGAGCTTAGCAATGTCTCTTCCCACCCACAAAGTGTCTCCTCTTCTTCCTGAGTAAAGTATCAGCAAAGTGCTCCTTGGCTCAGGCAGATCTCCTATATATTTTTTTTATTCCACCCCCAGCTAGTTTAAAGCAATGTTTAAGGGCTTTTCATGTAATAAGAACCAAGTGAAAGGAGGAGCATCCAGTCCACTGTACAGCAGTAGGTTGGGATGCCGATACCTGGTGAGCTTGCCCAGGAGATGGCCAAACTGATCAGTGATTTACTACTCGGTGTAATTCTGAACCAAGTGTTTTAACAGAGCACTCTTACGTGCCGCTTTGTGAGTTTGCTTGCTCTTCCTTTTCTATTTGAAAGGTTGAGGTCTACATTAAATAAAAATAAAAAACAAGGACAGGTGATTTAATTAGCAATTCTGCTGGCCTTCTCCAGCAAGCAGAGACAAGGCAAGGAAGGAAAACAGTAAAAAGCTGACACTTGGACTTGCTATGCCCCCTTGTTTGTTTTTTAAACCTTTGAACCATGGAAACTTGATAAGCAGCAAAAAGGTGGATAAAAGTTTTGTTTTCTCTGGCTTTAACTCTCTTTTGAGATGCTATCACTATTCTGACTAGTGAACAATGTTCTGGTTTCCCACTTCATGTTTAGAAGAGTCTTGGATTAATTGGAAGGGACTACTTAGTAGAATAAGGAATCTTGCACGCCATTAAACAGATGTCTAGCACTAACGACAACACTAGGAAGTTCCTCAGCTTTCAGTAATGGTAACAGCTCTATTGACTTTCATGGTGCATGAGGGACAGCTTTAATTCTACACATATCCTGAAGCACAACACTTTTTTCTTCATAGCTGCTTTGACTCACTGATCCAAAGTCCTGGTCAGGAACAGGAAGAGAAACCTCTCCAGGTTATTATAATATGTCTCTGTAACTTCACAGATGCTGTCAGGTGGTGAAGCCACTTAGAGACTAAGAACCTAATGCCTGGCTGTTACTTAGCAAATGAAGATGAGCCAAGAAAGCAAGCCAGTGACCATATTTTGGCATGACTTTCTGGCAATTACAGTGGTCTTATTTATCATCCAATGACTCCCTTTCATCACATGTATCTAGTGTGCTCCAGTGCTCTGTCTTGCATTCTTGCTTCTAAAGTCTGGCTTATCTTTCAGCTGTCTGGCCAAGCCTACTCTAGTAACCTATGGTCACAGGATCCCGTCTCAACAATGTATTACAAACTGGTCACAGGGATAAGGAATTACATGGCTATACTAAAAAAAAAAAAGGCACTATAAACATCAGTCTAGTAGGATACTTAATCTGACAGACCCAGCTATATGGAGACTACTTTGTGTCCAGCTCCACTTTTAGCAAAGGTGTAACAGCATTTCCACAGCTCTCATTGTTGCTACTGTTGGCTACAGGCAAATAGGTATTTTCAGAACTGCCCCCCATCCCCAAACGCACACACTTTTTTCTCTGGAGTTGGACAAACTGTTGAAACCAAATCCTTTTATGGGAGTGTACAAGAAGGGTTTTCATAAGCAAGCTGGCGAATCTGGGAGGCACAGCTGCTGCTCTGTGGAGGTGGTTCACAGCACTCTGTAGTCTCTCCACCCCCTTAAATTCACCTTGCTGTGCTGCCCACTTATTTGCGCCTTCATTTCCACACAGATTGACATGCGTGGTCACAACTAAAAAGAGGGGACCTTAGTCATATTTTATGTAATATTTCCTTGCATCTCAAAGGGAAAAAGGAAAGAGAGAGGAGGAAGATGTTGAAGGACTAGGGTGTTTTCATTGGCCTTTCGTGAAAAATTATTTCCCACCCAGTTCCAGGCCTATAGGAAAACATTTTTACCATAATGTCCTAGTATAGTGAAGTCTACAAAAAGGATACGACAGGTGAAAACAGCTCTTGTTGATCCTGTGCTGGTGGGGCATTTTGACTGACTACTTAACAGGTAGTTTTATATTTTTTAAATGCAAGCTCTCAAATGATTAGGAATATCAGAGCGAGGATAGTCTTTTTCTGTTTCAGTTTTCCTGCATATACTTCAACATCCTCTTGCATTATTTTGAACCCAGCCAAAAGACTGGACAACCACAGAAACCATCAACTGAATGCAAGACAAACCAAAAGGAGAACAAGTGAAGTTACTCGCAAAACTTGCACAGGACAGTGAAATACAAATACAAAAGAGGGGTGGGGTGAGCACGGCAGGGGAGAAGGAACAGTTTAAACTTATCCCAGTATATTATCAGCATTCCCTCGGGTATTTTATTCAAAACGGTAGAATTTAATCTGCATTGTCTTTGTATAAGTGGTATAATCTCTAACAACCTCTGCCTCACATACACCTTTTTTCCTGAAGGCTAACAGAGCTATTTCACTGATAAGCGTTCTGGTAAAACACCTTCTGGGTAAACGTGCTTTTAAAAGCAACCCATTCTGAAGCTAATGAAACTGTAATATGTTTATGGGCCAGAACACTGGCATTTCTAATACAAAAGTTACTTCACGGAACTGGAGTTGGTTGACAGCAACTGAGGGTCTTGCCTAATGCTCTTACCAGTACGTCCTACCTCCCGGCTTCTCTTGTGCAGATTTCTCTAAAATAAACAGTATCTCAAATTCCCAAACTGGAACAGGAGCATGATTAGACTCAGTTTCCTTATTTCATCATCCCAGTGGTGCAAGGACGTGTCAGAGCAGTCCTGAAGCTGTCAAATTAATGCACCACCGAACTACCTGAGAGAGTGTGCAACACTTGTATTACTCTTCTTGTCTCACCAAAGGCAAGGCTCTCTGTAGAAATGTTTCTTTTAACATTTATGCCTCCCCCTTGTGTTTCTACCATATTAACTCACCAGACTATGTTTATTTCTCAAAAGATCTCTCCTCATGCACACTTTACACATCATATTTTCTCGGTTTCCTGCTAAATATGTATATCCAAGATAGCACTGAGAATAAAAATTCTTTGAGTTGCTGGGTCTAACATTTCCCAGTGAAATCAACCAGAATTACAGCTATAACAAAGTTATTCAATATTTAACATAGAATCTTATCTTAGGTGACAGGGAGCATAACATAAATGCCTTGATATAGCGCAAGCTATGAAGAGACAAATATTACTAATTCTGTTCTAATAGCAAGAGGAATCTTGCTACTCACTACTTGAGAAGCGTGACTGAATTGGGGTGGGAAGTTTCTTTTACTGTTGCTGGGTTTCTTTAAAGCAATGAAAGTATTTTTAATTTGGAGAACGTGGAGAAAAGAGTGTGGGAAGCAAGAAAGAGAGAACTCCTGGCCTGATCCTGACCTCCCTGACAAGAATAAGGTCACAGCAGCTATTGTTTTGTACAAAAAGTTTTTCTGCACAGAGGAAGCAAAAAGTTACCTGATGACAAGCAGAAGAAAAAAAAAAAAATCAGACAGTGAACATACCTGACTTGCCCACGCCAGCTCGACCAAAGATCGCCAGCTTCACTTCTGCGCTTTTAGCCATGCTGGAAGGAATGGAGTGGCAACAAATTCACTCGATAATCAAAAGTGAAGCAGAAGAACTGTTCCCAGCCCCTGTCTTCGGCTTCACCATGTCATTGTGACGTCAATGCAGAGCCTGGGGAAGAACACCACGAGGATGGAGCTGCAAGGAGCCCAGCTCTCCCACAACCTCCCCCTTTTTTCATTTTTAAATAGTCACAATAACTGATGCTACGTTCCTGCTTTAACCATTGCAGTAACACCACTCACACATTAGGCACTGTTCACACTTCAGCTTTCTAGCTCTCGCTGTTTGCTTCACACTGGCATTGTAATATTGCAAAAGGTACTTAACAACTCAAAGCACCTGCCTCACAGCTACATTAAGGTTTCTTATTCTTTCTTTCTTTCTCTTTCAGCTGCAATTGCTTATATTTACTGTATTTGCCTCAGCTCCAATGAATTAGTTTTTGTAGAACATATTTAAAAGCCACGAGTGCTCACTAATGCTGCCTGCAGGTAGCTGACCTTTCCTCAAGCACACCAGTTCCAGAAAGGTCTCAATTACTCAGCTACAGTTCTTTAAAAACCTCTAAGCACTTATATCTTGCCTATTCTGCTAAGCAAATCCATACTCTGAAGTCCTCTGGTGCTCCTTGTTTAAGCTGCCTCAGCTCATACATAAACATTTGGCAAAGCGTGGGTTAGAAAAAGGATGCCAGAATTTCTGGTAAGACACTTTTAATAGGCCGTGTGGGAATTATCTACATTTACAGCTTCACTGCATGACCTTGAGCAAGTCACCTGACGTTCCATCTCGTTGATTTCTCTAGCCCGTAGAGTAAAAAACATAACAGCACCTGTCACTGTAAAATGCTTTAAGATCTTGGGCAGAAAAGGTCACCTGTAACAATGATGATGATCCTCACCCCTAACTAAAATCTCCAAAATCTAGTCTCCCTTTAAAACAGAGTAGAATACCTCTTATGACTGCAACCTGATATAAAGGTTTGCTGTTGTGTCAGTGTCCACTTCAGCCACAAATTCTAACAGTGATGCAGGAAGCCCTATGTTAGTATTAACCACGTTACAGCAAAACTTACTACAAACACGTTTCTTAAAATAAAAGCATGGGGAATTTGCCCATAAAAACTAGCTTGTAAAAAGAAAGAGTAAAGATGCCTAATGTAGAGGAGAGTCCCAATATATCTCTGAGGTCTTTACATTCCCATTAATTTTGCCTAAGAGTAAATATCAGACCACGCTCACATGAACAGTTAGAAACGCAAAGTGTTCCAGGAGCTGTATCATCCATCTGGGTGGGTGTGAGGGGGACACCAGCATTTCCCTTCCGAAGAAGCTCCCAGGCGCCGGCTGGTATCGAACTCACCGTCGTGAGGCTGCGCGCCCGGCCAGCGCCTGCGGCACGACTGCTGCTCCGCGCAGGCACCGCTCCCCGCCGCCAGGCGCTCCGCAGCCCCGCCAGCCTTTTGCCGGCAGGTATATTTTACATTTCTACGTAGACATTGATTCATTACCGCCTGCATCCGTGACTTCGGGTGAGCTCTGCTCCCCGGCCGGGTCCCGGCAGGTGCCGCCCGCCTGGCGCAGAGGTCACCTGTACGCCCTGTTCCGCGTCCGCGGCCCCGAAAGCAGGGGGCACCCATTCACGCTCCTCCCCACGCCCGCCCCGCTACTCCTCCCCGCATCCGCGGAGGAGCCCCGCGGCTGTGCACAGCTCCGCGCCGCCCCCCCGGCGCTCACCTCTTTGCACGCAGCGAGCACAGCGGAGTGGCCGCGCTCGGCGGTGTGCGGGCTGCACCGCGGCGCTCAGCGACGGAGGCGCGGCCCAGCGCGGCTCGGCTGGGCTCCGGCGCTCCCGCCGGCGGCAGCGGCGCGGCCGCACAATGCGGCGAGGCCGCCCGCCCCTCCGCCCGCCCGGCGGCAGCTCCCGCAGCGCCCGCCTCCGCCGTGCGGCACTGCGGCGTCCCCTGCCGGTCGATGGGCGCAGCACGGCCGCCCGGCGCGGCGGTGCGGAGGGTACCGGGCGGGGAGCGGCGGGGGCGCCGGCCTGGACACGGAGGGCGGGCGAGGTGGCGTCGTCCCGTCGCTGCACATTCCTGCAAGCGTTACCCGGTGCCTGGCGTGGTCTCCGAGAGGAACGAGCGCTGCCCTGTAATTTGGCGTAATTAACGGTAGCGTAGTCTTTAATTATGTGGGACAATGGCTGTTGTTCACATGCATAAATTTTGGCTAAGTGCTTGCTAGTGGGCCTGGCCAAGTCTGCTCCACAGTTTAATTTAACATTTCAAGTACTCTCCCTTCATCTGCTGCCTTACGGCTGCCTACCAGTACCGCCCTGTATAACTGTACAGAGCCAGATCGTCTCTCTCTGTCCTGACAACCATAGCAGCGAAGTGACAGTAAGTTTGCTGCCTCATCATATTGCTTTCTAGTAGCACCAACTTTTTATGCTGCACTCTTCCTCTCTACATCCCAACATAGCTTATGGGAAAGGAAAGCATTGTTATTTCAATTTGCAAATGGGGAAAACCAACTGTGTAATTACATCAGTCCCTCCAAGAGGCTGGTGTCAGAGCCAGAGATCAAGTTCTGAAATTATACGACTAAATTCACTGGGCAACTCTTGTTTCCTTGTGTATTAAACTATCCAGTAGTGTAAAGATACATTAGTAACAGATGTGAACAAAAGCTGGAAAGCACTTAGAGTTCAGTGGATGTTCCTCCTCTGTTTCTTTTCCAGTCCGGATCTGAACGAGATACAAGATAAGTAGAAGAAAAAGCTCTCACCTCACTGTTTTTCTTGATACAAAATTAAAGAAAAGTTGGGTTGGAAAAGGTGTTTCATGATCCAAGTCTCTCTACAAGAATATGATAAGCATTTAGGGGGTAGGGAGGCAGTCCTGAGGAGAAATGAGCACCTACTATTCCCTCCAAGCTGTATCAGCTGCAGGCACTCGGGAGCAGATCTTAAAATAGTTGCACTGCACATCATTCGAAGGCAAAAAAAATTAGAAGGCAGATGTGAAAGCAGTAGTGTGGTTTATGCTTTACTTGTTAAAAATAAATGCTGAGGCTTAAAACCTTCACTCTCTATTTGGTTTACATAGTTTAGAGGGATTAGCTTTTTCCATCCTCCTAAGAGAGCAACCATTGAGTGTCTATTTTGCATCCGGGGAAATGTGTGTTAGTCTCGAGGCCTGACATTTGTTTTGTGTCTATGGAATTCACCCTGCATGGGGCTGTCAAATTAAAGACGATAACTGGCTTTTCCAAAGCAGCAGATAATTTATTGGTCATTAAAAATCCTAGTCGCTGCGTAGTCTGCTTGCACTGAAGTCTCTTGCGCCAGGACGCAAGAATTTTGTAAACACTAATCACGGACACAGGCAATGTTTTCAGATGGTTGACACCATCTGGACCAAGTGGTCCAGGACCACTTCAGTTGCTGTTTGTTTTCTCTGTACTCTCTGTGCTTCTCATACATAATGTTGATAGGTCTATTTTGGTTTTCTTTTGTTGTTGTTTGTTTTGGTTTCCTTTTTTTTTTTTGTCTTTGTTTTTTGGGTTTTTTTGCCTTTTTTTTTTCCCTACCCAAAATGGGTTTTGAAAGCCTTAGGTTTTAGTCCTATAGACCAAGGACCACCTTGCTTTGTCATAAGCAATGTTTTTTTGTAGTTGTGACTGACACAGCGCATTTTCTTGATGGCTTTGCCACTTGTGCTCATTCTGAGGTGTGTTCATGGTTATTATTCTGGCATGGATAATGAGATTGAGGTTTTCCCCTGTGAAGACCATCACCTGACTGACTGCCTGAAGGACAGGGCAGGTTCCTTTTCTGGCCTTGCGACTTATGAAAATGTGGGAGAAGGAAAGCAAAGCTGAAAAAAGGGTCTGATCCCAGATGGCCTGTATGCTATCAGTCCAAATTCAGCCTGATTCAGCTGAAGTTAGGAGTACCCCATTTCCTACCCCACAGAGCCATGTCTCTTAGATTTCTCCTCCTTTGTCCCTTGCATCTTTAGTCAGTCATAAAGTTTCACAGCCTGAATTCATTTTTTGAAAATAGCACTTTGGTGTATTTAAAAATATTATTCTTGTTTTACCAGGAAAATGAACAGCCCCAGCACAAGAGGATAGATGGCTTTATGGGAATTATTGGCTGGAGTAGAGCTGAAGGAAACTCGCTCCTTCTTGTAGGCTTCTTTTCTACATAGTGGTGAAGTTTATCTGCCTACAGTCATCAGTGAGTTTGTCTGTAGCTTTATGACTCCTAGGGGCAACACTGAGCCTTGTCATAGGGCAGAGCAGGTAACCTTCTCTCCCTTGGTGAGCCCAGGCACTACGGACGTGTTGCTGCTGAAGAGCTGTGAACATGGAAACTATGGCTGCAAGACCATGGCGGTGTAGTTATGCCAGGGTCTGTAACTTGGGCTTGCACCTCATGGTGCTTAGCTCCCTTGTTATCCACACCTGATTGCATCCCTTTTTGCTTATCCAGAGCAAGAAATTTGGTTTATTTCTGGTCTGGTAAGTGCCTACAGTTAGAGCATCAGACTACCCCTATGCACCTGTAACTCTAACAGCTGACAGGCAGATAATGAAATTGGAACGCAAACAGCTTCAAATGCAGGTGAAGCCATAGACTCTTAGGACAAAGCAAAATGGTGTTTCAGGACTGATTAACAGAGTTGCAACCAAGCAGTGACAGTTGACAGAAGGATTTTAGAAAGGTTCACGATTTTAAGTCCACTTAACTGGCTTACTAAGTGTTGCCAAAGTCCAGAGTGACCTTTCTGTCTGGTGTGGAGGTGCTGCCTGTTTATCATCAAACACACCTATTGGCTTCTCATTTTAATTGTGGATGCTTATGGTTTATAGAGGCATTTCTGTTGTGAAAGCCAATGGCATTTGCTTCCTGAAAGGTGGGAAAGAGGACTGGTGTGACACTGCAGGCCTGACAGCTAACATATTAAGAGGATGCATGAAGAGCAAAGGACTGCTGAAGGTGTGGTGGTTGTGGTTTTTTTGTTGTTTGTTGTTGGTTTGTTGGGTTTTTTGTGTGTTGGTGGTGGTGGTGGTGTTTTTTTTCCAAAGCTGGAAATCTCATGATTGATGACAATTTTACAGGTTTCAACGACTTCTAAAACAAGATTTGGGCATGGGGTGATGACATGAGTGATGACACGCATGATAGATAAAAAGATGACAAAGACTTGGTTTCAGAAGGTTATATAGGCATCTCTGAATCCTATGGAAATGAGTAGTATTTCACCTTCTGAGCCCCTTTGTGCAACTGAGTCCAAGTGTCTACAAACTGTAGAGCAGGACATATCATTGGTGACATGGTCAAGGAAACAGACTCCTCTTGTCTGATTCCTGCAGTAAGGAGGTGGTTATTGGCCTCATGACTACTGTCTTTGCTGTTGCTGTAGAAGAGCAGCCCAGACCTGCAGTGAGGATTGCCAGGAGCACACCTGGCCAGAGCTGGACCCTTGTCTCAAACAGTAACCCATTGGTGACTTGGTTTACTTTTTTGCCTTTCCTTCCAGCACTCTCCTGAAAGCTGAGATGATACTTGATAACTAGTAGAAAAACTACCAAATAAATAGCATGTTAACACAAATATTTGTAGCTATTAGTAAAGGTTCACAGGGAAACATTCAGATTGTTTTCTTCATTTTCACATAATATCTTCCAAATGTTTTTGTGTTGGCTCTCCACAAGGTACATAAATCTGTTCAGTTATACTAATCTAGTGCTGTGAAAAAAACTGCAAATTTCTTATTAAATTATGGATTAATTTTGCTGTTAGTTTGGTTTGTAGTCAGTATGAAGTATTGCTGTTTAAAATTAATTTTGCATTTTCTCATATTTTCCCTCGTGGCTTATGAAACACTGAGTTCATATTGATGGGTTTTCTTGATTATACACTAAGGACTTATAACTTCTCTTTCTCCCAACTTTTTCCTCACTATGTAGAAGAAAAATCAAATACATATTTTTAAGACACAGGTTTTATTACTTCATAAGTGTTTATTTCTAATGTAGTAGATAAGACCACAATCCTGTGAACATTTGTTTGTATTTAACTTTACATGCACGGGCTTAATGGAGTGGCCAAGGAAGCTGCAGCTTCCCCATTAGTATCACTTGAAGGTAGGCTGCGGAGTTGCCTGGAGAATCCAGGCTTCAACATTTGGTTCTGTTTGGCTTGACGAGGTGCAAAAAACAGGGCACTGGAGATGGACACGGGATGTTCTTCACAGCGTCTTGTGAATCTCACACCTGCAAATGCTTCCATGCTATGTCCAAATGCAGGCCTTCTGTCTCAGTAGGCATTTGGCGCATTGTAAGGAGATATCTAAATACAGAGACTGAGATTCTTGCAGTAGCAAGATTTTTATCAGGTGTATTTAATATTGATACAAGTGCAAAGCTGAGAGGCACAGCTCAGTGGGAACTACTGCTGCGTAGTAAAGCATAAACTCATGTTTTATAACACGTGGTTAGTGGATACTCATCATATTGCCCCAGTATAAATGCATAAATTATTCTAATCTCTATTTTTTCTCACCCGTGCCATTGACTAGGTTGTATCTGGACAGTCTGCTCTTAAAAATGGGCAGGATGTGACTCCACACTCACGGAAATGCAGCAGTGACTGCACTAACTCCATCAGTTTGATACCTTATTATTGGTTTTGCGCTTTCTCTAGGGTTTTCTTGTCTCATTACTTCTCCTTCCATACTTCCTCAGATTACAGAAAGATCCTTTAATTGTTTTTTTGTTAATGTAAAATTAATTGCTGTGAAGTCCTAAAGATAGAAGGGTAACTGTAACTCTCTCATACATGTTTATAATTATTAAATACCAACTGGCTTTAAACCATGGAAGTCCAGTTTCTATACAGAAGTTTGGAGTAATAATTAAATAATCTACATAATATTCTGCAAACTAGGTAGTACTCTTCTGCTAAAGAGATTTGTGTTATGGTTTTAATAAATACAGTTATAGAATTAAAAACCACTGGTAACAGTTGCAACAAATTTTGGAACAAATGTGCAATACCAGACTTTATTAATGAATGAGTTACACTGATGTGTCATCTTAATTTCTTACAGATGTAGCCATGTTCTTTGAAAGGACCAGTGGAAATTGTCATAAATTCTTTTGCTATTCACATTAATGAAAGCTAGCCCTTATTCTTCCTCAATGGCATTATGATTGCAATCTGGATTGCCATAGGGACCTCACTGTAATTCATCATTGCTTCAGTGTTAAAATTCTCTGGTGGAACCAGATATTGGTGTCGACAACATCTGGCGTTTTACATCTCTCATCTTTTTTCTACCTCCTTCCCACTGATTAATTGAGAGAACAGGAAGGGGAAATTGCTGCCATTGTTAATATCTTCAAGAAACTAAATGACTGCTAGAACTTTGGAGGGTGTTTAGACCTAAGATTTTGGAGATACAGGCCTTTTCACAGAGGTGAAGCTGAGGAACATTTGCTGTAACACCAGTCATTGTGACATGCCTGGAGAGGCAGGAGGCCATACTTCCATCTCCCATTCTGAAGCCAAGCAGTGGATTTGACAGGGCTTGTACATTCATGGGATAGTGTCTTGGCGACCACACTACATACATATCTGTGTGAATATATATACCATTACTTTCTCTGGGTCTGTTTCATGTTGTATATAACACTTCTGTACTTGTATCAAAGAGAGAGAAGGGATGTCCTGGATTTCTAAGTAGGAGTCTTTATCCATGCCTGATCAAATCCAGACTTGGTTCCTACCCAAGCCTTTCAGATGCTAGCCCATTCTCAGGAGCAGGGTTTAATTGAGCTCAGGCATACACTGCAAGGGAAATCTTGAGTGTGGGCTATTCATTAAGCATAGACTATGTCTGCCTGTCCTTGCGGTGTATGACAATATGATGCTTTGTGGGAATGTGACCATGGCCAACATCAAATGGACATGTCAGGCTGTGTCCTTCCTAAAATGGCCTGATAACATGTATAGCAAGGTGCTATGGGAGTATGGGGCACAGCCAGGTAGCAGGATGGGTTTACAGGATGCTGTCAGGGAGCATCTTTAGACAGAGCTGAAAGGTCTAAACCTGCAGCTAGGATGAAGATATGTCCTGCCATAAAGAATATTTAGTTATGTTTAGGAAAACATCAGTGTGATAAAATAATAGCA
Organism: Columba livia; assembly: GCF_036013475.1. Lineage (NCBI taxonomy): Eukaryota > Metazoa > Chordata > Aves > Columbiformes > Columbidae > Columba > Columba livia. Next base: position 130,822,003 of record NC_088602.1, read on the forward strand.
TCCTGCCTCAAAACAATATGGTCTTCATGGATAAGGTACAATCTGGTGAGTTTGGAGAGGGTTGGATTTGGAGCTCTTCAGGAAAAGGGGAAATTCAACTTCACATTCTCTATGTGGTACTGGTTAAAGATAGGGTAAAGATCAAAGAGGAGAAAGTGAAGAAATTGTCATCATGATAGTAATTTTCTTAACTTTTCTATCTAAGTTATCCAGAACTGAAATGCTTATTTTTAGGTTAGCCAGACAACTGCATAAACAAAAAATGAGGGTTTTTTTTCAAGAGAACCAGACTTTTATCCATTCCTTGATTTCTTACCAATTTCTGTTCCTGTGTGTAAAGAGAGAGCAATTTTGTTTATAAAATCCATTAATGTTTATTAATGTTTAATTCTCCAGAAATATGCTTTTGAGCTTTCCTCTATCCTGTCTGCTGTGCTTGGGAGGAACATACAAAGTTAATTCATTATCTTCCTTCAAATCTGCCTCTTAAAATTCCTCCTTGCCATAATCCCTAGAATCAACTTGACAAACGTTTGTCTATAAATATGTTGTGACCATTGCCTTCCACGCTAAGTAATATTTTTGCAGTCTCTGTCCTTCTCTATCCACATCCATCAGTTGTCCCCCAGGACTAAGAGCATGTTGTGGTAGGGAACCAACTTTTGTCCATACAAATGCCCCTCAAATGGAAGGGCCTCTGCACAATTCATGTCAATGGGATGGTGACACATCTGGTAGATATCTTGAAGAAAAAGTAGTAAGTACATTTTTCAGTCAAGGACTAGTTGATCTGCTGTTTGTGGGTCTTGCAAACTCAAACCTGATTCACTTACCCAGGGCTGGAGGCTGAATAATTTCTTCTGCCCTCCAGTGTGTGCTTGAACACACATTTTTCCTTGAAGTTCACCTGTATATTTCTTCTCTGTGGTGCTGTTTTGGAGAAAAAATACTCTGGGATTTATATTGCCGCTTTTCTCCACAATATTTGGGGACAAGATCTAGAGGAAGAAAAAACACCAGCTATTTAGATACTTGATTCCTACGATGTGTTAGTGTTGTCTAAATACTTTTTTTTTTAACTGTCCCTGAATACTTTATCTATAAAGCAATGAAAAAATTCAAGCAGCCTCTGATTCTTTTCTCTGTTCAGGGCACAGATGGTGAAGGAAATGAGCTCTTTCAGCTTAATAGGACCTATTTGAAGCTGATAACAGATGCTGAGCATTTATCTGCTGCACTATGACTGTAGGACATGAGGTGATGGCGCTAGTGGATTATTCATCCTTGTCTGGAAATCATTATTGCTAATCAGCCTAGCTTTTTTATACTAATTACTGTTATCACATTACTTACCAATGTTTCTGTAAACTAGTTTCTGAGACTGTGTAAGTGCTCTGAAAGTTTCAGTCAGCAACAAAAAACATTAGTCACCGTTTGTAATTCATAAAGCAATATAAAAGTTTGTTAGGACAGAATGAGACAAGCAGTCAGAGATACCTTCCAACCAAGCAGAAGGCAATGTTAACAAACTGATGTTACAAAAACAAATTTCTCAGCATATTGTCCTGGAGAGTGGAGAAACTCTAAAAGGACTTCTTTTTAAAAGCAACTAGTAATGCCATAATTTCAGAAATCTTTTAAGCACACATTAAATTCCCATGGACTCCCAGTTCAATTGAAGGCAAAGCTTGAAGGATTCACTAGGACATCAGCAATGAGAACAGAAGAAAGAGATACCTCAGATTAGGTCTCTAGTTCTTTACCCAGGCTCCTCATGTTCATATAAACACAAATCCCATGTAAAAAAAGTGTAACATTATTATGAATATTAACAAACCAAGCAGTAGCTAGTTTATTTAAGCTGCTCATTATTTCAGTATCCACTGATAGTGGGATAGCTGGAATACACTTAAGAGTACTCCTTAAGGAACACTATTCACTGATGACTGTACTACACCTTTAATTAGTATGTTATCACCAATAATAATAATATCTTAAAAATATATTAAATATTTTGGGCTCAAGTTGGACAAAAGATTAAAAAATAAATGCTACATTTTGAAATACTTAAAATTAATTTAATTTATTTTTGTTTGATTTTATCTAGGAAAAAACCCTATGGAAAATTCATAATTTAAAGCAATAAACATAGCTACAATATCCTTGCACAATTAAAGAACATCCTGCACAATGGTACATGGGGTTTTTTGTTTGTTACTGGAGTTTTCTGCCTCAGAAATGAAATAGTGCATTTTCTCTAAGGTCACACAAGATTGTAGTTCAGCCATTTCATGCATGCAGGTGCACAGCAAATGATCACTGAGAAAGAATATGTCAAGTGAAATAGCTTAGATATAAGACTTTTACAATATTTTGGCTGATGTTGGTTAAATTTGTTCTAAACTGTGGATCCTTAAACACAAAGAACAGTATGTTTTCCACAGTCAAGATGATTTCTGTTGGCATCTGCTTAGGGATAGAGGTAATCTGAAGTCCTTGTAGCAAAGAAAGAAAAACAAATACTTTTCTGTAGCGTTCCACCCAGACTGAAATACTGAAACAACAGCTCATTGCTGTCCTTGTAATAAAACAGGAAGAAGTCAACATATTTTGAAGTGTCATGTAAAAAGTGGAGAATGGTGGTGCATCTCTTTTCGGTAAAGTAACTCTGATGAAAACAGCATAAGTGGTTGTCAATTTTAATACTGACCTAAGAGTTTATCATTGGCTTCCCTAAAACTTTTGGTAAAAAAATGTTAGAAGATAGTTGTGTTTCAAATTTTTTGACATCTGTTTTGCAAGTCTTTAAGAGTCATGATATTCATGAAGAATTTACAAGCACATTTTCTGAAAATGAGGCACCTAGATCTGTCTGTTGTATTTGAAAACACCAACTCTTGTCTAAAATTGCTGTTAATTGAATTACTATTCATCTTTTGAGTTATTCTATAACTGGATGTTTAATCTGACGTATCTTATACCAATCTGACATTCAGAAGACAGTGATCCAGTATTTTATAAATTGTATTAATGTTAACTTAATAAACTGTATTAATCCAGTATTTTATAAACTAGTTCCATATTAGATTTTTCCAAATGAGCAGCTACATTGAAGTAGCCCATACCATCTATCTTCCATATGATATGGATGTGTGTATATGACAATTTGTATTTCCTGTTAGTCGTATAAGTATATTGGAACAAGATTTCTGTTGTTCCATCTCATTATTTAGTCAGACAACAAACTGAGAGTCCAGTCTGAACACAACATGATCATATGTGGCAAATCAATTACTGTTACGTTTCTGTTACAATTTTGTACACAGTTTTGGTCTATGGACAATGTTTTGTTTTCCAAACCACAACGGAAGCATTCTGGAAAACTTCATATGTGTCATTGCTGAGAGCCTTTCATGTATGCAACTTTGTCTTTTTCTCTCTTAACTCCTAACCACTGTAACTGTGGACTACAATCTTCCTGGTGTTATTGTGAGATCTGAGGCAGTTGCCATCATCACCAGCAGCTACATAAAGGGCTTGATTGCTCCTTCTCTTGAACCTGAATGGGGGAGACAGTTTGACTTTAAGGAGGTCCACAATTGTCTTCAGTGCTCAACCCCAGTATTACTGCCCTGGCAACCACAGACCTTTCAGTATAACAACAATTTCCAGATGCACACAGCTATTTAACATGGGTTTCAGGGTGGCACCTCTTACAAGGCACAAACTAGCTGTTTGCATTCAGAAACTGGAATTCGTAGGCTGAATTTCAAATGAAACAAAGATATTCTCCCTTTCAGGTTTTTTGAGGGTGCCATGGTGAGAGGAATGCATTTTTATGTCTTTTTAAATGCAGGCAGCATGTGCATTCCATGGCTCTGTGCCATTTACATCATTAAACAACCTTCTTCTCTGATTTGTATTAATCTCATAAGTACCGCGACTGTGCTAACTATCCAGCTAAACTAAAAATAACATTTGAAAATAATCCAATGTAAAAATTATTGCCTTCCAAGAGAGAAAGTAGTCTACTTTTTACAGCCCTTCTGCCATGTTACTGGTTACTGATGGTACCAAGAAATTTAAAGGAACTCATTGTTTGCAAGTTTCTTCTGAATCATAATTGGAGAAACCTGATGTAGGGGCAGCTTTGAAGTATCAAAATTCTATTAGACTAACACTATGTAAGAAATATACTGAGCTTTTAAAATAACAGTGGTTATGCATGGAAGTTTCCCTAATGGATGCAAATTTATCCCCCCTTCCTTTGATTTGTGCCAAGTGTTGAACACTCATCCTATATTTTCATGAGTGTTACCAATTTTGTTAATTTTTCATATGATTAATTGAAAGGTTGTATTAAGAAATCAAAAATTTGCAGAAGAAAACTAACACTAACAACAGGGCTGTTCATTAAATCTTACTTTCCCTGTATAATTCAGCTTGAAAAAAAAAAAAAAACAAACAACCCTGATATTTTAACGTAATTTATACCTAAAAAAAGAAGAAGAAAGAAGCATTGCAATAGCTCTACCTTGTAAACCTAAACCAAAACTAGGGATGTGGGTTCATGATTTTGGAGAGGATTCATTTTAGGAGAAAATGAGAGAGTTCTCCAGGTAATTCAAGACACCTGCAGAGCTTGACTTCTGGTTCATATAACTTGTAACATCAGCATGTCCCGATCAGTGCTTACAGGGGGAGTAAAAATGTTCAGTCTCCCTACGTAAAACTGATTTCTTGGAATTTATCCCTTTGCCTGTTGAGACATATAACCCCCCTGTGTGTACCAGATAAGATGATGGCATGTAAGGATGCAGACTTCTAGAAATATTTATTAATGGGTACATCAACCACAAATGGTTGTTACACATGAGCTCCAAATTGATTGGAATAGGATCACTGTATGCTCTATGCTGTGTAAGGCTTTGAAATGTGATAGCCAGCCAGCTTCTGGCACAAGAAAGAAACTTCTAGATGCATGCTTTACCAAAGCTCTCTCTGGGTATTTTAATTTAATATATAGGAAAGGCACACCAAATTTTTTTTTTTTTTAAAAAAAGACCATTAACTGCTTCTTTGTAATCTGTTGGTGTTGTGTTTCAATCTGCCAAGACTGTAACAGAACAGCATTGGAGCTCTGTAGCCAAATCGTAGACAAATCATAACAAGAAATACATTCCCTCTGATATTTATGACAAGAACAGTGGCTGAGTGAGCATTTCAAAAAGAAATGGGGGGGAGAACCTTCAGTTCCTGTGTCTGTCTGATTTAACACCTGAATTCTGAAAGCTTTGTCAATCTAGTGCAATGAATTGGGAAGATCTGAAGAAAGTGTTGGAAAAGCTTGTTTACAATAGGGGTTCAGTGACTGAGTTTGAATTACATTTACTAACAGCCTTTGTGTTTGGTGTACTCAGACAACAACATTCACATTTAAGCCATTTTACCTTTAAAACCAAGGCCCTACATTTCTCTCTAAGGTTTTTCTGCAGTGACTGTAACAATCACTGAAATGCAGAAAGGATGCTTTTATTTCTAGACTACCTAGTCTATTGTAAGGTAGGATTAGCCTATACACTCAATGTTTTAGAATGCAATTGTAATTTTTATGCCTTGCATTATGAGTTATCCCACATCATGGTGAGTGGTCACTTGCCCTTGAACACAATGGAGCTTGTCTGACCTCGAAGCTCAGCAGGGTTAGACCCCAAAAGTCAGTACTTGCATGGGAGACCTTTGGGTGCTACAGGTTTTCAGCTTGATGTAAAAGGGGGAAAAAATCACTCTGAGGACAATCAGACCTTGGAAATGGCTACCCAAAGAGGCTGTGGACCTTTTCCTTGCAAACTTTCAAAACCTAACTGAAGAAAGCCCTGGGCAACCAGGTCTACATTCAGTGCTGAGCCTGCTTTTAGCAGGACGCTGAGCTGGATAACCTGCTAAGGTGGCATCCAACCTGAGTTATTCTGTAGTCTGAGGCTGATTTTTTTTTGTATTTCAATGTATTCAGATATTTTTTGTTGCTTAAGTTGCATGCTTACATGAGTTGACTGTAATGGTAATATTCAATAATCATGATAATTGTATCATAAAAAAGGTCACACTTTCTGGCATGAGTAGAAAAAATATTTTTCATAGATTTCTAAAAACAGCACTGATTGCCATAAGACTTACTTCATGCATAGGAAAAATTTCCACCAATTGCTAATGATAGACTGTAAGATACTCAACAGCCTATACATGAAGTAAATAATACAAATAACTGCAGAATAGCTTCTTAGGATAAAAGTCTGTGTTTTCTTTTTTTCTTTAAGAGATATAAATAACCAAAACCAGGAATATATTTGTGACAGAAGCAGAGTGGGCTTTAGTATTCTGCATTCACAGAACAATCCAGGTATCAAATAAAAGCTTTGCTTTACAAAACCTATGCACAGCCAAAAAGTTTGGTCTACTTGTTTGACTTCTTGTTTTTCTAACAATATACTAGTTCTTCTTTCAGTTGGAAAAACAATTACCAGGTATTTTGAAAAGACATGCTTTTCTTTTTGGTACTTGATCCTTTAAAATAGGTAAATATCCAAATGTGTCCAAAGTTGTCCATTTCTCCACTGTTGAAAATTGACTAATTCATTGTCCTTGTGGTTATTCTGAAGACCTGGGTGGCAGTGTTGAAATGTTGGAAAATGTGAAAAGTCTGATGTTTTCCAAATATTAGAATAATATATTTTTGTACATAAAGGATTGTCTGTTGCAATTTTGAAATTCTTCATGAACAAAGAGATAATGGACGCACATTTTTAGTGACTGAGTATAATTCCATTATTTCAAAGTATTTTTAATACTATTGCAAACATTTTATACATGTTGAAGATTGGAACAATGCATTTTTTTAGAGTGAAATTAAAGAAAAATTGCCAGTAAACTCTTGACTGTAATCTTTCCCTAAAAGTACGTCATGGCAAAGTGGAAAAAAATGACGAGCAATTTTATTCAGTGACATATATTAGCTCTCCAGTACTTCTTGTTTTAACTTTATTAAGTAAAATCAACCTCAGTCAAAAAAAAAAAAAAATCAACTCAGTTTATTTCTCTATTAAAAATCTTGAATTTTTAAGGACATTTTAAAAGTTTCTGATAGGTTAAGGCTTGGCTAAGGTCTGTATATGGATTATTATCTAGTGAGTTCTGCATTCCAAAGGGCCAACACACGCTCCAGCAGTCTTGTAGTGGTACATAGGCAATGTCTCCTCTTTACTCTTTTAAAATGTGTCTTATGCTCATTTCTACCTCAAATAAAACAGTATAAAATGGTTTTCTTTGTATAGCAAGGTTCAGACAGATTGCAGAAATATGCTGAAAATTGTTTCTCTGAAGGGAAGTTTCAAATGCTGTTTTCAGTGGCATTTGTAGTTCTACATCTTCAAAACTCATTGGATTTCTACCTTTACTTCATGCTGCCATGTGCTTACTTATGGTGTTTTTCTCACTATGGGATTTTTGCATGGGCCTAAAAGTTCTCCGAGAAACCTGATCTAGTTGAAGATGTCTCTGCTCATTGCAGGGGGGTTGGACTAGATGACCTTTGAAGGCCCCTTCCAACCCAAACTATTCTGTGATTCTTGCTGCATGGAGGTTTTTCCCTACACAAGCTAGAAGTCTCATACAAACAAATGTGCTGAGGAAAGTGATTGTCACCAGCTCCCACTGTCTCTTTTGCAGCTCATAAAAGGGGCAGAAAGGAGAGGGTCTCACTGTACTGTCTCAGCCCAGCTGGGAAAGGAAGAGTGTGCGCGAGTACAGGTGGGCTGGCTTTGAAGACAGGCCGAATTTTGGCCTTGATTTAGCTGTTTTGCAGCTGCACTGCTCCTTAGTGATGCCTGGCAGTTAGAGCTCACTTTAGCAGAAACTAGGAAATCTAGTTCTGAAACAGTGATCTTTGCCAGTAGGCATGTTTTGCTGGTTACTTCTAGCATTAATTAGTCTTAATGGCTTTGGGAACATGTTGTTGGGAGGAGTGTGCTAGTTAGGTGGATTATCTTCAATAATGGCAAAGTCCTTCAGGGTGAGGCTTGTTAGAAAAGGCTGGGTTCCAAGGGGAAGATAATGCCTGGCATCATATAATTAAGAAATGTATCACTGAGTATACACCCACTGAAGGTGAATGAGGTAGGCTTTTGAATAGATCAATTCTGGCACTTTGTATTGTGTGAGTCCTTTTTGCATTTTTTTTAAATATATGTATTTAAACAGCACACAAAATACATATTTAATCCAAACATGTACAGAAAAGACTGTAATAATACAATAACTTCTAAACAGAGAGACAATTTAAATCAATTTGGGAACTGCAGATGCTATGAAAGGCAGCAGCTTTCTTTGAGGGAGTTGCACATGGTAGAAGGTGCCACAGCAATGTTCTATAACATTTACCTTTAGGAAGGAACATGAAGACAGATATTTAATTATAGTTCTTAAAAAAAACATGAATAAAAGTTCAGACCTTTTCAGATTCATTCTTGATTTTCTGCTTAAATTAGGATACATCCAGACTCCAGAACCTGGGAATGGTTTTTAGGCTTCCAGGTGGAGTGCACATCCAGATGTATTTTGACACAAGTCAAGGCGAGACTCCAGCACGCACCAGCAATCGCAGGCTGCGTCGTTTCCACCAAAAGGCAGCTGGGAGCCATCTGGCAGCAACACAAAGTCTGTCTTCTAACATCTCAGCAAATGAGTATAAATGTGGCTAATAGTCAACTTTTCTGCTTTCAGGCTGTAGTCTCTTCGGTCCACAAGTCAAGGACTCATGCTGACAGTGGAACCAACTGAATTATTCAGGATACCACCGATCTGCAATGAGGTGCTCTCAATCTATTTCACTAATTCTTAGAGATACATCTATTCTGTGGCCAGCTCACTTTGCTTTTCTTGCTGAAGGTTGTGCCACTGCACACATTTTTGTTAAAGTACACCCTGAAGGAACAATATTCACAGGATTATATTAATACTGACAATAAAGAATTAACATGCATCTTATCATTAACTTATACCAAAGGAGATTTTGTTTGTGGGGTCATATGTGAAAGTCCTTAATTATGTTGACTTTAGCCAGAAGCATTATTTCCTCATAGAAATATGTACTTGCACAATAACTACCTGTTTTTTCAGGATAGTCAAGTAATACTCCTTTGAAAAAGAGCAACTAAGTGCTCAACGTATTGAAGCAAGGCAGGATTAAAGAATTTATTTACTACATTTAGAACAATTTGTATATATAGTAAAAATACCAAATATTTAAAATTCTAGCACTGCTGTTGAGATGAAAGTGGGAATAATCTGCTTAGAGCCATTTGTCTTAAAATTAATTAAAGGTGGTTGCATTGTTTACTACCTTAGGCAAGAAGTATTTCAGCTGATAAATGAAGAACAGAGGTTTTGCCAGATTATGCTCTTTCCCTAAATCGTGATTGACTCTGAAAGGATTTGCTTTGTCTCTTATGTAGTTTTTCTATTATACAGCTTGTCTGAAACAAGCTTTGAGCAGCTTTAAAATGAGATGTGACTACTTTCTTCTGTTCTATTTAACTGCAAAAATTACTGTGAACTGCAAATCTCCTCACAGGATGAAGTTCAGACTTAGCTGCTGTCAGAGCTATGGAGGGAAAATCTATGGAAGTAAAGAGATTGCTTCTCTTGTTCTGCATCCTTTAGAGAAGAGAGTGAAAGAGCAGATTTTACCCATCTATATGGAATGAGATTGTGCCAAGTAAGGTAGTCTGGGGAAATTATAAAATATCACACAGAAAACTTTGTCAAATCATTTTAAACTGAGAAAAGATGGCGAAATTGCATGGGAGTTGGAATCTAGAGCAATGTAAAGGGCTGCCTTTGATATGTTTTGGATTCAACTAGAGTGAAAGAAAACAAAGCATTTTCCAACACTTCACACTTGAATGAGAATTTATTCTCTAGCATACCACAGATTTGTACCCCACTGATTTTTGCCAGAATTTGGGGGATTGGACTAGGTGATCTTTCAAGGTCCCTTCCAATCCCTAACATTCTGTGAGTGTGTGTGATTCTGTGATTCTGTGAAATATTGTGAATTTATGGTTTTGAAAGACTCATTACATCTAAAATTTTATCATGTCACAGAATCTTGGGGGCCTCTAGAGCTTATTGGAATATATTAGTGGGTTTTAATTCCTTTGATCTTTTTTTGTTTAAGCCCTCTTGGTTGATGGTTGTTGTCAGGAAGAGCCTGTGCTTATCTTGTTGCCAAAGAACCTGCACTGTTTTTCTCTCTCATCACAAAGAGGAGAAAAACCATATATGCATAGAATAGTTTGGGTTGGAAGGGACCTCAAAGCTCATCTAGTTCCAACCCCTCTGCCATGAGCAGGGACACCTTTCACTAGAACGGGTTGCTCAACGTGAACGCTTCCAGAAATGGGGGTTCCACAACTTCTCTGGGCAGCCTGTTCCAGTGTCTCACCACCCTCATGGTGAAATATTTCTTCCTTATATCTAATTCAGATCTTCCTTCTTTCAGTTTATAGCCACTACCTGTTGTCTTATCACTACATACCCTTGTAAAAAGCCTCTGTCCAGCTTTCTTGTATGTCCCCTTTAGGTACTGGAAGGCTACTGTAACATCTCCCCAGACCCTTCTCTTCTCCAGGTTGAACAACCCTGACTCTCTCAGCCTGTCTTCATAGGAGAGGTTCTCCAGGCCCTGATCATTGTTATGGCCTCCTCTGGACTTGCTACAGCAGGTTCATGTCCTTCTTATTTTGTGTGCTCCAGAGCTCAACACAGGTTGGGTCTCATGAGAGTGGAGCAGAGGGGCAGAATCACCTCCCTTGACCTGCTGGTCACACTTTCTTTTAATGCAGCCCAGGATACAGTTAGCTCTCTGGGCTGCAAGCACACATTGCTGGTGCATGTTGAGCTTCTCATCAACCAACACCCACAAGTCCTCCTCAGAGCTGTTCCATTCCATTCTCCACCCAACCTGTCTTTGTGCTTGGGATTGCAAAACTTTAATATAGTTCTGTGCAACTGTACAGCAGGATCTATGCTGGGAAAGACCTTTTTTCCTAGTGACCAGCTGTCTGAAAGCATCAGTGCATAAACATATCCATTCACCCAGATAATCATTTTCCCAGATTTGATTTAAGACACTTCATTGAAGTTATTATGCTCATGTAAAAGAGCAACAATATGTGAGTGAATCAAGCCTTAGGCCTTGATTTGCATCCAAAAGATAAAAGCAAATGAAGGAATGCAGAGAACAAAACAATGGGTAAAGAACTGGAACTGAATCACTTCTGGAGGAAGATTTAGGACTTAATCCTGCAAAGAAAAACCTGATCTGGCCCTGATCCAAACCAGTACTCAAGTCTTAACTCTATTTCCATTAGCAGTTTCACTAAAGCCAAATGTCTGCCCAAGTGCTTTGTAAACGAAGGCCAGAATATCAGTAATTTGCAGGACTGAACCCTCGAAGAAATGATCCTGGTCAATTGATAAGGGCAGGTAATGAGCTGAACTTGCAAGAGAGATAGAAAGTGCTGGCTGTGGCCATATCAGTGTGTTGCTGAGGTCAAGTGAGGGTTAGCAGGGAAGTTGTAGCAGAACCTACTGAAAGAAAATAGCTTTACTGTTATTTAAATATATTCAACTTTTTTTTCCAGTTAAAATAATTTCTAAATAGGTTTTGAAGCAGTACAATGTTTTTGAGAACTGAAAATGTTGGTTGTATTTCTTTTTTGCCTCAAAACTTTTCATTGAAAATTGTCGGGTCAGAAGTTAGGTCCAGAATTGAAGCATATGAGAATGTCTCCACATTTTATCCCTGGATACAGAGGTTTTTGCTTGGCTTTCTTCTCAACTAAATACCTCTGTTGTTTGTCTAGTCATCTGATTGGTATATACCACTCTTCTCTTTGCATGATTTTGAAGATGTACCATCAGTTTTATGGTACATGTGTATAAATGGTATATGTAAAATATTCTTAATTACTTTCCATCAGCATACTGATGCAACCCACATCATATCCGATGCCTTGCAGATTGCTGTTTCTAGAGCTGAAATCTTTATTGAACCTTTTAAAATGATGATTGTTCCATGGTTAGTTACCTTTTCAAGTAGACAAGTGAGGTATTTTGGCTGGGGCAGAAAGAGGCAGCATCTGAATGGTGAATTTCTTTTCATAAGGTAAGTATGCCTGCGGAAACATCAGTGGAAATTGAAACAAATTGTGGGTAACAGCTTGGCATTGGATGTATGTTAGGCAAGACCATTCAGTGTTAAGTGAGGTGGGAGAACAGCCTAGAGCACTTGCAGCCAGCCTGAAGCTGGCCACCCTGCCTCAGGGGGTGACACCGAGGATGCTGATTTGAGGTGGCTGCATTTGCAGATGGGTGACTGGCCTTCTCTGGGGTCTCCCCCCACTAAGACCAGGCTGTGTTTTAGCAAAGGGACCAGACCTGCTGGCTCTCTCAGCCCCAGGGTAGGCAGGGGCTGGCTCCTGGGGTGCGAGAGTGACCCCGCCCCATAACTGGGCTGCCCCCTCCCATAACTGGGCTTTGGGTGGTTTTCTGTCCTGCAGGGCCAGTTGTGCCTGGTGCTTGCTCTGGGACTGCTGCATTCTGGGTTCTACATGCTTCTTTCCAAACCAAATATGATTAAAAAAATTACTTTATAAGGAGTGATTTATGCAAGTAACCCAGGAATCCAGAGCTCATACGTGGATCAGAGTTCAAGTTTAAGCTCACACTTGCTGGCTCGCAATGAGTTGGTTTAGAACTTCTCAACCTTCCTAGGATTTGCATTAGGATCCAGTATTTTTTTTTCTTGAATGTTTGCATCTGGGACTGTGGCTTATACCATTTGAGACAGGATATTCAGATCCAGATGTAGAGTTTAAATCTAGATTTAATCTGAGTTGTCTCTAGTTATGAGCACATGTACAGAAAGAGAAACGGGACATAAATAAGGTGACTAAATTCCTCAGTGCTCTGAAAGCGTTCCTGTTCAGTTTAATTTGTATTTGGACAGAGATATAAAATAATTTTCAAATTATTTAAACAGACTGCCTTATTATGTCTTAATCTAAACTGGACATCTTTCTAAAACGATGTTTTTAAAAGCGCTGCTATAAACTAAATATAAATCACTGATGTGATAAAGGAGTTGCTAATTCAGAATCCATTACTTATGGTGTTTTAACATTTCCACTGGATGATATACTGGCTAATCATTAAGATGATTAAGGGGAAGACATGAACAAAAGTAACTGCAGATGGTCCTCAAGATGCTGGAGTGCTACATCCAGATTTCAGACAGACCTCCAGCTGTTTAGGCTCTTATTATGCAAAGTAATGGTCGCCCCAGAATTAACTTTTACTGCAAGCCCCGCACAAGACGTTGACCACCCAAATACCTACTAAGAAAATTTCTGCAGTGTACCACTTCATTATATGTGGTAAATAAGTGTAGATAGCAAACAACCAACAAGAGTCCTTCTGTCTACTACCCCACATGGGAATCATCTAATCTTAATAGAGAAGATGTGCTTTTGGAGTCCAACCAAGCTGGTAGTAGTCCTTCTACATTTGCTTTTCTTTAAGAAAATGGAGTTCATGCCCTTTCCCACTAAATAAATGGTTTTAATTATCTGAAACTTTTCACATTTTTTCCAGTGTTTAGTCACTGGCTTCCAAAAAGCCTGGACTTGGAACAGAGTCTTAAAGCTCTGCATGACCACAGCCATTGCTCTTATCTGACTTAATCTTGCCCACCTCAGGGATAACTTACAGCTATTTGATCTGTTATGTAAAATACTTCCAAGGTTACTGACTTATACCTTCCCACAGTCCCACTTGCTCGCACAGGATATTCTAGGGTTACTGTACCTCAACTGAGCAATAATATTTTCTAAAAGTAGCCCCAGTGAGACGTGTAGGGCTGGCTACTTGTTTAGGAAAGTAATGTTTGCTATGTAAAAGTACCAGAGTCCAACCTGGGAGAATGCTGCTTTCCTGATGAAAACACCTGTCTAGGAAATTCTGCAGCCATTGAAAAGAAAATAGAGCCCGTAGAATTAGCAGCATTTCTGAAGAAGGGAAATGGCACTTATCTGAAAGTCTGGTATTTTTTATAGTGCTGAAGGAGACTGAAGGATCCATATAGGCCATCCTATGACTTTTACCTGTTACTTGCTCAGAGTGGGAAAGGATTTTCAAGCAAGCACTTGGATCCAGATGCTCCAGAAGTGGCTGCCTCCCTGTACTCTTATAGCTTCAGGCAAACTGGAGTTAATCGTATGCTCGGCAGTAAATGGAAAACTGGTTGCGTCTTGAGTGTTCAGTTTTGAGATCACTATTCATTCTGCATAAGACACTAAGAAAAAGAAGGTGAGAGAGGAAGCCATCCTGTTTTGTTTCTTTCTGCTGTTAGCTGAATAACTAGGCTTTTTCAGAAATTTAACACAGATGGGCTTATGAAGATGAAAGTGTAATTAGCGGTATAATCCATCTCCACATCTGAGGAACTGTGTAAAACCAGTGAGAAGGATCTGTACAGCAACAGTCACATGCACTCCTTAAGCCTGATGCTGATAGTGACTCCTTGGCTGGTACCGTGTGACCTTTTAAAGGCTTGTAATGGAAAGAGGAAGAAATGTCTCCCAACTCTAAAAATCTAGTTTAACATGTCAGTCTATGATAAATTAACTGCTTTGTTACAGTGACCATTTAGCCTGTTTGAAGCCCAACAGAGGCAAAAAATGTAAGCACGTCTGCCTGGCATAAAGTGTGAAAGCCAGCAACATGCCTCCATTCACCTCTGGCTTGCTGTGTTGATGCTAAATTCAAGAAACACGGGATTTGAAATATATGTAAGAATGTATTGGGCACAGCATCAAAGCATTGTTTTGATTACCATCATCCATTATCCATTCACAGTCTTGCAGAGTGTAGTAATGCATATTTTCTTGCTTATTCTTAGATTTGTAGTTTGACCCATGAGAATTATTTTTATCTCTGGCTGAGATCGGGGAAATAGACAGGCTACACTAGAACTTTGATATATTAGCTGATTAGAGCTTCTGGCAGCCTTCAGGATGGAGTTTCTCAGCAGCAAGTTCTCCAGAGGATTTCTGAGGGTGAGATTACTGTTAAGTTTTTTTCCTGATCACAGTCCTGCTGCTAATAGAGTCTGTGAAACAAAAGTTCAAATGTTGGCACATTCTCCTATGGGATAACAATATTCACAGTATATAACTTCCTTATCTGAAAAAAGCTACGTGGTGACTTTTTTTTTTTTTCTGAACTGTGATGCATCTAGAAGATGCATGGTCTGTGGTTACTCATTTAGTTATTAGTGCTTCTATACTGCTTTAACCAAGCTCATGTAAATTACTGTTAAAAAAAAATCATAGAACCTATGTGATTGCTTTCCTGTGAAAACAGCGTATGAAGAATTGAGGATGCAGACATTTCTGCTACCTCAGATGTCTGAGTTAGAAGTATAGTCATTGTTCAGCTCTGATATAGTCCTTGTAGAAAGTTTAACATCTGAATTTCCTTCAAAAATTGTATTTCACTCCATTGACAAGAGAAGGATCCTACTGTAACTAGGTACTTAAATTCAATACTTACATTTGAAAGTTATCAGTTACTCCCCTCCCAACTGCTAGAACCTTCTGCAGCTTACTTCTTTCCCCAAAAGATTTGAAATCTTTGATGGAAATAGAACTGTGATTTTTTTTTTTTTTTTTTCTGTAATTGAATATGGAGCTTACAGGGTTACACTGGTAAGCCACTGGGAGACCATCAAAAAATAGTATCTTTCAGACAGTTTGAAATAGATTCAAAGTGACCATAACGTAGAAGATGCACTGTATCCTCTTACCAGTATCGCAACTTATGCATGTTACCTGAGCAGGATTTGTAAACTGATGCTCTTTGTTGTGCATGTAATATTAGGTTTAAGAGAATTTTAACAAGGTTTAAGATATTTTAAAATATTGTTTTGCTCCTTGTGGTAGTTAATCACAAGCTGTGAGTGCTGGTTTCTGTCCAGTGCTTCCACTGAAAAAAGTAGAAATTTCCTTCTCTCATCTAGCTGAGTAAGAGATCTGGAGTCCTGAGATATGTATGATCTTTGCAGCTTCCAGTGGAGGTGTTACAGCTGAGAAGAAGCTTCTTCCCAGCTCTATACTCCTCATTATAATATGTTGTCAAAACTTCTGCAGGAGTTCACAATGTTGTCATCTTCCCTTGCTGCTGTACTCAGAGTCCCTTGTAGAGACTTTTAGAGGCAGAAGTGCTGCCTTTCCATCTTCTTGCGTGTCGCTTTAGCGGTCAGGTCTCAGCCACAGGCACAGCCATGGTGCCTACACCTGCCTTCTTAGCCCTTTGAGTCACATACATGCACCATCCCATGCAGCTGCCACTGCACCACTGCCCATCCCTGCCACAGAAGGGCAGCTGTACTTCCATTTTTCTCTTTTAACCCTATTTTTGGTATGATTTGGAGGGAGAAGCAGGAGGAATACCCTAGCTATCCTGACCTTGGTGCTTCCTGTACCCCAGCCTGTGGGGCTGAGAAGGTCTGAGCAACCTGGGTGGGAATTAGTGGTTAAAGTGTGATAAAGTATGCACACAGACACCACAGCCACATTGCTGTATTTGTCATTTAATTTCTGTATCTTTGATTGGTGTGATTGTATAGAAAGCTAAAACCATATGCTGTTCAATAGAGATCAGTGCCACATTATGGATTGATAATGGGGTCTAAGGGGACTTAGTATCCACCAGGTGTGCATCTGTGGAAAAAGGAAGACGAATAAGGAATAACTATCTCTTCCTTGTAGCAGTACTTGAAGTATCAAGGCTTCTGGAATAAATCCTTGGCCTGAAGGAGACTTAAACATATTGAACCTGGAGTGGTAATATGCATCTCCTTTGAGCCTGTCAAGGTCAGCCAAGCATAGGCCACACAATCATGCAGAGAATATAATGAAATCTGATTCTTCCATACTCCAAAAACTTAATCACTCCAGAAAATACGCTCAGGAAAGCCCATAAATGAGGGAAAATGTGATAGAAAAGGCACAACTATTAGCTAATCAGAAATGAATTCAACACAGGGAAGTGTCTTATGGTGGGTGCCCAGTATAACATAAAAATAAACAAGAAGCGATCTAAGAACTGGAAAAGACTATTAATGAGAAGAGAATTATATTGCGTTTTCAGCCCATGATTTATAACAAAATCCTTAAAAACCGATCCAACATTGCCACCTGCGGGTCGTTTTGGTGAGGAGCTGGAGTGGCCTCCACAGCACTGCCCGCCGAGAGAGACAGGGGCACAAGCCCGAGGGGTCGGTGAGAGCTTGTCATGCACGGCCTTGGGGGATAGCCAACCTTTCTGAAGGGCACTCCTCATCACAAAAGCGTAATTCTGTTCGTGAAACAGAAAATGTAATGCTGTTTTCAGACACTGGTAATTAAAACACTTCCTGTTGCAAAATACCAGTATCAGTGATTTAAGGGAGGGGAAGCGTTAGGCTTCTGTTCCTTCCCTAGGTGTAATAACAGCATTGGTGATCTGGCTAAATTTCCCTCCATGGTTTTAACTCAGTATTTGGAGTCACAAGCCACTCTCTTTTGACATGTCAGATTCTCAGTAGTTCTGTAAACTTCCCTGGGTTATACCTGCAGGGAATTTTGTTTTCAGGTGGGTTACATGAGAAGAGAATTTGCCAGTTGTTGACAGGTTGAGTGTTATCTCTGACCCTAGTTTAAAATTATATTCAAGGAGAACCTACATTTCAGCAAAGGGTGAATTTAGCTGATATATCTATTTTTTCATTGGTTTAGTCTCATCATACATTCTGATTGTGTGAATACGTATTACTACACCTTCATTCTTATGAATGAAATACAAGAATGAACAGTGAAATAGAATTATTATAAAACAAAAGAAAATACTCCACTGGTATATGAACATAATATATATATATTAATATATTAGACCTGTATGCATGTGTTCATGCCTACAAGAATGCCAAAGTAAGAGGATGATCATACATTTAAACGTTCCAAATTCAAGAAATGGGCAGCATTGAATTAGCCTGTGCTCCATTTATGCAGGTGCACCACAGTTGGCTGAGGTACTTGAGAGTGTCACTATAGAAAATGCAATGTGTAGTATCCCGCTGTTTTTCAGGAAACTACAGTCCATGCATAAGGTGTGCAGAGAAATTAATAAATATGTGTAATGTGTTGATTTCACTGGATCTGTGCTGACTTATTTCAGATGAAGCTCTGGAATCTGCCATAAGAATCCATATTGCTTGGCAAGTGTTTTATTGACCAGGTTTTTCTTCTGGAAAGAGCAAAGGAAGCAGATGGAAAGCTTGCAGAGCGTGTTGCCTGTTTGCAGAATGATGAGTGGTCAGCTGCAGCAGGAGAGCTACTAGTGTGAGGAAAGGTAGCTCTGCCAGTGAGCACTATGAAAACAACCCTAAAAAGATCTTGCAATGTTACAAATAATTCTTCTGGGAAAACCTGGAGTGAAAATTTGTCATGTTCTGCCCTAGTGGTGATAACATACCTGCTATGTAGTCCAAGGAAGAATGGAAGAGGTGTTGTTCTCATTATTTCAGCCACTCCTTGTATCCATTCTCAGCTGACTTGTTCAGCTGCTCGCTCCCTTTCTGGGCCAGTTGTGCCTGTGACCTGACAACTTAGAGGAAACCAGAATGCAAAGGATGGAAGCTGCACTGGTTACATCAGTATTAGCTCACCCTGCTTTGGGGAGCACCAAGTTTGCTTTTCACAGAGAAAAACGTACTTTATAGCTGGAATGCCACATCATTCTTCCTGTCCTTTCCTCTATCTGCCCTCTCATCTCAATTTAAAGTGACTTTCATTTCTTCTTGAGCTGATCATGATTTAACAAAGATTAGAAGATAATATAGTTTTATCCACATCCAGATGTCATTATCCCCTGCTTAGCAGATGACCATGAAGTATTTTATAATTTATGGATGAAACCGCAAAATGTATGTGTAAATTATTATTATTATTATTGTTATTGTTAGGCTTTATTATCTCTCAGAGTGCCATATTGTGAATCATAAAGTATTGCAAAGCTGCTATGTAAAATAATTTTCTTCTTAATAAGATAATGTGCATAGAGAGGTACTAAAGATTATATAAGTATGACCATAGGACAGGGAAGCTGTTCCTGGCAGGTACTGCAAATGGTTTCCGACATGCAAAACTTACATGCAGCTCATGATGTGAGAACCAACCTCCAAAAACTTATTTTTACAATTTGAAAGTTGAGCAGGAGGAAAGATGATTTGCTGTGCCTCTTCCAGCTGTGAAAAAGTATTTTTGAAGAAAATGGATGAATTTTGGGGGATATGCATTATGGATTTGGGAAATATTAATTAGGAATGGACTTTTTTTTGTTGTTTTCTATTGTTTCAGATGCAGATGGGGATCAGAAAGGAGGGTCTACTGAGCAAGAAGAGATGAACTAGACTTCCAACACTATGTTTTAATTGAAATGTAATACTGGTTTTCTCCACCTTTAGAAACTTGAAGGTTTTTTTGAACAGATCGTTGCTGTAAAACATAAAGGTTGTAGTTTATGCTACCTGAAATTACAGCTGCTTAAGCTATATATTGCAATGTGTTGTGAAAACATGTGCTTCATGTATTCATTCTGGAATGTAGGCATGTGGGGCAAAATAAGAAAGAAATTAAAAATCTCTTAATATATGTGAGGGCCTCAGAATTACTTGATCTTCTTCCTTCGATGCTCCCTAGTTTGTTTCACAGTCATTATATTTGTATCTCATTATTTTCTGTGAGACTTGAAATATTTCTTGCTTAATTCAAGCGCAAAGACATCAGATTGATGTTGGCTGTATCATTTGCAGGTATATGTTGCTATGTTCCCATTAGACTGTAGGGGTTTTTAGAATTGTGCTGCTGAAATTTCTTAACTCTGTTCATTTCTTTCTCTTCTTCTTTGGAAGGCCATGGTTGTGCTCACACTCACTAAAAAGATGCAAAGCCTACTTACACCACCGTAGGCCAAGGAGAAGGAAATGGATCCATGCTGTTGCTTCAGCTTCTGCTTTAGAGGTTTACTTCTGCTGCATCCTGTGAATTGTGATATGTAAACCTCAATTGGCCATAAATCCCCAGCCTAGTCAGAATTAATGCAGATCATAAAAGGGAAAGGAAGGGTAGAATGCATTTTAATGTTTTTAAGCTTAGCTGAGGACATCTGGCCTGCAGTGATTTGCTTAAAAGAGGATTAATTGTAATGCAAACTCAGGAAGAATGGGGATTCTTTAGTGACAAGTGTCAAGTATACAGGAAATGCATTGTTTATAGGAGCCAGTGGAATCAAAACAGAATTATAAAGCTTTTGCAGGATGTCCCTGATGTTTCAAAATGCTTCAGAGAAGTTCATTATATTTGGAGAATTTACCCAGCAGGAATTCCTCATATAATAGAGTTTTGTCCTCAGTGTCTTCCATTTTAATAAAGGACTTCTTTGAAATCCACAGTTACATCAGATGAAGTGAGGCTCAATTTGAGTTTGCCTTACACAGAGAAGTGCTTTGCGTAAAAGTGGTTTTGTCAGCAAACAGACTGTTATGTGTTAAATGGGAGTGTTTGTGCCATGTAATTAAAGTTCCATGTTCTGGCTTATTTGTTGCAGATAGACATCAGTATGGACCCACAATCTTATTCTGGTGGATGAACACCTGCAGCCCCACAGCCTTACCATTATACCTGAGGGAGAACTCACTAATCTCTCTTCAGAATTTTTTTGAGAATATGAGGTTGAATATCAAGGCTTTCAGGAGAGCAGTGTGGGGTCAGGAGTGCCAGGCAGAATCCTGTCTGACAGCAGAACCTATATTTTCTAAAAGTCTATGTAAGAAGGAGGTTCAGGACAGCTGAGTTCCCTTTTTTCTTTTTCTTTTTTTTTTTTCCATTTCTGTAACTAGCTGCTTGTGAGACCTAGAGCAACGAGCAAATAAAATTGTCAGTTCCATAAGAAAAATCCTGAAAAGTCAGGAGAGGGATCAAAATGTTTTTACTTGGTAGTAATATTTGCTGGGTTGCTTGTTGTTTTAGGTTTAGACTTGCTTCCAAACAAAACATAAATTTCAGATGATGAAAGAAAAGAAAACAGAAATAGTAAAAAACTTTCAATCCATTGAGAGTCTTTTTTTGGAAAATAACTGCATGAATTTGCTGCAAATTTATGAATCACATTAGCTGATAAAAACGTGTAGTTTTGGTAAAATATTTCAGCTGAATTCGCTGTGAGATTTCTAAGTCACTTCACTTTTTGGTGTCATCTTTTATGTGTATGAGGAAGCAGCATAACCATATGTTCCATCTAAAAAGAGGAACACTGTGGTGGGTTGATCCTGGCTGGAGCTTGTGTCTGGTAAGGTATTTCAGCTTTGCCTGCATTTCTGACAACCTTATACTTACCTTGTGCTTTTATGCCACATGTTTATCCAGGTGTCTTGTTGCCATCAGAGGTGAAGTGCCTGCCTCGCTGGGTCTGGGTCCCTCCCCCAGGGCAGAACTGGACCCTACCCGGGCACCATGGGGACAGGCCCCTTACAGCCACCCTGGGTGGGTGCCCTGTCCAGTACTCCCAGCACGAGCTCCAGTGCAGGTTGTTGGGCTCCAAAATACGGTCCTCTCTTGTCCTATGTGAGCTCAAGAAATATTCCATAACAGCAGAGACTATAACATCCGTATTTATATTTAAGAAGTTTGTTGGTTTTCATGTACAGAAAATGGCATATGGAGGTATTCCATTATAACTTCATTACTGGACCTTTAAGTTTCCAAATGTGAAGCAGAGAGCATGGATAGTGAATAAACAGCAGCGATCTTTTGGCTTGGACAGTGGAGGTCACCTGCCTGCTTATTTATGGCTTTGTGACAAGCATCAGAAATTTCCACAGAATCAGAGGAGCCCCTCTCCTGCCTCCTTTCTATATAAGCCCTTCTTTCACCTCTCCACTCTTCAGAGATTTTTGTCTCTGAAGTGCATATTGCATTACTAAAAAAGAGGAATTTGATTTACTTTCCTCATGCCTGTTTCTTATCAACCTATTTGTCTAGGGGCTGGAAAGCCACATTGCTCCCAAGAAGCAGTGCTGAATGCTGAATGGAAACAATAATCACCTCACTCAAAACAAGTGTATCCCCCTCTTCATTTTGACTGTGCATAAGACTGGGTTCAGTGAAAATATTCAAATATCTCCTTTTAAGGCACATTTTGCATCATGCCTTTTTAAAGCCTCCCTTACATTTCTTCAATCAGCTAATTACAGTTATAACTAATGGAGAGGGTCACTCTCAGTGGTGGCTAATGGCAACTAATCCATTACAGGAGGAGAAGTAAAGAAGTATATCAACCAACCAATGCAGTAAAGAGCTTTTGATGAGTCAAATCATAGTTATCCAGACTAGAATGCCTGTAATTCTTACAAGAAAAGCTATGGGATCCTTTATAACCATGTAAGCGGTTAGGAATTTGGTTTTATGTCTCATCAAAAAGAAGCCATAAAAAAAAAAGGAAGCAAGATGTGGATACCTGACAGTGCGTGACTAAATTTGTTATGTTCATTGCACATTCACTCACTTTATTGGGGGCACCTGCTCAGGATCCTTTTATTGTCACAATTTTTCTGCTGACCAGGCTGCGGAATTATTATCAGCACACTTGCAGATGGTTTACTTGAAGGAGGGTGATAAATCCTGAGCAGAGATTTAATTTGACACTTGGATAACACAGCCCATCTGCACATCACTTGTATTTATTTTCTTGGTTGCAACCGCAGTTCCCAACAGGACTCTTTTCTTGCTGGGTATGGTGGGGATTTCTAACTGCTTGTCTTCAATGGAGGACAGCCTGAGTGGGTGTTAAGACACATTGTACTTTGTGATGTTTAGGAGCAAGGAACAGCTGTTGGACCTGTATATGCTTTGGTCCTTGAAGGCTGGTCCTGGGAGCAGACTCATGTAGGCAGCTGGCTGGGTTGAGCCATGTGATCCTCACTGTGTTGAAGGCTCCTATGTGCCCCAAGAAAGTCTTATCCCTGAAACACATGGCACAAAGACAGCCCACATCCAAAGCATCTAAAGTTCCAGTGAACTGAATGGGGCTACAGATGGTCCAAAAAAGGTGGCAGGGGAAACAAAAAGAAACAATAAGTGCCTCTGATGTTAGGGGCAGCTGCTGGCCTTGGTAGTGGTGGCAGCCCATAGGTCAACCGTGATGTAGCATAAGCTTCCACTGTTGGATTTACAAAAGCAAGCTGCCTCAGGATTCCCACATTTACTCGTGTTTACAGGCACCAAATCATTTCATTTCTGTGGGTTTACCCTAAACTGCTTAATGTTGAACTGTACCTATTTTTTGAAGTGTGGAAAAGCATTGCTATTTGCTGGGAAGAGCCAAGAGACGATCACATCATCCTCACTGCTTGAAGTCTCATGAGGTCACTTTCCATAGCCATGTTTTTTCCCTCTATCCCATAAAAATCATCACATTACAATAATACTGAATGCTGATACATGGTGAAATCAGGAATCACTGAGGTTATAGTTGTGAACAATGATGGGTAGTCTTTGGCCACACAGTCTGATAGGACAGCATTTCTATTTTTACCTGCCCCCCAGGTAAGCAATCAGCTCCCTACCACCTGTAATAATTGCAGTTAATTTTGAGATCCTCAGTAGTGGTGCAGGAGAGGTTTCCTCTCTGCTGTATGAGACGATGCAGCTGAGCTGGGAATGGGTCAGCAGAAGCTGATGCTTCACCTGCTGCACCCTGTGTATAGCTCCATGGCATTTTGGCTAAAATACCATTCAGACACCTGCTTTTCTCCTTTGCTTTCCTGAGATTGGGCCAACAGCAGGAAGCAATGCCCCTCTGAGTGGCTCAGTTATGCTGATGAGTTATTGCAGGGAACAGAGACAAGGCCGCTCCTGCCACCTCCCTCTGCTCTAAGAGGGTGTAGAACAAGGTGGCAAGCATCCATCCATAAGTATCACTGCTCTTCTAGAGTCTTACAGAGTTTGTCCATGCTGTCTGGACTTCTGTAAAGCCTTTGACATGGTCCCCCACAACATCCTTCTCTCTAAATTGGACAGGTATGGACTTGATGAGTGGACTCTTTGGTGGATGAAGAATTGACTGGATATTCACCATTCAGAGGGTAGTGGTCAATAGCTCCATGTCTGGATGGACACTGGTGACAAGAGTGGTATCTCTCAGGGGTCCATATTGGGACTAGTACTATTAATATCATGTCTGATGGGATGCCATCCAGAGGGAACTGGACAAGCTTGAGAAGTAGCCCCATGTGAACCTTATGAGATTCAACAAGGCCAAGTGCAAGGTCCTGCACCTGGGTTGGGGCAACCCCCAGTATCAAGACAGGCTGGGGAATGAAGGGATTGAGAGCAGCCCTGTGGAGAAGGATTTGGGATACTGGCAGATGAAATCCTGGACATGACCCAGCAATGTGTGCTTGCAGCCCTGAAGGCAAATGATATCTTGGCCTGCATCAAAAGGAGCATGGCCAGTAGGGCAAGGGAGGTGATTCTGCCCCTCTGCTCTGCTCTGGTGAGACCCCACCTGGAGTCCTGCGTCCAGCTCTGGAGCCTCCATTGCAGGAAAGACATGGGCCTGTTGGAGAGGGTCCAGAGGAGGGCCACCAAAACTCTCAGAAGGCTGGAACAGCTCTCCTATGAGGACAGGCTAAGACAGTTGAGGTTTTTCAGCCTCGAGAAGAGGAGGCTCTGGGTGCACCTTATTGCAGACTTTCAGTACTTAAAAGGGGCCTATAAGAAAGATGGGGACAGACTTTTTAGGAGGGCCTCTTGCGATAGGACAAGGGGTAATAGTTTTAAATGAAAGGACGGGACCTTCAGGCTGGACATGAAGAAATTGTTTACAATGAAGGTGTAAAATACCGGAACAAGTTGCCCAAAGAGTCTTGTAGATGCCACATCCCTGGATACGTTTGAGGCCAGGCTGGATGTGGCTCTGAGCAACCTGATCTAGTTGAATATGTCCCTGCTCATTGCAGGGGGTTGGACTAGGTAGCTTTTGAAGGTCCCTTCCAACCCAAACTAGTCTATGATTCTGTGATTCTATGGCCCCACTCCATCACCTTCCTTCTTCTGTTTTTTTTTTTTTTAAAGAAGTTGTTGATTTTATTGTATTTTCAGTTCCAAAACTCATAGGTGCTTTGGAAACTAGGGTCTTCCTAACCTACCAACAATTTACTTGTGCGTTTTGTTTTGTTTGGAGTTCTTGTGTTTGGAGTTTGGTGGGAGGAGCTGCTTAAGTCTCTCTCTAAGATTTCAAATGTTCACTAAAATCTTCATCAGTGTTTCAACAAAATTAAAAAAAAAAAAAGTTCTCTCTCTTTGGAGCATCTCCCGCTGAGGATAGACATGTGCATAAACTTTCCCTGACAGTGGGACTTATCCTTGGGAGTTTGTACAGGAAGAGTCACAGCCTCAAAGGCAGAGGGGCTGGAAGGGCTCTGTGCTATTTGTAGGGTGCTGCCTCGTGGGAGATCTCGGTCCAGCTGAAGCCTTCCATGACAACTCATTGAAAACTGGTGACCCTATGATAAATAACTAAAAACAAAAACAAAGAACAAAACAAAACCAAACAAACAAAAACACCAAAGATGTCTGATGTCCTGCAGTGAGACACGTTGTAATGCTCTGCTGTCCACAACAAGGTGCTGGTAAACTCTGCTTGCCTGCCTTACCTTTGAGTACCCTATGGGAAAAGTCACATGAATATTAATATTTTGAAATCTGCCTCGCTTGCCATCAGTCAACAGTGCAAAATGGTCATTTCATGTTCGGGACTTATTCTTACTGAGTTGCTTAAAAATGACAATTCATAAGTTCTGATAATGACAGATATGTGTAATATTGCACACATTTGTGAATTGTTCTGTTTTAAAATTCCACAGTAACTGTTCTAAGTGATGCTAGTGCAGTGTAAGATCACTGTGGTTTTAGTGTGGTGTTCTTTCTTTTATTTGTGTGTTTGCTTTTAAACTATAGCTTAATTGGAACTATTGCTTTGCCAGAAATATTTCTCTTTTTAACATCATGTGCCATAAGAGCTAAAAGTAGATCCTGCAGCTATAGGAAACTACACGTGTTATACTTTTAATTGCCACAGGGTGGCAGTGTTTCAGAAAATGTTATGTAAGCCTTCTGACAATCCAGCAGTGAGCTGATGGTGGAGGGTTACCCTAGAACCCTCTCTGTACTCTGCATAATTCAGTATGGCAGGGACGAGCACCCGTGTCAAGAGGCAGGAAAAAGCCCCTGAGATGCTGGGGCAGAGAATTGCAGTGGCTGAGCATGGGAATAGGGTAGAGGCATTTAATTATGTTTTTTTTAAATTATCACAGAATCACAGAATCGACTGGGTTGGAAAAGACCTCAGAGATCATCGAGTCCAACCCTTGGTCCAACTCTAGTCCGTTTACTAGATCATGGCACTAAGTGCCATGTCCAATCTCAGTTTAAAAACCTCCAGGGACAGCGAGTCCACCACCTCCCTGGGCAGGCCATTCCAATGCCTGACCACTCTCTCTGTAAAGAATTTCTTTCTAATATTCAGCCTAAATTTCCCCTGACAGAGTTTAAGCCTGTGCCCCCTTGTCCTCTTGCTAACTGCCTGGGAGAAGAGACCAATCCCCACCTGGCTATAACTTCCCTTCAGGTAGTTATAGAGAGTGATGAGGTCACCTCTAAGCCTCCTCTTCTCTAGACTAAACAACCCCAGCTCCCTCAGCCTCTCCCCATAGGTCTTATGTTCAAGTCCCTTTACCAGTCATGTTGCTCTTCTCTGGACCCGCTCCAGCACTTCAATGTCTTTCCTGAACTGAGGGGCCCAGAACTGAACACAATACTCCAGGTGTGGCCTCACCAATGCAGAGTACAGGGGAAGGATCACTTCCCTTGTCCTGCTGACCACGCTATTTTTGATACAGGACAGGATACCGTTGGCCTTCTTGGCCACCTGGGCACACTGATGGCTCATGTTGAGCTTCCTGTCAATTAGTACCCCCAGGTCCCTTTCTGTGTGACTGCTCTCCAGCCACTCTGCGCCCAGCCTGTAGCGCTGCAGGGGGTTGTTGTGACCAAAGCGCAGCACCCGGCATTTGGCCTTATTGAACTTCATCCCATTGGAATCAGCCCATTTTTCCAGCCTATCCAGATCCCTCTGCAGAGCCCTCCTGCCTTCCAGCAGATCGACACTCCCTCTCAACTTGGTGTCATCAGCAAATTTGCTGATGATGGTCTCAATCCCCTCATCAAAATCATCAATAAAGATGTTAAACAGGACTGGACCCAATACTGACCCCCGGGGAACACCACTAGTGACTGGCTGCCAGCTGGATGCAGCCCCATTCACCAGCACTCTCTGGGCCCAGCCCTCCAGCCAGTTCTTAACCCAGCGTAGAGTACACTTGTCCAAGCCATGGGCTACCAGCTTTTGCAGGAGTATATTATGGGAGACAGTGTCAAAGGCCTTGCTGAAGTCCAGATAGACCACATCCACAGCTTTCCCCTCATCCACCAGGTGAGTCACCTGATCATAAAAGGAGATCAGGTTGGTCAGACAGGACCTGCCCCTCCTAAACCCATGCTGGCTGGGTCTGATACCTTGTTCATCCTGAAGGTGCTGTGTGATTCCATTCAGGATGATCAGCTCCATAACCCTGCCAAGCACCGAGGTCAGGTCATTATCTTTTTAATTGGGATGGGAGAGACCAGTATTGCTGCTTTCTGAGATTTTCATATTCTTTTCCTGATTTTAAGTTTTAGGGCATCTCATTTTCTTTCTTGTGTCCTACTCAATACATCTGTACACCGGTGTGTTTTTTTTTTCATCTTCATCAAGTAATCTAGTGTATTTCTTTGCACCATCCCTCTAATTTCAGAGGCACATCTCTGAATGTCCTTCCCAACCCATGGACTAATCTGAGCAATAGGAATTAATAGACGTGTCCCACCAATTCAGTGATACTCTTTTTAAGTCTTACCAAGTTTGCACAGACATACTTTAGCAGTTATTAGTTTCCAATGACATTCCTGTTCCCGAGGGGATCTTAAATTCATTGAAGGGTTTTCCTTATTCAGTGTAGAATATTAAGCAATAGAGCTATCTTTGATACCAATTTAATTAATTCTGCTGCAAGACACTAATTTATTCAGAAGGCTACCACTGATATTACATACGCACTGTATTGCTTATAGCTAGTCTAATTTAATGTGCTGCAGTTGTATTGATTTTTATTTTAGCAAAATACAGTCCGACGATAATGCATGAATCAGGAAAAGCTTTATAGTTCAGAAACATTGGCACATTCATATTTTACTTTGTCAACAAAGGAAAATTAGATCAAACAAGGTGCAATGATGCACTTGCTGCTTTGGGAGCCTCTGGTTCAGAACTTGACATTGATAAACTGTTCTAATTAATTCCTTTCATTTGATGAGATTGTATATGCTATCAGCAAATGTGAGCTTTGATGTAAACATATTATATAGACCATCTTCCTGTATTAATTATAACATGCCTTGATGGAGTCTTTCCTTATATGTGACCAAAAGGGAAATGTAGTGAATTTTGCTTGTGTGCCTAACCAACAACACCCACTGATACAGTTCATGCATGCTTACCCACAGCAACACTTTATGTTTTTCAGTGATAAAGCGGAAGAAATTGAGAAAGTGAACTTCTTGCCTCTATTCCTGGATTTGTCATTGAGTCAGGCAAGCCATTAAACAAAGTTTGACTCCAGCTTACCTATCTGTTTAATGGAGATAGTAATATTTTTCTTTTATGGAGAGAGATTTTTAACGCTTAATTAATTAAAATTGTGGAGCTCTTAGCCATACTCAAATGAAAGTCAAAATATTGCTTGGCATAGGTTAAAGTGTATGAAAACAAAGTATAATCTGATAGTGCTTTAATTTTATGCATTTTTACTGACAATTAAAATAATTTGATTGCACTGATGCTAGCATTCAAATTCTTCAGGGATATTGGAGAGCTCGTACTAAAAATAAGTGCTATGATAGTTTACAGACTTGCATGTAAAACACTAAGAATAGCTGGCTACCAATGCTGTTCTCATTTGATGATTTTATGTTGCTTTACAAGTGCAGAGAAAATGCCAGAAAAATAAAAACTTGCAGGATGTTTTGACATTAACAGACACTAATACATGGTACTCAGTGGAGCTGCAGAATAAAGTGATTAAGTAGGTCAGCTTACTTAAAGAAAAGAGAATAAAAATAAGGCTAGAACAGGGGTACAAATGGGTAGAAAGCATGAAATCCAGAAAAGACAGGAATATTTGTACAGCTGTGCCCAGGTAGTGCACTGCTAACCACAAAAGAGAAGTAATGCTAATGAAAACCTGACAATCTGTCAAAAAAGGGTATCTAAGACATATGTGTTGGATTCCTATGCTGCTTTGCATGGGGAGGAATGGCAAACACAAGTGCTTCATCAGCTGATGGTGATTGATCTCGAGACCTCACACTGCTGTGCTTCTGCTCTCTGCCTGCTGCCACATCAAACTATTGCACTGCCTCTGTCTCATCAGAACTCTGGAGGATTTGAATGTGTTGCTACCAGTCAAGGTTTTGCCAACTCTTCAGACTATCCGCCAGACTCTTGCTTGATTATATTATTTGGATGAGGACTTTCTAATAGTAGGCACCAAATTAAATGTCCACCTGTGTGTATTCTGCATGGATAATGATCTCAGAAGTAAGCTTTGAATTCACTTCCGTTACTGTTTGATCTCATTTCTTAAAAATATTTTCCAACTTTAATAATTCCATTCTGGTGGAAAGAACACAGCTATCTTGGGTTTATTCAATATCTACTCTGCTTGTGAGACTCCTAAAAGAAAACAGACGTTTTCAGGCTCAGTTGAGCCCTTGTGGTTTCACAGTCCATTTTTTTTTTCCTGTCATTGCAACAATGAACTTGTTGCCAACACAGTAACCAGATTCTCCTTTCTGATTCCTCTTGTGTTGAGCTACTTGAGTCAATATTGCACCTTAAAATGATAAAATGTCTTGATTCATGTTGGATGGGTCAGTGCCATGAGGATGATTGGCAGAAATCTTGCAGATAAGTTTGAGTCTTAGAATGCACTGAAAATTATCCTGCAAATCTGTGTTTTCCATGTTTTCATCTGAGTATTGTCTGTGTTTTAAGTTTCATCCTCTTTTGCACAAGGATTTCAATTGACCTCAATATGGTTGTTTTTTGTTTATTGTTTTTTTTTTTCTGGCACAGTTGAATTTTTGTAATGAAGACTGTTGCCATATACAACAGGATCCCATTTCTCATCTCTGTCAAATGTAATTACTTTCATAACAACACATTCAAATCCACCTTGATATTAGAACATTATTTATTTCACTGGGTGATGGGACAGAAATTGAAGAGCTGGGGGGGGTTTTTGTTTATTTGTGGTTGGTTTGTTTGTTTGTTTGTTCTTTTTTTTTTTTTTAAATGCATCCTTTCACAGGGGCCTTCACGGTCAAACATTTGTACCAAGGCTTACTTAAATTTGTATCTTGCTATTCTGAACCCCAGCTTTCTGCTAACTATTTGTGTGCTGTTGAAATAATGCAGTTCTCTTAATTTCAAGTTGTCCAAGGTAAACAAGCTCCCAAAGTTAGAAGCATGTCTGAATGAAGTTCCTGAGAGCAAATATCTAATGAGATTTGAACAGGGGACATGTTGGTCTGCCTGAGACCAGATGGGTTGAAAATGGGTGTGAACCCCAAAGCTGAAGTATCCTTGGCACATACGTGAATTATTTTCAGCCTGACCTTGTGAATTCCATGTACTAAGTTCTTAAGTCTTTTAGATGGAATAAGTGGTATTTTCTTCTATAAACTTTTTCACTGACTTGAGTGGATATTTGTTACAGGAATGAGATGCTCTAATGGAGTAAGCCATTGTCAGAAAGCAGTCATGGCTCTTCTCACATTTCAGATGTGGAATTCCACATTTTCACTTCCTTTGCTGAATAGAAGATGTAAGGTGTATCAGATCTCATGAGCATCACCTTTTATTAGCTGCTTCTGGTTACACTCGTGTTCTGAGAATTGCTGTACCAAGATGCCTTTGTTTTCAGTGTTTTTTAGCCCCATGCATGTATTTGGGTCATGTTAGCTAGCAGTCTACTTCAGAAGGACTATTTCCATAAACAG
Source organism: Columba livia (assembly GCF_036013475.1). Classification (NCBI taxonomy): domain Eukaryota; kingdom Metazoa; phylum Chordata; class Aves; order Columbiformes; family Columbidae; genus Columba; species Columba livia. Next base: position 130,853,379 of record NC_088602.1, read on the forward strand.
CCTGAGTAAAGCTCCACATTTAATTATTGCAGCTGAAGCTATTATGCTTGTAAACACATTACCTCTGTCAGAGTCCCCATAATGTCATTTTGATGTTTTCTACACTATTGATCTACCTCTTGCTTTGTGCAGGTTTCCTAAGCTGACAGAAAATGTCAGAGCTGCCTTGTCCAAAAGCATGGGACCACTCCAGCCATTTCATAGCTGCCTCCAGTTTTACAGCGTGTTTGGTGTGTACTTGAAGAGCTATGTAGATGCCTGTTTGATGTGTAATGTGCAGCCTCTCGGGGCTCCAGAGTTTTACGCTGAGCTGATGCCAAGGTTCTAGTCTATGATATGGAAATGCCAAGGTAATTTCATGCTTTATAAAGCTCTATGAATATTTTTAATTATTACAAAAATGCCATGGAAATTAAGATTGTTCTGGGTTTTATTGTTGCACATAGTTTTGTATTACTCTAATTTCATAGCAATTTAGTTCATTTGGCACTTTGAGATTTGTGGGTTGTCTGGAAGCATAAGAAAGTGAACCCCATATTTGTCATGGATTTGATAACCTTGGCTAAGCTAATGCAGGGGCTCTTCTGCAGAGTGCTAGCAGTGCTGGATTTTTTTTCCTGCCAGCCCCATTGGAGACTGACAGTATCTAGGCTCTGAAATGCCCCTGAAGCACAACCTTTCCCCACACTACTTCTGCAGACTTCAGTGCTACCTTATGGGGACCATGTGGCTCAGAGCAGGAGACAATATGTTAGGTAGCATTTGTGTCAGCTCAGACTTTAGTTTCTCTTCAGAAACTCTAGGAGTTTTTCCTTATAAAATCCTTTCTACCTTGTAGTAGACTCAGAATATCAGGTGATTTCCTTTAGGACATAGGTGCTCCATAACTGAACAAAAAACACTAGGTTTACCAGGTTTATACCTACACTTGATATGGACAACCTGTCCTCATATGTATTACCCTACCTGGAGCACTGCGTGGTCATAGACTTTAGTGTGCTTATCAGTGAGACTGGTAAGGACACCAACAGGAGTGTGCTTCATGGGCAGAGGACAGGCACTTGGCATCTCCTTCAGCTGTCCCCATCTAAACCAGTTCAATGTCACTGCAGTGAACTCTCATCTTCTGCCCTCCTCCAGTGCTGGTCAAAGCAGTTGATTAAAAACACATATTGGTTTTGGTCATGGTGAAGCAACTAACAGCCCAGTCAGAGCTGCCACCTGTGGAGTTACCATCTTGGTGTTGTGCAATGGCTGGTGGTGTATGTGAAGCTGCTCGGCATCCTCCTGGTGGGGCTTGGTGGAAAGTGAACACCTGTACAGGCAGGTATTACTGACCCAAGGGACAAGAAGGCTGCAGATGTGCTTAGGGGACTTGTGCTCATCCCATCTGAGACTTCAGCTTCTCTGTTGGAGAAAGAGGCATCAGTGCTGATTTCAGCTGAAGGCAGCAGCTAAGGGCTCTGCTTCTCTTAATTCACTCAGGCAGCACAGCTACATGACTGACTTGCTCAGGTCTGCTGGCTTTCTTTTGATTTAAGAGGTTGTTGAAAATGTCAGGGTATGGACAGCAAACCACAACCTTAGCTCTTTCTCTATGAACTGTGAAGGAGTATTCCCAGAGGTGAAAGTTGTGTTAGAAAAGAAAGTTTGCCGACTCATTATATCAGTCTCTGTCGAACTGCTTTCCAAAATATAAGGCATCCTATGTGTGATGAAGTCAATAATGCAAGTACCATTAGTCTCAGTGTGTGTTAAGTTCCTAATTGATGTATTTGACATATTCATGTGCTAATTTATGTAAAGTGCATAGACCGCATGTGTTTCTTGAGAGATGATCAAGAAAAAGGAAAGCAGACTATTTTTAATTAAGACCCTGCAAGTAGGTGTGTAGTGGGTCTGAAAAAGGGAGGGGAAATTCTGTAGAGATGTTCTAACATGTGTTTGAAAAAGCTTCTGTTTCCCTTCCTACTGTTGGATGATTTTTCCAAGTACTTTGGAACAAACTCACATATGAAGTACAAAAAGACAAAAATGAAAGAAAACAAAAACACCTGCATCATTCCGTCCTCTATGTTTAATGCTCTTTTGACCTCTGAGATCTTTAAATGATAAAAACTGAATTTAAAAAGAAAACATTGTTGCCTTACCTGATAAATCTACAGATTTTCTTCCTATGTCCATATAATACATAAAATTACCTTAAATCTTGCTAACTGCTTTACTCAGTGATTTCTGCAGCTGAAATTAGAACACCTGATGGTGGTAATAATATATTTGCTGAACCTTGTCTTTCCTCTCTTCTCTGAATGAAATTCACCCTCTAGGAAGTAAATTGTTTGTGAATGAAAAGGGATTTTTATGAATATATTTATGATTTCAAGCAATTTGACCCATTCTTAAATAGTTGCAGGCCCATTTTCCACACTGGGTTGCTTTTGAAATGGTTTACTCTGAGTACCCAATAATTCGCTTGATTAATCAAATGTTGTGGCCAATTGCTTTAGTTGCGTGTTGTTGCCTGGTTGATTTGCTGTGGTTTTCATGAAGCGGAAGGAAGATGCTGAGTCCTTTCTTTAAGCAGAACATCTCACTGCAAAGGGGTGAGGAAGAAGGTGGTGGGAAGGTGGCGAGGGCTGGCAGCAGTATCCCCCCCAGGGCTGGCTGGAGCTCCTTACCCTCACCAGCAGGTACCCCAGGCAGACAGGTGACAGCACAAATGCTGCTGCTGCAGGAATACAGGCAGAGAGCTGGTAAAACAACAGGGCACTGCAACCCAATGCATGAAACAGTTATTTTGCCTTAATTTGGATTTCACGCTGCTGTCCATCCATGGGTAACTTCTGCTGAGAGATAACAAATTTGACTGCAGACCTCACAAGGAGTTTCTTTGGTTTTGAGGTGAAACTTTGACTCTGAGGTGCTTCTGTTCATTGTCTTCTGACACTATAGGGCATATGAGCTGTATACTTTCCTCATCTGCAGAGCCAGGGGGATAGCTATTCTTATTCTTATGAAAAATGCTTCAATACTTGTGGTTAGGAAGTAGTAAGCAGAAGCTAATATTATTATATTCACATAGGAAAGAAATATCCCTAATACAGAAAGGCTGCTTGTTGCCACTGTTAGGGAAATGGGAGTGAAAAGGCACTGATTTAAGGCATGTGCATTTATATTGGGATATGGTAACCCCATACCATGAAGACAGAGGAAAAATTTTAGCATAAGTGCCAGGGAAGAAAAGAAGTGTGTTATCTGTGCAAAATTGCAGCTCCTGTTTTCAATTTCTGGGGAGATAAATGTTTCCTGTAAGTATGACTCAGATTTCTGTGAATCAATAGAGCTTCTGAAGGTTAGAGGAAGTCAGTATTTTAGAGGTGAAAAGTTCTAAAGCCCATGTCTGATTGGGGCGAGTCAGAACCGAGTCTTTCTTCTGGATGTTTTTCTTTCTGTTTTTTTTGAGAAGATAAAGAGGCTGTATGGTTCTGCAATGTAAAGTACAGTTGAATTACTGAAGATTACTCCCAGAAAGATGTACTCCTCTTCAGCAGAAAACATCACTTGATTTTTTTTTTTCCTTCATCTTATATGGCCAAGGAAGGTGCTAAGGACAGTCAGAAATTGCCAGTGTGAGCATGCTTTGTCCTTCTCAGATCACAGACAAAAATGGAGCAGCCAGCTGCATCTGGAAGGAAACATACAGGCTACAATAAAAAAATTGCTGCAATTTCTAACTGTGCTTATTTTGTAATCAACTATATCTGCTGAGATTGGAGGGAGAATATAAGAGTAGAAGAGATGGTTCCTGATAACAGGCAGAGCTGATCAAGTATTTAATAGCTTTGAAGAAAGGTAAACATATATGAATATTTTCCTAGATATAAAACTCTGTTCACAGAACTTGCTCTGTTTCTCAGGCATCCCGTAGCATCCAGATACCCCAGGACAGATAAATAAAAGCTGTATACACAGTTAAATGTTAGCCAGTCTCATTGGCCTTTATGGGTATGTTTACTGCTTGCATTAGGAAAAAAAACAAACAAACCAACCAACAGTTTCTCTCTGTACATTACTTTATTGAACACTGCATAGTGTTAAAGAAAAGAAATATCAGACAAAATATTTCATAGACTTATTTATGAGGAAGATATTCAATGCCAAAGACAGATTTCTGATTTTTTTTTTTTTTTAAGGGAAATAACCTTTTGTGGTATAGTTCACTGTTTCTCTTGTGTTGAAAGACTAATAAGCATCTAGAAGTTGGTCTGGTTGTACATCTGAAGTGTGTCAATCATTCTTGCTGTGAAAAGACAGATCTTAAAAAAAAACCAACTGTCAACCTGTTTGTTAGGGGGGGCTGTGGGACATACTTCTAAAAGTCACAGGGCCTGTACTTATCAAAAAGAAAGCTAAGATAAATTTACACTTGAATGCGTAAGTGGCAACCCATGCACATTATTCTAGACACCCTTTGCACTTGTTTTTATTATATTTTTTTAATCCATTGCTGTCATTTAAGTGAAAGGACTTTCGGTGAGAATATATTTAAGAAGGATTCACACTTTTTTTCAAAAAAACATTTGTCATTGAAGAATAGCTTTGGTTCAAAAACTACATGGACTAGGATTTCTTCTACTTACAGGGTTGGGTTTTTTTTCTGTAAACCTAATTTCAGGCCATATTTTTCCAGACTTCTGAGGCCTGTAAATAAAATATAAATCTGCGCTTATACTGCAGCTAAGAAAAAATGGCAATCCACAGCTTTTGCCCCCTAGGCAAGCCAGACTGAGTGGTGCTTTAGAGTTTTCAGGGACAAGGAAAGAAATTACTGTAAACCTGAAATCAAGTCCATGTAAGCTACAATCAGGGACACTCTTGCAAATGTTTGAAACCAGAAAACATCTTATTTTTTTTATTTTCCCCTAATTATCTAGGGTAATAAACAGTAATAAATACTGGTTCAGTTGGGATGTTGCATTCATTAAATCACTGATTACAAGCAAACATAATTGTTTTAATTCATTAGGTCATTAAACTAAAGGCAAAGTTCTAGCATTGTCACTAGCACAACCTTTGAGGTAGTTGATGTGCTACCTGAGAAGCTCTTGACAAAGTGTGTTTGACATGGATCCCTACTTGTAGGTGGTACTCTTAAAATGCAAGAGGATTTTCTTTTAATAATTTTTGTTTTCTAGTGATCTGTATCCTATAATACCTTGAAATATCTTTATCATGTTCCTGCATACTGCACATCACAAAATAATTCATCTCCAGATTTTACAGTAAATCTAATCAATACAGATGAGACTCTGGGAATTAAATCTGTATCATAATAACCTGTTACGCACCTCACTGTCAGGTCCCTCTGATCCAAATTCTCTTCTTCACCGTAATTCTGCCAGGTGGATTTAGAGAGAACCAAAGTCCCTCAAACCTGCTCTGATACTGCTGCAGCCCAGCATACATCAACGCCCAAGAAAAATCAGCATGCCTTCCAAATATATGCTTACAACAGATTCCTAGGGAAGAATGAGAAATGTTCATAATGCAACATGCTCTGACCATATATTCATGTCATAATGCCACATGTGACCTTCGATAAATTCTGGGAGAAAATGGCAGGGATTCACAAGCATCAGTCTTATGTGAGTCAAGAGAACTTGCTGGTGGAGTGAAGGACTCCCTGTTCAGTCTGCTGCTTTGTATTGCAGGAACTACACAAATGCAAAGGTCAGGGCTTTGACTTCGTCCTTGCCTCCTGGGCTGATGTGGGATATAGAGCCCTTAGGAAGCTGTTTGACTGTTGGTGTACCTTTGATAGGTGAGTAGGGGCTTGAAGGACTTCCAGAGCTTCTGGAATACCTTCCTATCAGTATCTTTTGCCAACTGACTGGCCACTTGCAAATACAAATTGCTGTGTTTCTTTTTCCGTGAGAAAATGAAAGATATCTCATTGTCTCGTTATATTTAAAGCTTTGCTGGTTTACAAATAGACTCACTGTTTTTATTGTTTAGATACTAGAAACAAAAAAGGTTGCCCTTGTTTTCATAGTTCTCTTTTTCCCCCCTCTAGTCTGTGTTTACATTTCACACCTCCTATTCAGAAAAGAAGAAATTTCTTTTGCTCCTCCTTCACGTCCTACCTTCTTGCATTCTTAAGAAATGCTTTGTATGACTTTCCAGGTTTTATCCATTGAAAAAGCCTGGAGCCAACCTCTCCAGCATGCCAATCTTTGCTTGTTAGCTTGCTCACATTATACCTTCTTTTTCTGCTCAGATGTAGGCTTTCCTTGGCAGAAACTGTTCTACTGCCTGTGTCTGACATAATCATGAATAGTTTCTAGAAAACACCTTTTTTTTTTTTTTTTTAATTAAAACAAACCAAACGAACCAGACAACACAAACAAAACTAAAAGCAACCAAACAAAAAACCCACAAACAAACAAACAAAAAATAACAAAAAAACCCATCAAACCAACCCCCAACTTTATTATAATTTACTGAAGGATTCAGCTCTATTGGTAGATTGGACTCTTCCAACACACTGGCACTTTTTGAAAAGGTTGAGTATCACTAGACTCCCATAATTTTAAAAATTATGCAATTCTTGCATTCTCTTGGCTGCATTTCTCTTTGCTGCAACAGCCAGACCAGAATATTTTGATATCTTAGTCTTTACTGAAGTTTTCATTTCAGAAACACTTCTAACTTCTTTCAGCTGTTTTTCACTTTAACTCTTTTATTCAGATAGTGTTGTTCTGAGGGTAAAATGTTACTACAATTTTATATTTAATATTTTTTCTTTTTATGTATTTTTAGTCTTTTTTATGCTATCTTCAATTTTACATATAATTGTTGTAAATGAGTGGAATATTGGAGAAGAAAGACTGTATAAAGTACAGGCTTATTGTAAAAAATCACTGACTATTACAATTCACTTGGTAAAAAAATTCCTAGCCTAAAATCTGATCCACAGCTCTCAAGTACTGATGATAATCTGAATTTCTAAAGAAACTCACTGCTCTGTCTTTCAAATAACCTCTCTCTTCATCCTTAACCTGTGTACTGAAGGAAATTTAGCTAGAATTAACCCCTTGCATACCAATTTCAGGTAATGCTCCAAACACCGAGAGAGTGATAGGTACCCAAGAGAGGCTTGTGTCCTTCACTGCCAGCATTGAGGTCTTTTCTGTCCCCAGCTTCTTATATGTGAAGATATGAATAGCATTTGCCTTCTAGAGCTCTAAATTAGGTCTTTGTGCCAGTATCTACACAAAGGACTTGAAATTCTCCTTCATTTTCTGGATTAATCCCCATCAAGTGTGGCAAATCACTGCTCAAGGGCTCATTTCATCACAAAATAAGCACATCCCTCTTTGGCTTTGACCACTCTGAAATGAAACTTTTGCTGACCGAAGGCCCAAATTATATGAAAATCAGGAATATGCCACATATAAGCCAGGCAGGGCTCTGAAATGCAGATTCATTATTGTCTAATTTAGTAATGCTGTTAGAAAACAACTTTCTAACTGATCAGTTTAAAGGACATTCCCACAAAAATGTAACAGAGTTAATTTTGCCTAAATGGCATAGAAAATTTGAAAATAAATTCTGAATCTACTTTCAGACACTATTTTATTGTTTTAAGGAAAAGTGAATTGGTGGCCCATTACTATAAGCTATGGAACCACACCTAGATCCAAAGTTGCTCTCGTGTTTAATGCCCCAAACATAGCCTTGTTACACTTACGACCCTGTTTTTTCCAGATCAATATTGGTTATAGCTCTGATAGCTGCACTGAGGATGCACCCTAATTTATCTGTGTGTGAGCGAGAATGTGTTGGAGACAAACCAGATTCTGATGTAGTATTCTCATTTTGGAAAGACTATTTTTGTCATTGTGGTTGAATGGGGGGACATATAGCTCTTTAGCTCTTTTGGGTTTGTTTCTTCATCCCCCCCCCCCCCTTTTTTTTTTTTACTGTGTACATAATCTTAAGCAAGACTTCTGAAAAGATGAATAGCTTGCCTATCTTTAAGTTTGGAGATGGCCCTGATCAACTTGCAGGGTTCCAGGGTGGGATGTGTGGCTGGGGAAGACACAAGAGGAGATGTGACTTCAGGTTTCTCCATGTGCCCCTCTAATCACTTGGCCTGAGTATCTCGTGGGACAGGATGAGTTCTTCTCCACACCTTGCAGGCTCAGACCTACATCTCAAACCTCTGAGGAGCTGCCCACACGCTTCAGAGACCAGCTGTAAAGAAATCTGCGTTTCCAAACACTGTGCTGCTGGTATCCGGGTATCGGCTACTGCTCCTGGGGCTGTAGCTCCGGCAGAACCGCCGCCTCCCGCAGGAGCCTAAAGCCCCGTGCGGGGCCGGGTTTGCTCGGGGCAGCGTCTGGCCCCGTCCGTTCTCTGCCCCGCCAGCCGGGACCGCCAGGTGCTCGCGGCATTTGTGTCCCCTGATCTGGCCTGGGGAGGCAGGTAGGAAAAATTACATTGGGGTGGGACTGTTGTGCGTGTTCGGGAGTGGTGGTGATGACTCGTTTTTGCTCGCCGCCTTGCTTTTCCTGCCCCTGGAGAGGAGATGTTGTTGGGAGATGGAGAGAACCGGGGTCGGAGGGCGGAACCGGCAGGGTAGGGCGGTGCGGGGCGAGCGAGGGCGGTGGCTGCCGGCTCCCAGCCCTCGCCTTCCGCTGGGGGCTGGGGCCGCTCCCGCCGAGGAGACGAAGCCCCCGCAGCCGGCGAGCAGCTCTGTCACCCCTTCCCGTGCAGCAAGCGGCGCGATCGCCCCAACTCCTGGGAGAGGAGACACTGCCCGCCGCCGCCTCCTCTTCCTTCTCCTCCTCCTTCTCCTCCTCCTCCTCCTCCCCGCCGCAAACCTCAAATAAAAGGGGCGGGGGGCGGCAGGATGCGCCGTTCGGCGGGGAGGTCGGCGCCGCCGCTGGCCGCCTGATGCTGCCGCAATTCGCCATTGCCGGGCACGGCTTGGAGCCGAGCGGAGGGAGGAGAGGGGCAGAGGCGGGGGGCCAGGGGGCAGAGGAGCAGCAGCCCCCCCTGCCCGGCCGCCCCTGCGGGCCGCGGCCGTCGTCCCCCCAGATGCCCGGCCGCCGCCGGCGGGGGGCCCCGGGGGTCCGCTCCTGCCTCCTCTGGCTCTTTGTGTTGCTGAAGGTAAGTCCTGATGGAGGGGTGTGGGTCCCCCATTCCCGTAGGCACCGAGCCCTCTCTGCTTCGCCTTTGTGCGCCTTCGCGGCGAGTCGGTGGGACCGCGGCTCCCTGGCAAGGGCAGGTGGCTCTGCCCGCTCCGCCTGTCCCGCGGGCCGGCGGAGGCAGGGGCTCAGCCCCGGCTGTCCCCGCTTTGTGCTCCCTCGGGTAGCCGCGCAGGATCTGCATGTGGGTTTGGTGGGGAGGTGGGAAGGCTGTGCCGCCCCGCGGTGCGCGATTCGACGGGCGGGCAGCCCGCTCCGCCGTGCCCCGCGCCCCGGAGCGTGATGCGCCCCCGCTCCCCTGTCCCCACCGAAAGTGCCATCATCCCGGGGGAGCTGCGCGGCGCTTCTTGCCATCCTCTGCCTCCTCCAAAGTTACCCGGTTCCCAGCGGGGGTGCCGAGAAACGGTCGATGTGGCGTTTTGGGGGTGTGTTGCCCCGCGGGGCCGGACCGGGCCGTGGCGGTGGGGCGCCGCGCTGTCCTTCAGCACTGCCCGCCCCGGCCGCCGCCCGGCTGCGGCGCTGGCTCCGGGAAACGCACCCCGGCGAGACGCGTTCCCCCGTTAAATGTTTCTTATCTTTCATGCATCCCCCCGCCAAGAGAGCCACTATGAAAATGTAGCTAACAAAGAGCCGGGTGGTGTATCGTGTCCGTTTTATCGTTGCAGAATTTAACGTTGTTTCCTGATGAGTGCCGTGCTATGTTCAGGCTCAGCCTATTTTCTTGGCAGATTAATTTTTTAAAGTTCTGCTTAATACTGCAAGCTTGGTTTCAAATGACATTTTTTATCTTTATGCTTTTACTCTTTTAATGGTTTCTCAAGCATATTTAATATGCCTCATGTAACTTCTAAAAGAAAATGTATGTACCGTCTAGGGAAATACCACTGACTATAAAATGTCATTGCCCTGAAGTAGAGTGTTCAGCACTACTAAAAACTTTGTTGTATATTTGTCAGTTACAGTTAAGGAGAACTACACAACTAAGGACCTGACCTCTCAGAACCTTATAAATGTAAATGTTCTATGGAAAGCAGCAGGACTCCCTGTGTGAATAAGAGTTTGCAGGATCATGTCCTAGAACAGCAGTGGTGTCACTTCTAAAACTGACATTGCATTGACAGAACTATTTAAAGGGAAGCTTTCACAGCATCTGTTCACATATAGTAGTCAACTGTCAGATGTCTTATTTTCATAACTGCTGAAACACACATTTATGCAAGATAACATTAATATATGGACAAAATTTTATTCCTCAGAATTTAATTGTTTTTTAATTATTATTTTTAAGAGAGTAAGACTGTAGACATTACAGCTCAACAGAAAACTGAAGGACTGCAGTTAATTTCTGTAGCAGTTGGTTCTCTAGTATAGAACTGCACACAGTTTTAAGTAGCTGTGTTACCCCACAGTCTGAGTCCTGGCTTTTTCAAAAATCAAGGTTATTTTTGAGGGAGAGATTTTGCATGTGTGGTGGGGTTTTTTTTGTTTGTTTGGGTTTTTTTACTAGCACTACTATGACAAAAATTACTGTGAGTAAGCAAGACGGGAAATAGGTAGTTTAAATTTGTAAAATACTATACTTGTAAAATATATCTCAAGAAATTTGGTAAAGATTTGAAGGTAGTCAAGGCCTTAGTTTTTCATTTTGTTGGAAAGTAACCGTCACTTCTTCAGCCATACCCTCTGGTCAGTTGCTCAAAGAAACCCAGGACTAGGATGACAAAGAAATCTGATCAGTATTAGCAGAATTTTGTAGCGTAAGAAAAGGCAAAGCTGTAGCTCAAGATAGAGGTGCATCAGTCATGCAGTGTGTGATTGGATTACGACTTCAGTTGGATAGCAAGTCTACTGTAATGAGTTATCTTATATATTATCTAATTATACATTATCTTATACATTATCTAATACATTATTATTAGACACTACAACAAGAGGAGAACTGAGATTTCAGAGGATGGTCAAAGTAAATCTGGTTACAGGAAAGAAGTTTGAGAAGCAACAGCAGTGCTTGTTTCAGATCGCTGAAATAGGACCACTTTCCTAAACCTTAAATTTACTGAGTTTTCCTTATTTGTCACTGCAAAAAAAATGTGTAGACATTAATTAAAAAAAAAAAAATCAAACCAAAGTTTTTCCCTAATTCTGTGCTGTTTAGTTATGTAGCTTGCTGAAGTAATACTAAAATTATCCGGCCTTAAGTTATTAAATTGACATTTCACCTGGAAGTTAATCTCAGTGAGAAAGCAGAGACATTGAACTGATGAATCTGAAGATGGGCAAAACTGATGTCTGCATGCTAGCTGTTTCAGCTTTAGCAGCCCAAATGTCACTTGCTAAGCTGTATCTGCTTGATGTGGCCTTGATTCCCATCTGGCAATTTATAGAACCATCATAAAACTGCACAGTAATAAAACATTCCTCTCCTCCTCTCCTCTCCTCTCCTCTCCTCTCCTCTCCTCTCCTCTCCTCTCCTCTCCTCTCCTCTCCTCTCCTCTCCTCTCCTCTCCTCTCCTCTCCTCTCCTCTCCTCTCCTCTCCTCCTCCTCCTCTCCTCTCCTCTCCTCTCCTCTCCTCTCCTCTCCTCTCCTCTCCTCTCCTCTCCTCTCCTCTCCTCTCCCTCTCCCTCTCCCTCTCCCTCTCCCTCTCCCTCTCTCTCCTCTCCTCTCCTCTCCTCTCCTCTCCTCTCCTCTCCTCTCCTCTCCTCTCCTCTCCTCTCCTCTCCTCTCCTCTCCTCTCCTCTCCTCTCCTCTCCTCTCCTCTCCTCTCCTCTCCTCTCCTCTCCTCTCCTCTCCTCTCCTCTCCTCTCCTCTCCTCTCCTCTCCTCTCCTCTCCTCTCCTCTCCTCTCCTCTCCTCTCCTCTCCTCTCCTCTCCTCTCCCTCTCCTCTCCTCTCCTCTCCTCTCCCTCTCCTCTCCTCTCCCTCTCCTCTCCCTCTCCTCTCCCTCTCCTCTCCCTCTCTCTCCTCTCCTCTCCTCTCCTCTCCTCTCCTCTCCTCTCCTCTCCTCTCCTCTCCTCTCCTCTCCTCTCCTCTCCTCTCCTCTCCTCTCCTCTCCTCTCCTCTCCTCTCCTCTCCTCTCCTCTCCTCTCCTCTCCTCTCCTCTCCTCTCCTCTCCTCTCCTCTCCTCTCCTCTCCTCTCCCTCTCCTCTCCCTCTCCTCTCCCTCTCCTCTCCCTCTCCTCTCCCTCTCCTCTCCTCTCCTCTCCTCTCCTCTCCTCTCCTCTCCTCTCCTCTCCTCTCCTCTCCTCTCCTCTCCTCTCCTCTCCTCTCCTCTCCTCTCCTCTCCTCTCCTCTCCTCTCCTCTCCTCTCCTCTCCTCTCCTCTCCTTAGCAGCTTGCTTTGTAATTGTCTCATTTTGGTGTGGCTAATCACACCTGAAAGGAAAAGCTGTACTTCAGCTAAATAGAGTTAAAAGTGGATGTATTCCCTGATTCCAGTGACTGATGTTATCTGCCCTGTATTTTTTAATTGCAATCCAGCAACCTTCCCTTAGTCGTGAGCTTCGACCAGTTGAAGTTCTACACTGGATTATGTGACTGATATGTCAGATATCACATGCTGTTACTAGGTTGCACGTGGGTGATTTTATTTTTTCTTGCCATATTATTTGTGTGGGACAAGGTAGGGTGTAACTCTGTTACACCTCCAAGAGGGTATGATCAATGCTCTCAGTAGGAAAACAATAAGAAAATTCGTTGTCACAGCAGTTCCATGTATGGACTAAATAAGTGGGGTGACAATCCTCAGGAAAATCGTCTACAAATAAAAAAATGCCATCTCTTATTTCCATGAGATTGAAGTCTTTGTGTATTAGTCTTACATATGAAATTCAGGCTCTGCATATCAAACAGCAACACTATCTTCTCTCCCAGCGAGGACAACTTTTTATGTTAGTGGAGCCTGATGTCTTAGTGAAGTTGAAATTCGGGTTTACATGGATCAAGGCATCCAAAGAGATCTAAGCGCTATAAGACCTTACTCAGCATAACCTTACCCAACAAAGGATATGTGCTTCTATTGGTGTAATTTTCAATAATATCTGCACCTGAAGTTAATAGTCTGAAGCAAACACCATACTGTCAGGATGCTGCCCCTTTCTGTGTAAGAAAGCTTTGCAAGAGAGAGGCTGATTCACAGCTGGGAGCCCAAATGATTCCCACTGTTTCCTCCTGGCTGGAAAAGAAATGGATACCTGATGTGAATTTTGGTACAGGGTCCTTTTAGCATCTGTTCTCTCTCTGAAAGATGATTGATCAAGCTCTTGCTGAGAAAATGAGCTTGTTTTGTTTTTTCCTCATGAACATGTCCTACTAGTATCAAAATAAATAAGAAAACCCACCTCCAACAACAACCTATCTTACCAGTTCTTTATTGTTTTCAAAATTAATGTAATATTTCCTTATGATGGAACAGACTCAGAAGAGCTACTGAAGCACAACAGTCTGAACTTTTCTGCCTACTACTGGCCTGAGACTATCCAGGTTGTATGGGAGAGAAAAGCATCCTCCCAGAAAAAAAAAAAAAAAATACACTTTTCTTTTTTAAAAAACTTTATTAGGAATGACCATCCTTAATCCAAAATTTCTACAAGTCACATTCTCTTTCATGTCATGATTTTCATGCATTATTTCTAGACCAGAGTGATTTTAGAGGGCAAAGCTAGTGGAGAGGATACTCTGGTGCCAACTCATGTTTACAGAACTGTAACAGGCACTTGCAAAAGCCTCTCTGCCAGTGGAATAAGACTCAGGTATTATTCTTTGGCAAATTCCTGATTTTATTGTGGTGAAATAACAGTGGTCCACCAGGATAAGATCTTTCATCCTTGCAGGAGTTATGAGCCCCAGACTCGAATTCCACAAGGTCAATAAGGCAATTTCTAGGTTTTATCACCTTAGTCAGAAGCTGCATTCAGGGGTAGTGCTTTATTCAGGTTAAGACCAGGACTATGCTGCATAAAGGCTTACCTGTGGCAATCCCACGGCACCTTGTTAAAGGGCTCACAGACAGTGTGGTAACTGATCTTGAGGAGCCCACTTATCTCTCCATTTCTGATGTCACCACACAGAGCAATCCAGCCAGATCATGAAATGACCTTACAGAGCTTCAGAATAAATGTTAAATTGAACAAAGTCTTCTTTAAATCCATCCTGAGACTTATTTTACTAGACAGACTCATCTCTGGAGAAGAGATCTTTTTTCTTTTACTTTGGCATACGAGTCAAGATGATGAATGTTTAAAAAAAAAAAGTGCTTTGGAAACAAGTCTTTTTGTTGAACAACTTAAAAGGTTTATAGTTAACTTTTGTTTTACCTGTTCGTTAAAATTATTTGCCTTTTCCAAATGGAGTAGGTACCATTTATCATCCAGAGCACTTGTACATTTTAGTAAATGAGTGATTATACTTTCATTACTCAAGACTGTGAAGATTTTATTCATGCACCAAAATGTAATTAATTGTAATGTGGAGAAAAAAATCAAACTTTGATAAACATTAAAAATGTTTTTAAAATTAAAATCTTTACACAGAGTTTAGTATATAGTAATTTGCTAAGAAAATGAAGAAAATGACTTATCAAATATGGTCTGCACACAAAAGCTACTGTTTTTTTTAATTACTCTTCCATTAATGTATAGTTGAAAAGAGAAAAATCTTTATGAAAAAAATGTGGTAACACATACTAATTGCCACATGCACAATGTGTAACAGACGAATAGAGAATGGGAGATACTTGCTTTTCATAGAACTGTGTAATCTTGAATGAATACAGCCAGAGAAGGGAGCGAATCCTAAGGAAGAAGACTGTTGTCTTTACAGTAAGCCAAACACGATGCATTTCCTTTCTGGAACTCCTTCGCTCTTATTCTAGGAAATTACAGTGGCTTTTAAATGAAGGAGTTCCAGAAACAATATGATATGCATCATGTCTGGCTCGCCATAAAGACAGCACATTGTACCAGAGCAAAAGTAGTATGTGCTGTGCTCAAATTGCTGTGATTATCTTTGCATTTTCTGTTTGTTATATGTGTGTATTTAGAGAAGAAATGCTTTACAGTAAGAATCGGTAATGAGAAAGTTGGTGACACAGCTGATAGTAACAGGGAATAGAGCTAGCAGGAGATATGTTTTTAAAGGAATTAGTACACTCAGTATGCTGGTCTTGAGGTGGCAGCATGGACATGAGAAGAGAATATGTGGGATAGGTTCTGTGAATGCATAGGAAACATAATGTTGGGGATGGAAAAATTTGAGTGTGGCATTCAAGCACGGGGACTGAGCACTTCAGAGGAGCTGAATGGAGACAACAGAAGACAACAGCTCTATGCTATTCTGTGTCAGTCAGAGACTTAACATGAGATAGCTGTTTGGCAGATTTTAACCTCTTGGAGGGGATAAAAATGCTAAATTATTTTTTAAGTACTCTGGGAAAAACAGGTAATGTTGCTTGTCAATCTAGTAGTTGTGATTTTGAAATGACTGGGTCTCAGCACACTTTCGGTGATTAAGACATGATTTTGTAGCTTTGTCATGTGCTATAAACCTGCAGTTCCGCAGTTCAGTTGTGTCAGCTTTTGCCTAAACAATACCAAGGCCAAATCTTTGGAGTGAGAGAGGCAGGACCCAGTCTCTAAGTTGTCAAGTAGATTAGAAACTCCTTCAATTTTAAGAGCATTCAATCATCTCCTTCTGGCCTAGACACACCCCTAGAATCAATCAAGAAGAGGCTGTTCTTCTGGGCTCAGAGGAGTCCCTAGAGCAGACTACAGACTGTCCCAGTCGTCTTGTTACCTTGGTGTAATCAGCTGTTTGGCAGATGCCTATTACCTGCACCCCAGCTTATCAGGATCATTTCCTTGTTGTTCATATGGAAGTCATTTTAACATGGAGAATCTTCACTCCTCATTGACCTATGAAATGAGAAGGAAGGATTTGGTTCCCATTCAATTATGAACAGCAGAGAAATTTTAAACTAGAGTAGAAAGCAAACAAACAAACAAAACAAAGCAAAAAAAAAGCCCAGCACCATATTAAAATGTGGTGAAGAACAGTAGAGAAAATTGGTGGATAAAAATTCACAGAAAGAATGCTAATTAATGTTTTCCCAAAGTACTGGAGGGCAGATTTAAGGAAAATAATGAACTTTTTCTAACAGCAATGAAATGAATTTATTTATTATTTGCTTAGCACTGCTGTGCCTAGCTTTGTTCTGTATGCAAAATATTTGCAGACCCTGCCTGAAGTCTGAAAGATAGACACATCAAAATAAGGATGCTCTAGATATCTGAGAAATTATTATCATATATGCCAGTTGCTGGTATTCTCTAAGTGTCAGTATACCTTCCAAGCAGAAATAAGTCACAATTGCTTCCCCCAGGAGCTGAGCAGGGCATTTTGTTGTTGTTGTTGTTGCTTGCTTCTTTCTGTTTTTATTCAGTGTTGGTTTCCTCAGGATGTTGCTCATCAGAGTTTCTGGACATTTATATCAGTTTAAAACATCAAAAATAATTAATAATCAATGTGACTTTAATCCCTTCAAAGAGAACCCATCAACCTACAAAATATGCTCTAGCTCACAATAGTTTAATGAAAGTAACTGTAAGCAGGGCAAGAGATAAAAGAGAGAAACATCACTCAGATATAGTCTTCTTGTTTAAAGAGAACTTGTATTCAAAATGGACAACATAGCTAAAATTTTATTGCAGTCTGCTTAGTGTAAATTAAGAGGTTTGGGTTTTTTTAATAATTTTGTTTCTCTAACTTGGCTTTTCTTGCCTAACTAAGATTATGATGTCACAAAATCAATATCAGAGGGTCCTATATTGTAATCCATTTTCATGCATGTCCATTAAATCAATGCCTCTCCTTACGTGAGTAATGACTGTAGAATTGAGCCCTCTAATTTCACTATGTGAAGGAATAAGCAGATGGGATGAGATTTTACATACTTAACTAGCACTTATTAAATACAACAAGGAAAATTTTGATATTATCTGAAAGATAAATGAATGCATAGTGAATAGTTAAGTGTATTTCAGAATGATCTCTGGCATAAAATTACTTCTCAGTGGGTTACAAAATAATGTGTTAACCCAAAAATTCTTTTTTATTTTTAAATCTTCTTTTGAAACTAACTCAAGACTCCACAAGCTCCGAAGCCCAATCAAGTTTCCTCAGCAGCATTGTGGGAAAGCATGAAACCTGCTGACTGGTGACACCATATGGTGTCACCAGCATTTAACTTAAATGAAGGCACTCCATGAATATGGGTCATGATTTTGTGATCTTACCTATTGTTTATGTGCAACATCAACCTCTGCTAGCCGGAACCAGAACTGCCAGGTTGCCTCTAATTCTTAGGATGCTAGGAGCTATAGAAGAGTCTACTGTACTTCTGGGAGCCAGTCCAAAGTCCAAATGAAGTCAATGGAAGTTTATGTTGCTTTAAATGGGCTTTGAATCAAGCTGTAGTGGGAAGACCTGTGGTCTCAGCTGGGTGATGCTGTGAAGTTTGACTTGCAGCACAGAACTAACCGTGATGTATCGCTGATCTTGGGCTTGCTGCAGTGTCAGTAGCACAAACTGGATGCCACAGGATGTTTTTGATTTTTAGAATCTGAGGGTCTGGTAGCTTAAAGAGACTTTGAATCAGGTAAATCTTGAGCAGTTTTCTTGTTTAGGAAGTAGCTGTATTGGCAAGGATTGGTGTGTTGTAATCTAGTGCTGAAGCCTGTGTAGCAGAAGCACACTTGAATTCTTCTGCTCTTAGAAGAGGACCTTCTTTGCAGGAAACTTAGGTTATGTAACTGGCACTAGGAAAAAAATAGGTTGGTTTTCTCCAGCCAGAATAATCAGTCTCCTCTTTCTCTTCCTCTGCATATTTCAGAGACTGCTCGAATGAGAGTTCAGATTGATGTACATTTCAACCTATAGCCACTTTTACAGGTACCTGGCTGGATGGAAACCAAATTCCACGTCAATACCAGATACACATTCATATATGGATCTGAACACTACAGCTGGTCCCTATCTCTTTAATAGGCTAGCTGAGTCAAAAGTGATATCAAAACCCAATGACAATCTGGGGTCTTTGAATTTCAGAACATAAACTCTTATCCTGCTCTGCCCAGGTGTGATGTGAACACAACCATTATTTCCTAGACTTTCACTTGCATGCTTCCAGTTAACTACAGAACTTTCATATCTGATCACACAAATGGAAATACCAGTTCAAAATGCAGTCACATGCTTATCTAAAATGCAGAAAGGAACCAGAATTTGAAAAGTAAAAGAAAGTAAAAGTAAAAGAAAGGTGTCTGGAAAATAATTTTCCTCTAAAGGGCAAATGCACGGCCAAATTAAGAGCTGGCAATGAGTCCAAGTTATGTATTGAGCAGCAGAGCTTCTCTTGCTTAGAGGAACTCATGGTGGGGTCAAATAATCTGCATTCTTACTATGAATAAGAGAACACTGGAGGTGCTGTTAGATGCACACACAGGGCCAGTGTGGAGATTAACTGAGCTCTGTTTGTTTTCCTTTGGACATAGTTGATTTAAAACTTGAGAATTAAAGGGGGGTGAATGGTCAAAAGAAGTTAACAATAGCAGCAAGTAAAAAAAAAAAAAAAGGTGAGTTTTGGTCCTTTGACTACAGTGCTTTATGACAATTTAAATAGGGACTGTATCTGTATCTGCCCCATATTTTAAGTATTCTTAAATATTCTGTGATTAATGATCTGAACTTTGCAGGACCCTTCTGCAAAGTAACATGCCAGAGAGCAGTTGGCTATGGCAGACATCATATTCAATGCTGGGACAAAAGGGATTTTATGCAGTGATATAACAGTCCTGCTATCAGATACCGATTTTTGCTGGTAGACATTACTACACCAGGTGATGGATAGTAGAAAGTCAGGATATCAGTAAGTGTCCAGGTGGAGGAAAGAAATTCTGTATGTTATATGGTGCTTGAATATTGGCTTGGAATAGATCAAGAATGCCTTCCCTGTGCCCTCACCAGAAAGACTAGCATGACTGAAATGGTTACAAGTGACATTATTTCATCCACAATTAAAATATTTTTGTGAACATAATGAGGTTAGGAGATAAAATGGAAAAGAAACAGAAGCATTTTGGAACAGAACATGTCAAAGCATAGGCTTTGTCTGTTCCAGTTATGTACACAGTTATTTCTGTATCCATTTTCTTTCTGTAACTACCCTTTAATGAAGATATGGCCTGTTTGGGGACTGGATTTTAGTAACGATATCTTGTAATGGTTCAATAGAATCAACTGTTCATTGTCAATATGTACTGTGGGGGAAACTGATCTACTGATCAGGGTATTTTTATCTTTATCTGAAAGATTTTGCTGCTTTTATTTTTTCCAGAGGTAGGGATTTGTTGTCCTTATGTGTGTTGGTTCTATGATTAAAGCATATGAGAGGTAGTGGATATCTGAATTAACATTAGTTTTAACTGGAAGAATCAATCTTGCCATTGAAATGCTTAGAGTAATATAAAATGGTTTTCTTAGCTGGTAGTTTACCATCTCTGCATTTGTCTGCTATCCTGTAAGGTATATGGGTCTCATGTGATGCTTAGAAAGAAAGGTTCAGGTTTTCCTCATGCTTATTCCCAGTGCAATAACTTTTTGAGTGAGGTTCAACAACACAGCACAACTGCATCTGCAGCAAACGATCCTTTCTAGAGAGAGGAAAGCCAAGGGCTGCCGCATCAGACTGCCTGTACGTGCAGTAGTAAGGCTGCAAGTTGAAAGCAAAGAGTGATTCTCTTCAAAAATAGGGAGGCAAAAGTCACAAACATGTTATAAGCTGGATGTTGTCTGGTTGGATATCACTAGACAGCTTTATGTTTTGCTGCCCGCTTTTTGGACTATTGTAGGTGTCTTCTCATTTATCTTTCTAGCTGGCCTTAGGCTGACAGTAATGCTGATATTCCTTCCTCCACTGCATAACTGGTAGGGTGTGCAGGACATGCTGCCCAACTGGGACGTGGGGAAAGGGAAGAGAAAGAGACTGCAATGGGCCAGTTGAGAAAGCGGGCAATTCAGAATTGTCCCCTGGTTGTCAACAAAATGGCAAATGCTGTCGTATAGATTGGGGACTCTGTACATCTCTGAGGATACAGGGATATGTGTAACTGTTTATGAGTCATAGAGTAATTTAGGTTTGAAGGGATGCCTGGAGAACATCTGGTCTGAGCTTCAGATCAAAGCAGGGCCAAGTAAATTGGGGGCTCAGGGCCATGTCTGGATGGGTTTTGAGTATCTGTGAGAATGAAGATTACACTGCCTATCTGGATAACCTCTTAGGCTCCTGCAGGAAAGAAATGACAGTCAATTAAACCTTTTTAAAAATCATGAATTAGGACTCAAAAGAGCATGAAACTGTCTTATTACCCTGACTGTTTTTTTTTTTTCTTAAATTAATTTTAAAAAATAATTTTAGGCTATTTTTCTTTGTAGAATTTAAAACTCTCTGTTACAGTCACAAGCTTTTTGCTGAAGTCTGCTGGTTTTCTTTCATTCACCAGCTCCTTGGAGCTCAAGCTTTAAGTATAACATCAAGGATAAAATAATTTGAGCTGCCATTGTTACAATGTGCCTTAATTATCACTTAAACTTTCTGCAGA
Source organism: Columba livia (assembly GCF_036013475.1). NCBI lineage: Eukaryota > Metazoa > Chordata > Aves > Columbiformes > Columbidae > Columba > Columba livia. Next base: position 130,874,239 of record NC_088602.1, read on the forward strand.
GTCAGGCAGGTATCTGCCATCGTTGCACATTCATTTCCCAAGTTCACATTTCTCAAGAAGGCTTTTTGATTGAGGACTTTTTTTTCTCCTTTTTCCTCTTCTGACTTCAGGGAGGAGAAGCATGTCTTCATATATTTTACAAGCTTAGGTCTTAGGCATGCAGGAAACCATTAAAGCTTTACCACAGGGGTACTTATGAGCAATGTGAATTAAAATCTGTTGGGGCAGGGCTGGCCTCTGTCCTTGGCTGCTTTAGTGCTGGAGCAGAGGAATCAGTTGTCACTGCATCGAGCTAGAGAAACTTGTAAAAATCAAGGTGGAAAAATATATATCTCAAGGGAATATGTGGAATCCTTTTTGGAAATTTCCCTTACGCTTTTTGCATTGATAATTGAACCACTGCTCCTAAAATCAATAGAAGATTACAGGGACTTGATACACTTAATGAGCTCCAAAGGAACAGTTACTTCCGGCTGTGATTACAGTTTCTGCTACCTGACTCTGCCTGGTAGTAGCATTTTATTACTGATGATTTATAATGTCAGAGGGGAGGATAAGTTCAGTGTTTTGTTAGGTTTTTTTTGCAGATTTTTGCCTTGAAATTATGTTACTTCATACTTTCAGATGTTACTATGCTGTGGTTCAACCTCACAGACAGCTAAACACCACACACAGCTGTTCACTCACTCCCACCTCATCAGTGGAATAGGAGAGAGAACTGGAAAAAACAGGTAAACCTCATGGGTTAAGATAAAGACAGTTTAATAAGTTAGAAAGGAAAATAATAACAATAATAGAATATCTGAAACGAGTGATGCACAATGCAATTGCTCATCACCTGGTGACTGATGCTCAGATTGCCCCTGAGCAGTGGTTTCTCCAGCCAGCATCCCCCAAAATACAGGGTATTTAAAAAAGATGGACCCAATTTGAAATCACTATATTTTAAAATTGGGCCCATCTTTTTGAAACACCCTGTATACACTGAGAATGACATCATGCAGTATGGAATATCCCTTTGGCCAGTTTGGGTCAGCTGTCCTGGCGGTGCCCCCTCTCAGCTTCTTATGCACCTGGCACAGCACGAGAAGTTGAAAAGTCCTTGACTACTTAGCAACAACTAAAAAAATCAGTGTATTATCAACATTATTGTAATTCGAAATCCAAAACACAGCACAATACCAGCTACTATGGAAAAAATTAACTCTATCCCAGCTGCAACCAGGACATACTATGATGCCAGATTTAATTTATTTTGGGAGGAAAGAAACAGTACTCTGCAGAATGTGCTCGCCACTTGTGAAATGAAAGGTGTCGGCAGAGAGTGTGAAGATACCCTGGAAAACAGAGCTTACACAGAACAAGCTGAGTTTATAGAAGAAGGAAAAACCTCTGCATCTCTATATAATTAACATAAAAGAAATGGATAGAAGGGATTTCAAGATGCCATGCATGACCTAGTGTGGATCAGCTGTGCTCAGACTATGGGTTCTGAAAGTTCAGTTCTCTAATCCCAACTCTCTTCAAAGCTAGATTTTGCTACGCGGAACTCCCTGGCCACCACTGAACAGAGAGGGTGTTGTGAAGGAGAAGACCTTGAGGTCCACTTCACCTGCTGGTGTGCCCAGCAGAGTTGCAGGGCACTGTGGGAAAGGGGCTGCAGGCTGAAATGGCTCTACCACAGATCCCCGTGTCTGAAATGCAGTTTAAATGCACGATTTCAGTTGATATTAATAACTTGGAAGGCTTATAGTTTATTAAAACAGGTATTGTCTGTCAGTTGCATGTCATGTGGCAGGAGTTTCACAGCTTTCCACAGTGCATTCTTTCTTTGTGTCTTTTACAAGTTTAAGGAAAAAAGTCTAATGGTGTCAGATGATGCGTAGGATTGATCCTTTATCTTTTTGTTCAGAAATGCTACCCCCTGTTCCTATAGTTCTTTGTGATGGGTGGCTGGTAATTGCTGGATGCCCACTGTGAATTTTTGCAATGATAATGAAAAGTCTTTTTTGCATTAGGAAATGAGCCCCAGCCTGAATGAGGGGAAGCAGATGGACTGCAGAGATGTGTCTGCATCCTGCACGCAGGAATGCATGTGCTATGCTAAGAGGGCTAATACAGGGGAAGGCGAGCATCCCCCTTTGCCCTCTGATAAATCCATCTCTGTGCTGTCAGAAATAGCTGTATAATAGGAGCTCTGGGATTTTTGTCTACTTAAATGGTCTAGTATCATTTATCTCTTTTCTTCTTTGCATATTGGCATATTCTTTCACTGCCAGTATTTATCCAAAGTCTTTACTTGGAGTGTCAATCTAAAGGTCATATCCATTTTTCTCTCTCTCTTTTTCATTTTTTTCCTCTAGTCCCTCTGTTTTTAAAGATGTCAAATTAAATAACTGATCATTTATTCTGATGCCAGAAGGCCTTCACACTATGCATATTAGGGTTTAGTGTATTTTTCTTTTCTGCATCTCAGTGCTTTCAATTTGTATGCAAAGCCATCCTCTTATCATGAACTCTTACGCCCAGAGCTGAGGATTATGTTCTTAGCCAACATATGTACTCAGCCTGAAATGCTAAATCTCTGCTACTAGAGGAATGGAAAGATGTTATGGTTAAAGGAGTTATGTCAAAGTAACTAGTCAGATCAAACTATAAATAATTTCTGCTGGGAGGCAAGATAAAGATACTCCCTGAATGTTTGTGTCCACTGACCACCACTGACTCATAAATTTAACTATTGCTATTGTGACTACAAGAGATTAAACAAATATGTTTTTTAATTAAAAAGAAAAATAAAATCAATTTTGTGACAGTGATGAAGGAGTCTTTCTGGGTGCCCTTTTCCACAGGAATGGTCAGGTTTTGGTAGCCTGCAGCATGGGGACTGTGAAAGCGGAGGACAGTGGCATAATGGGGCCTGGGTTTTTCCCCTATCATCTCAGCCAGCCTGGTGTCAGTGGGAGACCAGAAACAGCTCCTGCAGGACTTGACCTGCTGGTGTCCCTGTCCCATCTTGTCTCTATTGCAACAATTCAGGTAGGAGGAGAAGAGAGGGCAGAATAACTCACCTGCCTTTGTAGCTTGCCCCATGATATGTCAGGGGTTGCCCACTGCTGCCAGCTGTCAGTGTCTACAGCTGCAGTGTAAGGGGTGGCTTCAGGGTGGGACATGAGAGGGTGATGGCCGGGACCTGCTGCTCTTGCATCTCAGCCTTGCTTGTCTGTGAGTTGTTCTGGGGCTCACAGAGGCAAGTGGTCAGCCAGGCTTGCTAACATTGCTTTGGTAACAGTGCTCCTCCATCCCTGCACTCTGCACTGGAGAAGGGTGCTGTGTCTTCCTGTTTTCATAGAAAGGCAGCATTGCTTGCTGGGGAGAAGATGGCAACATCATGCTTTCATCTAGGCCTTTCCCTTTGGGGTCATTTGAAAAGGAGAAAGCAGACACTCTGTCCTCCTCTGAAGTGCAACTAGACTGTGCTAGTGCATCCCTCTCTAATCCACAACTCATACAAGCCACAGAGGGATTGCTGTGGTACCTCAGCTCAGATGTTTTCTGAGGGCTTACTTTACCATTTACATTATCACATTGTCATAACAGAGTGCTGACTGGCACCTAAAATGCTGGTGGGGAGCTTATCCATGGATAAACTGTAGGCTAATCTGGTTTTCAATTTGTGAAACTAGGCTCAGTAGTTTATGGGGAGAGGAAGAACACCCCTGAGCACCTCTAAGGCAGCATCTTATTGGAGAGTTGAAAGAAATTTCTAGGAAAGTGCAGAGACAAAGAATATTTTCCATTTCCTTTACCTCATGAATTAAATACTAGAATGTATATATTTTTTACAACAGTGGGCAGAGTGTGTGGATGTTTTAGTTATTAATGCTGTGCCAAAAATATTGTAGAGGTTGAGTATTTGGAGGGTTTGAAAGGTAAAATGATAATTTGGATTGACTGACAAAAATTATTTTGTATTTCTTGCTGTGACAGAGAAGCCTAAGAAGCTTCCCAGCAAATATTTCAGTTCTCCGGAAGGAACATTTCAATCCTAAGCTTTCAGCCCTCTTTAAAGAAAAATGGAGGCAGGGACAGTCAGTCAAGGAAAATTCAGCAACTTTAACAACCAGGTATTTGCAAATAGTTGTGATTGTCCAGGATCTGTATTTTTCCAAGAATAGAATACTAGCTCATTTATCCATTCTAGTGTTTGTCCCTCAGAATTGTTTCCTTGGCCTCTTTTCTCCCTAGCTCACTTCTTCCCCTTCTATTTCACCTGTCATCTCCTCTTGCCATGCTCAGCCCTGATTCTCCTCCATCTGCACTTAACCCTGCTCACTCCCATTGGCTCACACCCAGCCTCTAACGCAGCCTCCTCACCTCATTTCTCAAGTCATTTGCTTTTCACTTCTGTGTGAAGTTGTATTTCTCCGGTAAACATTTTGGATTGCGTTTTATAATAGTCAAAGAAAAGGCTTCATTGCACACACCATTTGCAGCCATTTAGCCCAGCTTATTCCAGTGGAATGCTAAATAGCCACAAAAAGACTATGATTACATGAAAAGACTATTCTAGTGAAAATAGCTGCTATTCAAATAGAGATCATATTTCTCAGGGAAAAAAAGGGCCAATTACTGTGCTTAGTCACCTACACTGTGAATTCAAATGAACTTAATCTAAAGCAAAGGTGTTACATTGATTTTTACCAAATGTAACTAAAATCAGCATCAATTCCCATGACTTTCAGCTCAGCTGGCTGTAGCTGTACTAGGGTTTCATAACCTTGTTCATAACCTGTTCATAACAAGATTGTTGAAGTTGGAAATGACCTCTGTTTTTCATCCTGTAATGGATTTCCTAGGTGGGCCTTGTGAATGGGGAATAAGGGTGGCCAGTAAAGGATGGCTGAAATTTTGATGAAGACCCAACTGATTTTACACATGGAGTCCTTTTACTTTCTGGTCATTTCTAGAAATTATTTATGTCTAGATAAGACTGTTCTAGATGTACATCAGCCGTCAGTTGAAAAATAGTCTGGAGAGGAAATATATTCAAATATCTGCCATTATTAAGTAAATAAACTGACCTAAATTGGAAAAAAAAAAACACCTTGTAACACCTCGCTTTACTTTATTTTTGTAAACTACATATCTGGTAATCGTTATTTTTAGGTTTTTACTTCAGTGACAGATAGGCGATTTTGCTGAGTCTTCTCTGTAGATAAGCATGGGACAAAGGATAACTAAATCCTGGTATGTAAAGATGCTGAGGGGGGTAGAGAGTATCAGCAGTGGTGTTCACGTATTTGCTAATGTTTATCTCATCTCCACCAGAAAATGAAAATTAATGATGCAGTGTTTTATATTTTAATGATTCCATATCTGTGTGGGTTTTTTGCAGTTTGTAAACCACAAATCTTATCTTCCTGTCATTAATACACAAATTAAGATACTGAGTTTTATTTTCTGGTTATTTTTTATTGTAGATGAACACATATTTCAAGGCAGCTCATTGGTAATTGCTAGAAATCATTCTTAGATTAGTGTACACATTTTATAGATCTGTAAGAGGGACCCTCAAAGGAGCATGTTCATGGAGACTTTGGGACTAGCTTGTCTTTGTATCTTCAAAAATACATGCTGAGCAAGCTGGGTAACCTGCCCATGGCACACCTAATGTGCCTCTCCCTTGCTGAGAGGGGAATAGGATCCAGGAGAGAGAACTGCTGCCTCATCTGTTCACGGGAATGAGTGAATTACTGAATACAGACCAAATTTCAGTCCTAAGTAATGCATTAATGTCAGTACTACACCATCAGCATTGCCCTTCTGCCTTTAGTAAAACTAAACAAAGTTCACCTTTTGAATTGTATTCAGATTTATAATTTAGCATTTTGAGTGATGGCTTCATCTACTGCAAGCAAAAGGCAATGATTTACAATGTGTATCAGTAGAACATTGTTATGTGAAGAGAGATTAACAGTCATAATTTCAGACTCAACAGTATTTATAATTCTGAATTGTCTGTTTTAACGCAAATGTTCTGTCTTAAATACTGTGTTCTGTCTTAATTAGATAAAATAATCCTACCTTGCTTGGGTAGTCCTGTAAATTAGTGACTGGCCTAACATCCTCAGGATCATGCTTTTGCATTGCTTAATTCATACCGATTGTTCAAACTGAAAGAAAAAGAGGAGAAACTGGTATTTTATGTATGCAGCACAAAAGGCATAGCTTCAGGTTTAAATTCCTCTGGATTCGTTTCCAGCTGTTTGTTTCAAGAGGAGGCTTCCATAGGCATCAGTGGGCTCAGATCAGGCTTCCACTGGTTATGCAGCTTCTGCACAGTGCTTTTTGGGAATTCTGTACTGTAGGAGTGGTATCAGTAGAGAGTTAACCAAGGAAGCATCAGTCTGACCCAGTGCACTGCTGACATAATGGACAGAGTACACTCAAGCAAGGAGGCAAGATCTGGGACTGGTCCCCTGTGCTGGTAGCAGTCACTTGGGGGCATCTGGATGGATGAGTGTGCAGTGCAATCAGGATACATGTGCCTTAACCGGTTTTAATCTAATTGGGTCATCTGCCACTAGCAGCAGAGCTGCAGTGATGTGGGCTTCAGCCGCTGAGTATGCATCTGAGGTGCAGCCTGCACCAAAGCCAGTGTTTCCATGGTTCCATAGTTAGCGGGCACAGGCCCAAGCTCCCTTCCACACGTGTAATCCTGTTAAACTTTGTGGGACCGCTTCCATGAGGAGAAAGCAGCAGAATTGCTCTGTGCAGCATAACCATATTAAAATTGCTTGGCAATGGAGTGCAGCTGCACTTGCAAGAGGAGCGCCTGGGAGCAATGGCTAAGCCGCCCCCACTGGCATTGGGTCCTCCCCTCACGGAAGGAGAAATTGCCTTCTGGGACTTGTCCATTGCAGCTAAGGCCTTTGTCTATGGTGAGACTTGTTTTGCCTCACAGTAGACATTGAAGAGATGTGTATAGCCTGGGCCTGAGCTGTAGGTTTTGCTATTGAGAGGCATGGATTATACATCCCAGATGTTTCATATAGATGCTAAGGTGTGATAATTTATCCTCCAGACCTAGTCATCTCTGTCCAGATAGCGTGAATCGAGCTTGCTGAGACTAGATGCCCAAATTTTGAATAGTTTCAGCCTGGGGACGAGATTAATCCAGCAAGACAACTCAAGGCTTTCTGTCAGCATCTCTGTACTGCTCTCTGGTCCAGCCCCCAGCCCCTGGGAGTCCCTTCCCTTATGGCTTGGGTTGTCCTGTGCTGGCTTTTCTTGTCCACATGACAGCACAGGCAGAGGGATTTGGGATCAACAGATACCAAATAAAACACTGTGCTAGAAATTTCTTTGCATTCTTGAATACTGAGATTCAAATGAAATTTCATTTAAAAGTTTTATGTAAATTCTGTGGAGAAGTGAGAGGTACAGTTTTTCTAGCAGTGCATGGCAAGATCTTCTGAGGTTTTTTGTGCTTCAAAAAACCATGACATTTTGAGAACTGACAACCAGTTTATTAATAACACAACTGCTCCTAGGGGTTTGGAACACGGTGCTGGAGGGATAGATGTCTGGAAAAAAATCTACATTCATTTTCCCCTCATTATTCTATCAAAAAACTTTCAGCTACTGGGGGGAAGGGTTGTTAGTATTTTCTCAGTGCTAGGTTTTTCTCCTGTGGTGTTTTTGTTTCTACCTCCTTTAATACAAGGGGAAATACAGGATTGTGTTCTGTATCAGCCTACAGCATTGCCAAAACTTTACACAGGATTTGCACACAGTTCAGAGCTGATATCAGAAACTCTATCTGTAATAGTTATTAGACGTCATTATGAAACCTGCCTGGCCTCTGGTTCCACTTATAATTTTTAAACTCCCATTAGACTCGTTGGATGTTGTAACTGTAGTTCATATCTCTTAAATGCACCTTTTGGGCTGCATATGATTTTATGCTGCAAAAAGCAGAGAAATTTCAGTATCTCTTGTTCATGAAAGCTTCTGGGTAATTTCAGCAGTTTTGAATGAAGTCATCTGGACTTAGGTTTTCAAAGCTCTGGAAGAGATTTCAAAGAACATTAATGGGAGGTGAATATTAAAGCATCAACCCTATGTTTTAAATCCAGAATTGACTTCCATTGCCCAGCTTTGTAGAGTTAAGATTTGACCCTGAAGTCTTAGGGATGGTAGCTGAAACCTAGCCAGTTCTCTTTCCCTTCTACATATTACAGATTAAGCTAAGAATGCCTGGATGAAATAAATACCTCTTAGTCACCAGTAGAGTTTTGCCAACACTTCTTGTTTGTGTTTCCATTTCAACAAGCACCTATTCTCCAGTTAGATGTTAGAAATACTGAAAAAGCGCTAGAGAAACAACTCTCTGGCTAGTAGCAGAAACTGGCTGGAATCACATAAAACTGCACGTCTAAAAATCTGAATGAGCACACAAATTTTGAGTTGCTTATCTAACCTGTTGACAAGATTGTCCATTTTATATCATTAGATTTTAATCTCCTGCATCTAAAAGCAAGGCTTTCTTACGCTGAAGAAAAAAGGGCTGACAAGCCATATCTGGGATATTTTATAATGTGCCTGTTCAAACTGTGCTGCATTATTCATCTAGAAGTAAACAGGAGGCTTCTTGTCAAACATTTGATTCCATTCTTCTCTCCAAAAAACATGAAAATCTTTAATTGCATGCTTTTAAAAATCTAATTTAATTTTTAGAGAGCATACAAAGCTACCTGATTAGTCAGCCCTGGTTACAGAAAAAATACCCTTCCTTGGATTCTCAGTATCACAAGACAAATGCATAAACCTTGTAGTACAGTCATAAGGAAATTTACTCCATCAGCCTCCAGCTTTTAGATCTTCACAAAATGTGGAGGTTTCACAGATTATTTGTTCTGGTTATTGTCTTGTTGTCTGTAGACTCCTACTACTTGTACTAAACCCCATACAAATAGCTCAGAAAATTTCATTTATTTTGGCAAACAGTTGATTAGATTTATCTGAAATCTCTTAATTGGTGTTATCCAATCCATAAAAGGCACTGCAGGAAGTGGCACAGAGATCACATATTAAGCCAAAGAAGAAATAACACCATTGGTTCCTCCTGTGCTTAATCTGCTTATTAAAAAATACTCTAACTCATATAAGATTAATTTCCTTCTTGGTCATCATAAATTGAAATATTAATACTTGGAGTGAAATTAGCTTTAAAGCACTGGGTTCCATTTAGTAGTTTTACTGTGGTGGTTTTTTTTGGGGTGTGTGTGGGTGTTGAGTGGGGTGTTTTTATTTGGTTTGGCTTGATTTTATTTATTTATTTTCTTTTTCATATTACTTTACTTGATTCTAATGGTATACCATAACATCATGGTGGTTCCTTTATACAGAAGAAAAAGCTGTTTGGTTTTTAAAATATATTTTAATTTGGAGTTTTGTTTGTGTTTATTGTGTGTTCTTTTAATATGCATTCTTAAAATGTTCGTGTTCACATCAGGCTACATGATTCTTTTCCTATTCTTTGACTTTGTCACTGTTGCTATTGTTTTACAAAATATAGTTTTGAGACTCAAACAAATTGGTACACACCCTTTGTAAGGCTGAAATTAGTCTTTGAAGTGCAGTATGATATGGACTTGACAGCTCTTTAAAACAAAGAAGGCTGGAGATGTGGTTTGCAGAAAGCCTCCTGAATGCAATCCATTTCTGGTGCCTGGGTTTCAGGGAAGTGGGTCAGCAGACTGTTCCAATGGATAAAATATGTGGATAGGATTGTTTGATTGCTTTGATTTTAGAGACAAGAAAGATTTGCATTTCTTCTATCTCTATTTGTCACAGGCAATTTTATTTTATAGATTATAGGTTCAGGTTGCTTATTCCTTTTCATATCAAAATAATACATTACTTTTATTGCAAGTTGTACTTACTGTATGTATTTATATTATTCATAACATGGCATAAGAAGTATACACAAAATAGTATGGGTAGAAGAAAAAAGCTCAAGCACTGCCTGATAATTAAACATATGTCAAAACCCGTAAGAGGTAAAGCTTCATAAAATAATTCCTGAATATGAGTAATATGATTTTAAACAAGTATTTCTTTAATAAACTGTGTGGCTAGGAAAGGTTTTTCTCTCTCCAACACTGAATAATAGAAGCAGTAAATTATAATCGTTTGTACCCATGTGAATATTTCCATTTCACCTGTCAATCTCTCGCTACTTTACAGAAAAGAATAACTAGATTTTCTCACTGGGTTTATAGGATGAGTTTGCTGTATCACATATGTACCTTGCAGAGGGTTATAATTTCTAGGTCCATCACTCAGTTTAGCTTGATAGTAATTTAGCCCATGGGAATGCTTCTCACTTTTGTTGCTCTTCCCTTTGTTAACATCAAAAAAATCAAGAACTTGTTAAGTGACATCAAAGTCTATGGAAAGGCAGAATTTCAATTTCCTGCCTGCCTTGTGCCTCCACCGCGGCCCATCATTACATCTCTGCACAGACATTGCTTTAGTCATGGGACTAGTGAAAGCTGGAATTTTCCTTCATGTGTTTAAGCGGAATGTTTCCCCTGATGGTCTGACCTTCACCTCTTCTGAGACTGCTGCTTATGTTGCAGCCCCCCTGGCTTTTAGGGATGAGCCTAGAAGACAGGCTTATCTACTGCCACAAGAAGGCAGCAACATTTGCTCTCTAATGCCCTTGGAGCTGGATTAAGTAGTGACCTATAAAAGAGGCCGGATATCCACTTCACAGTCCCTTAAAGCCATCTATTCCTATTAGCGTAACTTTTTTGGTATCGACTAATTTTCAGCCAATGAGTTAAGATCATTATCAAAACGCAGTAAAATTAATTCAGAAAAGAATATGCAAAGGAAATAAAGTATGCTAATCCAAGGGAATTAGTTTTTCATGGTTCAAACAAAAACAGCCTCCTCTTTATTTTCTGCCATTATGCTTTTTATTTCACTTTTATGACTGCAATTTTAAATCTTAGGCCCTCATTTCCACTAAGAGTAAAAACAGCTTACATGTTTCACTTGCAAGTGCAGAGGTCTTAATGTGACTATATTTCCACCTTGTCAGAGAGGTATTAAGAGACCTATGACAGATGTCCTGGTTCTTCCAGAATGAAATTTTAAACAGAGTTCAAATGAATATGTCATGGATATTGTAACTCTTTTATGCCTAGTTTATGCCCTTTATTTTCTTCTTTCTTTTTTTCTTCCACTTAAAGTTCTTTTCTTGCTTTCTTCAGAAATCCATGGTTTTGTAATTAGCCAGGCAAGTTAGTGTCTGAAGCTCTTGATTTATTCCAGATATAGGTACTGAGGTGTGTAAGCATAACCAGAGCCAGGGACCAGTGACACTGGCTGAATTAAGAAAATTCAGAAAAATCAAGGACATATCTCAAGTCATAATCTGAGTAATATATGGGGGCCCCATAGGATGTCTGAGTAGATAGTTGCAGTTTCAGGACTTTTAAGACTGCTGATGTAGTTAGAACACTTTATTGCTTTGTGGAGCACCAACAGAATTGATTTTGGCTTCCGGACAGAGGCATCTGTGATTCCTGTTTTACAAAAACTAAACCCTATCACTGTGAGGGACCATAGTGTAAATCAGTACCAAATTAATTTCATTCCCCGTGTGTTTATGTGGTGTGTGGGTGAGAGCAAACACTTCAGCACCTTGGAAGTCTTCTAGTTACTTGACATTTAATGCTCTTGTCAGACAAACTGTAAATAAGAGTGTAATTAATTATTCTCTACTTACATGACAAGTTGAATATAAGTTCCACACCCCTGGGAGTCCATTATTTACCTGATTGTGAAGGTAAATTACTGCAGGGTTATCTGGAGACTACTTGGAAGATGAACATGAGTTTTGTGCTCAGATATTAATATTTGTACATCCTTTCCTACCTGTTAGCTAGATTTTGCTGAAGACCCCACACAAAGAAGGAAGAATTTAGGAAACACCACTTATAAAACACTTATAGGAAACACTCTTATAGTTGCAGCTGGCTCTTTTTCACTTGCCTGGAAGAATCAACATATGGCAAATTCTTTATTCCTAACTAAATTTTCTGCATAAGCAAAACAATGACCATAAAACCCACCCAATGTAATTTTGACTCAATTTCTCCTGTAGTACTGTAAATTAGAAGTGATTATATAGAGAATGTGGAAATCTTAATCAGACACCTCATTAATACTCTAACCTTTATAAATGCTTTAGTGTGACCCAAGTGTTCAATCAGTAAACCTTTGTATAAAACTTTTTCCCAGAGTGAAGCTGGTGGGAGCATTACCATTGACTTCACTAGAAATAAGACACTACACTGTAGCTTTTTAGTGTACAATCAACCTTATTCAAGGTTCTGTGACATAATGATTTTTCTTATCTTCCTCCAGCTATTCTGTCTGTTTTGTAATTACCTACTACTTCTTCAAGCACTGGAAACATGATTGTACTTCTAACAAATATTGAGAGATTTTGGACTTTTCTTACTAGAATATAGAAAGACACCTAACATGTTAGTAGTGCACCATGATCTAAAAACACTTTTTTTAAAAACTGAAGTTCATAGGTAAATATCTTGAAGTGTTTGCATTTTGATCAGTTGGGCTTCGTCTTAAAAAGTCTTGCAAAGAGTAAGACTGACTTTTTACAGGAATTGTCATTTAAGTTTTCATTTGTAAAGGAAGGAGATTCACTGACCATCTCACTGATACCAAATGTACATTTCTTGCCATCTAAACACAACCATCTTCAACTTTTGGATGACAGAGAGAGGTATTGACTTATCTTCTCACCTTTTGCACCTTCTTTAACACCTTATTATAGAGAAGCACAGGCTCAGCATTTTATCCACCTGAATCACTCAAATAATTTAGTTGTGGGAGTTCCCTTCCTTTCCAGCTAATTTTTGCACGTCATTAAGCGATTGCAGGAAAGCTAGCTAGCTCTGGTCTGCTGCTTGGCTTAGTAAGCAGTCTGGTGGTCTCCACCAGACAAGAGGGCTCTTTTAAATTTAATGTAAATTTGTGGTTTGGAGCCACAAATTCCCTGAAAAATCCCACTAAAAACTGAAAAGGAGGAAGGGAGAGTGGAGAGAAGGAGTGGGGTTCGATCTGTACTCTTGAATGAATACATGATGTATAATACACAGTAGAGTAAGGCTATCCATATGGGAACTGCATGCTACATGCTACCTTTATCAATAGGTTTCCCATTTTCCTGATAGCTTGCATGTGAGATTTCCCTGATACCTCAGCTGGACTACACAGGGTTAAACCCTGTTGGAAATGGTCTCCAAGACTGAAAGGCAGATGTTGTGGATCCCTCCAACTAGTTTGCTAGGTCTGCTGGTCTGCCTTATTATCCTTCATTTACAGCAGAAGTACAGCTTTGCAGAACAGCCTCTGTCAGGACTAACTGCTGTGGTAAAGCCAGCTTCTCCATTCCACCATTACCGATTTTCTAGGACTTTCTCTTCACATAAACCAGATATTCACATAAGTGTACAGAAATAAATTTCTGTGTCTTTCTGACTTGAGAAATTTTCCTTGGCTGTTTATCTCAGTACTATTGCAGACATTACACATACCCCCAAAAAAAACCCAACCAACCAAACAAAAGACATCTACAAATCTGAATGCTACTTGAAAAGGAAGAGGTAAATGAAGCAGAAGAAACACTCTACAGAATAGAAACAGGCTAAAGAAAATCAGCTTAATTCAGTAACCAATTGCCCAAAGCCAGTCTTAACTGTGAAAAGGTTTGTCAGTTCAGCTTAGAATAAAATTGAGTTAAAAACAAAACAAAACAAATACCCCAAAAAAACAAAGCAAGTGAAATGGTTTAGCCTTCCAGGGTGAGGAGAGGGCTGTGAGACTGAAGCAAGCCAGCACAGTTGCACACCAACAGTTAGCAAGAAGCAGCCAGAATACCATTTCACTTTTACCTGCATGCCAGGGCATGATCCTGACTACAGCTTTCAAGGTTTATGGGAAATAGATCCTCAAATCACATTGCAATTCAATTGCAGCTGGCTGTCTACTTTCTTCCTCTGCAAATCTCATTTTATATTAAGCACAGAGCCAGAAAGGGCCAAAAGCAACATCCCTCAGGTAGCAGCACTCTGTTCAGCATGCTGTGCTCTGTGCTCAGGAGTTCAACCCTAAGAACAATGGTGGTTTAAACTGACAGTACCAACAGGGATGTGACAACAGGCTTTATTATTATTTAAGGCTGTGATTTTAATAGTAATTTCCACAAAAGAAATTTTTGTGAGAGGTAAAATAATGTTTTACACAGGAAAGGGAAAGCCACTGAATGAAAATGCTAAATTTCTGTGAACCCTTTGGCACTGAAAGGACATCTCAGAAGCTTCAAAGTTCTCTGTTATTGTACATGTATTTGCATAAATCTCTCATCCCAGAAATGGAAATACCAAATGCCTCAAGCCACAAAATACTCTCAGTGTATTTCTGATTTCACTGTGACAAAGCAGCACTGGAAATCTCAAGCAGATGAGAGTGGTCTCCAGGGACTCTACTCCAATTTCCCTTAGAAGTTGGCACAGGATAGGTGTAAAATGGCTTCAGATAAAATGTTTCATAAAGCAATTAAAAAAAAAATGACTTGCCTTTTTCTGTGGATTAGCTCATGGACCTTCACTCTTATACTTCAGGGACTGAGTACTCCCATTCTCTTCGTGCTGTGGTTGGCTCTTCTATTGAGTTACAACCATTTGTCCTTTTTCAGTCCTCTAAAAGGCCTTCAGCTGCTTGTGAAAGTCAGGAATTTGAAGAGGATTGTAATAAAATAACATTGTTCCAAAATATGCTTTTTCATTAGCATTAAATCTTGGAGCAGCTGCTAAGAGGAAGGGATCATAAACATTATCGGGTACTTTTAATTACAGTAAAGGGCAGTTCCAAGTTATCCTATCCTGTCCTTCTTCATTCAGCATGAGACTTTCTGGAGTAAAACTGTAATATTGAACCCTATCAATGCAGGCTTTTTGAAATCGTATACCTATGGAAGCCAAATCCTGTTTGCTTTCTAAACCCAGGTAGACCTATCAACATATATCAAATAAGAAATATCAAGTAAGTTAAGCAAAAGGAATGTGACACTTGCTTTTTTTGGCATTAAGTGAACAATGCAAACGACTATAATTTACAGTTTATAAATATTCATGAGAAAAAGCTTAGATTCTGTGACACATACTAAAACTGGGTTGTTTTGTTGAATTTTTTCACCAAACTCTGGGGAAATTCAGGTAAAGTAAGGTGAAAAAAACAAAAACAAAAACCTAAAATGAGCAAAATGGTTTTATCAGCAATTTCTCTCAGTATGGCATCTGTTCACATTCCTTGGGTCAAAGCCTGGGATTTAAACTCTATTCTGACTTGTGTTTAAACTGCTGAAGTGACAAGCCTGTACTCCAGTTCTACTGACCTAGTTCTCTCACTGGAAAATCTCTTTCCCCTGCAGAGCAAGGGATGCATCTGTAGCAGGGCAAGACTGTGCTCTGCTCCTTATGTGTTCAGAATTCACTAGTATTTTTTGTATACTTTAATTTTCAAGCCTCTTGAAAAGTGATCTTTTTTTCCTGCTTCTCTGCCACATGCATTTATCTTTAGACTGACCTATTTCTCAGCATCACCAGTACTTACCTGCCGCTTCACAGGCTAATTTTGCCTGCACAAAACCAAAACAAAGCTTGGTGGAGTTTCAAATGAAGTGTAAGCGGGAATCTGAAAATTAGCGGCTGTATGTTTACCCTGGGCTATGAGGCAGGCAAGGAGAATTTAATCCAAAGTCATTGCTAAAAAGGACTGGTCGGAAAGTCTGTTGATCACTCTCCTCCCTTCAGTCCCATTCACTTAATCTCTGCCCAGAGGGTCAGCACTCAACACAGCAACAGCCAACCAATGCCCCCTATTAGGCAACAGCAGCCACATGTCTGTCTAAGGTATTTACACCCCATTGCAGGGATTTTGCTATATGGTTATAGTTTCTCTTCTGAAGGCAGACAACCTCAGATGAAGATATAACAACCTGAACACAGATAAATGGGTCACCTACTTCCATAATGCACGTGAAGTGGGCTCCCACTGCAGCTGCAATATCAGAACTACCGAAGTGGAAATCCTGCTCCCCACCTTGGCTTCCCCTGATCAGCACTATATTACATGTTAATGACCTTTTCAAAATCAAAAGTGTGATAGTTTTACTGAAGGATACTCACTGAGAAGGTGAAGCAGTGTTGGTGGTTTTGATCATTTTGAATATAATTCTGTTTTCTTGTAGTGAGAAGGTACCTTCTGCCTTTCAAAGAGGTGACAAAAAGGGGCTTAACAATATATAATAACTTGCAAATTCATCTGTTCAAAAGGGTATTTTACAAAATATCAGCTTGCAACTTATCACAGATTTTTCTATATCTTGGTGTAAAGCATTTTCAAGGGAAGCTATAGGGGAAGAAAAAGTGTTGGTTTTCTGGCAATAATTTTAATTTATCAGAAAAAAAGAAGGAAAAACCAAGTGATTAGGAAGAGAAGGTCTTGTCTAATCATGCCCATCTCTGCGAAGTGTGGGCACTGCTACTTACAAGTGATTACCTTCTGACAACCCCCTGCCGCCAAACTTGTCTACAAGCTTTTGGATCCTTTTTCCCGGATGTTGGATCTCCTCAGGTGTCCTCAACACACTTCCCAGCTGCCCAGTTATTCTGCAGCCCTGCAAATCATGCGACCCAGGCCACATCCCTGCCACCCACTGACTTGGCATCAGCACTGAATTGGTGAGGGGGGAACACTGGTAGTTTCATAATTTCATTATGGATTTCAATGGGAAGCCACGGTGAACTTCTCTCATATAAATAATCAGAAATGCAAACAGTGGTGTGGTGTAGTCAGTATTTAAATTCAGTGTTTGTAGGATGGTTTGTTAAAATGACTTGCTCTTTGTTAGGTCCTGGCTTTCAGCAATAACTTGTATAGAGCCCTGGAGGTAGGGACAGCTTTAGGAACTGGTGATGTAGCTGATAACAAGATAATCTACAAATGAGAAACATTTTTTTTTAATTTATTGGAAATCATTACATCTTGATGAAATCAGCAAGAGATTTGACTTACCAAAGGGAAGGGCTGAGAGAAAATTATTGTTGGATATACCAGAAAATAGGCCAACTTTGGCATCATCTGTTGGTTTCGTTATTTTTTAATATTTTATGGGGCTGGCCGTGTCTGCCCTACTTGTCAAGTGCAGGTCCGAATCTGTTTTGAAGTCCACTTCCATTCATCCTGTTTATTTGCTTATGCAGAAGCACAAAGTTAGGAGGGGCCTGGGCTGAGCTTCTTCACCCGCTGAAAGCAGAGAGCCACAGACATGCCATGTGCTGCAGCTTGAGCCACAACTGCCTCCTTCATGGTATGAGCAAACTGGCCCATGAATAAAGGTGCAAGCAAGGACAAGCACTGCCTTGTGAAGGAGGCGCTTTCTGAGTGACAGGTTCACATCCCCTCGTCTATGTGATAGGGGGCCTTGCCTTACCCCTTCTCCTCAGTTGGTCCCAATCTTCCTCTGCCAGACAGGTGGAAGTCAGACTGTACCGCAGCAAGCTGGGACACTTATCTTCAGAGCCATGATGAGATCTGGCAAACAGTTCTCCAGTTTCAGATAGCAGGATTTTTAATATGTTAAATTTAAATGTTGCCTACTGTCTTCCGTGCCCTCACAGATCACTGATCTATGAGATAAGTGTTACAAGTGTAAAGATACTCTTGTATTTCTTATTCCCATTGGCAAAAACTAACCGGGGAATTTCTTAGGGGGAGTAACACAGGGAAGGTGGGTCAGGAAGTGAAATAAATAACTTACTTTTTTTCTATGGATAAACAACATTTAATCCAATTCCTTGTATTCCTTAAACACGTGTTCATTAGAGCATAAGCAAAATAGCACTGGTTGTGCGGGGGATTCGCTCCGCCCAACACGCACACCTTTAAACAATAAGAAGTGTGCTTAAATACAGTAAGGTATTACATATTCATAATGACCCCAGGAACGCCTATACATATTCATAACCTTTCCCCGCTTCTGATTAAAATGAGTCTCAGATAACTATTTCCATAGACCCTCCCCTGTTGTGCCTGCGCAGTGCCACTTGGTGAATTTGAGGAGGGGTCTTTGGGGGTCTTTGGATGAAGGCTCCTTCAGCTACAGCTTTTGCTGTAAATCTTCGTTATCTTGTCTCCTCAAGTTTACAGCTGGGTGCAGTAAAACTTCTTATCCTGGCATTCGATGGGGTTCTGTTCTTCTTAACATAAAGCTCTAAACTAAGCATTTATTGTGTGACTAAGCCTTGAAGTGTTAGTTCGTTAGTAGGCACCCATTATAAGTTTAGTTAACCCTTAAAATGTTAGTTCCCTCTGTCAATATAACTTCATAAGCAAGTTTCATAACTTTTTACATAGAACTTAACCACCTTTTTCCAGGTTCAGAGCCCGTGCCTCATTTGGTTATATCTGTAAACATTAAACATCTTAGCACGAATCACAACTGCATTTTTCACAGAAGGAAACCGGAACTTCATGCTAGTCCTAAACTAAAACCTGTTGAAGTAAATAAAGGCTCTCTAGGGACTAAAATGTGTTCAGTCAGGAAGTGTAAGTGCATTTATACATGCAGAAGCACAAAAATACGTGAACTATCTGTTTGTGTCAGCTTTGCTCTTCCTGAAGATGCATGCATGGCATTTGCCTTTTTTTTCCTTTTTCCTATTTAAAAAGAATATATGCCCTAAGGGTCATACAACAAAAAAAGTATTTTATCTGGAAATTTTTGTTATGGGTTCATTCTCCTGCTCATTAAAAAAACCCACTGAAATGTGAAATATTTCAGTCATCTCATTTCATTTATCGGTGAGCATCCAGACTCCATGCTGAGGTCATTAGTATCTCAGGTGTATTACCTCACTGTGGTCTGTTGCTATGGAAATAGCTCCAAGCATCTTCAGTGCCTTGGCTGTATCCTGCCCATGCATCTTGGCAAGAAAGGCTGTGTACAAGGGAGCTAACTTTAGCTTTAAAACATACTGATACAAATTTAAATATTTACAGGTATTTCAAATTCTTTACCTGCATGTAAATCCATCCATACTTAGCGGTGATTTTATGCTGACATATTTCCTTCTTACCTGCCTGATTTTTCTCCCTTCCATTTGTGTGAAAGCGATTTCTGAAGAAAAAGAATGGCCTATACAGAATATAATAATCATATAAAGAAAAAGTTTTTTCCTTCTATTTGTCTTCCTGATTTCTAGGTATTCCTATGCATACCTCCAAGCAAAGTAGCTATACAAGCACTGCATCTAATATACTACCGTATGTAATAATAGATCAAGCTGCAGATAGCATCATGTTCTCCCTGAATTTACTGTTTTGACTTATTCTCTTCCTACTACACTGTTAACTATCGAATGGCTTAAACATGGTTACTCTTCCACGTTGTTTTGCACCTTCATTTAAGGATCTTCAAGAGCTTTATACAAGTTAAGACTGAATTAAGCTGCTCTTACCTCTCTGAGGGAATATGGAAGAATTACCACAATATTTTCCCTGTTCCAGCTGCAGACTGTAGCTGCTTACTGGGGCTTACAGCAATTACCCTTTGCTTAAAGTGGAGCATTTTATGCGTGTGGACTGAGTGCTGCTGTGCCCCTGCGACAGCTAGGAAAGGTGACAGGCCAGGGTTGCCAGTGACCCCAGGCTGCCAGGTGTTCCCTGGAGGACTTTTTGCTGCTGTATCCAAACTAAAGGCAGGTGTGAGGGCTGATCTTAGATTTCTTGAGGACTGATATATTCTCCTTTCCATCACAAACTTCAGGATTAGGAAAGCCTAAGGGTGAAATAAAACAGAGAGGGTTGGTTGGTTTTTTTTTAGTTTTCGGTTTGGTTTGTTTTTTTCACCCTGTTCCTTACATTAACTGTGAGGTAGTATTTTTCCAGTTTACCCCATGGTGAAAGTTTTAGATATATTTAGAGAAAAACAGCTAACTCTTGTGTATAGGGCATTAGCAGAAGCACCTCCTCTGTGGGAGATGTGCAGTAAGTATCCATTACCTGTCTACTGTCTTTGCCTTTCTGCTCCCGTGCTGTTCCCAGTTTCCACTAAAATTTTGACGCGCTTTACTTTTTTTTTTCTTTCTTTCTCTAGAATGCCTTTCATGTAACCCCAGATGATGCAGTGAGCAAGACTTATGCTTTTAATCTACCTGATTTTGTATGTGCAGTGAGCAGTCCCCACATCATTCCCTGCTCATTTGATTGTGCTGTAAGCTTATAAACTTCTATTTGGTACAGTGCTCTGGAGACTTGCTAGGAGCCAGCTAATAAGGTCTGTAATACTATCTCCCAGACTCAGGAGTGTGGGCTGTTTTCACACTCTCCTCAGAGCATAATCACTTGCACTGGGGTCAGACAAATGTAATAGAGAGACAAATTTCATCTACGCAGCTTGACAGACCTCACAAGGCATTTCTGTTATGAAACCTGTGTATCAGTGATCATCAGCAGGTTGAATTAGTGCAACAAACAGTTCCCTAATACACTTGGCCAGCTGCTGTGTAGGTAATTGGTGCATCTATATTAGCAGGCTGGCTGAAGCAGCAGCCATGTGGCCTGAGATGGCATAAAGCCCCATAAAAACCCCCTAGAGCACAGGCTCACTTGATACCATAGCAGGTAAAGTGGCAGCAGAGTTGGCAGCATTTCTTCCTAACTCTTGCTAGTGATAGATGTAGGCTTTGAAGCTGTGAGATTTGATCGCCTTGGGTTTTTTCCCCAGCTGTTCATGCACCTAACACACATGCGCTTTTCCCCTGACTCTCTTAGGCATAATTGGCTCACAGAGAGCTGGTAAGGATGAAGGGGTAGCAGTAGCACAGAATCTTAAGATCTAAGTACCAATCTTGCTGTTATCCAAGCATATATTTTATGCTTTTTCTTGAAACAAGTCTTTATTCAAGCTTTAAAATTCCCTGGAGAAGGAAATGCTGGAGATTTTGTTGCTGTTTTTTGTTTGTTCGGGTTTTTTTAATTTTTATTGCCTCTTCTTTCATTTATCATTTTTAAGATGTGCAGAAATGGAACTGCTGGTGAGATCCTCAGCTGATAGTGGCTGGCAGTACTCTGCTGTCTTTGAAAAGTCTGGCAAGTTACACCTAATATAATCAGGCTCATTTTGGAAGGAACTGTACAAATGAATTTTCATGGATGAGATGTTAGATTTTTTGATGATACAGAATGTTGCACGTAATATTTAGCAATGGTTTTTGGCTTGGTTTTCAGTGTTCTTTTTGAGTATGATATCTAGTATTATGGAAACTTATACTGATTTTATAAAGGTTAAGAAAAATATTATCAAGGTGATTCTGGTGGCTGCTGCCTTAAGTTCCTGATTTGGTTGGTAGGATGCAGAGGTTTTACTGGATTTGTAAATAGAAGGCGTTGGTATCATACTTAATGCAGCTGATCAAGCTATATGTGGCCCCAAGGGATAGTTTACTCATGTCATCCACCAGAAAAGAAGGGGAAAACAAAAAAACAAACAAACAAAAAAAAAGCAGCATTGTCTGCTCCCAAAATGCTGACTGTAAAGCTCTTATCTGCAAGCATTTCACAGAATCATGGAATGGCTGGGGCCAGACCATACCTCTGGAGATCACCTAGTCCAACCCATCTGCTAAAGCAGGTTGACCTAGAACAGATTGCACACGAATGTGTCCAGGGGGGCTTTTATTGTCTCAAGAGAAGGAGACTCCACAACCTCTCTTGGCAATCTGTTCCAGTGCTCTGGCACCCTCAAAGTAAATAAATTTCTCCTCATATTCAGATGAAACCTCACAAGTTTCAGTCTGTGCCTGTTGCCCCTCATCCTGTTGTTGCATAACACTGAATAGAGTCTGGTCCCATCCTCTTGACACCCACCCTTGAGATATTTATTAGCATTGATAAGACCCTCACTCAGCCTTCTCTTCTACAGTCTAAAGAGACCCAGCTCTCTCAGTCTTTCCTCTTATGAGGAAAGATGCTCCAAACCCCTAATTATCTTTGTAGCTCTCCACTGGAATCTCTGCAGTAATTCCTTGTCCTTCTTAAACTGGAGAGCCTAGAACTGGACACAGTACTCCAGATGTGGCCTCACCAGGGCAGAGCAGAGCGGGAGGAAAACCTCCCTCAACCTGCTGGTCACACTTTTTCTAATGCACTCCAGGATACCATTGGCCTTCTTGGCCACAGGGACACATTACTGACTCATGGTCAACCTGTTGTCCACCGGGACTTTCAGGGTCCTTCTCTGCAGCACTGCTTTCCAGCAGGTCAATCCCTAACCTGTACTGGTGTCTGGGGTTATTCCTCCCCAGGTGTAGGACACTATACTTGCCTTTGTTGAATTTCATCAGGTTCTTCTCCACCCAGTCCTCCAGCCTGTCCAGATCCCACTGAATTGCTATTGCACAGCCTTCTGCTGTATCAACCACTCCTCCCAGTTTGGTATCATTAGCAATCTTGCTGAGGGTGCACTCGGTCTCTTCATCCAGGTCATTGATGTACAGGTTGAACAGGACTGGACCTAGTACTGACCCCTGGGGAGCCCCAGTAATTACAGGCCTCCAAACAGAATTTGCACCATTGATTACAACCCTCTGAGCTTTGCCATCCAGCCAGTTCATGATCCATCTCACAGTGCGCTCATCCAACCCATGCTTCCTGAGCTTTCCTTTGAGGATGTTGTGAGGCACAGTGTCAAAAGTCAAGGTAGACAACATCCATTGCTTTCCCCTCATCTACCCAGCCAGTCATTCCATCCTAGAAGGCTATCATGTTGGTCAAACATGATTTCCCCTTGGTGAATCCATGCTGACTATTCCTGATAACCTTATTTTCCTTCACATGCTTGGAGATGACATCCAGAATGAGTCATTCCATCACCTTTCCAGGGATGGAGGTGAGGCTGACTGGCTTGTAGTTTTCTGGGTTATCCTTCTTGCCCTTTTTTGAAGATTGGAGAGATGCTGGCTTTCTTCCAGTCCTCAGGCACCTCTCCTGTTCTCCAAGACATTTCAAGGATGACGGAGATGTCCACAGCCTAGCAAAACATCGTGAGTGTATCTCATTGGGGCCCATGTATTTGTGGATGTCCAGTTTGCATAAATAATCTTTAACGTGATCCTCCTCTACCAAGGGAAAGTCTTCCTTTCTCCAGACTTTCTCTCCTACCTCTAGGGTCTGGAATTCCTGAGGGCTGGTCTTAGCAGTAAAGACAGAAGCAAAGAAGGCATTCAATAACTCTGCCTTCTCTGTATCATCCATCACCAGGCTACCCTCCTCATTCAGCAACAGACCTGTTTTCCCTAATATTCCTTTTGCTGCTGATGTACTTGAAGAATCCCTTCTTGTTGTCCATGATATCCCTGGCCAGATTTAATTCCAAGTGGAATTATAGACCAGAACTACGCATTAATAGGAATTCCTTCTGTGGAGAAGTGTACGTATCCTGCAACATGTCTTTCACTGCCAGTATCTTGCAGTGAGTGAAAATGACAGGCAGTGGTGGAGGAGAGAATTGCCAGAACTGAAAGAAAGTTTTTGTTTGTTGATGAAATGCTGCTTTTGAGGAAATCCTCAGGAGTGTGGTGCTAAAGTATGTGAGTGCTAGGGTGTCATGACTTCTTCCATTAACTTTTGTGTTAATGTATAAACAAGCAACTCTGCCAAATATAAATCTTTTTTTTTTTTTTTTTTTTTTTTTTTTTTTTTTTTTTTTCCCCCTGAGAAAGAGGGTGGATTTTGCTGCGGTGAGAAGCTGACTACTGCAGGTGTCACTAATGTTGATTAGTAACAATAATAGAGTTATGAATCCCAAGCGAAAAAGACCATTGTCTTCCAGCACCTCTGCCTTAATAGTTGCTTCATAGAGCTTTAAAAAACTGTACCTACAGGAGACTGTCATGCCAAGATCGTGCTGATGCTGTTTTCAGTGGAGCTATATCATTATAGGAAATGGTGGTCTATCTTTTTCAGCAAAAAACTCTTGTATATACATAGACTATTTACAGACATCGTTGAAAAAAATATTACATTTAGAATAGACTAGAATGAGAGAGGTACAGAGTTAGCCAGCAGGAATTAATGAAGCTCAGGTATTATTGGTTTTATTGACAAAGACATTATGAAGTGACGGCTGACTTTGGGCAAATTAATTTTGGATCCTCAAACAGAGATGAGTTAAAAGCTAGTGACATGCAAGGATCAGGCACTGAACACCATACAATGATGTGGCATTTCTTTTTCTGTCTGTTTACAGCTTACTATATGCCTGCCACTTTCCAGTCATATTGGTCTATCACACAAACCTGTGTCTGAGGAAAGCTGTTTGTAAGAAAGAAAATAACAGAATGGATATGCTGTTTCCAATGTCAAGTGCCTTGAAAATGGATCTAATTGATTCTGTTTTTATTTCTGTGTTTAAAATATGTCATATTTACTTATAGAACTGTAATGTATTTTCCTTCTTTCTGTTTTGTTTTGTTTTGTTTTGTTTTGTTTTGTTTTGTTTTGTTTTTTTGCCAAAGAAGAAAAGTCAGATCTAAACAAGAGATAAGGAAGGGGAAAAAAAAACCCAACAACCTCCCTTCTTTACCAACACTGAAAATTTCAATTACAGAAGTGTAGGCAGATCAAGTGCAGGGCTATTTATTTCATTCAGCTGTCAGTGTTGCAGTTTTTTGTTTATGCTTACTAAGCATGAAGAATGCATACAATTTTTTAAAAAACTGTATAAACCAGTAGTGTATCAGTTCTGATCCTGTGGAGTTTTTTTTACATTAAAATTTTTGCTGAAGACATGAGGACAAAGAAAAACTCAGAATCAGACCCATAGCCAGAAATATGTGAGAACTTAAAAGCCAAGCAGAATAATTGGATCTTTGCTAACAAACTGACAGAAACTGTCATAGATAATCAGATTAACATGGCAGAAAGCCCTGAAAACAGTGACAAAGTAATGTTCATTTCTTACCCACAGGAAGTTTTGAATTTAACAAGCTAAAGAACAGGCTAGCTGTGCATAATATCATCATCAAAGCCAAAGCAATGTTTGCTGCCACGCCTATATCTCTCTCTTAAACCTTAAACCTTAAACTGAACACCTACAAATGCTTTCCAGAGGAACCTCATTATTTAACCTGATACCCAAGGTGCATGCTACATGCCTTTCCCAATGCCACCCTTTACAGCCCCGTCTGCCAGGTCTGTCACCCCTCTCTCTCATTTTGCAGTGGAGCTTGTGCACTGTAGTCACAGCCAGAGCTGGATTACAATGGAAGGGGATGACCATCTGAACCTCCTCTGGGAGTGAGCATATTCCAAAATTATTGTAAAAAGCGGCGAGTGTTTATTCAGTATTTTTAGCATTGCTCAGTGTGTCAGAAAAGCGCTCTCCCAGAGCTGTTGTCTGCTGATAAGATATGTATGCAAAAGACTTGCGTAACCTATTTGATTTGGCCTTATGGTATAAAAGAAGAAAAGGGTAAAAAACCAGCAAAAAGACAAATGTAAGCCTATTTCCAAATCCTTCCTCTTTAGATATCCAATATAGTGATAGCAAAATCTTAATTCTCCAAATGTGTATTTGAGGGCTTTTAATGTGTGAAGAGACTTCTTTTTAAGCCTGAGCTTTGTGGAAACCTGCATTCAATTTCTTCAAACTGTGTCTGTTGTCTTAGGCAAATCACTTTAATCTTCCCATGCCTCAAATCTCTATGGTGTAGCACAGACAGATTAAGTTTACTGCAGATATCCAAATTATCAATAGCACAAACCCTCCAGGAAAAGACTCCTTTGATCTTGCAGTAAGAAGAGCCCTACTGAAGCTAGTGAGACTGAACATGCAGGTTAAGTGCTGCTGTAGGTATAATAAAGCTACCAGCAAGGTGAGAGGGAGAGTGATTTTTTTCCTCTGCATCTAGATTGCATTTTGTTGGTGGAGGCAAGGTGGAAATTCAAATGGGTCCAGATTTGTGTCTATGAAATATCAGTAGGTTTTTGTCAGGCTGCTTACATACGCATCCTGCTCTCCCAGCATTCCTCATGAGTATGTAAGCTATCCTCCTCCAGTGACCCAGCAATGAGTAATTACCTCTCCTCCACATCGCTTAATCATGCTACTATTTTACATGGCACAGCTGTGTTGCACTTGCTGCTGCTGGAAGTAAATGCATCTTATGGCTTTCACCTCCAAAAGGGCTGATCCTGCAAGGTGTAGCCTGCCCTCCCAGCTCCACTGTGGGTCATGGGGCCAGGTCCAAAAATTGAAAGTTTGAAACCTGCAGCTTGTGTGGTGCAGGAGGTCAGATGAGGAGATGTCGAGGGTTTAAATTGCGGGATGACAGTCAAACCTTGGCAGATGTATTGTTAACCTCCTCTCCTCCTCCCACTTCTCCCTTTTGCCTCTCCCTCTCCCCACTTCCCACTAAGGACAGGCGATCAGGAGGAAAAGAAATACAGAGAGAAGAGAGTTGGAAAAAATAAAAATGTTTTACTAATGCTACTAATAAGAATAGAGAAAATAATACAAAATATACAAAACCAATCTGGAAAGTCTCAGCAACTGCAGAGCTGGCAACCAAAGTCCTGGATTAGACTCTGCAGCCAACCAGAGCTGGATTCAGTCTGTCACTAGGCCTCAGTTCGCAGGGATGACTCACAAGGTCCTCTTCTAATGTCAGCCATAAGCAGAAGGGAAAAGAAGGGAAAGGGATGAGATCCTCGTGATCTCCCACTTTTATATGAAGTATTCACGTGAACTGAATGTTATACACATTTGGTCAGTTTCTTGGTCACCTGTTTCTCGTTGCCCGTCTCGTGAGATGTCCATCCATGCTTATCAATAACTTTGCATTCCATTGTTATGTTTACCAAAACATGTGTCTGGTTCTCCAGGAAAATGCAGCTAATATGAAGGCTTTATCTAACAGGCAAATTCACTAAAAGAGAAACTTGTTTTTTGACAAAACCAGGACAGGAGGTCAGAGTGCCTGTAAGATATCAACCTGTGTTCAGGGTTGCCCAGACTGAAACTGGAGTCCCTTCTAGCAAAGATTACTCCTGTGAAATGGTACTTTAAGAGCCAAGAGCATCATAAAGTTGCACGCTTTTATTGGATATATTTATTTTGCTAACTCTCTGTTGTCAGTTTGTCTGCATGATTTTGAGAGAGATTTGTTAAGCTAAGCGTCTCTGTCCTTTGTAATGCTTTCTTTATATTCTGAATACTGTAGGAAAGATGCTAAGTATCTTGTATCCTTTATTAAGGTTAGTCACACTCTTCGAAAACAACCCCTGAGACAGTGTGAAATAATTTTCTTTTCTATTTTTCTCTATACAGTTACTTTTATTCTTGATTGATAGAGAGATCCCTCATAAGTCATCAATGGAGTTACAGTACAATAGAATAATTTGAACAGGAAATCTAACAAAAAATAAAGCTCTGGGGATCTGTATTAGCTTTTCTCCTCTGCCTTAGGTTTCTTTCAATAACCTCAATCATATCGTTTATAGTAAAAGACTAAAAGATATTTTATTGTCTAGGTCCTTGTATACTGTGTTTGCTACTTTGCCCAGCTAACGCTTTCTTTTCCCACACTTTATCTGTCTATTTTTTGTAATAATCAAACTCCTTTAGGAAAGGACTAGTTGTTACTCTGTACAACATCTTGTGCATTCAAATCTTGGTTGTGGTTATATTGTAGTAACAATAGTCTTCAAAAAAAGATTATACCACTGCCTGCAGACAGGTTTCTTATTAGGATGCTAGATACTAATTTTCCATGACAGGACTATAGTACAGGATGTCCAGCATCAATCATAAAATGTTCTTTCTTGAAGCAATGAGGCTTGGTAATAAATTAGTCACCACTGTCTCTTGTACATGAAAGAAAGTGAATGTTAATCATGGTAGTGAATAATGACTCCAGGATGCCTCTTACGGAAACAAATGTGTCATTTTGTTTGCTTCAATAATGGTCATATTTGCCTCAATAACAAAATACAAAATGCTACAAAATAAGTCTGCTCTTAGCTGCTTGTCTGCTACCAATCAGTAGTTCATTACTGTGTTGATGTGGTGTTATGTACAAAAGCATGTACACAGCATACTAGGTCACTGCCTATATTGAACACTCAAATAAGAATGTCCACCAAGGCAGCCTGTCAGGCTGAGGTAAAGCCTGCTTTAAAACACGGACAGGTTCAAACAAACTTTTTTTTTTTTTTTTTAATAAGCAAGTTCTTGGAATTGCAATTTTCGTCAGCTACTGACCTGGTTCCTTTGCAAAGCAGGGGGTCCTCTACAAATTGCTCTGTGGACCACAGGTCTCTTGTTCTAGGCTTCTGTTCCCTCCCGGAGCAGGAAAGGCATGCCAAAGCCTATAAGCGCAACAAGGAGTCGCAGCATTGATGCTCCAGGTCTGCCTGTGCTTCAGCAAGAACATTCCAAACTTGGCAGAAATTGAGGTATCACAGACCTGTGGCATCACTCTAATGCCCTCAAGTTCCACGGGCCTGCTTACTGGGTGGATATGTCTTATACATCAAAGGTTTCCTGAATAAATTGAAGTTGCCAAAGGGTTTGAAAATGATCTTGTAAGAAATCTTAGCCATCAGCGTAGCCTGAAGGCTTACAGTCAAGGACTGTAAGCTATTCTGGTTGCTTTTGACGAGGATGGATATTTTAGTATGTCAAGAACTGTATGTGAGCTTTTGTTTTGGTACAGTTTTGTTTCTGTTCTCTGAAATTACTTCTCTGAAGTTACTTCTGCTTTGGACTAGTGTGCAGCATGCAGGTCAGTATGTGAGGTAGCAAGGGTTAGATCTTTTAAGGCTCTGCCTACAGCAGGAAAAATGAATTTTAACTTCATAATTAAAAAATAATGGAATTTCATGTTTCAGATTTTCAGATTCTGGGAGAGTTTTAAAAGCATGCAGTTTGGGGACTTAGATGGGTGAACTTGTGTAGGGTGTTCTTCAAACACACACAGAGGCAAATTCTGCCTCAGAGATCAACTGAGGAAAGACAAAGCCAGGCTGCTTGATCAGCGGTATTGCAGCTGCAGGTGGTTGAAGATGGAGTGATGCTGTGATATGATCTGACAGGACTAAGCAGATGTGTAGTGTAGCTTAACTGTTGGATGCAGGGGAGAACAGTATATGCCACCAACATAAAAATCTATTTTCAGAAAATCTGATTGGCAGCAAGGAAGGCTAGCAAAAAAATTAAAAAACACAGAAGCAAGGAATGCAGAGAACCACTGTGTGAGTGTGGGTTTTGTTGAGTTTTTGGTTCACATTCAAAGACATGGCACAATGGTTCATCTACTTGCACAAACAGCAGTGTGTATATGTGCCTCAAATTTAGCTTTATTTTAAGAATAATTTTTTAGGTGAGTTTTTTGCTCCTTCAGCAGAACTCTACTTAGGCACGTATCAATTTCAAGGAGACTTTTGCTGAAAAAAAATACTGGGTGCAAAATGAAATCCCGAGTTTTAATCAGAGACTGATTCTGGAAGAGATAGTATTTGAGGAACCTTAGCGTTCATCTGAGACACACAATCCTCAAGTCCTCTGCCTGTTTTAGCTGGCTGCCACTTTAGAAGCAAATGCCCTAAATTATTGGTGGTTTCATGATGGTGCTCTCGAACCTTTCAGGTTGGAGCTGCCACAATCTTTGTTTATAATGTGCATTGCTACAACATAAAAACAACTGAATTTGTAGCCTGGGAAGCAAGTCCCTTGTGCGGGAAGTTGTGAGCAGAGGGACCTGAACTCTAATTTTCCATCTCTTATCCCTGTTCTTTTGACTATAAGATCATTTTCTTTTAGGCCCTGTTAGCATGTATATACAGAGAAAGTTATGACCGCAGCAGATAAAACATAGGAAACCTACACAAAAATAACAAGTTCATCTGCAGTTAAAGTCAACAAGAACTTGCCAGATGAGAATGTCTTACCTTCCCACCTCCTTCCCTTTCTCTTTATCTGACTTCTCCTTTCTGTGCTGGCCTATTCCATTCCTCCCACCTTCTTCTCCTCCATGGAAAATGTTGCAAGCTCTGTTTCATCTTGGTGAAGAACAGGGAAAAACATTAATCACAATTCTTTTCTGCAAGCTGAAAGAACAATGTCGCATCACTTTTATTGATGTGAAAGTCAGGCAAAAACTAAAGAACCTGCATATTTAGAAAGCAAAACAGACTGTAATTGGTACTCTCACTAGATGCAATAAACGTTGAATGCTGACAAGCTGTGCTTAGAAAGGTGAGAAACTCTTTCCTAACATTTGTGGATGAAAAATGCAAGGAAATAAAATAATTCTTGGTGTCATTCTTATGAAAATATCCAGCAATTTTAGTAGGAGTAGAGAGAAAACAGGCCAAAAGGGAAGAAAAGAGCACAGAAGAAAAAGAGCCTGCTAGAAAGAAAGATATGATTATGTCTTTTAGCAGTGTCAGGACTGCCATAATTAAACTGGTGTAGGGCCTGTTTTGTGAATGGTTACTAAGGAAGCAGTGGGGATTTTTGTACCAAGTCTGCTTCCTTACCAATGACTTAGTAATGCTTCCACACGCTTTGCAGTGGTGGTAGTGGCCACACAAAGCCTCCACCAGCAGATGCAGGTAAAAAGCATGAAACGTGTGCTGGGTAACAGCTAAGAGAATTGCAGAAAGAATGAATTATTTAGTCGGCAAACTTTTAACACCTTATTTTGAGTTGGCTGGCATGATCTGAACAAGATGCCTAGAGGAGCTGTGGATGCCCTGTCCCTGGAAGTGTTCAATGCCAGGTTGGATGGGACTTCGAGCAACCTGGTCTAGTGGAAGGTATCCATGTCCATGGCAGGGGGGTTGGAACTAAATGACCTTTAAGGTCACTTCCCTCCTAAGGCTTTTCCTTCTTCTTTCCTGTGTGTTTTTCCTTTAACCCAAATCAGTTTAATGGCCGGGTTCAGAGCAGGGCCCCAGAGCAGTCTGCCTTCGCTGGACTGTGAGGTAGAGGGGGTGGATGATGCCTGGAGGGCAGCAAGGAGCAGAGGTGCTGCAGCAACACCCTGGTCATGGCACTGTGGCCTTGAAGCTTCTTCACTGGCTGCTGTGTACAAAGTGGCAGTTTCACAGCTTTTCCTTTGGTGCTGGCTAGAGTCCTTCCAGCAAAGCAGCCCCTTTTTACCCCCTTCTTATTTTCCCCTCACCTCCTTATTCCTGCCTACACCCTCCAGGCCATCCTGTGTTCGTGCCTTCATTTGTGTGGCTGCGCAATTGGAAATAACCACTCTGAGTGATGCAATGTGATGTGCAAGTACTGTGCCTCCAGGTCACGGCGTGATGTCTCCTTGTTTGTCATCATTGCTGGTATAATTGTCATTTGTTCCACAAGAGAAAGGGCCCCCTTATAACCAACCTCTGTCCTACTGTAAGTGACTAAATAATAATCACTAGTAAATCACTAGAGCTACCACATGACTCAAACTTCAGAAGTCTTATTATAAGCTGTTGGAGGTCACTAACTGAACATTTCCAATGA
The DNA here is from genome assembly GCF_036013475.1 of Columba livia. Classification (NCBI taxonomy): domain Eukaryota; kingdom Metazoa; phylum Chordata; class Aves; order Columbiformes; family Columbidae; genus Columba; species Columba livia. The sequence goes on from NC_088602.1 coordinate 130,905,929, forward strand.
GAAGAATATTAGGATTGTTTCCAGGAGCGCCTGGCTCTGTCTTGGGCTTATGTCACCCTGAAACCTCAGATGCATCCAGTAACTAACTATTCAGAGAGGAAACTCAATCTTTCCCACTACCGTGTAGCTTAAAGCTTTTCTTCTCCCAGGAGATGGCTCTGGGCAGAAGGGATGCTACATGGGGAGGATGAAGACTAAAGAGGGCTTCTTTGAGTCTGATGGTAAGAACAGTGAGAGGGTTGGCAGAGGGTAGCTGGAGTTCCAAAGGAGTTTCTGCCTGGGGTAGATCAATGCGAATGAACAACAAGTAGGGCCCCTGGAAAATCAGGAGACAAAGATACTGTCTCTTCTTTTCCTCCAAGCCACTGAAAAACTGAAGACCACACCTCCTTCTTGCCTCAGCACCTGCTTTAGGAAACTGCTTTCTCCTGCGGCACAGAGGTTTTGAGAGTAGCTGATGTTTTTTGCTTTCCTGAGGCATAAAATGCAGCAGCCTAGAACATAAGGCAATCTGGGCCACTGCAGAAACACTGAAATTAGTTTGCAAATGTGTCAGTTCATGCATTTTTTAACAGGTGTCAGAAAGGGTGGCTGTCATTTCAAAACGCATTTAATTGGCATTCCAGTTTGTCTTTTTTTTTAATTGCACAAAAATGCAGTGTGAAGGAAAACTGTGAGTGGGAGATTAAATAGGACAGTCTGTCTGCAATAAAATGGAGTTTCCTTAATTAAATCTGCTCCGAAGTTGCTAAAATGTTGTCATTTGCTTTATCACACTATTTTGTTTCTGGAAAGAGGGAAGAAAGTGGGTATGTTCACATAAAAAATAATTTATTAGTATCACCTTCTGTAGATGTCTAACAGGCTGATGTTACAGTAGAGTTCCCAGCGGAGAAATGGTTGATGCACAAAGGCTTTAAGTTTTCTTAGAACTTCTGCACAGTAAATTCAGTTCTTTGAATGCTCAACATCTGCATGTGTCATATCTGAATCCATGTGCTGGCTTCTGAAATGCTCTTGCTATTCGACAGCATGAAGCAAGACTGTAAAAACTAAAGAACATTAATCTTATCCCTGGCTATTTTAGTGATATATTCCCTACTGTTTGCAAATCCATGAATCGGTGACTAGACAATTCACAAAGTACTCATGGATTTCTAGAGAGAAAAATCTGTGATGGTACCCAAATAAACACAGCTGGCTGCACCACAGGGTTGACGCCTACAGTCCATGCGTCTCTTAATGCCTAATTTTTCAAGCGGTAAATTCCTGTTAGTTATCCCTATTATGAGTTCCTGCCCTGGTTTCATCTGAAAAGCTCTACACAGCTTTTAGTCAATTTTATGATTCAGATACTCTCATTCAAAATTTGCTTTCTGCTAAATATTTTCTTGCATTGACTAAAAATTATTATTTTGCAAACCACTTTCTTGGAACCTTTAGATATTTGCTAAAATATGAAATGGCTACAGTGACATTTAAAGGACTTTTTTTTTTTTTCCCCTAAACTAAGTACCCCCTGGGAAAAAAAGTGTAAGATATTTGTCCCTCTGAAAATCACCCATTACTTTGGTGAGTGATCACCTCAATTTCTTTCTACTAAAAATTTGGCACTATCTACAGCAAAGCAATTGTTAATGACACATTGTTTGTTTTATGGAAGTATCCAACACACAGGACCCTGTACAAATATGCGCTGAAAACTGTCCTTTTCTTAGGAAGATAAATAGAGAAGGTAAGCACAGAGAAAAAAAAGAAGCATAGCTCTGAGCAAGTAAGTGATGAGCTGGTTTTAAACGTTAGCTTTCAGTCAAGTTGTTACAGCACTTAGTTTATATTGCATGTATTTTCTCTCCTTAGTTTCTTGCAGAGGATGTTCATTGGACAGAATATAAAGAAATTGAAATCTGGCTGAGATTTTGCTCTGGGTACCCAGCTGGCTATGGAAAGTTGCATGGTTTTTGACCACCAGCATTTTTGCTGCTCAGGGCACTCCAGCAACCTGTGGGAGCCGCTCTAGCACTACACTACAATTTGGGCCAAAACCCAAATTGTGCGTCAGATGGGCCTGGCCCTTCAGGTGCCCCATCTGATATGTGCAATATTCCAAACTTTGACCCTTACTGATAAAGAAAATGGCACTTCCCATTATTTAGGGCTAAACTCTGCAATCCATCAGCACGTCTTTCATGCTCACTTTGGCTTTGGTGAGATTCTTGCTTGAGTCAGTTTGTTGGGTTTTGCTCCTGGGGAGTGGGCTTTTTCAGTATTTTATCTAGACTGTGATGTTTAGTCTTCCATAGAAGGAAAACTAGAAATTCAGGTGAAATTGTCGTAGCCCTTACTTGACAAGTGGCACATAATGAGTTGGGTTAATGATACAGATTCCATGGGAGCAAAATGGAGACTTTTGCTGCTGCAGTAGGTAATTAGAGATTTCAGCTGTTCTGTGTGGAATGAAGTTGAGCTGACAAAAAGGTAATTACACTGCAGTGCATGAAAAAGCAGGTACTGTGCATATAATTACTGGAGACCGTATGTGTGCGTCTGTGTGCGTTTTCTTAACTTCATAGTCAGCCCCTAATGACAGAACCGGAGATGGCTGGCACAGGGTGCTTGCCAAGAAAAGCACATTAGGGAAGTTATTACAAACCAATGTTTTTCTGTGTTCAAAGCCAAACTTAACAAATGCTGGCTCACTCCTGAGAGGGTGAGTAAGGAACGGAAAGAGAATCAGAGAGATGAATTTCTGAAAGGAATTAAAGTAGTATGTTTATGTCTGTGCAGTCATGTTCTGCCTTTACCACTACTAATAACACATCAAAATGCCAGTATGTAAAGGACTCTCAGAAGGCCTTCAGTATTTATTTCCATGCAGGGTTATCTGCCGTTCAGTGGCCATCTCTGTGGAGCTGGTCTGGAGCACCAGTAGCCACTGTGTTAGTGCTTCGAACAGCAACAGTGTGCAGAGGTGGGTGTCCTGCAGAGGTGGGTGTCGCCATCCTGGTGGCTGTGCCACCTCTTCATGCGGCCTCTCTGCTGCAGGCCTCTTCCTGTGCAGAGACTGGGGAACATGAACATTTTAGTGATGGATGTTGTTAGGTACCAGAAGCACCATTGTCTTTCTTGTGGCCTGGTTTTGGCATTTAATTTGTTAAAGTTTGCACTGCATCTTCCTCTGTCGTTTAGTATATACTGTCTGATGTCTTCATCTCTGTCTCATGCCAGCTTTTGCGGGACAGCAACTGCCTCCTCAGCCCTCCTCCCTTTGCCTTTGCATGGACAGCTCTGCTCCCACTGCAGGAGAGGTGATTCTGTTTTTCTCCTCTCCTCCTTTCCATCCCTATCTCTTGAAGCGGTCAGTAATATGACAGCAGCTCTTTTCACCTCCAAGATAATTTATACGTAGGGCATCCTTGCCCATGAGGAGCTGCTGACACAGCCAAGAGGAAAGGCCATCTGTGTCAGCAACGACAGTCATTTTCTGTGAAGATTAATTTGGAAGTTCCCATTGCCCCTTTGCTGTGGTCCTATGTGGCCACCAGCAGTGAGGCAGTTCAGTGGTGGTCTCATAGCTCACCTCCTGGTGCCACGAGTCTTGGGCCAGGGCACTGGGCTGCCATGACAAGCTGTCACCCCACTTCCTGACAGCTTGGCTGCTTATGCATAGCCTATACCTCTGGTGTTTAAATTGCTTGAACAATTAAGCCAGAGGTTGATTTGATGTAAAAATTCATGCTATTTGTGAGCATATTCAATATATATTCATTTTCTTTCAGAACAGGGCAATGTAGCCTCTCAGACCATGTGGAAAGGTGAGGAGCTCTGGGCTGGGGTTTCCTCACCAACTGTGATCACTGACTTGAAGCTGCTTCATGGATGTTTTGCATCAGAAATGTACAAATTCAGCAAGATAAACACTGTTAAAGGAGCCCAACTGCTGGTCAAGGAGAGCTCAGCAGGATGGCAGGCAATGCTCTGTCTTCCCACCCCAGAAAGCATGTGCATCATCTCTGAGCAGGAAGGGAGGATGGAGAGATGTCCTCTGTGGAGTGACTGCACCTAAATCAAAAAGGAAAGTGATGATAATGCTCTGGTCTCACGATGGGTGCATCATCCATATTAGCCTTGCAAGACACCACAGAGCAAAACACTTCAAATGAATTTGTAGTTGCCTTCTGTAGATAAGTTGAGGGCATTAGACCTTGGAGATCACAATTTTCATTGTTCATCCTCTTTTATCATACAGATGTGTAAAGGAGTGTTAGTCTTCAAAGACACCACACCTGACTAGGGAGAAATTCCTAGAGGAATTATACCTCTCAAGCATGTGTTTAGGTAAAATTATAACTTCAAATATGAGCAAAGAATGGAGATCCAACATTCGGCTTCCGTATCTGAAAAGCTGCCAAAGATTTTTTTTCCCATGTATGCAGCAAGAGTAGCAAATACTAGTGCAATGCCTTAGAAGGATTTTTTTTCCATATACAGTATACACTTAAATGCAGAGAAAATAATTGACTAGTAAAATACTTACTTGGTGTTATCTATTAAACTTCCCCAAAAACCTAAAAGCCAACAGTGAAATTTCATAGCCTCGAAGAAAACAATGCTGAGTGGCATACTGCAAGATAAAAATATGCAAAATGTTTTCATGATCTAGATACATTCTTTTCTGTATAGCCAAATACATCACAAAGAAGTAAACATAACAATTTTTTGTTGATACATAAACCCCTCTCAGGAAGATTATTTTCCACCTAAGGGGAAATGCTGCTCTGTTATTAGCAAAACAAGAGTAACAGTGAATGCAAATGACGTCATCTTTTTACTGATGGTCCAAATTGTGAGTCTGCTGCTGTAGTCATGGCAGTGAGCATCCTGCCTGAGCAAGGAGTGCCGAACTGCATTATGAGACAGTGGCACTGAGAATAAGGGAAATCTGCTCATGCTTCACGTCCTAAATTATCCATCTATTTCTTCCTGCCGTTTTAAAATTGTAAGATTGTTTCTGAGGTCTTAAGGCAGGCAGATTTGCTCTGCCACCTGAAAAACCTGTTTCTTTCATGTTCTTCCCTCCACCCCTGCCCCCTTACAAAAACAAACAAAAACACGCCTGAAAACCCTGGAGATTTTTGTAATCAGCACTAATAAGGTACTGGCAGTTGTATCTTCTTAGTTACAAAGCAGTTACATAGTAATTCCATGGCTCTTTTGACATAGGAAGTCCTTTTTATTCTAGTCTGCATTGTCTCTAATGTTAAATCCAATCTGCATGTGCTCAGATACATTGCCCAAAATCAAGAGTACTGGAAATTGGATTCTTAATGGAGTAAAACGCTTGCAGCAGAATAATTAAGATTATATCTGCAGTTATCACTGTAGAGTTTACATCTCAAGAATGGAGGAATCATTGCTGATAAAACAAGAATACAGTTCTACATTACATGGTGTAAGGCTCATGGAGATGCTGTTTACTATATCGGGCATAGTTATCTGAAAACTATCCAAAATGTTTAGTGCAGTATAACAAGATGCTTCCTATGTCATCCTGACAGTCCTGTCATTGTCAAGTGAGGGTAGCATTATCGTGAGGATGGGGAATGCTTTGTTTAGACAGGAGGGAACAAGATGGTGCTGATGAAATTCGTCCAGATCAATAGGTTCTGGATTAAATATTGCCATGAGATTTGTCATTTCAGGGTCTCTGCAGACTCAGATAGCTTGCACTGCATTGATTTTTTTTCTCTAGACACATTCTCAACTATTTCCTGGTCATGAGAGTTTATAAAATATTTTTTTCCTCTCTTTTTAGCAAAAGCTTAACTTTCAGTGTAATTATGCAATGGTAACCGATGCCATTATGTGTCCTGAGCCATAACAGCTTGCCATAGTCCATCAGCAGATTGATTTCTGAGGATTTAGGGAGGAAAAAGACAGAATTTAAAACAGTTGTTATAATAGACAGTTACAAGGTCTTGTTTTTTCCTTTGACTTCTTGTTCCTATCATGATGTAACTAGAGCCTTTGTTACTACCATTCTGAGCCATGGTGCTTTAAATTCTGTTTGCAATCCAGGACATGAAGGTCACCAGGATCTGATATCATGTTAAATGCATGGAGCCTGGGGAAAATCTGAGAATGAGACATTTGCTTCATTGTATGTTTTTCAGTGTGCTAAGCTCCTTCCTTGTCTTGAGGGCTCTGAAGTCGCAGTGTTCAGTGCAACTTTGCAGACCTGGACTGTGACGACAGGGTGGCAGGACATGTCACGCTCATGTCACACATTGGCCACATTTTATTATGATCTTGTTGCTACTCATGCTTAAGTGCAAAACTTTCCCTTAATTTGTTGCTGATTTTCCCCAATGAAGTTAATTCCAGGAGTTTTCCCATGGCTTGTTTTATGTGAACTGTCTGAGGGAGAACAGAAGGAGACCAAATTAGGTTTTTCTGCTCCGTATTATAGATATACTTTCAGCCAAGCAGCCTTGAATCTTTCCTGTGACGAAGACATATTTATTTTTACCATTTATACAAAACAATAAGGATTCCTCACTAACAGCAGTACAGAAAGAGGCAATTTCTACTCCTCATTAAGAGGTGGTATGTGGTTTAAGCAAACTGTTCTTTGCTAATTCTGAATTTCTCTGGAGATGGATTTTCACCCTTCATCAAATGTGGCAAAAAGACAATATTACACAAAACAAACTTTCTTTTCTTAGTTCCTCTAATTCTTCCCAGATATCTTTCTCCTGTTTCTGGGTAGTTTAGGTTCACTGCAATCAGAGATCTCCATTAAAGGTTATAAGATTCCTTTGTTAAAAAAAATGCAATTTCACCAATAATTTTAGCTCTGGGCTATTAAAAAAGATCTTCAGCAGAATACTACAATGACTTTCAACTGCCTGGTCTTATAAGTTTGCAGGCTATTTCTAAGCTCTGTTTTTATATCATCTCCTCAAAAAACCCGCCACGGATTTGGAAAAGCCTTGAGAAAAAAAGGTATGAGAGTGATGCAAGGCTCGGGGAACACAGCTTATAGTGAAAGATTAAAGCAGCTTGGTCTAGTTAATTTATCCATGGGAAAGGAAGGAGTCAATTTAACTGTGGTCTAGATGAACCAACATGAAAAAGAGACTTCTGATACTACATAGTGTTTTGATCTCCATATATTTTATTCTATTAGATCAGAGGATTTGATGCCAAGTTTAATATGAAAAAAAAATAACATTATGGGTAATTAATCTCAGTAGCAACTTAGGGAACTAGTGGATTCTTCCTCACTTGTAAGTCTTTAATTCAGTAGTACCTACCTCTTTTATACATGTTTTTCTTTAATTTATTATGAGGCAAAGAAAAAATTATACAGGTGTTGCCAAGACTGTGAATATGTTTAAAGTGTCTTGTGGCTCAAGCAGACGTTTTAGGCTTAATTTAAGAGAAATTGGTTGGTGTTCTCTGGCCTGGACTATGTGAAAGGTCAGATAGACAACCAGAATGCTGCCTTCTTGCCTTACAAAAATACATCTGAAAACATGATCTCTTAGTAAAAGAGACTGTTATGAATCAAGGGGTGTTACTAAGAAAAGAAATGTAGTAAACATGTTCATTAAGAAGGAAATTACCAAATCAAGGATTTTCCTTGGGAGATATATCCCTGTCTCCTTTCCTTCCATCTTAGCAAACCTTGTCAATTTGAATGACTAGTGGTATTGAACTGATAATGGCCGATTATGCTTTATTGGCTCTATTAACATATGACAGTTGTGCAGAAGTAAAGTTCATAGGTTGCTGTTGGTTTTCTTGTCAGTGAAAGGCCGGTTAGCCCAGTGATTCTGCAGAGATTGATTAAGCAATGAGTCTTGACAAGGCTTGTAACATCGCTGCAAAATAATCAGACCTCTGGGAATTTTTAAGATTACCAGCACAACCCTTAGATTCCCGTGGGTGTATTTGTCACATGGGATCCTCACTATAGAGTGCTTATTAATATGCAGTTGTTTGCATTAGAAATATTTTGCTGCTACTGACTCATCTGGTCTGTTTGACTTGCTTTCAAAAAAGCCAGTAAAGCCACACTGCTGGTTTTAAACCTCTGCTTCTTATGCTTAATATTGCTCCTTGTTTGCACCCAGGTACAAATAGAAGTCCCCATGCCACATATAGAATTTATACTGGTAAGTAAAATATTTGGCTCCAGCAGTAGGGCTGTTTGGGATAGGTGGCCCAGCACTGATGACCCATTTCTCCTTATGAAAGCAGTCAGCAGGTGAGAAGCTCTCCTATAAGTGACCTAAACAAACTGATATAGCCTGTCAGTGACAGCTTGTTTTTCATGCTCTGCCCATGACAACAGTTTTCCATGACTTTATGGTGCAAATATTTTTTATGAACTCAGTCTGTTTTTTGCATGACAGAGAAAAATAGGAAGCGGTCTTCTCTACAGATGGCGGGAGGCAGAGGCTTTCCAGCAGCATGCCACAGCTGTGGCCTCTGCTTGTCAGAGTGTGGCAAAAAAGGACTGCGTGCTTACACCTGCACGTAGACCTGCCATCCCTGCAGTGACGTTGCCACTCCTGCTTTCTTTACCCTTCACTCTGCCTGTGTTTGTTTACCCAGCCTGCCCTATGCTCTTGTCCAAGGAAAGATGAAGATCAACTTAGCTACTGAAAAGTTCATGTGCTGCTAGAATCCAGTTTATCTGTTCATTTTTATACCTTTTAAGAGCAGAATAAATTAGCAGTAGTGAAGACATCAGTCTTCATGTAGGCCGATAGCTCATTGCACGATGAAGGTTCTTGGCAGAGCTTGATTAGCTTAAGAACAGGGTTGTATTAATTTCATCTCTGTGGCTCTTGGGTGAAGCTAGGCTACATGCAGGCAGCTCAAAGCCTGGGCAAACCAGTTTCCCATTTGTATGCAAAAAACCTCTGTGGACATACCCTGACTGACTCAAGCTCTTTCAATTAAAAAAATAATTGAGATTAGCAATTAGCTCTTTATTTCAGTGGGCTTTGGCTGTGGTTGAAGGTATGTCCATATGCAGTACCTGGGAGATGCCTGAAAACAGATTGTAGAATATGGATGTGATTGGAGACAGTTTAGCAGTTTTAACTCATTCAAAGAATAGAATTTATCAGTATTTCAATGACTATTGCTTTGACTGAACTTAAGATAGCTTTACTGGGAGGGAGAGCATGTTAAAGGTGGATGATATATTCTGAAAACATAATAAAGTGTTAGGTAGTAGCACCCCTTATATGAGAATGGCCTTTCCAAAGCCAGATAAAGTGTTACCTATTGAATAATGATGCAGTGAGCAACTATTGCTTTCTTGCTCTAGCATCCGTCAGATTAAATAACTTCTGCATCAGCCACTCTGCGTAGCACAAAATGCCATTTTAATAGAGCAGTGACATGGGATCAATAGTGCTTGCTTTGAAAATTAACTATATTTTGTTGTACTGCTTGCTGGCTCTTGAGGAGATGACAAAGAAAGCAGAGAGTATTCAGAGGGTTATAAAAAGTGAATCACAATATGTTTCAGTAGTGGTACTGAAGTAGCCAGCATTAAGGAGTTTGCTGTCCTGAGACAATATTTGAATCTTCTGAGACATGCTTAAGTCTATCTAAATGAATCACGTGTTTGATAGACACACATGCACACTTGCACATACACACACACACTCACATACAGATTTCCACGAAGACATGAAACTATCTCAGGTAACAGTCCAACACAGCATATGTACTTATTGGCCTTGGTCATGGTGGAACTCAATTGTATTCCATATTTCTAAGGACACTGTGAAGTAGTAGTCTAAGGAGAAGGTGTTCAGTTAAGTAGCATCTTATATAAACAGTAAGATATGGGACCTTGACCAGATGTGCTCAGGCTTCTAGAGAATAAGTTCAAAAAGTCTTTTAAGAATCCAAATTTAGATAGTGATATTAATTTCAAAATATGTCCCCTCTTGTTTTTATGGTCACTACAACCCACATCAACAATATTTTGCCCTTTGAGCTAGTCTTCTACTAGGTTGTATGGTATGCTGGTTTGACTGAAAATGGGCTAATTTTCCTTATGCAGTTAGAAACCTTTATTTTTCATAGCTAGCATGCTCATTATTTGGACTTAGTTTAAGAACAAGAAGATAACACCCCAGCACAGAGATAATGTTTTTAATTGCTCTGGTCTGAGAGCCAAGGACACTCTGAGCATTCTGTTCACAGGTGTGAGGCATTGAGGAATGGGGGCATGGACGGGACAGAGCTTGACTGACACCCAGACTGAGCAATGAGAGTATTCCATTAATTAGTGACATGCCTTCCAGTTTCTAGCTTTTTCTTCTCTTCTGCTCTCTTTCTCTGAGATGCAGCCAGGGGAGGTTTGGTTAGGATATTTAGTCCAGCCTTTTGTTATTTTGCAGAGGCCTCTGGGCTTTTCTGCCTTTTTCCTCTCTTTTCTCTCTCTGGGATCAGCTGTGGGACCAGGTGCTGTTTCCTAGGATTGACTGCTCAGATTGACTGCTCAGTGTGTTCATGAGGAATTGCTTTGAGTACCTTTCATTTCTATTTTATATATATTTATTAGTAGTGTATTAATATTTTGTTATTTTATTAGACTGTGTTTATCTCAGTCCAAGCTTCTCCCTTCCCTTTTGATTCTCTCCCCTGTTGGAGCGGGAGGGCAGGGCTGGGAGAGGGGATGAATGAGTGGCTATCATGGTTGTATTGCTAGCTCAGGTTAAACCATGACATATGGGCTGTGATGGAACCATTTATTTAAACTATATAGAAAACCGAGGAAAAATTGTACCTGATCGACAGAACAGGCATTATTCTGGCACAGTATCACATGCTGAATCTAATTCCAGTTAGAGGGCACTTGCAAATCATATGTATGCATATGGGTAAAATAGGTCCAGTGAGTTTATAAATCAACTGGTTGTTGCACAAATGATAAAGATGTCTTTAGACATCCATCACATTACCACCATCACCGCCAAACGAGTGACTTCTTATGATCTCACATCCTTTCATAATTGTATTCTACAACTCAGTATCTCACATAGCTGAAGCCTAAGCTACCAATAAGGTAAATTTCTGAGTTGGATGACTTAGTGAGAAAAATGTGTGGGAGGATGACTTAGAAACTATGCAGCAGATGAAGAAATATGGTAATTAAATAATACCTACTTTCCCTAAATTATTCCAAATTTATAGCTCTGCACGGTGAAGGGAACTGAAAGTGGACATGAAGTTTGGTGAAAGTGGGATTTAAGAAGCAGAAGAATAGCACAGGCATGGAGAAAAGAACCTGCAGGATAAAGGGGTGAATTACTATTATTAAAACATCATGTATCGTGTTTTTATTAATTTTTTATTGATTTGCAAAATATATTAAATTTATTTCATTTTTATTGATCTAATGAAATATCCTTAGATACATATATACAGTCTTACATATATCCTTAAAATTCAATAGTCTTTTATCCTTTTCTCACTGGCAATGAGCATTGGTTCAGTTCAGACAGGACAATATGTGCATTTTGACCTGTGATAATATTTATGAATGCTGCTTCATATCATCTCTTTCTCATTAGAGCTCCCAACCTTCATCATCAACAGAGAAAATTTGTCCTTTTATTTGAAAATCACACAAAAAATAAAAGCTTTGATGGTTTGTGTCTTGATAAACGGTTGTGAAGTCAACAGCAATGTTAACCAGTCTGTATGAGTTCTTGAAAATTAGTAAATATTCCTGGCTCTAATAATAGTTTTAAGTTCAGGTGCAGAATTTCAGAAAGGCACATCAGGAACAGCTATTTACATTCAAGCATCTGATAGAGATAACTTGTGTTCAAATTAAGTCAAACTAAACCAGCCCCATCTGAAACTGTACTTTGTGTGTGTATGCACAGTATGTACATATACTGTATAAAGGGACAGTTTGGTTAAGGGGTGGAAAACATGGACATTCATCTGAAGTCAGTGGAGAGCAGGGGATCCCAAAGTGTTATTTCTGAGTGAAAGCACTTTTGGACATTGCTTTCTTTCTCTAAAAATATATGGCATTATGCTGTTGCATTAATCTAGGCATTGCATTCAAACAAGTAATGAACTGCAATGGAGCACAGTACTGAAGCTTTTTTGAACTTGGTATTTGTTGCAAGAATCTTAATGGGAGGTTTGTTTTAGTTGTTGGGATCATCTCTGTGTAGATTTTCTCATCTCTTTGGAGGACTGGAAGTAGAATTAATGGCTGAAAACTACCTGAGGGAGCAGAGCAAGCAGTGTGCCCTCAGCTTTCAGACTCAGCCTTTCTCTCCTCAGAAACTCAGTTCTAATTCTGTAAAAGCATGCCTGAAAAGATTCTTATGTTATTTCTGTGCTCATCATTGCTCTCAACATGTCAGTGGGATGAAAGCTGCTATAGAAATATAAGATCATTATTATCATTACTGTTTTCCTCAATGTGGAGTGAAAAAGGGGTCATGGAGAATGATGATAACAAAAATGACTGAAGAAAGGTGAATAAAACATAGATGTATGACTTCTAATGAACATTTTGATGGATTATGTTAGAAACAAAGATATCAAATATTTCCTTGCTCTGACTGAAATCACTGCTGGCTGCAGTGCCACAGCTAGTAACAGAAAATTGGCAGCACTGGGTCAGATAGGTGAACCATGGAGCATTGCTTTCCCTCATCTTCTTTGGCAACATGATAATAAAACGTCTTTAAAACAAAAATCAGGGGTAGGGCAGATACTGATTTGCCCCCATGATGCCCCAATTTCATTGCTTTTACATGTCTGTGACTCCAGGGAAGTCCCCGGAGTCACATCTGCTTGCTGCTGCTGCCAGCAGAGAGCCTGGCAAGGAGAACTGGCAGAAGGGGCTGTCAGTATGGACTCTACCCCCCATCTCAGCTGCCAGCTTGAGCTGTGACCTTGGACTAGCTGATCTATCTCTCTGTGCTAGTTTTCATGGTTGTAAAATAATAATAATAATAATAATAGGAGCGGAATATTCTGAATTACCTTAGGAGGTTATTGGGCGGTCTTAATGAATATTCACAGAACACTTTGAGACTCTTGAATGAAAGAAGCTATAAAATGCAAGATGTTATTATTTATTTATTGAGGTCCTCTGGGTTTTGGCCAACAGCACGAATTGTTGACATTTAATTATTGAAACAGTATGCCTATCAGAACCCTTATGGTAGGAAGAGATAAATAATGCAGAAGACTTCAGAAAACCTGGTCAATACCCTCTCGAGATCTGAAGCAAATATACTAGACACATAGAGCCAGCCTAAAAAGAACTGAATAATTAAACCAAGGAATGAGATCAGTTGTTCTGAATGTTCTTTATTGTTTGCGCACAGTGTCCTACAAGTTATTTATTATTAGTCCATTAATTATAAGCAGACTTTTCTAAATAAATACAATACAGCTCACCTATTGTGGTCTCTTTATTGTGTGAGTGTATTAAGGACTTGTGAAAATGTATGAGCATTTTAAGTTGAGCAGTTATGGTGTTTCTTCTTATATCTTGAAACTTTAAGGTTTTTTTTAAAAAACTGTATCATAGAACTAATTAATACTTTTAAATATTCAATCAATCATCTAGATATGAAAAGAAAAAAAATAGTTCAATGCTTAGAATGTTTTTGGAGAATCTGCTTAAAAAGGAGGAAAAACCTGTGCAGTCACATTAATTATACAGTGTACTTTAGATTATGTTTCTCATCCAAACATTGCAAAGTTTTTACAACTGTTAAGGCTTAATGTCACTGCAAGGCAAAGTACATAATCTATAGTACTGGTGGATACAGTGAGACACCGATTTGTTATGACAGCCTATGACAAGATCTTGAGTGCACAGCAGGGAAAACAAGGCAATTCCGTTCCTCCTCTGCAGGGCATACTTCTTCCCCTCCAAACTCTAATTATAGAAAAGCAGTGGTATTAACATTTTCAGAAGGCTACTAGAAGGCAGAGGTGCTTCAGGAAACCAGCAAACCTACACCTTTTGCAACATGTTCTCAATTGCTTGCTCATTTTAACACCTGGATTTTGGTAGCACAAAGATTTATGAATAGGTGCAATTGGCTGACTCTAGCAAGTCCCCATTTCTCCAATGCCATGCTGCAGGCTGAGTAAATTGAGATTGGAACTCCTCCATCTCTGTGACAATGCAGTGATGCGTGGACACAATGCTAAATGAAACCTCTGACTGAGCAATGGGATTTTAGCAGTGGTTTGATTTGTGAGGTTTTTTGCCAAGTCTCTTGCAAAACATTAATTCAGGAATTTATCCATTGCGATAGATCATAATAATTTTTACTAACTTAGAGCTGTTCATTAAATTCTTATATTCTGACTGCCTTTCAAGTAGAAACAGTATTTCTCTTTGTTTCCAGCTCCATGGCAATTATATCACAATTGACCGTACTAAAGGAACTGACTGTACTAAAGGCCTGTGCAAAATCATGCAAAGTGTAATTTGCTGTCCATTGATTAACTGGCATTATCTCCATAGCATCTCACCTCTTTCTGGCTGTCTCTTGTTAAAGTACTGACCGTGTCTGACCCTGACTCGGTTATCAGATATGACAAGATCACAGCCTTAGGTAGTGTGACTCAGAAATAGTTGGGGAAAGGGAGAACAGCCAATTTCTGTGATGGCTGTAGAAGAGGATTAGTAAATTGCAGAAATGTGAATGATTCCTTCAAGCAATGCAGCTACTGAGCTAGATAATACTGAAGGAAGCTAATAATTCAGGCTGAAACTCCTCTGGCAAATGGTGTTGCTGGATGCTGCTTCTCATCTAAGCGGGGACTGAAAGGATGAAAAAAGCCCCGTGTTGTCTTTCTTGCTTGATCCTTAGTTGTTGTAGTTCGAGCATAGCCATTGTACATTTACATTTGATATTTCCAATATATTTATAATGTTTTGGAAACAGGACTGAAGGCTAATATTTCATCTGACACCAGAAAAAAAAAATGTGGTTGATTGTCCTCAAACTGTTATTCTGAATTTAGTCCAGTATAAGTTAAAGCGGTTTGTATATTATATTATACAAAAACATACAAATGATTTAACAGATTTTTAAGTTCTTATGTGTTTCACTCAACTCTTGCAATTAAGCTTTCAAAACATTGGCTGTGATATTTAAAAGCTAGGCATTTCACACTTTGCAAGTATATTGCACTTTGGAAGAGTCCAGCTATAGCACTGTTGAGCGTGGCTTCCATTTGACTATATCGCAAATAAGCACTATGGTTAGTGTGAAGTCCAGGAATTGTCTGTGCTGTAAATGAGGGTAGTGGAATATTGGAAACAGAAATCATACCCCCAAATATATCCTTTGCTTACAAATCCAGTGCATTCTGGGATCCTTGTCAGAATGTAAAAATGTTTCCATGATCAACACTTTTCTCTGCTTATTCTGGTTAATTGCCTTAAAGTTTATAGACAGTCTAAAAGTGAAAAAAAATTATATACTGTGAAAAATGCAGTTGTGATTCGTGCTAAGATGTTTAATGTTTACAGGTATAACCAAATGAGGCATGGACTCTGAATTTGGAAAAGGGAAAGGTGGTTAAGTTCTATGTAAAAAGTTATGAAACTTGTTTAGGAAGTTATATTGATAGAGAGTACTAACATTTTAAGGGTTAAGCAACTATATAATAAGGGCCTACTAACAAGCTAACATTTTAAACCACATAATTAATATCTAGTTTAGAGCTGTATGTAACTAATTGTGCTAAAAAAAGCAGGACTTCATTAAATGCCGAGATAAGATGTTTTAAAGCACCAGCTGCAACCTTGAGGAGACAAGATAGCCAAGATTTACAGCAAAAAGGGGGCGCCAGTCTGGTTTCAGTCGGTTTGGTAGCTTGGGTTCCAGCCAGTTCCTCCTAATGAGCCAAAGGTAAAAAGTCCACTGTGACGAAGCTGAAGGAGCCTTCATCTAAAGACCCTTCGTCAAATTCACCAAGTGACATTGCGCAGGCACAACAGGGGAGGGTTAAGGAGGGGAATATGTAAATAGTTATCTGAGACTCATTTTAATAAAAAGCGGGAAAGGTCATGAATATGTATAGGCGTTTCTGGGGTCATTATGAATATGTAATACCATACTGTATTTAAGCACACTTCTTATTGTTAAAAGTGTGCGGGTTGGGCGGAGTGAATCCCCCGCGCACCCAGCGTTGTTTTGCTTATGCTCTAATGAACACAAGGAATTGGATTAAATGTTGTTTATCCATAGAAAAAACGTAAGTTATTTATTTCATATACTTTTTCTGGGGTGCTCAAAAAATGAATGAGAAGATCTAGAATCAATCTGTGGCTCAGATGTTTACTTAGCTTAGTGATGCTAAATAAATCAGATTCTCTTCCCTTGCCTTGCTTTATTCATTGAGAGGGAAGAATGAGAATCTCTGTACCTGTCTTGTTGAAAGGTATGCTCTCTGCGACAGAAAGCCTGTGGCTCTACAGTGCTCAGTACAATGGTTCCTGTAGCTTGAATAGTACTGTGAATTTAACACAAACTTTAGGAGTACTGTGGTGTGTGGGATGGCAAAGTAGGCAGAAAAGGGCTGAGATATTAAAACTACTGCCAGTTTTGAGAACCAAGGTCTTATATTAATTTTTTCCAGTCATCAACTTTCCTTGTCTTAGCAATATTTTCTGTAGGATGTGAAGTCATATCTGATATTGATTGCTGTGTAGTCTGAAGCACAGATAAGTGTCAGCTTGCATTAAGCTGTAGTTAGGCCTGTCTGCTCCCTCCCAGCCCTCCACCTCCCCCTCAGCGCTTTAATGCTGTAAGTAGGTCATTGCAGAACTGGAAGCTGTATTTTTTCCTTCTCCCACATGTGGCTGCTGGAATACATTTAATTGCAAAGCAGAGCATCAAAGCGGGAGTAGCCAAGCTCACCTCCTAAAGATAATTAGCGAGTCTCTGGTTTTGTGCAGTGTGCTGGAGGGTGAGCTACAATTAGAGATAGATAAGTATGCTGGCGTTTGGAGTCCTCACATTTCTAAAAACAATTCCTATTTGAGACTTATATAGATGCATGTTTTACTGGATCGAAACAATGCCCAGGTTCCCAGTTCAAATGCATTGGTGGGTATATAGTCTGGTAATGAGCATGTAGATGGCTTCAGTGCTGTATTTTGGAGGCTTGGCTAAAACAGAAGACAGAAGTAACAAATTGAAACTGAGGAGGAGGAGAGAAATGAGGTTTTGCTTGAAACTGCATCAGGTGAAGTGCAAAGGGCCCAGCTTCCTGCAGATACATGGTAAGGCTGTAATCCAGCCAGTGGTGCTTGGTATGGTTTTGGATGTTTTGGTACCAGCTCCGTTACTGTGAATATGTGAGAACAACTGTTTGAAAACACTTGATTTCTGGATGCATTTAACATAAAGGCTATGTAAGCTTTTAGAGGATTGAGGTGGAAAATTGATTGGACTAGAGTTTGTTTATAAACGTTTAGACAAACTGCTAGGTTTAAGCATAGGAGAAAAATTAGGGTATCTAGAGTCTCCTCCTGAATCTGCTAGGAAATTCTTAAGTGAACTCCCTGTATGAACTTGTGCAGTAATGTACCCCGCAAAATAAGGATTATGCTAGTATTTTAAAGGCTTTAGTAAATCATTGCACTCTAGTGATTATAAGGTGATAAATGGTACAAAAAAATCTTTATTAAAAAAACAAATATAGACTGTCGTGTTGTCATTTTAAGCATTATGTCAACATACATTTTGGTTTGGTTTGGTTTGTTTTTTTTCGTGGTTTGTTTTTGTTTGGTTTTTGTTGTTGTTCGTTTGGGGGTTTTGTTTGTTTGTTTGCATTAAAAGTGGGATAAACTTCCCAATCTTGGTCATACAGATTGTTTTAATAACTGGACAGTTAAATGATGGAAGTTTTATCTAGAATTCTCTTGTGGCATAAGTACACGTTGTCATTCATCACTGGAAAAGGCTAAATCAGCAGAGACTACCTGTCACACTTTAATAATGCTAATTACATTTCATTGGCAGCAACAACCAGAAGATTTTAGTCCAGATGACTTTCAGGTTAGATAAAAGTATACATAGTCCTAAAAGTTGAAAGCCTAAGTTTTATTTATACAAAGGATTCTGAGACCTCACAAGAGATTGTAATATGAGGGTGTTGGTCTCTTCTCCCAAGTAGCAAGTGACAGAACAAGAGGAAATGGCCTCAAGTTGTGCCAGGGAAAGTTCAGATTGGATATTAGGATATTTTTCACAGAAAGGGTTGTCAGGCATTGGAACAGACTGCCCAGGGAAGTGGTTGAATCACCATCCCTGGAGGTGTTTAAAAGGTATGTAGATGAGGTTCTCAAGGACATGATTTAGTGCCAGTGTTAGGTTAATGGTCAAACTCAATGTTCTTGAGGGTCTCTTCCAAACAAAATTATTTTATGACCATTAAATGAGTGATTAGAGGGCTCTTATAGAGATAGCTGGGAAATTCTGAATGGATTGTGACTTGTCCCAGAATAGGACATTCAGAGGAGCTAAGGGCCCTGAGCACAGCAGACCCAGGGAAGTTGCAGCCACATGAGACCTCCACAGCCCGCGGCCTCACTGGTGTTCTGCATCTCACCCTGTGTACCAGAACAGAGAGTTTGGCAATGCATGTCGGAACTGAAACAGTGCATCAAGTTCAGAGCTGAGGTGAGTCTTCCCTGAAGTTGTGCCAAGGTGGTAGTGACTTTATGTGTTGTAAGTCTTTGCAGCAATTACATTAAGGGTCTTTTTATGGGTCTTTATGCAGCTTTGGAGCAAATGTACATGCTGGCACTGTGCTGCTGGCTCTTGAGTGCTACACTTATTTTTTGAAGTAGAGTAATAGAGCTAATTTCATATGTGGGATTTGGGCTTGTTTGTTTTTTGTTTTGGTTTTGTTATTGTTTGTTTTCCTTTTTTTTTTTCATTGACTGCCATATCAAAAGCAAAGCTAGTTTATTTATTTTATTGAGTTTTCTGAATCATTTTCCTATAGATTTCTAACCTGTGCTAAGTTCTTGTGGATATACATATTTTCTTGCCTTTTATGAGAGCCTGTCCCTGGATCTGCTACTAGCTCTGCTAGCTACATGTCCTTCTTTGTGCCTTAATTTGTGCAACAGGATAATGCTACTTTCATCCTTCGTAAAATCATTGAAGAATTACAGCTGAAAAGAAAGCTTGGTATCATTGTTTTTTCTTGCTGTATGTGGAGCAGAAATTATTGCATTCTTCATTAATTTAAATTACAAATTGAACATTGGTATCATCATCTGCAGAGATGATGACAACAGCACAGCTGTGAAGTGCAGCATGCAGAGTCAGCCCCTCAGCTGATACAGCTCAGCATATTCCACTGGAGGTAATGAAGCTGTGATTTACAGCAGATGAGCATCTACAATACCTCTAAAAGCCCTCTCCATGATCTATCACCTGCTATTGTGGGCTCAGCAGCAGGATGAGATAATAGGAAAGATAAGGAATTATGGAAAGGCTCGTTTTCTTCTAACGCAGGAAAAGGAGCTTGGTCAGAAAAGCAAGGCATGAGTTAGTCTATACGCTCCCCAAGGAGCACTTACTCCAGTCCCTGTTGTCTTGAGCCTCTTTTGGTTTGCCAAAACTACAGGGCCAATTTTTCAAGCAAGCATTTCAGGTGCTGGTTACTGGGAAGGCAGCGTGTGACTAAGTGCACACTGTCCCCGAGTCTGTGCAGCACAGCTGTCCTTCACTAAAGGGTTAGGATAGCTCCAACCTACATTTTCCACCCACAGTGTTCAAAGACAACCACTCTGAGGCACAGCATTGCTGTACCCATTGCCCTGGCTCTGTTGGGGCATGATGGCAGCTGCAGGGACGGCAGAGGCTCCGTGCTAGCTGGGAAAAGCCTGCACCTCTCCTTGCTCTTTGCCCAGTTGCAGCAAGGCAAAAAGAGCAGATGGCACCAAATAGTTTGGCCAATGCTATTTTCATTGTTCATTCTGCTGTAGAGCTTTTGCTTAAAATCTGTGGTTTGGCATTTGATATAGATAGCTTTTAAAAGGAATAGTGTACACATAATTGCAAAGCAGAAAAAAAAATAAACAAGGCTTTTGTATTTGTGGTGTTTCTTGGAGTTCAGATATACCATCCACTTTCCACTGAAATTTTCAAACTATTTTTGTGTTTATTGTTACATTTTCTACAAATACAGTTATGAGAAAGTAAGTTCAAAAATCAATAGCTTTCCAGTTTTCATCAATCATCTTTAGTTAAATAGCCCTAGAAACCTACAACTTCTGTATTTTTAAAGATGGGTTTTTTTGAAATATCATTAATTATGTGGATTACCTTTAAAAAATGAACTTTTTTTCCTCAAGGTGAGAAAAACTGGTTTTCATTTCTGTGAAAAGGCAGAAAACGTTGAATGACAGTTTTCAGCAACCATCCTCTGAAGCTGTGATTGTTTGTTTTCTGTTTTTGCTGAGTGACCAGGGAAAGCTAATTATTGTTTGGTTATGCTAGCTGAAATATGTAAGATATCACTGACAAGAAAGCGTTGTCCTCTTTTCAGTGGGCGTTAAACAGACACTTCATCAATCTAATCTAAACACCTCATCCAACTAATTTTCTTCCATATATTTTATTTCTTTAAATCAAACTGCAAAAATATGTATTTTTTTCCATGTGCTTTTTCTTTCAGATATCTCCTACTCAGGTGACAGATCTCTATTTCATACAATTAGAGATGATATAAAAAGCTGCAGATTGCAGACATGTATCTTCAGGGAACCATCTTCTGGACCACGAAGAAAAAAATTGAAAATTATGTATTTCCTGTAAAGTTTAATTAGACCACTTTAAAGAAATTTCATAATGAAATAGGATGCTGAGTTAGTGTATAAAAACACATTAGGTGTTTCCTTGAACTTGCTTAGAGAGCATAGTGAATTATTATTATATGACAGCTGATATTATAGTGCTGTTCTGTCATGGCCTTCTTTTTGAGGTCCCACAACTAAGGTTGAGCTAAGCAGTTTCAAAAAAATAAAATTTCCTCTTTAGTCCTACAAAAAAAACTTGGTTCCATAAAAAACTCAAACTTTTCCCAGCCACTGAATTTTTTTGATATGTTGTTTTCCATGCCAGATATGAGAAGAAACTTCTTCTCAGTAAGGGTGACAGAGCACTGGAACAGGCTGCCCAGGAAGGTTGTGGAGTCTCCTTCTCTGGAGACATTCAAAACCCGCCTGGACATGTTCCTGTGCGACCTCACCCAGGCGTTCCTGCTCCAGCAGGGGGATTGGACTAGATGATCTTTTGAGGTCCCTTCCAATCCCAAACATACTGTGATACTGTGATATCTATTCAGCACAAGAAGGAGAAGCATCAGAAATGCAACAAGAAATTTGGATGAAGATCTGATAGCAGAAAAAGTATCTCTGAGCACCAACTGAAGATTCATTGTTCATGACCTTAAATTTAAACCCGGTCTTTGATCCTCAGCCTATTTAGATGTGCAGAAATGTGTTGGAATAGACAGAATATTTATGTGATTGTCTTACATATATGCAACAAATTTAAATCAGACTGATGCATTTCGTTTCCTGAACTGGGAGTGAGATTGGCTCTAGGCTTTTTTGTGATCTTGAAATAAAAAATTAGATTTTTTTAATATTAACATTTGCGTTCCCGGAATATCTTGAGCTGTGAATCAAAGACGGCCCTGTTTTTTGGTTATTTGTAGTGTTAACAGATTGACATTGTTTTTCCCCTCACCAGAGTCTAAGGAACATAAGCCCTTCTGAAGTCAGCTTAAACACTGAAGTCCTGCCTTTAGTATAGGTAGTAGGAAAATGGCAGGAGAGCTACTAGCATGTCTGTGACAACTTTAAGTATCACCCTTGACCCTTACACGTGCATTGGGGTCTACTCTGGGACTCATATTGCTACATATACCAAAACTCAATGGAAAATTCTGTCTGATTTTTGTACATGGCCAGGCATTCCCATCAAAATAAACTTAACCTATTGAGGGTCTGTATATAAGGCCAACACAGGGACCTGGGTTTGAAGTAGAGAGTTTTATGATTGTGTAGAGGAAGTTTATTCTAAGGTTTCTTACTTTTGGGGCATAAAATACTTGCTAATACTATACTGAAGCTTCAAACTTCCTTTTACTGTCTTTTGACTCTGCATCTTGATAAGGAGGTGGAATGGATAAGAAGAAATGTTCCTCATCTATATGAAATGTAAAGCATATGAAATGGAAGCCCACTTTCCTCCTTCTTGTAAGGTACTGAGGGGACAGGCAATCTGTTGTTCAATTTTTGGAGACGTAGCAGTTTCTCTGTATTAACTTTTCACCTTTGAAACCTGCTTTTGTAACGGATTGATTCCCTATGAGAAAGGAGCTGGATTTTGAGGTGTCAGTTAATGCTGGTCTCTAACCAACCCGTGGGGCACTACTGACCTCTTACTGATTCACTTTGGTGCTGAGTGCTGAGCTTTCTTATCAAACAAATTTTGATGACCTCCTTTCCTTATCCAGTATAAAAGAAATACTGGACTACATTTACTGCAAGCTGGTGGTATCTGCTCTCCATGATGATTACAGAAATAAAATGTCTACAAGAGGAGGTAAAATTGATAGGGAGGTGCTCCTTTTAATCCTCTGAGAAGTATGACAAGAATGCAGTGATTTTATGCTAATCTCAATACAGTCACTTCATGTAGATCTTCCTATTTACTCCCTGCACAGAGTATAAAATGCTTTGCAATTAGATGCATTGCAGTTAGTGCTTTTAATCTGTATAATACACTCTTGCTCAAGTTATTTCATATTCTGTATCTTTTTTGGATGCCTTCATGATCATATAGGGTTTGACTGGGTTGTATCTGTGTTCTGGGGATTTGTGTTCCCTTCTGAATACAGATTCCACTACAGAGTATTTTCCTCTATAAATGTTTATTAAAAAATACAGTATTATGAAGTCTTGTCTGGCAAAGCCCCTTATTTAGTTATCTAAAAGGCATGGAATCTAGAGTCACACTTCATTATTTTAAAGCTGTAACATGAGGATGTGTGAGGATTGGGAACTAAAAGGTTTAGAAGGGCTGAGAGCAGTCACCAACGAGTGGCAAAACCTGACCTAGATTGTCAGTTTACCTCTTTTAGTCACAGAACTTACATTTTTAGCTGGTAAGACCTTCTGTCAGATTTTTTTTTGGATTTGCATGTATTATGAACTAGTCCTCTGAATGCTCTTTCTGGGTTTTTGGGGATGTGACACACACACATACGTGTATGCTGTTCTTGACAGATTTGCTAGGTTATATCACATACTGTGTTTCATACTTTTATTTTTCTTTCCTGGTGTGTGTTGTTTTGTGCTATGTCACATAGGATAAATTGGAGATGACAGCAAACAACATGCCTGATGTAGTATCTTGTATATGATCTGAGGGCAATGTCAATTCTACCCTTCAAGAATTTCCCTCAAGATCTGTACTTCAGCTTCAGTTGTGGCAGGGGAAGAAAATGCTTCCTGTCAGAACTGAATCGCTATGAAACTCTACAGATACACTTTCAGCAAACTTCATTAGAAATGAAAGTCTGTCTCCAGTGAAAGTAGAATAAATTTGACCAGTTTAGTGCAAAATGCAAAATAAACTTCCAGTTGCAGAAAAGCAACTCCCATACCTCCTACAAAAGGAATCTCTCCTTGCAGGAGTGAATGTTACTACCCTAATTTACCATTGCCTTTCACCCTGTAATAATCATGTGTGTGCAAAAGGGATGTAGCTGTATCTATCTTGATGGATCAGCATATACCTTTTTCTTACTTTTTTTGGGTGGTACAAATGCCTGAATGAGATGGGAAATTAAGAAATAGGTACAAGTAATAATAAAACATTCAGTCTTTTTGTGAACTTATCAGACCTTGTGATATGTCTTAATAATTACTGATGGACTGTGGGTCATTGCGGAATGCTATGGTGACCACTGCATATTTAACATGCAGGACATTAGGGAACCACAGGGCTCAAGTAACATATTTTTATTACCATGGTGTCTCAAAGCACCATTCACAGTGAATGAATATAGGTGAAATATACCGCTGTGAATTCACCCATGGTCAGGTAAGATTCTCAGGCTTTCTGAAATGTTAGACCACTGCAGTTGCCTATGAGCAACTGGCTCAGGTGCTGCTAGCAGCCTTGAAGCATGCTAAAACCCTCTGGGAAGCTGTGGAGACACTGTGGGAGCTAGTGCTGTCTTAAGATGGGCAATTGGAAGCCAGCTGGGGTAAGCCTGCCCACACAGAGAGAGAGGTGCAGAGCAAGGTGGGAGTGTTGCAGCAGGCATTGCCTGGGTGCCACAGGCATCCCCAGACTTTCATCTGCTCCCAGATAGCCCATGGCTGGCACTGCACCCTGCAGCAACCCCCACTTCCACGATGGGAAGAGATTACTTCGACCTTGAGGGGTCCAGAGGTGGGAGACAAGGCTTGGTGGTGCCCAGCACCTGGGGAAAGGTATGTGCCTCTTCACAGGGAGCTGTGGTCTTGGGACTTTCCGCTCCAAGGGTTTTCCTGCCTCTTGTGTACTGAGCACCCCATCACGTGCCATGGAAGCACTTCATTAATTGAATCAGGAGTCATGGGTTTAGTTTTGCTGTAAAAACCTTACTGTTGTGATTTTCTTAGAAAGTTGCTCATCTTACTATGAATTGAGCACAGTTTCAATACAGTCTTATGTATGTAATAGCTTGAATGAATGAATGAATATTAACTGAGACTGATGCATAATAATTATGTGAAGGTGACAGATAATTTCCATTGAGGAGCAGGACTGTGTGCAATTAACTTGCTGAAGGAATTATATGGACAATTATTGTATATTTTGGGTGATGAAGAAATCCCAACTCACTAAATGGATGTCTTCTGAGTAAACGGTTATATTCATTTCAGACCTCATTTATGTAATGAATGATATGCAAACTGCATTTGGATTTTAATAGATATAGCTAAGGACACCAGCTAATTTAAAATACTTATAAATAACATGACTCCCTTGCAGATATCATTAGTGGAAAGTACCAAATTTGAAGCCTCTGGTCTTGAAAACGGGAGCCTTAAGTTCAGAAACTGTTAGACTCATTTGGCAAACCACCTCACAGCTTCACTCACCCTTCTGCAGGTCAATGTTACTGTTCCCACCACATGAGATTTTCCACCTCCTTTCCCCATGTCCTTAACCCAAAACTGTCTTTTTCTTTCCTCCTCTGAAATACAATAGGGTCCTAAGGTAATATCTTTCCCCCAGAAAGTTATTAACTCTTGAGAATAGGGGCCATTTCAATTTTAACTCCATCAGGTGTTTCACAAGAGCACTACTTTTTCCAAATTGTACCCTACTACAAATAGTGATAAATCATTTCAGGAACACTTTCAACTAGTAGAAGCAGCCATCTGCCAGGCAGTCCATGATCGACTAATCCTAGTGCACAGCGGTTACTCTCAGGTTTTCTCTTGGTGATTGCACATGCTTTGTCATCAATTTTTTCCATAGGTTTTCATGGATTAATCATCCTTAGCAAGTCAATGGCTAACAGGGTGAGGGCTGTGCTGTGTTGCTGCAACATGCAAGCAGATGCACTTGAATTTTCTGATGTTTTACCCTATGTTTCAGCTTAAATTGTTGGTGATGTCAGAACATTTTTGTACTGACAAAGAAACAAAACACATCCATGCAGAGCATTTACAGTACAGCAGACCAGACTAAAATAGAAACATTTGAAATGGAAAAGTTCTTTTGATTCTAGCTACAGAATCTGGTCTTGGATTTCAATATTGAGAAGTTTGGAGTTGTTTAGGTTCAGGTTTGGAGAGAAGCCATTCATAAAGACAAGAGAAAAATATGGGTTTCAGTGTGCAGAGAGTGACATTCTCACTGATTTTTATTAACCACTAATTTTGTAGATTAGAAAGCTTTAATTAGTATGAACAGCATTGAGCCACCGAAACATAAAAGGGGAACAATTTCTTTACAATTTTTTATTCTTATGTTACTTTTATGCGGTTAGGACCTCAAACTCCTGGAGTTCAACTGGAGCCTAGAAAGCTGCTCTCTCTGTCCTTCCATTTGGAGGATAGGAAGCACCTTCCCCTCCTCATCCTTCGTTTGCTTTGGGAGAGCAGTACATTTACCAGGGATTTCTCCTTTTCTTCCACCCTTAGTGCTGTGAAGGTTGCAGGAAAATTTGCCTTCCTTGTTTTGGCTGAATTCCGCTATGTCAATCATCCTGTATGCAGGAAAGAAAGAAATCACTATGAAATGGGTGGCTTGATGCAACTTTCTTGATTCCACTGAGACTGGGCTAAAGAAATCTATTTACTGTGCTTTCAGCTCTATTATTTACCCTCTGCAGGGCCTTTAACCATTCGTTTAGCCTTTGGTAGGTTACAGACAGGCATTAGCTCACCTGCCTATCTTCTAAGCTAGCATTAAGCTACATCAGCCAGTGCTAACCCCATGCTAACATACTCAACTTCTCATCATGCATGGCTGTAGCATCTTATTTGTCTCAATAAAATAGCATCTGTCTGGGTCACAATTCCTGTAAAGTACCATACAAACAAATCCTTTGAATGTCTTCATGTTTACTCTGCCTGTAGCACCTCTTAAAGTGGTAATTGCCACAGGAATTGAGTGAACACTTTGCAATTACAAAGGGCTTTTCAGGAACACAGTATTAACAGCTAATTAAGCTAAGTAAAAATGCCTTTTAGTTAAAGGCAATAGGTAAGATTATCTATTGCTTTATCTCCTGCTTTATAATTAAAATCAAGTCCAACAGAGAATCTATACCTTTTGGATCCATACCCATCCCCAAACAAAAGTTCCTTCTTTTCCTTACACCCTACTATAGACCATTGGCATAGTATGGTATGTCTAGCATAGGAGCTGCTATACGTTTCTTTAGAGTTTGTTTTCTTGTTAGGAGAATGCTCTACATTTTTGGCAAGACAACTCTACTGTTTTTGCAGGCAATCAGGCAATGGGAGGATTGTGGTAAGCAGGGAACAGATCTCTCAGCCTGAAGCCCTCTAACTAGTGTCAGGCTTGAGGCAGATTGACCCTTGAAGACACAGGTATTGCTATTTTGGCTAACTTCTTGCTAATTTGCCTGAATGCTGCTCTGTCACTCTTGCTCAAACAATGGCGTAGGTGGTGTAGAATTAATAAGCTGCATGAGTCATATACACATGATATTGTATTTATAGCATTCCTGTGAAATCTCATTAACGTGTGTTAGAAAAGTGCTTTGAAATTCTCCAGTGAAAGATATCATAGCGCAGAAATACAGTACACTTTTGCAATCTTGACATCAGCTTTAATCAGCTCATCACTTTACCATATCTAGATCTAAACTTTAGTTTGGGATCCTCTCCATCAGAGTGGCAAGAAGGTTACAAGACTGAAGTGCTCCCAGGCTTCTTGGAAAATTGGGTGATGATCCAAGAAGTCTGTGGCTTGGGCACTTCCCACATTACATTTTTACCATAAACCACGCAGGCTTTCTCTGGTCTTCCCCACTCAACTGCAGTATCAACAATAGAGCCACAGAATAAACCAGAAATATTCTTTCATTGCTATTTGTTAACGCAGTAGCTGTGAATTTTGCCTCAGTCAACCAAAACATACTCCTTTTCTATGGAATTTGGAGTGGGAGGAAGGGCAGTGGGGATAGAACTTGAGTACAAATTGCCTTTTCTCCTCCACTCTCATTTGTTTTCAGTACTGCCTTCTGGAAGGGAGGGAGACAGAAGCAGGGAGTTAAGGGAGAAAATTGTGTTTAGTCACTCCAATGATCATGGAAAGAGGAATATGTGATTATTTCGGGCTGACTTTCTTGGTCTGTTGTCAAAAAGCACAGTAAAGTAAGTAAAGACTTAGCAGAAGGATTTTCTGGGCCATCATGGCTGACATTAGAAAATAGCTTACAGCTGAGAGTTTTTCAAACAAAATTATTTGTGGGGTTGTTTTCTTACTTCAGGTCAGGGTCTTGTGTGTTAAGGATGATGTCCTTCTGCACAAAACAGAGGAGATGCAAACCCCTTATCCTCTTGGGGAGCAAAGAAATGAAAATTGAAACAGATTCATTATCCCATAGCTGTGCTCGATGTCTGCAATGAAGCCTGAAGGAGCAGTGAGAGCTCCTGGTAGGGCTGGAAACCCATTGGACTGGTTTCTGTCACCACAGGACGAGGTAACCAGCTTGGTCTCCAAAGAAGGAGCATTAATCCACATCAGTCAGGAGCAAGAAAAAAAATGATACAGAAGGAAACTGAGACTTCAAATGCAACACACAGGTAAATCAGTCAGAGATACAAACCACGTATGTTTCTAATCTACTGGGTTTTTAAAATTTATTGTAAAGGTTAGGAATGTGGGAGCAAACCACATGCAAATTTGTTTCCTATTTATATATTTTCTAAGAATATACATGAAGCAAATGGGGAGAAACTGTTGAGTTTTATTAAAAATGTCTATAAAAAGGAGGTATTCTTCATTATTTATGGTGAGACAGTGTTGTGTACAGGGAGCAGTATGGAATGAAACAGAAATAGGTATTTGTGTCTCCTGTTACTGGCAGAAGAGAAGGCAGGTAACCAAATGGAAAGACTAGCATCAACTAATGGTTGCAAAAGTCTTTAGGGAAAAGGTCAAAACATTAGTCTGTGCAGAATAACCAGTGAAGGGGTTCAATAAGTAAGCTGACAGCATCAAAACACACAGGAAGCATATTTTAATTATTAAATGTTCAATTCAACTCTCAATTATCTAGGATAACAGGAGCTGGGATAAAACAAATTCAGGGGTAATAAAACATTTATAAACAAGGCTCTAAGATTGTGAGCAATTCATCCACCTTTAAAACTTATAAACAAATTTCTCCAGTAAATGGGTGTAGTCTTGAACTGGAGCCAGTAGAGAAGGGAAGAGGCTGAATGAGTTGTGCTGTGCATCTGTCCGTGTGTGTCAGCCCAGGTGAGCTGGGGAAGAGCGAAGCCAGGATAACAAGAGCTTCAACATCTGCCTGTACCCACAGCTGACTGTGGCATGTGGATGGAGCCCCCAGTTTGATCACCCAATGTGTAATAACAGTTCTGCTAACAGTGGTTCCAGGGGATTATTATTCAGAGCAAAAGATGCTGTGTCAAACCCCTCATGTTTCTTCAGTTTCTAATGTGGCGCACAGCGACTAAAATAGTCCCTGCCTTTATGAACCTTGTGCTGCTCCCACAGCAGAACAAGACCTCCCTCTGTTAATTGAGACACAGAGAAATGTCTTTAACTTCTCAAATTACTGAAGCAATTTTTTTTCCTCCTCCCCCAACTTCCTTGCTTCTTCCTTCTGCCAGAGATCACTGTAGCAGGAAAGAAGTGAAGCAGCACAGTTAATACAATAATTATTTCCTGAATGGCATATTTTTTTCTTTTGGATATGCTGTCTGACAGTTAAAATCTCAAAGAAAAAAAAAAAAGAGAGGTATTTAATTCAATCAGTCTTTAAAAAAATCTTACTGCGGCAAAATCCTTCTTATCATTGTGTCTGTATATAGAATCAATTAGTTATCATAGTTGTAACTTCTTCTGCCCTTTGAGGTGTTTTGTTTGAATTACAATAATTATTCTGTCTGTGTTCATGGTCTTTCTCCCTCAATCCTCATTCTGAGCTGCTTTTGGAAAAGCATGCTGGAATTTATTGGAATAGCTAACATGAAATACTTAAAATGAAACAAAACAAAATGCACCATGGATGATGTGGATATCAAATATGTTCTTAATATATTTTTTTTTCAAAATGTAAGTTTGAATAAAATAACATAGAAGTTTTTCAGCTTCAGGTAAAATACTTGAGTTCTCTTAATAAATATGAACCAATGTTAACGTTGTCTGGTACTGAAGGAAGTTTTAAGGGCTAACAGAGCAACTCCTTCCATGTCAAATTAAATAATATCAAAATTAAAAAAAAAAATCATCCTTCCTACAACAAGGAGGCCCCATTCTTGGTTGAAATTTCCTGTTACAATCACAAGTTTGTGTGAGTTTGAATAAAATAACATAAAAGTTTTTCAGATTCAGGTAAAATACTTGAGTTCTCTTAATAAATATAAATCAATGCTAACATTGCCTGGTACTGAAGGAATCATGCTTTGGCTCATGTTATGGAAGTCATAAAGGCCAGAATTTTAGGTCTGTGAAGGTACAAATTGGTGCCAGTGGGATTTTCAAAAGGAAAAAAATATATATACTAGCTCGTAAATAACCTTTAAAAATCTCAGAGTGCTTTTCACTTACTGCAAAAACCTCTGCCAAGCCTCTTGCTGAGCCACGAGGCCAAGTCAGAGTGGTGCTGGGGTTACCCACAGCAAGGGAAGACACACTTCTGAGACCATCTGTCAAGATCACAGCTTCTCTGGGGTGAAATAAGGAAGGATGATCTTGCAATTAACCTGGCAGACTGAGGCTCAAAGGGACCAGACTGGATTCACATTTGAATGGAAAAGGTGACTCTGTTTCCATCCTCACATCTACAGTTAGCAAACTCTGCTGTAGCAGGTGATTATGAGAACTGTAGGCATTTGATTTCAAGATACATTCATGACATATTGGATGACTGTTTTTTTCTGACCTACGTTTGATTGACAGCTACTGGCTTTCCTAGAACAGCTTAATAAAACAGCATGGTCCTTACTTTACAACTTCTGTCTTAGCATGCATAGAAGCAGACTGCTTTTCTTCTGGCAGAGGTGTGTTTTTGTATTGCTTGCAATTATTTGTAATGTGATTGTAACAGGAAATTTCAACCAAGAATGGGGCCTCCTTGTTGTAGGAAGGACGATTTTTTTTTTAATTTTGGTATTATTTAATTTGACATGGAAGGAGTTGCTCTGTTAGCCCTTAAAACTTACAGGTGACACAATAGCTCATAGGCTGAACCAGCCCCAATGCGCTGTGCTACATCAGGAGCAATACTGGACCTGGTTTGTTTGTTTGTTTTTCCTTAGAGCTGCAAAAGGAGAAAACTTTGATTATTGGAACAGGTGTGATCTTGAATCTTTCTTTAGATCACCAAATCTTCTGTTCCTCCACAATCTTCTTGTCAGATTAGGGAACTAGCAATGGGGAGAGGGGCTGTGATAACAGCACCTTGTATCTTGTCACACTGTGAAGAGGAAAATTTTGAGGAGCTCGGGTATACCAGTATGAGGCACAGAGCCTCATCTTAGGGAATGAAATCGTTATGTTCTCATAAATATCTCTTTGAATTGCAAAGCTGTCCAGAACTATAAAGATGTAGCTCTTTCATTTTCTTTTTGTTTCTGTGTGCCTTGCTAGAAATTGGTGTGGTGTGATTTTTTTATTTCACACTTGCTAATTGCTATATGTTTCAGGAGCGTGTGTCAGTTTTGTTTCACAGCAAGAGCCCTAATCGTGAATGACTCCTCCTCACTGCTGTGCAGTTTCAAATCTATTCTAGGTCAGTCGAAAAAGTCACACATTACGATCGCATAAAACACTCAGAAAGGAGCCTGTTTTTATGACAGAAGTAAAGATGAATTACACCAAGGCAGTGTACTGAGAGAATAAGGAATCTCCCGAATATGTATTCATCTGCATATATTACTTTGTCCATAATGGGACTTTCATCTAGCTCAAGAATACAGGACAAATTATTTCACAAAGGTGATATGTCTTTGTACTCTTTCTCCAGTGAGTTGGACACAAAGAGGTCTTCCATTACCATCACTCACGTATGTCTGTTTTTTCTTTTTCCACTTTCAAATAGAGATAAATAAGGAAAAATATCCAAGATTTCCCCAGCTTCCATTTTTACTGTGGCAGATACTGGGAGATTCCTGCTCTTTGGAGCATGATCTCTAGTGGTTGGGTCTAGTCTTTCTTATTTATGCAGACTTTCTTCACTTTTGTGGAACTTTATATAGGCATTGATGTTTTTTCTCTTTTTGTCTTTTTGGTATGCAAAGTGTGAGAACTGAATGAAGTTTTTACAGGGCTAATAAGATGAGAAAGAACACTGTCAAATGGATTACAGTTTATTCATAAACATGCAAACACTTAATGCAAGTATGAATGTTCACTTTCAAACACATACTAGGAGATGTATTTGCAACAACAGAGATAAGCAGAGTGTGGCTGATTTTGTTACCATAGATAAATACATTTTGCTTTGGTAACTGGTTGTGTTTATGATCCAGATCTTTGGGGTAATTTAAGCCAATCAGTTTTACCTGGTGCTTGAAGAAAACTCAGGGTATGCAACCAGTCTCTTACTGTTGGTGTTCCACTAAGCTGTGGAGAAGCTGTTGCTTACAAATTACTTTTGGTGCTGTGAGATGCAGGGAGCCCATGGTGCTATTGGGTGATGCGTTTCTCCTCTGAATTCTGGGGACAGAAAACATGATGACAACACTGAACTATAACTTTTGTGTGCTCTCAGTGCTCTTGGTATCACTTGAGACATCACAAGAACATGCCTGGAGTTGCAATACTTGATATAACTTATTGTTAGCCACAAGAAAAACCCCAACCAAACACCAAACTTTCTCCCTTCTCTGCTGCTTTAAATTTCTAAAGACCAATAGGGATCAGCTTGTTCAGGAGTGTACTTCCATCTATTGATTCTCCTGGTACCAGACTTAGGTAGCAAAAATTACATCAGGAATAATTTTGAGCTGAGAAACAATTTATAGTGTGATGTTGGTAGTAAAGGGGTTTCAGTGCTATGTGGGTACACTGGAGTGGAAGTGGAGGAAAAGCTGAATGACGTCAGTGAGGACCTGGTGTAGAATAAGTCCAGAATGTATTTAAAATTTTAAAAAGCTATAAATAACTGGCAGAAATTGCCATGGGATATCAGCCCTGCCAGTGTGCATATTCTCATGTTTCTGATAGGTAGGTTGTGTATGTACCTGTACATAAAGGGTCATGCTCTCCAAGTACACACTTGACTTAAAAAAAAAATAAATATTGGTGCCCAGCTCCAGTTTTCTAAAAGATCTTGTAGATACTTATCTGCATTGTAAGACACCTATATACATTTACAAAACTGATCTTAGTGACTTTTCATGATCACAAATGTGGCAAAAGTAGAGCACTGGAACAGGCTGCCCAGCGAGGTTGTAGAGTCTCCTTCCTTGGAGACATCCAAAACCTGCCAAGATGCATCATCTGCTCTAGGTGAACCTGCTTTAGTAGTTGGGGTGGACTAGATGATCTCCAGACATCCCTTCCAACCCCAACCGTACTTAAATTCTGTGAATTTTGGTATTCTGAAGTACAGGCAGGTGTGCTCACAGAAGGATCATGAAAACTCTTTTGATTCAATCAAAGAACTGAGCAGAAACCTAGGCAATATATTTATAGCTTGAATTTTGAGCGCAGGAATTGATGAGATAAGAGAGATTTGTATATTTGCATTGCAGTTATTGAGAAATGACTATACTGAGACTAGCAAATGGCAGCCAGCCAACTAGACTAATATATCTTTGCCTGGATTAGTGTAATGCAAAATGACCAGAGCTTATGGTATGGAAGCATCACTTGCTGTGAATTAAAGAAAAGGCAAAAAATATCTGTGTCATCATGTCTATCCTTCCCTTTCACTGGCAACAAAAATACTCCACAAAATGGAAGAAGAAAACAACAACATAAACCAGTACTTGTTGAACTCCTATCTAGAAGTTAACTAGGAAAGAAAATCATTATAACCTTTAAACTCTGCATATTTTTATATGTCACAATGATAATATTATATATTGCATTATCTAGTAACCTGAAAGCTTTTTGTATTCACAATGAGTTAATGCCTATGAAATAAAGCTCAGTAAATATTTACTGTGGATTATGTCTGGAAAAGGTCATGTTGACTCATTTAAGGTCATGCTGTTTATAAAATCATCCTTTTCGGAAAAGGCAATAAAGAATTAGCATCCTGAGCTAAAATGTTCTAAATTTATATATTTTTGTTTTACAGTCAATTCTGCTTTAGGGAACAGACTTCCTATCGACGATTTCCACATACCCTTTTCTCAGCTGACTTTCATCTCTCAGAGTATTAAGCCATTGTCACGCCTGGGGAAAAGCTCTGACAGATGTTCAAAGAGAAATATATAAAGGAAAGCTAATATCTAAAATTTAATTCTATAAATTCTGCATTCAAAGGGTTTGCATCTGCCAAAACAGCTAGAAATTTCATCTATATACTATCCATAATTTTACTGCTGAGCTACCTACTAGATACCAGACTGATTAACGTATTTATAAAGGTTTGTCTGCATCCCTGTTGCCACTGAATAACTGCCAAGTGTTAAAACCGCATGACAGCAGCAAGGAATAATAATTTCTATGAAGAGAACACCAGACCTACAAAATATGGTTCTCAGCATCACCTAATGAACCAAGACTTTTGTTATCCTTTGAATTACTTTTTAGCACCCTCACTTTGTAAAAGACACAAAACAAATTAGAAGAAGTTTCAGGGCTTTATTACTCTTTAGCAACACAGGAAGAGAGACCTTGATCTCCTGATTGATTCTTGTACACAGGGGCAGCCTTTGTCACATAGACAAGGGATTTATGAACATGCTTACATCTTTTGCTGAGTAAGACCTTTTGTATGCTCAGTCATGGCCATCATGTACTTTTATACTGCTGAAAAAGAGAATGGCTAAACAAAATTTAAAACCTATAGTATTTAGACAAAAAAAAAAAAAAATTAGAGCTATAATAAATAAAAATGGCAATACAAATCTGAGTTGCAGCTGCAATTGTAACATGCACAGCATATATTTCTGGTCTTATCTGACTCTCGATGTTTAAAAGGAAGGTGCACAGAAAAACAGCATCTGCAGAAGGCAGTTTGTTTGAGTGGATAAATCAAATTCTTCAGATCCACCTCTTCCTACAGAGTACAGAGGGACCCTAGATGATGAGATTTGACCATATGCCAAACTTTTACTTCGATAAAATGAAGCCAGATGAATCCCATGCCAAATACAGAAGTCTCAGCATGAAAGTTCAGACCAACATGTCATTAAGATCTCCTCACTTTGAAGGTTACAGGATATTCAGTATTTTAGTTATACACTCAGAAGTGTGCAGAATATTTAAGCAAGATCTTGTGACAGCACACAAGTGGATCTCAATGAAGGATTAATGTAGTGGCTGTGTATTAGAGTAGAAGTAGAAGGAATTGTAATTTTCCTGATATGGTAAACACCAATGCAGAAGATTCTGCTTTGTGAGTTAAGGCCATTAACCTGCTAGGAGAGGACATTTTAGCAGAACTATATCTTTCATGAAAGCCATCTAACACTCAGTAACCTGAGCTGTCGTCCCTCTTGATAGGTACACAGCAGTCATTCTCCCCTGGCCAGTCTCCTCCTCTGGATATGTGGGATGGTACATGTTACATCTGAAAGGACTTCACCCCACAGCTGAAGCTCCTGACTCCATTTCCCAAGCTCTTTGTATTCAGCACTAGCATTTTCTTCCTTCAAGTCAATCTGTGGCAGCTGTACTAGAAACTAAACACTTGATACACTGTGACTGAATAAATCCTGCTGGAGTTATCCCTGCAGGGGAAGGTGGCAGTAACAAGCTATGAGTTTTTGCAGCATTAGGAAGTTTGGTAGCATTCACGACTATCAAGCAGCACACTGCCAGCAGTAGTGTGATGGAGAACTCTTCTGTGGGTAGGAATGTGTCAAATCGGTACAAATAGATGAGCTGAGCCTAAAGCCACACTACAAATGAATTGAAAATCAGGCTGTAGCAACAACTGAAATGTTCTATGTGGATTTGCAATTGACCCTGTGCTGTACAGAGAATTACAGAGCTCATCTCTTGCTAGTAATCAGGGAAATGGCACTGACTGCTTGCCTCTCTTTGAGCACAGGTTGGAAAAAGAAAACAAAGACAAAAACAAAACACCGAGCAAAACAACCAACCTCCCAAAAATCTGCACGGCAAATACTTCACCAAGAAAAAAAGCATTCAGCCACAGAAATTATGTATAAATAACATGAGAAAATTTCAGCGGGTTATCCATTCAGCACATGTCAATTTAGAGAACACATGAACACAACAGGATAATCAAAGGCCAGAATATCACATTCCACTTGGTTTTGAAAGCTAAATAAATCTGCACTTGAATCTGAGTAAGCAATCTTTCATGGATAGCCATAGCCCCTTATGGCTTTGGACAGAGAGGTAGTAAGTATTTTAGAGCACAGAATAGGAAGACTGGTGGTCTGAATTTAGCCTGTTTTGTTATTTTTTTTCCTGACCATGCCATGGTTCCTGTGACCTTTGAAGAAAGGATGGTGGGTGTTCAGGGCTTTTTTTTCTGCGGAGGCTAAGAGGCAGGGGATGATAGAACAATGAGCAGCAATAAGGCAGATAGCTTGTTTAAGATGAACTGTGGGCCAAACTGAAGTCAGCAGCTTAGATGGGGACGAAACATACCCCACATCTGCTTCTGAATTCTCCGTATCAGAAAAACTGATTTGTAACAGATTTTTTTTTATATAATGGCTCCTTATTTCAAATTTCTAGACCTCTCTAGTAGTCTCAGAACATATTTGAAAAAATAGGGGTTTTGAAAATATTTAAGAGCACTTTGCTGCCTAATTCCCTTTAAAATCACTTGGAGTTACAGAATGAGGAGTTAGGCTTCTGGAGTAGCCCATATCTATAAGTTTATTCATCGTGTCTAGACTGTTCTCTTATTACAGATTAGCATGGGGGGTAACAGAAAGTCTTGTTCTCTTCCACTATTTTCCACTAAGTTGCTTCGTGATTTCAAATGAATTGGATAACCGCCTCAGTTTCCAATTTCTTGATAAAAAACCCTTTAAATTCCTCCCAGCTGTGCTCTTTGTAGATAATGCAAGTAGCAAAATATTGCATTCTGTCTTTAAGACTGGTTCACTTGTGTGCATACGAAGGGTGTATATACACCATATCGATTCAAAATGAAGGCATTTTCACTTTTGTCATACCCAAAAGGCTCAGTCTCTTATCCCTCCATGATACTCTCTGACAGAGCATGTAGGACAAAGATCAGC
Source organism: Columba livia (assembly GCF_036013475.1). NCBI lineage: Eukaryota > Metazoa > Chordata > Aves > Columbiformes > Columbidae > Columba > Columba livia. The sequence goes on from NC_088602.1 coordinate 130,943,130, forward strand.
TGACATCAGTTCTGTCCAATTCCCCTCAGCTGTACAGCAGTGATGGAGCACATCATGGTCACAGTTTTCTCATGGTCCCACATCAGTCTTCACATTCTGTTGAGCATCAGGAATTTTCTATGTGACTTTTTAATGTCACCTCTCAGCATCAGTAGCTGTTGAGAAACTATTTCAGCATCAAAAGCTTATGTTATAGACTTCAGTCATTTGCACAGGTGAATCCACTATTTTGCAGCTGAAGCACTGAACAGCATGAATGAATTTGTCCTTCACCATCCAGAAAACTCATCTCCTCCAGTATTTCTTCTCATCTCCCATAGGGCACTTTCAAACATAAGACACCTCAATGATCATTTGACAGTGTGGAAAGAGAGATTTCTTTCTAATAATCCAAGTTCTTCAAAATCCACAATAATTCCTCACTCACTCTGCCTTCTCCTTCAGTGTTTTCCTGGGGTGATTTGATTTTTCTTTCTTCTATGATGGAGAGGGAACTGAAGTATAGTTGGATGTGTTATGTATGACCTGTAGGCACTATGTAACGCTCAACTGATGGAGAATACGTGCATTCTTAGGATAATTTATATGTGGAGCATACTGTTAATTTAACTCCCATTGATGGAAAGTAATATTTCCGTTTCCTTTTTTTCCTTTTTCCTTTTTTCCCTTTTTCCTTTTTTCCTTTTTTCCTTCTCTCTCTCTTTTTTCTTTTCCCTCTCCTTTTCCTTTTCCCTCTCTTTTCCTCTCCTTTACTTTCTTCCCCTTCCCTTTCTCCTTCTCCCTAACTTCTCCTTTCCAGAATTTAACAGAAGAGCCACTTAACATGACCTCTCTTCCCCCCTGACCTATGTACAACTCTGTTCATTTCACATTTCTTCAGGTAGAAATTTGCTTTTGCCGTTCTCCCAAAAGAAGAGACCAAGTATTGACTGGAGAAGATCGCTACAAGGGCCAGTTTAGTATAGTCAAGGGAACCGATGAGACAATGTAATCTGTTTCCTGCGCCCTTTTTTGATTTCTGTTGTTCACGTATGGGCCTAAGAGGGAAGATGCATTTTAATTAAAGCACGTGGTTCACATGGCATGTGTATGTGTTTGGGTACATCCACAAGGGATGACTAAACTTTAATTGCAGAGGCTCTATAAAGGTCTGAGTTGGGGAATTGGACTAAATTAATGTTTTTCTTCAGAAGAATTACCCTTTTGGACATAATTTTAGTACTAGAGAGAAGGTAAAAATACAGAGTGGAGAGAAACCAAATTATGTCTACCTGTGTGTGAATTCCTGTTGTATTTGAGGTGTGTATATGCAGAGAGGATCAATAATAGGGAGAAATGTCATCTGTGAAGTTTGAACCTAGTTTTAAACTTTGTCAACATCAAGTCTCTGGATCACTGTGCCTGCGTTTTGCCCTCTCCAGTTTGCACTAGAAAGATGAGCTAGAAGTACATATTTAACAATGATTTATTAAATATTGAATATTAAATATGTTAACAAGGTGATACGTAAAAGACATTATCCTTACTGAATGCAAACATTTCTTTTTCACCTATTTAGTATTCTGGCATTTACTTAATGCTATCATAATAGCAGTGGATAGTGTCAAGAAAGATTTCCTTCCAGATTATTAACTTCAGAATGGGAGCAAAATGTGGTGGACTGTACATGATATATTGATATTTGCTTAAAAAAGCACCCTCATATTTGGCATTCATGTGCAGAGAGGGTAAAAAATACCTGTCCCTTTGAAACTGTCTCCCAGAGCAAAGAAGTGTTCAAGCTTATATATAAAATACGACCAGCAGATTGTTATTACTGGCTTTTTGAGACTGAGAATATCAACAATGCTGAGACCAGTATTCATAGAGCAGAATGCCAGAAATCATGTGTTAACCTGAATTAAACATTATAAATTATTGAGAACTGCTGCTTTTGCCATCTTTTCACTTCTTAAAATACTCCTTTTTGCATGGAAAATCTTGAAGATAAGGGTTTCCATTTCTCCCATGGAGTATTTTTTCCAAAGAGTATTTATTAAGGGAAGTTTTCTGCACAACCTGTGGAGAAGCCCCAGAAATAAATATCCTTATTTTCAGTAAGTCTTTACATTCTGTGTAACAAGTTCACACTCTTGAAGACAATTTCAAACAATGCTTTCCTCTTCCGCTCAACACTCAAGTCTGTGTCTGTGCCAGAATTCACTGGAATACGTGGAATACTTAGGATGTACTTTCTTCTCAAAATTCTGTAAGAATGACTTTGCTTTTTATGATTAAACTATGGGATCTAATAATTATAGGTAGCAATTTCAAAGAAGTCTTGGTGTGGGGCAATTTCCACTCAGTCCTTACCTATGCTCAGAGAGGATCTTTCTCAGGTCATGGCTATGAGACCTGCTTTTTCTGAGACCACTTGTACCTTTTTGCAAAGACATATGAGTTTCAGTGAGAGTCTATGAAACAAGAGTAAAGAGACTGGATGTGGAACTTAAACAGTGGAAGGTTTGATGTTGCAATATTTAGCAGAAAATACATTTTGAAGGGTATGAGTAGGGAACTGTGAAAATAAGAAAGAGGTGGTATTGGGCTGAGCCAGATGATGCAGTAATGATGGAAGCAAGGTGTGAACCTGAAGGGTCACCTAAAGTAATGATTCAAAACACGGCTAATTTGTCTGAACCCAGAGTCTGCTGTCTGCTCTGGATGCTGACTTCACATTGCAACAGAAGGGATTCTACCTATAAAGGACTGGAAGGTGACTGGGATCATCATAAGTCTCTAGCCTGCACAGAGACAGAAAGAAATTTCTAAACCAGACTAAATTACTCAAACAGTTTAAATAGGACAGAAGTTGACACTATTCTTTGCACAGTGACTCACATGAAACAATAAACTTCCAAAAAGTGCATGGCAGATTTATTTGATATAGGATTTCAATTTCTGAATAAAATGAATGTTTATCACTTTTGTTGTAACTGTTCTTCAGTATCGGTTGTCACCCTCAGAGGAAAAACATACATTAGGAAGCTGGTGCAAAAATACTGTGATATGACTTCTATGCATGTTTTGCAATACTATTTATTTTATGAAATTTCTTATGTGCTTTCTGTGGAGGTAACACTGCAAGAATATAGCAGAGGCCAAGGTCCTGAAGTCTGGATCCCAGGCCTCTCTTTGTGATAAGGCTTGGATTCACTGGACCCAGTGACAGAGGACTGCAGGAATTTGGCTGAGGTGGCTGTTCAATGCACTTTCAAAAGTAATTCAGATCTCAGATGAATCCACAGGTACTTTGTCTGAAAAGGTCATCCTGACTCTCAGTCATTCCATTTAAGTACCTAAAATTAAGTGAGATGAATCTTGGTGAGAATGAGTCATCATGTGATTTAGAATGAAATTAGCATTATTGGCCACTGGAACAAAATATGTCTGAGTATAGTATCACTCACAAAAATAGCGAGGATTTCATCCAGGAGGTCTAGATATGGTGTTCAGTATTGTCTTGCAGTACTTACGCTGATGTTATTTTTGACCATTGTTATACAGTAGATGATCGTAATGCTACTTTGAGCCTAAGAAGTAGATACCCATAGCTTCAAAATTTACTCCTACTTTGCAATTTCAGATGCTCACTTTGAAAACTCTGTGACACTTCAGGATTTACTATGTAAGAGCTCACAAAAGTGAGATTTGTTCAGGGTCTTATTTTCACTTGTCTAGCATCAGACAACATGATGCGGTTACCAGTACTTCAGTTTTGCAGAGCTAATGAGCATCCCCAGCTCTTTCTAAAGTCAGCATAACATGTAACTGCTCTCACTTTTGGTAATTGAGTCCTGGCCCAATGTATTTCAGAGTGAGACATTCAAAAGCCAAAGTATATAAAATTAGTAGCTGTTTTGCTATTTTTATCTCTTCCTCATGTGTAAACCTCATACTGCTATAAGGAAATGAACTGAGGATATAGACTTCTGAAAAGAGAAGTTTGAGCTCTGCTGCACACCATTTATTTTCCTATTACTCTTTCAGTGATGTTTATTTGACATGTTGTATATCTCCTTGCCTCCTCTTCCTTTTTATTTTAATTGAGACATGGTTATTGGCTGAAAATTCCACTAGCATGACTCATCCCTGTGCTGGAAATGACTGTGAACAGGCATCACACTGTGGGATTTACTCCCCTGCCCTGCTTTATTTTATTACTTTTTTTTAAGTGCTTTAGCATGCCACGAGCTTGTAATAATAAACTAGGAAGGAAGTTGAAGCTAATAATCTGGTTCTGAATGCACAAGGCCTGCCAAATTTCCCTACAGGCATGAAACAGCTGCTCAAGCTGTGACACCAGCAAATTAAATCCTGGAGGTAGCTGACCAGAAGTAATGAAATGTGTATTTACCATACTGATGCTGTCAGTCCTAAGACACACTGCCTTTACAATCTAGTTAAGTGGGGCATGTTTGTCACTTCTAGCAGTGGTTAGAAAAAAATACTCAGGTTTTTCCCTAGTCACTTTCTCAAAATCACAAGCCCAGTGCTGGCTAGTAACACTCACCTCATACAATATGAAGAACAGGATGCCCAGAATGGTCTGTTCTTTTAAAACACTGCCAAAATGAAATCCGTATCCCAAAGGAGATAAATGATCTCATGTTATGACATATTAATTACCAAGCCTTTTCATTCATCCCTTTTCTGCCACCCCATTCTAGAAGCCAAACCTCAGTGCTGAAATTAAAGGATAAAAATTATTTCAGGAGCCAATGGATAATAAATAACAGATGCCTCCCACAAACCATGTGTCTCGTGCATGCAGCAGTTTAAAAGTCTGTGTACATACAGGTGTGTGGAAGAGGGCCGCATAATCACTGCAAAGAATAGGTACCACTCAAGGGAAGGATGCATTATACAGGTGGACACAGTCATGGGATGGATGAACAACACCATACTAAAGAGGTGTCACTCAAAAAATGCTTGTGTATCATGGCAGCAGTGGTTAAAAAGCATCTGGACACAGGGACACAAATCCCCAGATATTTAGGAGATAAATGACTCAGAAAAGGTTAATTTCCCCAGTTACCTGTTGTCATAGGTAACAATAGCATATGTCTGTGAGGTTTCTATGGATTTAGCTAGCAGAGGTATGTTATGCTAATTGTGTGAGAACTCTTTGAAGAAAGTTAGTGGATCATTTACTGAATGGTACTTGCTGTGAATTCAAGAAAACATTGCGAGGGCAAAAATGAAGGTACAGTTAGTACAAAACGCATGGAAGAATCAAATAACAAAATCACACCCCGTATGAACAGTTTCTGAAAGCACCTAATTATATCCTAGGAATGTCTATAGCTCTGCAATTATATGCTTAAGTTCCAGCTGTACTTGATTAACATTAAAAATTATTTATAATACCACCAAACACTAGGAACTTGCTTTGAACTGTTTGTTTGGATGTATAAATTGGTTGGGCTCTTTTGTCTGCCTCTTCATAGCAAGGTAGGGACGTTGAGTTGGTACCATGCAATTCAGAAGACAAGAGGAATTTTGGAGAACACAGTTCTTTCCTCTAGTGGAATACTCAAATGCAAGTCTATGGAAAGTCAAACACCACTGACTTCCATGGAATTATACATGCTCTTCAAGCTTGATGTGTAGTAATAACCTTGCTGAGTCAGGTCTGTCTTTCCTTTCTTGGTCGTGGAAAAAGAAATACTTTCTGTGATACACTAGCACACATGCCTCTGAAAAACAGTCTATTCATGCCTTCCTTCTCCTGTCTCCCCACATCAGAGAGCTGAAGTAAGAATCATTCCATGTTTCCTTAGTGAGGTGAGAATGGGAAAGATAAGAGGACTCCTACTTTTTTTTTACCAGACCTAAACATACTCCTCAGTTAAAGATTTGAATCTACGTGGATTCAAGTGCTGGATCAGGAGAGAAAGCAAAATAAATAAACTTAAAATGTGGTATTTTGGTCTGCTCAGGAGTAAGTTTGCTGAATTCAGTTGAGGCTAAGTAAAACGCACGGAAGCTTTTGCATAATTGTAGTCTTGCATTGTAAGCCTTTTGGAGCAATTGCTCTGTCATCTGTAAAAAATTACACAGAATTCTACACCAAAGTATTAATCCATTGCTAACATTGGCTTATATCATTTTAGCAAATTTAAAGTAATTTTTTTAAAGACCAACCCAAGCAAACCTCAAATCAGCAGCTGAAGTTGCATTGCCTCTGTATTTAATCTCAGACTTTAAGCTATCTAGACTGGTTATCCTATTTGTTCTGGATTTATTATACACTTGTTACCTTGTTCTCCTTTTGGGTCAGATGAGTGGGTTTACGTTGGTCCTTCTCAAGCCTATAGGTGGTATGACCTTCGGTACACTGAAAAATCTCAAAGCCTGATGATAAAAGCATAAATATATGTAAAGATAAGTACTGTTATGTAGCATCTCACAGTTCTAGAACCAATTTTTGTTCTGTTTTGTTAGGTTTGGGGCTTTTTTTTTGTTTGGTTTGTGTGGATTTTTTTGTGTTTTGTTTTTTTGTTTTTAATTTTTTTTAATGCCAGGAGTTGCTGACACTTTATGCGTGAATTCCATATAACAGGGATGTCAAACTCATTTTCACTGGGGGCCACATCAGCTTCACAGTTGCCCTCGAAGGGTCGAATGTAATTTTAGGACTGTATAAATGTATCTATTCCTACACTTATGTTTGACATACCCGCCACATAGGGAGCCTGGCTCCTTCAGCATAAATGCAAAAAATATTATTCTCACATAAGATTTCCCACTAAACAAAACTACAAGAAGACAGGAGGTTGCCAGTTAATCTCTGAAGGAGGTATCTAGCTCTTTGGTACAGGAACAACTTGACTGGAGGTATACATTGCAAACTAGCCATGGTCACACACTCTGCCGTCCAAATGGAGCTCTCAGCCTGTGAAACATGAAGGAGAAAAAGATACCATGGAGTTGGGAATTGAAAATATCAAATATTGTAGTTTTTGCTGGGGGTAAAAAAATTCTGAGCAGCAGAGTGGCCTAATAAACAAAAAGGCAACTCTTTATGTAAGCTTGAACTTTTCCTTCTCATTAATTACTATGAATCTGTTTCGAAATTCCTCTAGAGGACAAGTGCTTCTTGCTGACGGCTGGTTTGCAATTAATAAAAAGGAAAGTGTTTTCAGCTGGCAATGACTTAACATGCTCATGATATATGAAAACAAGGTTAAATTGCTCCTTTCTCTCTACTACTAATAAAAGAGATATTGAAAATGAAATGCTGTAGCTTAGGAAGAGACAAGTGCTAACCAAAGCCATGGACATAGTGCTGAGAGCTGCCTGTCACCTGGTAGCTGCTGGAACAGACATATTTGGAAAAGCATAGTCAGTGCCAAAATTATTCTTCAGTTTCAGGCTTTCAGAGTATATTGCATTGAAGAATATATGATCCTGTTTCTGCAAAATAAAGGAGTCTTGATTTAATAATCTCTTTTTTGGGATTTAAATGACTTGTGCTTTATGGCTTTATAGGAAATCCTCTTGCCCCGATACCCTCTTTAATCTCATCCTTCTTTTGCTCTACTCCACCTTCCATCAGGAAATAATAGAATGGCAGAGGCTTTGTTCCTTGGGATGTAAGGGATGGAGTAGCCAGAGCATCAGAAAGCACACGGCAGGAACCAGCCTCCGCTGCAGACAGACTGGCTTGATAATTAGATGCCTGTGGACTTTGGCTGACTATGAATTGTATTCTGAAGTAATTGCTACAGTTTGATGTTAACTGTATTGCAGAATATGAAATGTAACTATCACAAATACAACATGAGTATCCTATGAGTACCAAGGGAAATAGGTAAAAGTGAAATAATATATTTTACTTCAGCAAATTCTTTATTCTTGTCTTGTAGAATGCAGAACCTTTCCAAGTTACTGTTCGAGAAGACAATTGTATCATTGTCTCCCTGGAAGCATCTGATGTGGTGAGCTCATCCTCTGTATATGTTGTGAAGATAGCTGGAGAATCCAAGAACTACTTTTTCCAGTTCGAAGAATTCAATAGCACTTTACCTGCCCCTGTGGTTTTTAATGCCAAATACCATGGCCTATATTACATAGTAACTCTGTTGGTAGTGAACTCAAATGTGGTTTCCAAGTCAGCAAGATCAATCACTGTGTTAACCAGTAAGTAACACCTTATTCTTTTCTTCCTGTTTCTTCTCTTTATGTGTGGGTTGTTCTTTTTTTTTAATTTTATTTTCCCCAGAAGTTCCTCTTGTGGAGAAGGTTGTCTGTTTTTCTTTTGTTTTCCATAGGCTCTCCTTCTGTATAGGGTGAATCCCTGTCTGAGAACAGTAGGGAAAATGTGTTGAGAAGGCTTGAGTGAAAATTCACAAGGTCTGGGCAAGAAGAACAGGAGAGCTGTGGGTTTCCCCTGGGTGGCCCTTCCTGAATACTGACTGGGGAGGTTTAACATACTGAAATGTGTGGTGGATGAACCTCCTTTCCAGATGTTCATCCTAAACTCTTTCAACCAGGAGTTCCAAAGATCTAGTAAGAGGCACAAAAAGTGTTGACTGACATTTCAGTGTAAGCACTCCTGTTGCATGGTGAGGTATAATCTGTTTTAAATGCTATAACAATGTTCTTTGATTGCTAATATACTGAAGCAGTACAAAACCAGAAAGCAGATAGTAGTCAACAAAACCATGTGTTTTTGCCAGCACAGCTGAAGATTTTTGTGGTGGAGACCATATTTATACTAGTCTGTCTGTTACTACCTCCAGGTGTGTTGAACCTAGGGGAGAGGTGTGATTTTGTTTGCTTTGTCATCATGCAATGCACCAAAGATTTCTGTGTGATTCCTGCAGATTTTGCATCATTTATGCATTCTTCAGCTTTCCCTTGTGTGCTCAAGTTGTGCCCTGATGAGAACAATCATGAGGGGTCCTATGGGAAAAGTCTTTCGTAAGGCATATGTGCCTTAGATATGTGCAAGAACATCTATGTGTAGTGAACAGCTCAAGGCTTCATAGGCAGCCTGAATTTCCTTTTCTTTGTTTGCTTTAACCTTGCATACAAAGCAAAAATTCTAACCCAATTTCCTATTTTATGGTTTGCTTGGGGTTTTGGGGGGTTCGTTTGTTTGGGGTTATTTTGTTATGGATTTTTGTTTGTTTGGGTTTTTGTTGTCTGTTTTGTTTTTGTTTTATTTTCTTTTTAATAAATTGTGGAAGCACCAGCTGTCATATGCAACTGAACAAATGCTTCACCATGCATTTCCAGTGGATTTTGAATGCAGCGTTTGCAGTCGTGCAGTGGGGCTTAATGCTGTATGATTTCCAAAGCCCACGAGGGTCACTGATAGCAGGAGAAGGTATGATCCAGGGTGGCAGATGGAACACACACTCCTGCGTAGGGGCTCTCTGAATGAAGAAGGGAGCCAGTGTCACTCAGTCCATTAAAGCCAGCCCCAGACTTTCAATTTATGGCTCAGGGGCTTCCACAAGGTGTTCCTGAAAGAGAGTAAGGCTGACAGCTCCAAGGGGCATATCCCATGTCACTCTCTGTCCTCCAAGGCTTGACGTTGTCCTTTCTGACTGAAAGGAGCCCACCCCTTTTCACCACCTGTCTGATGCGGGCGTGCTGGCAGCATCTCAGGGTTTCCTGCTGTGGCCTCTGCTGCTCACCCAAACCTTGGAAGGACCAGTGATTTTGGCAGTTGGCCAGCGCTGCTTGGGGAGCTCATGTAACACAAAGGGAACAGTGAATTTCACTGGTTTTGTCTCAACAGAAAGACAACCAGATTCATGGAAAAGAAAGGGCGTTCCTGCAGGCAGCGTTGAAGGATGCTGTACTGAGCACTAAAAGTGTGCTGTAAATCATGAGCTTCACAAGGAAAGGGCTTGGGTCTCCTTCCAAGTATTTTCTGCCAGGCAGACCGATGAGTGCTAGCTGTCCTGCAGCAGCCTCAGCTACTGACATAGCTCATCTTTTGAGCACAAGGATGCACAAATGAAAGTAAATTTGGAATGAGGAGACAGTGTGGTAAACTGGGCTTTTTAAGGTGTATTTCAAGACAGTGCTTTTGAGGAGACATCTTAAAATTCATGTTGTGACCACTGTCTTCTCATACAAAACTGCATGATGTGACAGTTGGTTTTCCTTTTTTTTTTTTTTATTTTTATTTTTATTTTTATTGGTATTGTCCACTGTCTGTTTTATGTAATTTTCTGACTGTTAGCTTGATTTTTTTTTTTGGCAGACAAGAGTTAAGATAGATCAATGTTTTTCTTCATGACATATGCTCTCTCTGCCTATTTAACATTCTTAGTTTATTTTAACCATGCAAAGACATATAACTATTGAATTTATTCTGTCTATGTCTTACATATGAAGAAAATGGCATATTGCGACTAGCTTCTGGGACCAAATTAATTCCTGTTGTAATTTCATTAGTATTAGGAGAGCTTTCCCAGTTGCAAATTGGCCCCATTCGCTAGGCTGCCACAAGATAAATAGCCAGTGATGCCAGTGTGGTTATTCCCAAGGCTATACTTCAATATTTCACAATAGTTTTCTGGGATGTCCTGATGCCTATGAAGGAGTCCATTCAGGGAGATGGCTATATGCTGGAGATGCAAGTTTCACTCAGAGGAGTGTGTATCCAAATCGGGGATGTCAAAATGAGAACAAGGTCCTTCAAAGAGATCGCCTACTTAGAAATTCAGTGAGAGTCATGAAAGACCTCTGCTTTCTGATGGTATATCTTGGTGACATTTCCTTTCTCCTATTCGCATCCCTCAGCAATGTGCTGCTTCTCAGCATAGTGACAAGAGACAGGTATGTCTCTTCACAGGTTGAAACTCATCCCATTTTAGTCAGAGAAGACTTTTGCTTTACCCTTCAAAGGTGTCTGTCCAGAAAAAGATTCCTCAAGAGAAAGATCATTTAAAAGCTAACTATATATTTGATGCATTATATGATTCTATGATATATAAGCATATATAGAATTATGTGTAAATAGAAATACATTTAAATATATGTGTCCATAACTATGTACATATAAAATTATAAAATATCTTAACATTATATGAATATACATACATACATGTATGTATGCTACCATTTGAGGTTTCTATTGTTAACTTGGGCCCTCTCTACAAGACTGGACAGTTTATTTTCTACTTGTCTCTGACTGGAATAATTTCAGCACTTGCTCACATTAACCAAAACACCACGAACTATAGAGTTTCCTTATTCTGCAGTTCAGATTGTTTTGATGCAAGATATAAGCTATTTGTTGCAGTATTTCTTCTCAGAGCCCAAGGGTTTTGTCAGCGTGATCACTGTCCACATCCTCATATTGCTTCCCAAGCAAGGACTTTAGAAGGATGAGATGAATAGGGTGCATTCAACTCTTAGGTAGGAAACCTGTAAAGTAGAATTTGAGCACAAAACAACACTTTCTTCTGCTGATTCTGTAGCAAAGCTGTGTTCAACAAATTGGGCTCAGTACTTCACTGAAGGAGAAAAACTGAAACTTTGTCCATTTATTATTAAAGATCCCTGTGATGGTTTTCACAAAAATGGGTATATGGCCAGATTCCTATGTGTGCAATTGTGTAGTGCCTATCAAAATGACCTTCCAGTTTTCAATCTGGAAAAGGTTAGAAATACTTCTAGTATCAAACACAATTATTTCAAACTTGCTTTCTTCTGCTCTTGGGGTTCTGGCTTTTCAATGGGAATGAAGTAACTCCAGAATTTATATAATTAATTTAATGGTCTGCAACATTTGAAAGAAAGTTCTGCCTTATTACTAATTAATCTTAAAGTAGCTTATGGAAGGAATAAAGAGCATGGATATAAAACCAGTGATTGAAATTCTCACTGATCCTCCATTTTGTCAGCCTGAAGTATTGTTTTATTCTTCCCAGGGTGACTCATACTCATATAGATTTATTTTTTTTTCAAATTCACTGTCAATTTTTCTTTTTGTTGTGCAAGAAAAAAATGCTTGTACATTTGAAGGGATGAGGAAAGCAGTACATTGCAGAGCTATGGTGTGCTGTAGGAAAAATAGATGCCTGCTGGGAACTGGAGAAATCAGGATCTCAGGATCTCTGAGAGTAATTTAGAGCAGCTCTGCCTGACTTTTATTTTAGCCTAAGATTAGAAGGTTTGAGTGGTAAATGTCTCATTGTTTCTAAAGCTGATGATTCCTTACATAAATCACTGTAAAATATATTCTCTTTGGGGAGAGTTCTGCCTCTGCGTCTTCTACAAAAAATGTTCTTGAGGGACTCTGAGCTCTTCAGCTCTCAGAAAGTAATTGGCATTAGACCTAGTTAATGCTCAGTTGTCATTGTGCCAGGTGATGCAGGAAGTGATTCAGCAGGTCAAACCCTTTCCCTGCCTCGTTAAAGGATTGGAGCTGTTGAAGTAGGAGATTCATAGTTGGTTTGGTATTTTTTTTTCCAATGAAATGTAAAATTTAAGGCCTTCATGTTTTTCATTCTTAAAAGATGACTCGGCCCATCTTTACAAAGGTTGGTTATCCATGGCAGCCCCAATTTTGAAACATAACTCAGAAGAAATCCAGGTCCATTGGTGCTCAGCTTTCCCCAGCAAACAAATCATATTACCCCTTTTTGAGGTGAAAAAACCCCTCCCTCAGAATCAAAGAAACAAGAAGAACTGCAACCATATGAGTATTTTTTCCTGCTCTAATTTCCGTTTAACCTAAACTATTGGCCTAAATTTGTTCAGGAACAACAGATACACCTACAACATTATTTTTTAGCTTGTATCATCTTTTTATTTGTCATTTTATGTGGGCATCTAGAAATTGCAGTATACACCATCATTACACAGATACTACTTTCACTGACATTCCTCTCTCATAAGCAATTACACATGGTATCCTCTTACATATAATAAAATTGAACATTATATTCCTAAAGTATTAAATAGCAGCTGTTTAATCTCAAAAAAGTTGATTTTTACCAAGTATTAAAATTATCCCTAAAAAATCTAGCAAAATGGAAGCTTTACCCTGGCTGTGACTTACTCCCAGTAACTAAATAGAGATATAAATAGTGTCATCCTGGGGAGAAGGTTAAGTATTTCACAGCTTCTTCTTGTGAATAAAGAGGATTACTTATGAGAGTGAGGTCATTGCACTAACAGGGCTTATTTTTTATAAAAGTCACAATGTGAAGGTAAGCCGTAATTAATTTACGTTTGAGAGTGAGAAGCAAGAGACTTGATCTCAGTCCCATTTGAACTACATCTAAGCTACCGTAGTAATCAATCGCTAATTTAATCTGTAGTGTGACCCAATCTACAAATATTAAAACCAAATTAATTTGGACATATTATAATATGGTCCTTGCTTTCAATATACTTTTTTTTCCTTTCCCTCCTGAATTGCAATCATTTATGTATATGCACAGATTGAATACATTAATGGAGGGTTTAGCATCCAGCATTTTCCAGGACATTTGAGCAAAGGGTTAGCAGCATTTATTGTGCTATGTTGATGTTTGTATAAAACAAGCTATGTGCTAAGTGAAAAATGCTGTAGAGCCTAGGAGAGACACACAACTTACATTTCCCATAAACAGATACAATGGCAAAGCAGTTGCTATAGGAGCAGCAGATTCTGAGACACTAAGAAAAAATGGCAAATTTAGTTCTTGATCCTGCAAGCTTGCATGTTTCTGTTTAATATAATCTGCAAGTCTAAAAATAAATAGATTGTACATGAAGAAGTGCCTTAAACATGCTATTAGAGGGACAGTAAAATCCTCTAAGTCTCTTCTGTAATATGACTTCATATGTCAATGCAGTGCAGAGCATTTATAAAGCTCTCAAGTTTTCTGAGAGCTTTATTTAGGCTACTTCTTTAGAACCACTGGCATCCGTGAAAAGCTGGATCCTAAAACCTGAAAATCTTAAAATTAAAAAGTCCAGACTGTTTATGCTCTGAATTATAGTAGTGAAGAGTAACGTTTCACATATTCTTTATGTTTAATAACCCTAGAAGCAGTTAGTAAGTGAAAAATAGAACATGGTTTTGATCTGCTGAGTGTCCTTTTAATTTCACAGTGTTCAAATAGCTTTTGATGTGAAGATTTGGTGCTGAAAGAAGTAATATAATGGAAGAATCTTTAAATTGCATTATATCACTTGTGCTACTCTGCTAACATCAGCCACAATCAAGGAGAGGATAGTGAGTGGAAGAGAACAACAAGAAAGAGAGTCTGTGGTGATTACCGCTTAATTCAATTATTGGTTAATTAAATCAAAGCATGGGGAGGAAAAATCATTTGGATTAAAGATGAGTATAACTTCTATCCTTTATTTGATTTGTTGTAGGAAGGAATAAATGGGGTAATTTAATCACTGACATAAAGTTTCAGTAATTCTTTCAGAAGTAAGGAGACTTCAGATGTGAATGAGATAGCAGACAAAAGCCCAGGGCACATCCGCTAACGTGAAAGATGACTGCATGTAAGAGTTGTGCTATTTAGAGATTGTTATTGACATTTAAACTACTATTGTGTGCTGTGTGAGCTGTGATATGAAGCCTCCAGTCACATAGATAGTCAGATCAACTATCATTTATTTCAGAATAAGTGATGGGAAAAGACTCAGCAGAAAGAAGAGGGTAGGCTTTGTTTCTCGTGATCTGCTTTTCTCCTGTTTATTTCTAGGCTATCACAAATTGTCAGCAAAGTTTTCACAGATCCCATCACTGAAGTGCCTGTTGGTATCTGTGAGACTGGGAGTTTCTGTGTGTGAGTGGTTAGCATACAAATATGCTGAAATCTACCTGAAGCTAATTAAGTGTCTTTGCCATGAGAAATAGTTTAATAATTCCACAACATTGTATTCCCATGCTCTGACAAAGTTAAAAATGACAACACGACTTCTTCTTAAGACTAGAGTAGAGATTCTATTTGCATCAGTGGCTTTTGTTCTTAGTTGCTTTTTCTTCTCCACTTCTCATTACGTCTTGAAACTTAGCACTATGGTGAAAATACTATGCCATTAATTGGGATTTGATTTTTGTTTTCACTACATTCTTGCTTTTTAATCTTTGATTAACCTATTCCACCTTCTGTGGGATAATTCCACTTTTGAATCTGACACTGCTCTTCCCTTTCATCTACTGTTTCTCTCTCCTGTTGTGACTGTATACTCTTTGGGGAAACATATATTAGTTTTTCTCCAGAGCCTTTGAACTCAAATGTGTCCTCTAAGGCCATGCTAATGAACAGCCTGAATTTTTCAATCTGTTCCCTATAGTGTGCAGGAACTAAATTTACATGATAATACTTACATGGATGTAGGTGTAATTACTGAGGGTGTTGTGCATTAACTACCTGTATTAAAATATTCTAGTGTGATAAATTTCAAGTAACACTATAACCTTGTTTTCAAGATCTGTTTGGCCATCTTAGCCAATGTATAGTTGGTTTGCTATCATTTTTTTCTTTCTGAGGAAAGCATCAAGCAAAAGAGGGATTTTTAATTTTGGGGATTTTTGTTTGGTTTGTTTTTGGTTTTTTTAGGTGGATAAAGGAGGCTGAATAAAACTGCGATTCTCTTATTAGCAACAATCCAGACTCCTAGCTCCAGTGAACTGACACATCTGTCCTTAATCTACAATGGTCTAGATGCTACAGGCTATTTTTCTTAGTTTTTATAACCCATCTGGCTCAGAGTTCAGACCAATATATTGGCAGTTCTGTGCTTACGTCCCTTCTGTGTACTGTCTTCCCCTGTGCCCTTCAGTAAACCACTTTACTTCTCAATACCTCAGTTCTTCATCTGTAAAATAATGGTAATGGTTCTGCTACATTTTGTAGAAGTTTGGTGTGGGTAAAGATGTGGAAGATGGTAGCCCTCTCAGATATGGTAGGAATGGGGACTGTGTAATTACCCATGAAATAAATTAATACATATCAAAATATAAAATTTTAATTCAGTTAGCTTCCTTTGGCCATTACAGTTATAAGTTCCTCAGCTAATCTTAAAAGTTCAAATTTATGCCAAACTTATGAACAACTTCGGGTGTTTTATTGTTTTTTTCTGAGCACTTCTACATGATTGGCAAGCATTAAAGATGAAAATCTTTCTGGGGTGATGACTGTGAGTGCTTAAATAAAAACTGCTATTTTTTTTTTTTTGGCAAATAAAGAACATCAATTGATTTGAGGGGAACACACATATATTGGCTTTGACAGTGTCACAACCAGCTTTGCCATAGACCTCTGTGAAGTCCCAGATATCACCTGGTGGATTTAAGAGTGTCTGTATTATACCTAACAAAACCATTTGTTTCATTGGTGATGTGTATGTGTCAAGAACTCAGTTGCCTATTAACCTGCTCCTTTCTTCCTTTTTCCTTTTATTTGTATATCCTTTAGAACCCCTTCCTGTGAGCAGTGTTTCTATCTATGATTACAAACCATCTCCAGAAACAGGAGTGTTGTTTGAAATTCAGTACCCAGAGAAATACAATGTTTTTACCAGGGTAAATATAAGCTATTGGGAAGGAAAAGACTACCGAACAATGCTGTACAAAGGTAGGAGGAAATTATTAAAAAAAAATTAATGCTAACTCTTCTGGAAACATTTTAAACAGTGGTCTTATGTGTGGTTTTGACCTGTATTGGTTGTAATGATTTGTATTTCTGGTAAGGTGTCTGTTTATATGATAACTTTCATATCATGAAGTAGTGGATGGGTCTTTAAATTGAACTTGTGGTTCACTTTGGATTTAAACCTGCTTCCCATCCTAGTTCTAGTGATGCTTCCTTTCCTTGGGATTTTAGAGGAAGACTGTGTAGTCTGGATTTTTTTAATCAGTTCTGAAATGAACCTAGGAAGGAGTCCTCATTTTCTGGTGCTTCCAAATATGCGCGTACACTAAAATCCAAAAAAACTTTCCACCACTTTTTAATCTTCCCTGCTGCTGTACAATCCAAAACAAAAGGAAAAAGGAAATAAACCCCAAACTCAGTTGGAAGGACAGAGACACAATTTTGCTTTCTAGATATCCTTGTGAAATCCCTGGATGACATTCTATGTTAGTTGAAAACATTAAAAATTTCCCAGTCTCTTCCCTCTGGCCAAGGTTTCTTCTTTGGTAAAGAGCTGATAGGAGAGCTCTGTGATGCCCCAGAGCTGGAAAACGCTTTCAGTATACCTGATTCCTGGCACAGGATTTAAACCTGGTAGTTCTGTGTCACCCATACAGTGACACTGCTAATAGCACTATGCTGTGTAGTACTGTATATTACTGAAGCATACAGTATTACCCCTGAACTAATAAACCCTACTACATATTATAAATGTAGATTTTCTTAAAATAATTTAATCAAGGGCAATCAGTCTAACAATCTAGATAGTCAATCTAAACAATTTAAACAATTAATCTAACCATCTAAACAACCTAATGAGCAAGTTCTGCTTTCTTTTTTATTTGTTTATAACTGATTCCCTCTTTCCCTGCAGTATAGCTTATGTATAGCATCTGTCTCAGAGAGATAAATGGGACTGTCCTATGGAGAGCACCCTAAGAGGTGAGAAAGGCACCTGCAGACTCTGCAGGCCCTGAAACTGCAATGGTTTAGCGTTACATAGTGGCAGAAAACACCTATCGGCAATCCAGTAGGTACTGGATTGAATTTTAGGCACTGAACTAAGGCTCCCAAAGTAGAAGTCAGGTGACTGTAAGCTCTCTCTGAAGTCAGCAGAGGGAGATAAGCACTTTCAGAAGGAGGTCAGAAAAATTTGTAGTCTCTTTGCTTCCATACAGAGTGGGGCTAGAAATCACATTTTCAGTGCTATGAAGCGCCACAAGTTAGGAAGGGTGATTCTGGTTCATAGCACAAAATATAGGTGACCTCTTTCCAGAGAACAAAAGGGATAACAGCAGTAATTCTTGTCTTCTGTAGCTAATACATGTTTCCAGGGGCTGCAGTGCTGCAACTGCTGATAAATAAAAAAGTCAACCTGAATTAAGAAATTCACTAATCAAGTTGCACACTCCTTCCCATAGCCAAATAGCCTGGTGCAACTTCTTTTCAGCCCACACATGCGCTGATGGTGGATGTGAGCTCAGCTCTCAGTACTGTGGTTTGCTCTCGGTTGCATGGTGGATGGCCATTTCAGCATCTACCCCAAACGTTATGTTCAGTCAGCAACAGACCAAGGAGGCTTTTGCGTGCAGCAGTTAAAGGTCTGCAGAAACTGTCAGATGATCTTTGAAATATTCAGTTTCATATGGAGCAGGTTGCCAGATTCAGTTTCCTCTACTGTGAAAAGTAGTTAATGTTTTTTGTGCTGTGCTTTTTGCTTTTTTTTTTTTTTTTCTTGGTAACAAAGTCCCTTTGACAGCCAGGATACATGTTGGCAAATTGGATTAAAGAATTTCATGTCTCAGACCAAGTTGAGCAATGTTTACATATATGAAACACTGCCAGTTCAGCATGTGCAGTTGCATTATTGGAAATTGAACATTTGATGCATTTTCCTCTTTTTCCTTTCTTCTTTTCTCTTTAAACCTGCAGATTTCTTTAAAGGTAAAACAGTTTTCAACCACTGGCTACCAGGTATATGCTACAGTAACATCACCTTTCAGTTGGTATCAGAAGCAACCTTCAACAAAAGCACGCTGGTAGAATACAGTGGGGTGCAGCATGAGCCCAAACAGCACAGAACAGGTGAAGAAAATTATTACGTGCCATTTGCTCTGAGTTTGTCTGGCTGCTTTCCTTTCTGCTGTGGGTAGGGATTTGATCCTACAGAGAGGAAGGTGTGTGTGGGAGCAGTCGTGGGAGCTGCTCCTGGCCAGGAGCATGGGAGGAGGATGCTGCAGCTAATACATAGGTTTATGTGTATAATACAGTGCAAAGTGAAATTTGCACAAGTGTTTCTATTATAAAGCTTGACTCTTAGAAAATAAATTCTACTTCACATGAGATCTCCTAGGCCTTGTGCTAGGAATTAATTTTTAAGCCACAGGAATAGCCTCACTGAGCAGACTATTGATCTATCTATATTGGTCTGTCTCCTTGCACAGTGAATCATAGCTAAATTGTTGGAGAAGGCCTTCCTCATTGTGCAGTCTTTTATCACAGAGAAGAAGAATGTCATAGTTGCCCCACTTGGCAGCCAGTTAATGCCCTGAAGCATAAACTTTTAATTTCCAAGACAGCAATGTTACAAGGGCTGAAAATTGCATTTGTTCAGGGTCCAGAACTAATTTAGCTTGGTCCTGCGATGGTGCCCAAAACTTTCCTGTTAATCTGTTGGACCACAGACATTTTCCAGGGTCCAAAGTGAAATGAACCAGGGACAGAATCAAAAGGCCAAATCTTCACATGAATACACTGACGTTGGTCCATTGCCTTGGACAGAGCAAAGCCAACTGATGCCAAATGAGTTCTGGTTTTAGGAACCTAAGTATAGTTATTGAACCATAAGAATGCAACCATCAGGATCACATTTTTCTTTCATACTACCTTTCCATCACTTATTGTTTGCATGAACTATAACATTGTAGTGTCTGGTTTTGTACCAGTGGCCATGGCTGGGACAGGGGATATGAACAAATTAGTGTGTTGTAAGGTGCTAGTTTTAAAGGTGCCTGTCAAAATTGTTTGCAGAGTCTACTTGCTCTTAGCGTGTGTAAGGGCAGACAGACGATTAGTTAAAGTAAGGAAGACAAAATGCTGTGTGTTCACCTCTTGGCATTAGTTGAAGTAATTTTCTGGCATGCCAGAATCTTGTCTTCTGGAGCCCCAAATCTTAAGACCAAGCTTTCACAAATATTAAAATTTAAACTGATATTTAGTGCTTGTGAAAAGGTGGCTGCTAAAAGCACCTGAAAAGCCCTACAGCAATGTGAAGGTCATCCTTTTTAAATATGAGCTATGCCGTATATTAATTTAGCATAAGTTTTTCAGTTTTTTTTCCATGATCAATATCTTTCTGGAAGTCCACAAGAAAATAGATAAAGGTCAACTGTTACAGATTCACACGCGAGTAGCCTTGCTGCTGTAATAACACTGAAATCTGATTTACTGTGACTTCACATCTGTTTTCCTTCTTGTTATTCTTGAATCGTGATTCTTCTGTGAATTTACACTCATCTTGATCCCACTAGAATCACTTTTGCTATATGTAAGAGAAGGTAGAATCTTAAGAAGAACAACTTATTTTAAAATATCCCTAAATGCATTGTTTTTCTGCCTTGTATTTTTCTGGGGAAATAACACATTGTAAAAGTGCACAGAACCTTTAAAAGAACCTATTAAAAGACTAACTCTTGTTTCTTTTTTAGTTCCTTACCCACCTCGAAACATTTCTGTTCAGATTGTGCCAATCAACAGAAACAACTGGGAAGAGAACAGTGGGAATTTTGCAGAAGAATCATTCATGGCACCACAAGAAATCATAAGGAAAGAAAAGCTTAGCCATTTTTCTGACAACCCACCTGAAATTCCCACACCAAACACATCTGCAGCCTGGCTGGACTACCGCTATAACAGCACTGAGTATGAAACCACATCGCAGCCATACTGGTGGTCTAATGAAGCTGAGTCATCAGATGGTGAAGAGGAGTTTGTCAATGCAGTTTCCCGTGGTTACAAGGCAAATGATGTCAACACATCTGGAAAACTCATGCCAGAGCCCCCTTCCTTCCTTCCTGTACAAATGGTGCTGACCTGGTTACCACCAAGGCCACCCACTGCATTTGATGGTTTCCATATCAATATTGAAAGAGAAGGTAAAACAGATTCTTATACCCTTTACATACATCTTTTCTGTAATTCCATTGGTGGGCTGTCTCCTCAGAGCACTTTGTTAGATCTGCAGAATTTCTTGAGAAGTTTCTTGCATTGAATAGCATCTAGTTCTGCCTGGGCATCAGAAAACTAAGGGAGGATGGCTAAATCATAAATTCTCTGTTGTCAAACAAGATTTATACAGTTGTACATATTGCCACAGAGTTTACACTGCAGCTATCGTAAATCCTTTCTTGTATCAGAGACAGGAGAAATGAGCTGGCAGAAATTTGAGACAAAGAAGGTACATTATATGATGTACTACTTTTGTCTGCCACTGAGAAAGGTTCTCAGGGGGACCTTGACTGGAAGGGGCATGCAGAAAAGATAGTCTAGATTCAGACTAACAGTTGTTTCAGAGGAGAGCTACCAAATATATTCCTTAGGCCACAAGGAGGCTGTGGTGGAGAATGGTGAGACTTTTCAGGTAATGGAGCTACAAGAAAATATCCGTGTTGCTCAAAGATTTTCTGTTTTATGCAAATGGATTTTATTTTCTGAGGAGCAGTTTTCATAAGCCTTGCCACACTGAGGGGAATACTTTTTGCAGAGTAAGAATGCGGTAGATAGAAAGTTGGAAGCTCCTTTTCTTCCATGCTATGCTGGTTTTCGCTTGAACAGTCATGGCAACCTTATTTCATCATCCCTTCTATGGAATGAAAATTTGGCCTGAGTTTATTGTTCCTCTACACCTATACTGCAACCTTGGTCATTAATTACACTTGTGCTGATGGCAAGAAATAAAACTGCCCACATTCATTCCTTTTGGTTACCTTTTAATCCCACAACAGAAACAGTATTAGCATTTCTGATATAAATAATTTTCTCAGTGGCTGGAACCTTTCAAATTTCAATTAATTCACACTTCTTTTTTTCTCTCTGATTTAGAGAACTCCACAGAATTTTTGACAGTAAGTGAGGACATTCACAAATTTGTTGCTGAACTGAAAGAACCAGGAAAATATAAGTTGTCTGTAACGACATTTAGCTCCTCTGGCTCTTGCGAAGTTCGGGGAAGTCAATCAGAAAAAAACCTTAGCTTTTACATCAGTAAGTATCTCAACAAATTGGTCATTTTCTGCAAGATCAGTATAACTTTAATGTAGAGAGTTTGACCACTATGGCAGCTATGGCATCTGCTGCAGGATTAGAAGAGTCTGGTCTTCTGGAATTTCCTGTGTCAGAGAAGGAATTAGAGTGCAAATATGTTAAACATTATATCCTACCTGGATGGGCCCTCATCGTGCTTAGTAGAGCTAAGAACTGAAAGCAGGTGACATATTTGAGAGAGGCATTGTCTAATGTTCAGAACTGGCTCACTGAAACAGGTTCTCCACTTGCATCTTTCAAAGAGAGGATTTAATTCCAATAATTAAATTGGTGGCTATAGAGATTCTTGAAAATACTTAACTTCATTACTCCTGGAGGCATTATGTGCCAGATTAGGGACGAAGGGCATCTCAGGCTGAGAGTGTGGGAATTACACAATTAAACAGTGAATTCTGAAATTACATGGTCTCTGAGAGAACACGGGACGAATTACACTAGATGAAATATAATATTTCAACCTGCTGAATTCAGAGGAGAAAAAGTAATTTATTATTTCCCTGTAGAATCCTAGGGTTTCTTAACTGAAGATTTGGTAAAAGACAAAGCAATAAGACTGTGTAAAGTAACACCATAACTGACAATTAGATCAGCAAGTGAGATAGGTGTTTGTGAATTCACATTATTATCCTTCTAATGGCTTTGGTTATCTTTGTACCTTTTTCTACAAAAGGAAATAGATATAGCCTACAAAATGCCCATACAATGAGAATAGGGGAATACTTGCAGCAGCACACAATATTACATGTGGGAGGATAGTGTCTCCCCCAAGTCATGAATGTTGCAACGAGCCACAGTAGCTAAGACCGCTACATGAAAAGGAAATTTACTCATTAAGTACATTACTAACAAAAAATGTGTCTTTAGTAGCTCATAACATTTACATTACATTACATTTACTAACTATTTAGGCTTAAATTCATCATAATGTTTGACTGCATGTGTCTGAATTCCACTATCACTCCTATGTTTTTAATAACTTTATGGTTTAAAGAAAAAAATACTTGGAAAATAAAGAGGAAAGAAGAAACAGCACATGAGAGAAATGGTCTCTGCTTTTGTAATTTCACTGTCTTCTGCTTTTCTTTAGGAATAGTTGTTAGACAGCATCATTATATGGAAAGCATATAAGTATATATAAGTATAGAAGTACAACAAATAAATTGTGCAGTATTGCTTTTCGTACCCAATATTTTTCCATTTTACAAGGTGTGACTTATTTCCATTAAACAATATGTAATAGTGTCCTCCATGAAGTCTGCTGAGGACAGAAACCTGAGAGAAATGAGAAATTGTTAATCCAGAGTGTAAGTGTATAGATTTCTAGATTAAGGATGAAATTGAATTTCATTGGGTATAAATTATTAAGATATTACAGGAATGAAATTATACTTTCATTTTACATGTAACACATGAGAATGTTTGGGGTTTTGGCTTTTATCTCTCAGTTCTGCAAGCTTTTAGAACCAAATGAAGATTCTTGACAGTTTTCTTATTTATTCTGTCAAACACAAGATCCTTAGTATTTTAGATAGATTTTATATGTTTTTCTGGTTGTATGTCAAATCTGAGATGTCTACAAATACTCTTTAGGTTAAACTCTGTAGAATCACAGAATCATTTCGTTTGGAAGAGACCCTCAAGATCATTGAGTCTAACCATAAACTAACTCTGGCACTAAACCGTGTTCTTAAGAACCTCATCTATACTCCTTTTAAACACCTCCAGGGATGGTGACTCCACCACTTCCCTGGGAAGCCTGTTCCAGTGCTTCACAACCTTTTCTGTGAAGAATTTTTTCCTGATATCCAATATAAACCTCCCCTTGTGCAGCTTGAGGCCATTTCCTCTCATCCTCTCACTTACTACCTGGGAGAAGAGACCAACACCCTCCATGTTACAACCTCCTTTCAGGGAGTTGTAGACAGCAATGAGGTCTCCCCTCAGCCTCCTTTTCTCCAGGCTAAACAGCCCCAGTTCCCTCAGCCGCTCCTCATCAGACTTGTGCTCCAGACCCCTCACCAGCTTCGTTGCCCTTCTCTGAACTCTCTCCAGCATATCAAGGTCTTTCTTGTAGTGAGGGGCCCAAAACTGAACACTGGATTCAAGGTGGTGCCTCAGCAGTGCTAAGTACAGTGGCACAATCACTTCTTTAGTCCTGCTGACCACACTATTCCTGATACAAGCCAGGATGCTGTTGGCCTTTTTGGCCACCTGGGCACACTGCTGGCTCATATTCAGATGGCTGTCAATCAACACCCTCAGATCCTTTCCCACCAGGCATCTTTCTAACCACTCTTCCCCAAGCCTGTAGCGTTGCATGGGGTTGTTGTGACCCAAGTGCAGGATTCGGTACTTGGCCTTACTAAACCTCATACAAATGGCCTCAGCCCAATGATCCAGCTAGTCTGGATCCCTCTGTGGAACCTTCCTACCCTCCAGCAGATCAACACTCCTACCCAACTTGGTGTTCTCTGCAAACTTACTGAGGGTGCACTCAATCTCCTCATCCAGGTCATTGATAAAGAAATTAAACAGAATTGGCCCCAACACTGAGCCTTGGGGAACACCACTTGTGACCAGCCACCAACTGGATTTGGCTCCGTTCACCACAACTCTTTGGGCCCAACTCTCCAGCCAGTTCTTTACCCAGCAAAGAATGCACCCATTCAAGCCATGAACTGTCAGTTTCTCCAGGAGAATGCCGTGGGAAATGGTGTCAAAGGCTTTACTGAAGTCCAGGTACACAACATGCACAGCCTTTCCCTCATCCACTAAGTGGGTCAGCTTGTCATAGGAGGAGATGAAGTTGGTCAAGCAGGATCTACCTTTCATAAACCCATGCTGTGACTGGGCCTGATTACTTGGTGTCCTGTGTGTGCCATGTGATAGTACTCAGGATGATCTGCTTCATGATGTTCCCTAGCACTAAGGTCAGACTGACAAGCCTGTAATTCCCCACGTTCTCCTTCCAGCACTTCTTGTAGATGAGTGTCACATTTACCAACTTCCAGTCAACTGGGACCTCCCTGTTAGCCAGGACTGCTGATAAATGATGGAAAATGGCTTGGTGATCACCTCCACCAGCTCCTTCAAAACTTCTTCTCAGTAAGGGTGACAGAGCACTGGAACAGGCTGCCC
Source organism: Columba livia (assembly GCF_036013475.1). NCBI lineage: Eukaryota > Metazoa > Chordata > Aves > Columbiformes > Columbidae > Columba > Columba livia. The sequence goes on from NC_088602.1 coordinate 130,968,245, forward strand.
AGGGAGGTTGTGGAGTCTCCTTCTCTGGAGACATTCAAAACCCACCTGGACATGTTCCTGTGTGACCTCACCTAGACGTTCCTGCTCCAGCAGGGGGATTGGACTAGATGATCTTTTGAGGTCCCTTCCAATCCCAAACATACTGTGATACAGGTGAAACAGCATAAGCCACAGGCTGTTCCCTAGGGGCTGCCGTCTTCACTGCCTGTGGGCTGTGGAGATGGACAGCTGTCAGTCCAGCTTCTTTCACTAATAGTAAATAATCCCATGAATGAAGGGTATTTTGACATATGTGCCTCAAATGCGTAGAGTGGCTTGCTCACTTCTGGGACATGTCCAGGCCCCACAGGTGAATGGATAGAAGAGCTCACTGAAAAACCCCAGCACGTGACTGTGACAGTGCTGAGCTCCACTACTGCTCTGACATCTTGGACAGCATCGCAAGAGAGCAACACCAACAACACCATTGTGTCTGTGGTCTCCCTGACCTGCCAGAAACAAAAGGAAAGTCAAAGGCTTGAGAAACACTACTGCACTGAGGTAAGGGGCAGAAGCTGAAGCCTTTTCAAATACAGGAAAAAACTGCTAATCATTGTACTATTTGGGATTGCTGTGCCCAAGGGCATTGTCAGGCTCAGGACTGCAAAGCACAATGGTAGGTTGCTCCCTTCTGCAATCTACAGTAACACAGCTGATGCAGAGTGGAGAGGAGAGCACAGCATTCAGGAATGAATGTGTGCACTAAACCATAGTAGCGTTAAAACTTCATTTCTGCTGGACTTACTGTGGCCAATCCTTTATTCAAACTTACGAGTTATCTTGTACCCTTTGAGACAATTTTGTGGTTGTAGGCAAAATGGTGCCATATCATAATAACACTTAGACATATGCTGTAATCCATTTGTATTAAGCAAAGTATTGACTTGCATTATTATCATCAAACTAGCTTAAATTCTTTCTTAGATATTCTACATATGAATAGAGAACCCAGCTCTAAACTTTCTGGAAGTTTAAAGGTGGTCAGAAGTCAGATTTTCTTTTCACCCATAAAAAAAGATGTCAGGACTGGGAAGTAAACAGTAATTCAGACCACCTGTGATTTGGATGGACAACAATTCTTTACGGCTGCTGTATGGGAAGACTACATCAGATCCTGTGGCTATGATGGACCAATGGCATGAAGCTTCAATTAGAAAGAGATTTTTAGCCCTCATCTCAGTTACCTTACCAAGATGCTGATGAGTTTGTTTTCTGAGCAGTGCCACAACTCCTGTCTGGCTCCCTAAATGTGTGTGATGGAGGGGTCTGCAAAGGACAGTAGTGCTGTCCGTCCTGCTGCACACTTAGCTCACCCATGGGAATGGAAGGATACAGTTAACTTTTCCAGTAAATCCTCATCTCCTTCCACTTTTTGATTAGCCCTGCAAGTTAATACAGAGAGTCTGCATCCTTTAAAAATGTCTTTTAAAATGAAACTTTGTCAAAGTGTTTTAAGTTTTATTCCAAGAATGACTATGAACATTTGGAAGTGTCTTTAGATGGCAATTTGAGAATTGTTTTTCAGAATCAGCTTGTAATCTTGAGTTATTTTTCTTTCATTTATTAAAAGTGCAGTCATTACATCAGGAAGCAGAACAATACAATACATGATTATGAACCACAGATTATATACATTATATTATTAAAGTAAATAATACAAGATTAATCTACAAACTAAAAAAAAAAAAAAATAGAACCTAAAGCTAATCTGTGAATAAATAACATATCTGTAAAAGTAAATTCATGCTTATTGCAAGTGGGTAGAAATATCTAAATACAGTTATTTGTCATTAGAAATATTCACACCACCTCTAATCAAATTTTATCAGCTTATTATATCTGGAATTATTGTCTGTTGGTTTGAATTCTCCTTGACAAGCTGAAAAGGGCAAAATTCAGTGCAGAGTTCTATCCATTTCCGCCATTGTGCATGATTTAAAAGTATTTTAGCTTTCCGAAGCCACTATTAAAGACAAATTCCCTTCTTCACTAAATCTGTGCTGGCATTGCAATAAAACACCAGTGCAAATGTGGCTGCTATAGAGACTTTGGAAATGTTGCAAAAAAAATATTAGGAAATATCAGTCTGCAGTTCTACAAAGGGTGCATGAAGTCCTTTCCTCAAAGCCACTCTGTGCATTTGCTGTTAGCTGGCTATTCAGGAGATAAGGTTTATCATATTGTATCAGACCAGGAATCATTCAGTCAGGCATTCTGCCTCCAACTCTGACTGAATCCTGATGTGGCACAGCAGAAATGTTAATGGTGATGTTTCAAACTGAAACGAAAAATCACAATGTCCATTAGTCAGGTTTTGTAGTGCTGTGCAGGGGAGGTGAAAGAGTAATTCCTCTCTGATTTCACTGTGCAGTCACTTAACACATGGATTCAGAAGAAAACTTTCCCATAACGTTGCCTTCAGCTCACATAGCTGCAGATGAATCAGTTGGACGATGAAAAGCCTCAGGCTTTTTTTGAAAATACATGTTCTAAACACTCCAGACTGAATAACGTCACCTGAATATGAATAATGCAGCCTGAATATTTCAATAAACTTTGAGAGTAAGATAGAGTGGGTCTGCAGTGTGATAGCTGGCCTTATGCAGCAGGCCAGGTGTGATTTTCTGAGTCAGGTAGTTTGTCAAGTCAGTCCTGACCAGTTCCATAGTTTTGCCATTTGCTTAATAAATGGAGGGTTAGCCGCTGATGCCTTTTGTAACTGGAGTAGTTCAAGTACAGCCTCAATATTATTTTCATTAACCAAGAAAATACTTCATATCCAATGTGTTCCCCTCATATTAGGTAAATTCGAGCAGCAGCCTCATTGAAAATCTTGTCCCTGGTGCCCAGTACCAAGTTGTGGTTTACTTACGGAAAGGACCATTGGTTGGACCGCCTTCAGATCCAGTTACATTTTCCATTGGTAACCCCTGCATCTACTGTTTGAAATGTCTTTGTCTTGTTTTCTTTTTAAATATGTGTAGCATATTCATTAAGTCCTTGAGCCCATGGAGAAGTACAAAATTGTCATGTTAGTTATTTCAAATGTAACAAATGCTTATTGAGAATGTTTTTCTTGTATTGTCTAGTCCCTTACTGATGTGGGGAAAATTCTCCTTCAGTGGCAGATATATATTTCATGTTTAAATGTTATTACCAAACCTAACTAGACAGCCTCTATGGCCAGGATTCACACAGAGTGCCCCATGGAAAGAACTGTCTTCACCCTTGGATACCTGAATATATGTTGGTCTCTAGTAGTGCTTATGGTCTATGTAATTTAGGGTGGGAGTCACCTCACTCAGATGCAGCCAGCTGTGGTGCATGGAGAGATGTGGGCACTTTCTGGAGGTGATTCGTTCCCAGTATCTGATGAAGTGTGTGAAGACCTTTGTTGCACATGTGCTTTATGAAGGATGTAATGAGTCCCAGTCTGAAGGCCACAGTGCTAAGAGTCAGGAGAGCTAGCTTATCACCTACAGTACTACATGACCATCACCAGCTTCACTTGTGTATGCTTTGGATCTTGATGTTGTCTGCTTTGAGAACTAGGATAAGACAAACCCTCTGACACTGAAAGTAACATTTTCAAGAATGTGGTTTTATGGCCAACAGGCAGAGCTACTGCCTCCATGCCTCTAATTCAGGATTCCACAAGGCTCCTAAATAAAGAGTCCCTTAGGATAGAATTTAGTATCTTTTAGTTTCAGTAACATTTATTTTCTTAAGGTTAACACTTTAACAAAACATATTAGGATGAGAAAGGGCAAAGAGAAAAACATTCAATGTATAGAGTTGCACTTGCAAAGGTATATCTAACCAGAGTCACCTAGCTTCTCCTTTTGACAAATAGTCTGCATTGTGTGAGAACAGGTGGCTGAAAGCTAGAGGTCTTCAGTGTTGTTTGTTCCGCTTCCTCTCTGTGGTGTAGGGAAGAAAGTGAAACAAAAAACCACAAAGTTAACCTGTTAAGAATTGAACACTTAAATGAAAGAAAATATGTGGACTAGTGAATATGGTAAGAGCCTTTTCATTCTAGGCAATATCTCCTTATATATTTTCATAAATTGGATCAGAATAAAATCTGAAAAGCGAGTATGGTATATTTCAGCAAAGGAAAAAATAGTAAAAATATATATGATTTATTAGTATTGTCTCTATCACTGGACATTTTTTACAAATGCTTTTACTTTTGTTTCTTGCTGTAGTTACTTCAGAAATATGCACAATTCTGTTTTCACTGGAGAAAGTAAAATAATATATTCCCAAAGTAAATAAGTTCCTTCATTTTCTCCACTTTTGTGTGGCCCCACAACCAGAAAAGATTCTCACTAAACTCAAAAAGGCAATCAGTTTCTAAACAAAACACCTCATAGGTTTCTTATTACAAAGGGGATGTTTTTTTATGGAGTAAAACCACAGTCATATGTGTTTTAATTTCATAACAGTATCTTGAATTTGACACGAAAATAGTAGAATTGCAAAACAGTTATATGAAATTATCAGTAGTGTTTAATGATGAATTAAACTGAAATAAGGTAAAATACACCTTAAAAAGTGTTCAGTTCTCACCATGTTTATCCTAAGCCTCACTTTTACTGGTGGTTATTAAGACTTTAGAGAAAGCAAAGAAAAAATGTGATAAATGATTTATGAAAGGAAAGGCAATCGTGTTAACATGGGCTGAAGTAATCAGGGTGCTGGTCTTGGCTCTGGCCCAGTGTGCAATAGCTGGGGCCATGCAACTCTTGCAAATGTTAGCAAAGTACTTATTTGAGTAGCCTCAGTTAAGTAATGAAGAATAATTGCTTTCCAGACAAGTGAGGGTTGCGGAAGCTGACATTTTTCAAATCACTTGACTCCACTTTCTCAGTGTCATCATCTGTGAGGCAAGAGTAGCAGTACATGAGAGTACCTTTAGATTCCTCAGGGAAGGATAGACATAAAAACTGATATTTCTTGTAGTCTTTATCTTCTTGAAGTGTTATGGATTTTGATGCTTTTGTTTTTGACCAACTTGAAGTATCTCCTAAAGAACCTGATTTTCAAACTAGAATGTAACCCTCTATTTTTAAAATATAAAGCCCTGAACTTCATCTCAAGCTAAGCAGCCAAAACAAAGTAGCCTGTAGTCATTTCTGAAAAAGTAGATATAACAAACTGGAGAACAAATGCTGAAAAAATTGTCTGCTTGTGATAAGGAAGCTCTTCGAAATTAAAGTCAGGAACAAACCAGAAATAGGTAGAACTTGGTTAAGGAAAGGTTTTATATAAAAATAAAGAATATCTGATAACACACACATTATTAACCACAATTTCTGGTTTATAGTGCCCACTGGAATAAAGGATCTGACGCTTTACCCTTTGGGACCTACTGCTGTGGTTTTGAGCTGGAACAGACCTTTCCTTGGGGTGTTCAGGAAGTACGTTGTAGAAATGTTTTACTTCAACCCATCAACGATGACCTCTGAGTGGACCACCTACTATGAAATAGCAGCAACTGTCTCCTTAACTGCCTCCGTGGTAAAGTGACCATTACTGACTATTGCTTTCCCATGGCTGTGTGGCCCTGGAACCTGGTGACATATTTTTGCACAGCCTTTCACCCATGAATATGTATATATGCCTCTAAACCTGACACATTTTTCCAGGCAAAGCAGAGAAAATGGCCAGGACGCTAGAGGCGTTTTCTGTTCTAAAGTAAGGGAATGCCAGCTGAAGCATGCTGAGTTTTAAGCAGAGTGCTGAGATAAGAGATGAGCCTCTTTTTTGTTGACAAATGGGCATGTTCAGCAAGTCCGGAGGCACCTTCAGTTTGTGGGTCAGTTTGCCAGTCTAGACTTCGAAAATTTCATCTTCTCCTTGGGAGGAGTAGTCCAAAGCCCTATCAACATAATAAATATTGATAATACGGACTTGGGGCTTGCAAGCTAGACATGAAGTATGCCATTTGAAAAGCTTAACTGCAGAGATGCTCTTGTGAAAATAACCTTCATGTTTCTGACACTACAAAGACTTATGCTAAGATTTCAGCTAGGTGGAGACTGGTCTCTAGAAAAACACATATACGCACACATATCTTTGCAGAAATAAAGTGAAATTTTCTTTTTCCTTTTCATTATTTCCTAGAGAAGGTGAACAGATTTTATTCAGACTTTGCTGTAGCACGAAACACCAAGCAATTTTAGCTGCAATTAGTTTCTGAGAAAGTTATGAGTATGCAAAAAGGATAGCAATAACTTTTGCTGCTTCTGAGAGCCACAGTGATTTACTGTAATCAATTTGCATAATAACATTTGTGGAGTCATTTTGGCTACAGCATCTTAACTGTAATTGGGTACGTGACTGTAAATCTAGCACGTAAATCACCAGGGAAATTTAAAAAAAATAACTTACCAAATGAGTAATTAATAGCTTATAACCATGACTCAGCACAATTAGATTAATATCTGAGTCATCCTAGTCATCTTAGAAGTAATGCCATCTTTCAGAATTAATGTGATTTATTAGAAAATGAGATTATATTGTCCCTTACTGTTGCAAATGTTTAAGGATGACAAAAAAAAAGGCCACTGCAAACAGCAGAGGTTTGTAAAAATAGCAGTTTCTAATTTGTTGAAAGTTTTCATTATTTGTTTACTTTTATTTTGAATGTTAAAAGTATTATGACGCTTTTCATTTAAACATAAGATTAAATAACTGAAGTGTTTTGTGATGACATTGGAAGTATTTGAATTTTAACTTAAATATCACATACGATATTATAATATGAAATATGTTGCATTTCATACCTCATTCATATCTCATTTGTATTTATATATAATTTGTTTCATAAGTCATTCATGTTTCATATTTCATTTATAAGAAGTGATAATACAAAGTGAAATACACTTTGGAAATTGGAAAAAATAAGTCTTTTGAAGTGACAATATCTGAGTCAGAAACATTGTTTCTAATTTATCCTTGAACTCTGTTTAATTGAAACAGAAATGCCTACATTTTCCAGGTCAATATTCTGCCTTCACCAAATCAGAATTCTGCAATGGAAAATCACTCTGCAGGAATCATTCCTGCCACCCTGGAAGTCAATGAGAGGTCCTCATGGTGCGCAGGACCTGGGACCATGTGCACATGGATGAGAGCAGAGCCACCACAACTGCGTTTGCTCTCACTACACAGATAAATTGAAATCCTAAAATAGAGAGGTTTCCACTGGAGTAAGGAGTAGGAGCTCAGTAAAATGGTCCCATGTGTAGGCACTAGATTTATAAATATTGTCATGTTTTATAAGTCACGCCTCATGTTAGTGAATTTTGTCCTGAGATGCTGTTTGTCTTTCGTCACTTTACAGAGAATAGCTAACCTGCTGCCTGCTTGGTATTACAATTTCCGGGTCACCATGGTGACTTGGGGAGACCCAGAGATGAGCTGCTGTGACAGTTCCACCATCAGCTTCATAACAGGTAAACAGCCACCTGAAAAGACTGTGGAATTGCTGAGAAGATCTGACTTAGATGTTGCATTTCACCTTCACATACTGTGAGTTAGGGTATTTAACAGATAAGTGGGATTTTTTTGTGTGTTTCATTTTATTTAAGGAAAGCTCTGAGGACTGCTTTAAATGAATATCTGTAATTTTCCTACGTAAAGCCCAGTGTTTGATTACTCTGTTCCAGTCCTTTCCATCAGCTGAATGCATGGCTCCAGCAAGAGCAGTCATCCTGCTTGTCTTTTATGACGCTGTATGTTTTATACATTAAGCAGTTAATAGGTAAATAAGTAATCTGAATTCTTAGGTTTGGTAATATTGTGAAACATTTTTCCATATCTTTTCAATGTTTACAGGTGCTTTTTCCTCCTTTTCCCCATTCCCAGTAATCCAGAGATCAGACCATGACTGTACCTTAGCTAACACAAAGTAGCGTTATGCACTCCTAGACAGACCAAGTTCAGTAGCACATTGTTCTTGTCCTCTAGCTTTCCTTTTCTGCTGTTGGGTTTTGTGGTTTTGTTGTTGTTGGTTTTGTCTGGTTTTGGTTCTTTTTGTTGTTGTGGTCTGTTTGTTTGTTGTTGTTGTTGTTGTTTTTTCTTTCCCACAGTAAGGAGAGAAGGGTACTCCTCTGATCAAGGCACTGCACCTACACTGGGTAGACTGGCCTTGGGAAACTGTGGTGCTGGCAAATCATTCATAATCCAGATTCTCAACTGCAGTAAATTGATATAACCACATGGATTGCCCTTTACCACTTGGGACTGGCCTTGCATTTAACACACTCTGTTGTCTCCTGTCAAATACTTTGGGTTTGAATCTTCAATGTGTCAAATAGATTAGCGTAGAGGGAACAGCATACAAAAGGTCCTTTTAGTGCCTTGCCACACGTTCCTAGCATCCAAGCTGGTTAAGCCAATTTCCTTATTGAATCATTTTGCTTTTATACACCACTATTTAGCTCACCTTGCAGAAGGTGATTGAAAGCACTAAATAATGAGAAATTCTGACCTTTCTCCAATGTATCAGAAACTCAAAGCACCCACTGGTGCCCTGTGAAGGGTCTCCAGGGATATTGGTTGTCCTTAGGAATCAATCAACTTTTCTGTAACACTGTAAGGACCAAATTTTCCAGCTGTTTGCTGCTGTATGAAGGGAGAAATGTCTTTTCCAACTGATTTGGGTACCAGGTTCAGCGTTTTATAGTGGAAGTGTTCCAGTGGGGCCCTCATACTTAATATTATGTCTGTAGAAACCTGCAGCAGAAATTAGGGATATTAAGATTGTTGTAAAATATAAGCCATCGTCGGGTCAGTCTGGGTCTCTATATGGGGAAAGACTGCTGTTAGATGAAAAACAGACCAACTCCTTAACTAGCAGATGTAGATAAAAATCAGAAATAGATGAATCTCTTAGATAAAATCATCATTGGCAAAACCTCTCTTCAAAAAGGTCATCTGGTCTTAAGTAAAATATCCAGAACATATCCATTGCAAAGTTTTACCAATTCCTCTTATTATCAAAGGTTTATCCTTGCTTGTGATCTGAATTTTTCTAGTTTTAATATCCAGTCCATAATTCTTGCTACAGTTTTCTCTTATTGACTGAAAAGACACAAAGCTTTTTTCCCCTCTATACAGAATTCAGTTTCACTCCTTCCTGTTGATAAATTGCTTCCATTGAACTCTTCAGGTGCTCTCACAGTAAGGCATTTTTTCATGTTACTTTTTCCCCACTCTGCCTCTTTGATTTTTATCGTCTTTACCAAAGTACATGAAAACTGAAAGTGTAATATCAGCTTGCTGAATACTCCTAGAGAGGCAAAATCAACTCTCTATTCAATCCTCTCCTGTTCGTGCATCTAGATGATTGCATTTGCTGTGGCATCACACTGCAGGTCTGTGTTGATTCGCTTTTATTCTGTGGCTTCTGACTCCTTCCTAAGGTAGCTGCTTTCCATAATTTATCATCTGGGAAGTGCTGTCTGCATGCTGTTTTCCTAAAGACTCAACCATGCACCTGGCACTTCGAAAATAATTTCATTTTAACAGGCCCAGCATAGGGGCCAATAATACAAATCACAGCCCTGTCCAAAACCTCCACTCCCATGCAAGTTGCCATGTTACTTGCATGGTTCATCAGTGGTGCTTTTGATTAAAATGTTAAATAGCCATGAGCCAGATCACAGCACTTTAAGGGAAGAGTCTTAAAGAAATCTGATTTGATCAAATTCCAAATGCTTGTTAATAGATGATCACCATTGATTGTGAGTATTACATATGCTCCTGTCCTCTGATTGCCTTATTACTTGAAATCTCTTCAGCTTTGTCCAGGGACTGCTGTCAGGCTAGCTTGCAAGAAAGTAGCATGCCAGTTTTTCATGTCTGCAGGTTTGAAATATCTCTCCCAAGTGGGTGCTGCCTTTTCACTCTTTCAAGTTACCAGGGGTCTGCAGAGTTCTTTATCACCGTCAGCCTCTTTCTTTCCAGAGAAGGAATAGATGGTTTTATGGAGCATTTGATTCCATTCTGTATCATTCTGAGCAACCCTACCTCTCCTGCAGGGATTGCCAGGCATTGAAACAAAAAATACATCCAAACCAAACAAGCAAACAGAAACATTTTGAAAAACTAAATAGAAGTTTTGTCGTTTTCTTGACAGGACAGCCTAGAAAGGACAACTAGAAAGCCAACCTCTGCAACTGGAACATAAGCTTGATTTTTTAAAACAAAGCAGAGGGATCATCTGACAGTTTGGGACCACACCTTGCAGCAAGCTCAGGGCAGACAAACCATTTCCCTAACGCAGGATCCCACTGCTCCTGTGGTGTCTATAACTAGGCTGGGGCTTTACTGAACTGCAATACCTAGAAGGAAAAGAATATTAGAAGAGATCATATGATATAGGCCTCTCTCCCATGACAATTGTTCACGTGTCCCCAGGAGAACGGGGAAGATTTGGGGGAGCCCAGAGACTTATCAAAACCAGCATTTGTTCTCTCAGGCTCCTGCAGCAACAGTTGTATGCGGTTGTTTTAACACAGGGAGAGGTTGTGTCACTCACTACCAGTGTTGCTGTGGTGACTAATGAGTTTTTAATGCCACATGCTGTAAACAGCTGGATTAAGACAATCATAAGCACTTCAGACCACCAACATTTTCTTTTACAATAAGAATGCTTTTAGCTTTAGAAAAGAAAAGAGAGTAAGAAAGACAGGCTGTTAGTGTTGGTGAGTATCACCACGTCTGTCCTTGTGAAGCTGCTGGTGGTGAGGTGAATGCTTTCCATTGTCACTTTGGGTCAGCAACAGGAGTTAAATTCCTACAGCCTCTCTGTGCCACTCAGCTCCCAGTGGAATATAGTGCTAGGGGAGTTGAACAAGCAAGCCCTGGCCCTTAGTCTCATTTCACATATTCTGCATGTTCATTGCCAGATACCTGAAGCAAACAGCTGTGTGAACATTAAGAAAGAAAGCATGTCATCAATATTTAGATATAGGAGGAAATTATTATTAATGTATAGGATTCATGCCAGTCATGACTTTAAAGTGTAAGGAATACACAGTCCCTGTGTAAGGACAGACTGGGAACTTCAGAAGTTAAAAGAAGCATTACTTTAAAGATTTCGTACTAAATAAGCTTGCTTCCTCTCAGCAGCATAAAAGGGCATTTTCAAGATTAACTTGAGGGAGTAGTCTTACTAAACGTTTCTAAATGGCTTTAAATTGTCTGTGCAATATATTTGCTGCTGTCCTCAGCCATTACTTCAGTAAATCTGTTTGCTAAGGCATCTCAATGCGGAAGTCACAGAAGCCTTTGTGAAAGTAACAGTGACATCTTGTGGCCCCATCAAACAGATCCAGACTCCAAGTCCATCTTGCATTTCATCTCTGCTGCTGGCACCAGGGTTCTGCCAAGGAGCGCGGTAGGAAGGGCCCCAATCACCAGGCAGCCACATCTGAGCTGCCTTTGTACAAACACTCTGGGCAAAACGGGGCTCATGCAGAGGAAAATCAGTCAATCCGTACCATTTTCCATATGGTGCTCCTAAGAAACCTACCAAGCACACAGAATTGTACATTTCACTGTTTCATCCAGGTTATCCAACTGATATCACTTTGAGAGGGGGTTGTGATCTTTACTGATCTCTAGCTTACATTTTGGGTCTCCACTCCATTTTAACTTAAATCCTAATTGGGGACTCACACCTCCAAATTCGGCAATTAAGGTGACCTGATCAACTATGCTTCCTCTGCAGTAACAGAGGGGCACCTCCAGGAGGTACTTCTCTTACTCATCTTAAATACTTGTTTTAGGAGGCGTTACTCTGGAGGTTGCTGTCTTTCCACTTGGGCTGCTCAAGGAGCCAAGAACTTGCTGGCAGCTCCAGTGCAAGACAGGCCATTGAAAAGGGTGACAGGGCTGTGCTGGGGCAGCTGGAGCTGTGCAGTGCAGGGGACAGCAACAGGGAGGAGCTGGGTGTGTGGAGGAAGAGGATGGAGTACAGCTGCTTCACCTGATGCCTGATAATGTAGCTATCATATGCCTGTAGACTAGATGGCCATCTGCTGACAGCTGCCTTCTGTGGTGGTGGCCATAACTGTTCATGCAAAAAGATGTTCTTTGGAAAACTGAAGGTTTCGAGCTTTTCCTCCTAGGAAGATGCAAGTGTAGTGGAGAGAAGATAGTTTTTTTCCTGTGGAAAAGCTATCCAAATTATTAATTGTGACAAGTCTTCTTTATTTCTCACTGACTGTCATTTTTTTGAGTGCTACAGCACAGTGAAGCAATATTTGAGGCTTTTAACTTGACCAAATTCCACTTATAAACAATGACCCAAAAAATGGCCTGTATCAGCCAATAGCTTCATTTTTTTTTTTTTTTAATCTGAAAGATTGCAGACAGAAATGTTCTCAGTGAGGGTGCCAGAGCACTGGAACAGGCTGCCCAGGGAGGTTGTGGAGTCTCCTTCTCTGGAGGCATTTAAGACCTTCCTGGATGCCTTCCTGTGTAACCTCATCTAGGTGTTCCTGCTCCAGCAGGGGGATTGGACTACATTCTGTGATTCTGTGATTCTGTGTATTTGTTCCTAGTATTTCCCAGGTCAAATGCCAGTTTTTATTTCTTTCTGCTAGTCCTCAAGTGCAGATGCTTTTATTAATTCTTTTCTGCTGTCTTTGTGTTACTCTCTTCCCAACAGTATCCTGCAGAAGTTTTTATTAGGCTTGGTAATCAATTGTGGTAGACCCTGTCTGTAACACATTTGACACCTTTTTTCAGCACCAGTGGCGCCCAGGATTACCTCTGTAGAATATTACAACCACCTTTTGTATGTCACCTGGACCTATGGAGGAGATGGTACTGATCTTTCACATTCCAGGATGCTACATTGGATGGTCATTGCAGAAGGAAAGAAAAAAATCAAAAAGAGTGTAAGTATGCATGGAGAAGGTGTCGCTCATTTATCTTTTTTGTGTATGTGTGTTCTTGTGTTTTTTTGGCGTTTTCATTGTTTGTTTTTTTTTGTTTTGTTTTGTTTTGATTTGTTTTTTAGCTGAGTTGATAAGTTTGTATCATTAAGATTGGTAGAAGCCCATTCAGTTAAAATTGTTTCACAGTGTTAGTGTGCACTTCTAAACACTCAGACTCTCACAACGGTCAGGGGACAAAATGATTCTGTGGTGATCCAGCAAAAGTGTTGTTAATTTAGGTGAGAATTTTAACATAGCTTATAAACTTCTGAGCTGCAGACAGTAAAACATAACGGGTATTTTTTGGTGAACAGACATGGTCTTTTCAATTTGTACTTAATAATAACCAGACGACACTACTGGCTGATTTTTTTCGTTTGCTTAATTGAGACCAGGTACTGTCACTTCCCATGTTCTGACTTTATCAAACAGATAAATTAGGTGCTTTTCATTTTGTGTTTGAACACAAGTTCCACTAACTGAGGGGACAAGAATTTCACCCAGAATGTGTGCACTTTCTAGGAAACTTGCCGGATGTTAAGACATGTTGTCGGCATATCCTCTTGAACTCTTCGAGCATATTTTAAAATCACTTAGAAAAGGAAATCTGGAGTTTCCAATTATGAATTAAAGTCATGCTGCACAAAGTTACTGAAACACATGTTTAAGCTGAAGCGTGAAAGCAGCCCCTGGACATACAGTGAGAAATATTTGAAACAGTGGTGGAGCACTGCAGTGCACCAATGTTTGCAGCCAGGAATGATGCTCCATATAGCCTGTGGCTTGTGACTCTCTTTTACACTGCTACTGATTTTTTAATCTTTGTCAGGGAGAAAGTGTCCGGTCTTTTTCAAAGGGAAAGGTTTCTCTTCTACAGCTGAAAACTCCACAGATGCTGAATTAAGAGTGGATTTTCAGCATAAGCACAACTTTCTGTTTGGATTTTTATGAAGCACAGTAGCTTTCATTGGATTCCTAGTGGCTGTAGGAGTGCACCCATCTGGAGCTTCTTGCAGCATTAATCTAATTACATGATTAGTAAAACTGTTCAAAAACATGACATTTCTGAACAGCAGGAACTTCCAATGTTTTTATCTTTTTTTCAAACAAGGAAGAATACTAAACTTTTTTTTTTTTTTTCCTACAAATAAAATATTCTAACAATGGAACTCTAAAAAAATTGTGCTGTGATATCCCTCTCCTCTCTTCCTTCCCGAAGTCATGTTCTCTGTAATGTTATTATTCTTCCAGGAAAAATCTGATTTCTATGCCATTCAACTTCATTGAATATGAAAACCTTGAATTAAGTAAATATAAAGGTTGACTACTACATTAAATTAAAATTAATACTGAATATGTAATTTTAGCTTAAACAGAAGATTAAAACCAGAGGGTATTAACAACAGAGTATATCTGCAATTCAAACTTCCAAGCTTTAGGAATCATAGAATCGTAAAATAGTTTGGGTTGGAAGGGATCTTCACAGTCTTCAGGGACATCTTCATTTATCTCTAGTTGCTCAGGTAATGTCTTTAGAAACATTTGTCTTTATATTATTTTCAGAACGGGGGAACCCATAAAGAATTCTTTAGGAAATTCCTGCAACAACCTGTTGTGGTCCTGCTCATACCCGTAAATATAGGTGCATGCTTGCAAGCATCAGGGTGTGCCTGTTCTCTTAAGCTCTGTTTAGTCACTTTCAGAAATTATTTCCTTTAAAAACCATACTATATTGTAATCTCTTTATCTGATTTACTAAGATTGTTAAGATTGTTGTTATGGTCAATTTTTTGTGGGATTGTTAAAATAAATGGGCAATGATGGCATTTTTCTTCCTGCTGTTTGTGTACTTTCCAAGACTCTCTAGAAGATGATAGTTTTTAGAGAAGTGGTGAAAATGATGTACATAGTCCTGTTAGTCTTTATTCAGAACTGTCTGTCCCTCTTGGAACTAAAAACATCAGCCTGAAAATTAAGTGATTATGAAAACCAGCATGAGATTCCTGATTGTGCCCTTTGTCAGGTAGTCTATAAATGCTCTGAAAACAGTCTGTTGCAGTAGCTGAGTTCTACATCCTCCTCCATGACCCTGGAGAAATGGGGAGCTTACCCTTAAAATAACAGGAAGAAGTTATTCAAAATGTTTTGAAGCTCAGTTTTGGATCATAGGTGGTTAGAAACTTGCAGATGACTGAAGTTATGCCCTGAGGTCTATTATCAAGTCAACAGGTCTCCAGGTAGGTGTTAGACCTGCCCAGCTAGATTTAATTTGCAGATTCTTAGGATATAGAAAGTCTTGCCTATATGTGCCCTGCGTATTCTTCTCAGAGATATCTGATCTTATTTAAATTCCTCTAACATCGCAATGGACTCATACGTGGTTTGGTTAACTTTTTGCACAACTCAAAAAATCTAGATGCAAGAGAACTCTTATTGGTGTGAGGGAGAGTTTCTTCTTTAAATTTTCACTGGTCATACAGAAAATACAGCTTAAGATTGTCTTCTCTCTGCATTGTCATATTCTGGTGAGCATTACAGCTTCCCACTGTTGGTGTCAGTGGGAACTGGCTCATGTAGCAAGTCTAGAGTATGTAGAAGATATCTGCTGTGATGCACAGAACTTCCTTTGTAGTGTATTAAGTGACCATACTAATTTTGCAAGAAGGATATCTGATTTGTGTCATATTTAACAGTTGGTGTTGTTAATTATTGTAGGTAACACGCAATGTGATGACTGCAGTGTTGAGCTTGCCTCCAGGAGACATTTACAACCTTTCAGTAACTGCTTGTACTGAAAGAGGGAGCAATACTTCCGTGACCCAGCTTGTGAAATTGGGTAAGAAAGGCTTGTTTGTAAATTATAAACACACTCCTTCTCTCATTTAACTGTAAAAGTAACTCTGTCAGCAGACTCAGCATTTTCTTTGTTTCACTGTCATGTACCTGTGACCACATTTCTTTTGCAAAGCTATAATTTTCACCTCAACTTGCTGTGAAGATTGTCTCATTCCCATATGTGAAGCTGCTCTCCTAAAATAGTATTACTCAAGAGGACCAAGAGTGGGAGAATCTGATTGTAAGTGGAAGTAGGAGAGTGGAAATCGCTTGATGCCTCTCTGGGAGAACAACTTTGCTTCGTATTTGCTTTCCTAAGATAATGAACACGGGTATGTTTTGAGAACAGTGAGTCAGGCTTCACAGCCAAACCTTTCAATTCAAAGAAAAACCTTCCTTGTTTTTGACAAGCCAGTTTCTGGATCTGTACTCTGCTACCTGGTCTGATTTCCTGTCTCCTCTGCTCTCTCCATGGTTATCTCCATAATCTTCCAATGCCAAAAATGTACCCTTAAATACTAAGCAGTGACAGTACTCTTTACAAAACCAACCAGATTCATTGCTGTGGAAACCAGCATCATTCTAAGAGAAATATATTTGTAATCTACTCAAAGAAATGAACAAACAAAAAATACTTCAGAACTTCATCCTTTAGGTAGGACTTTAAAATATATCTTTCTGCCTAATGTCTTCCTTTACCTGTGAGGAAGACTGGACACCATACCATTATATCTGAAGAGATTTTACTTCGCATTTGCACACATGTAGAATTTTTGAGCCTTAGGTACCTAAAACTGTGAAATTTTAAAGCGTGCCTAACTGCTTTTACAGGCATTAACTCCACTGTGAGGGTGGGTAAAGAAGAGTTAGTAATTTGAAACTAGATTATCTTCTCTACACGCATAATAAACCTTTCCTGAGTAACAGTGAAAGAAGTGAATTTAAAGGACTCCATAACTTCTAATTGAATTAGAGAACTTGAAGCAATCATTGTCTATTCATCTTTCTCAATACCTTTTACTGAACTCTCTTAAACAGCGCTGGGACAAGCAGTAGAACCATAAGAATCTGAAGGTCTTCCAGGTCTTTTCACCAAAGGGAATATTTAAAAGATGTAGACAAATTCCATAGATTTTCCTCTTCCCTGTGCAAGTCCTGTCCACTGTTTTCCCCATAACTTGTGTCTGCATGGAGTTACATGCATGTAGCTATTTGCTCCCAGGACTGAGTGGGTGGAATTGTGAGGGTGAGCATATCCCCTGCACTGCCATTGTCCAAATATTTTAGGGGAGAATTTAAAAATATCAATTAACTTTCTCTTTCAGACAGGTCCGCAAGTGCCACGAATTACTCATGTTGTATACCCTGCAACCTAGTTGTATCTCCTTGTTCTTTCCAAGCTCTTATTGAACTGGTATAGTTATTTTGGTTTTGCTCTTTCTTTACCAATAATGAGAAGGTGCAATTAATTCAACTTTGATAAATCACTTCTAGACTTCTGAGTGTGGGGTTTTTGTCAGTTGGGTTTTTTGGTTTTGTTTTTTCTTTATCCTGTTTTCACTTTGAATAGACAACACTAAGGATATTTTACCAGAGGTTTTCCTTCTCTCTGTTTCTGAGGGAGCAATGGGAGTTGTAATTAGCAGTAGTGGGAACTGAGTCTAAGTGATAGACGACTCAGCACTTGGCAGTCACTTAAGCATTCCTGCCAAAAATTCTTCCCTCCATGATGTTTGCTTCATCCTGGCAACTTTCCACTTGCAGAAAAATCAAGCCATTTGCTGGAGGCAAAAGGATTTGCTTGGGATGATGCCCAAATGCAAACCTCATATTTTAATTGATGCCATTTTTTACCTGGAGTGAGGCATGAAATGTGTTTCTGAATCCAAGAGCAGATATATGGGTGCAATTGAGGGAGAAAGATGTTTTCCTATGTAGTTCTGGGACAACATGTGCACTGCAATCCCCGTGATACAGAAGAAGCCATGTGAATGTGCCTACCCTGCTATCCTTACTGATCTCCCTAATGCCAATATAAACTTGGCAGCCTCCAACCCTAGAACACTGATCTGATTGTCTGAGGATCAGATATGTTTCCAAAATGTCTATAACCACTTGTGCAAGTCCTTTGTGAAAAGTTTTTTGTGGTGGACCATACACATCACATCCAGGCTCCTATGACATCTCACAGAATAAGAATGATAAATTATTTGTGAAGGGAAAAAATAAGAGCGAATGTCGCCGTACATTGTGCATTGCATATAGTGTATCAGGATCTTGGAATCAGGTCAGTGTTTGAGAATGACAGCTTTCATTAAACATCCATAGATTAGGAAATCTGAAAACTCTGGAGAACAGCCTGGAAATGTAAAACCCAAACTTAGCATTCTCTGAAAACAAACCAAAGGAGCTCAGGATCCCTGAAACGTTGAAGGCTAGAGATTGCCAATACCTATTGTGTGAAATCATCAGGAAGAAAATCAGGATCAAGCCCTGGTCTTTAAATGAACTTGGGGAAGAAGTACATCTTGTAACACTGTGCCTAGGAGGTTCCATCTGGTCCCTGCTTCTCAAGGTTTCCCCTGCTGTTGTTCTGTGCTTTCTATACTTCAAGTTCATTTGGGCAGGTCTGCAGTGAGGGGTGGCCTCTACTGGAGATCAGCATGGCCTCCTACAGCTTGCTGCCACCCAGACATGGCTGTTCATGGGCTGGGAGGTGGCCCTGGATGGGACAGCCAAAGCTGCCCCGTGCAGGGCCTGGGCCAAGGGGTACAGAGCCCCATCTGTGTTTCATAGTATCTCTGATACCATCACTCCAAGGAGACCCTTCATATCCATCCTATCACAGACCTTTCTCCTCCTCGCCAGACCGTTGTATGTGTTTGTCCATTGTCAGTTGATCTGCCACAACAGTAAAAAAATCAAAGCAATAAACTGAAGACTCGTGAGATCTGGACCTCTGCATTCAGTGAGGAGAGAAAATACCTGTAGCTAACTGAAACCAGTGTAGATCCAACAGACCTTAAATGTTAGCCTGGAAAAAATAAAGAAGACTACAAGATTTTTTTTTAAAAATGCTAATTGACTAAATATTTCTTCTGTGATAATTATTTAAATCTAGATGGCCTTTGCTTGTGGCAATCTGCTTCCTTATCATCTCCTGGGCCTGGCCATGTGAAGAAAATCTTTCTCAGGCCAAATGTGTTGCTAACAGGTGGACAGCCATCTTCTGCAAGAGCTTCTGCTAATGTCATTTTATTAATAGGATACGCTGATCAAACAAGGGCTCTGTTGAAAAGGGAAGTGAAGTAATTATCCAGCTGTCCAAATAGAGAGCAATTTAAATACAGAAGGAAAACCAAGACACTTCATCATCTTCCCATTTTACAGTGGCAGTTTATCATCATGAGAGGCAGGGCTTTACACTGGCAGGCTTTATCTGAAGGAAATGAAAGACAGAAGGGTATCAGGCACTGCTTTCATATTTGTGCAAGGCTTCCTCTTCTCAGTCATCTGGAAACTTAAAGATAAGCTTAATAAAAGGAGATTTTCTCTTAACCAGAACCAGCTCCTCCAAAATCACTGTTTGCTGTCAACAAGACTCAGACCTCTGTGACTCTGCTGTGGGTGGAAGAAGGAGTGGCTGATTTCTTTGAAGTCTACTGCCAGCAGGCTGGATCTGGTCAGGAAACAGAAGTCCAGGTATGTAGACGTCTCTTCTTTGGTTTCTGCTCTTCATCTCTGAAACTGAGACTGGGCCTTCTGTCTTTCTTGTTTGGTGTCTGCAGCTTAGCATCCGTATGTGAAGCCCAATGACATTTTATACTCAGTACAAAGGTTAGATCACTAAGCCAAATGTGGTAAGGTAGTTCAGAATTAAATCTTTAAAAGCTAAACTGCTAAAGCATTTCAAATACTAAAATATTTCATTATTTTGCAATATTAAAACTGTCTTATATCTTTTTGACAAGATTATAACTAGTTGGACAGAAGCTACAGGCACCCAACAGAGTGTTAGTCTTCAGCTACTCATGAAAATGGATCCAATATATTGTGCAAAACCTAAAAGGCCACAAAACTAAGGGAATGTCAATGGGCAGGAATGGAAAAATGGTCAGGTAGCTTGATAAGGTATGGCAAAACCAGGCATATTTAGATGCCACAAGATCTTTTATTCCATATTTAATTCTGTCTGGTTTACTTTATTCCTGGTTTTGAGAACTGTTAGCTGAAGTTCAGTAGGACCTTCACTGCTATTCAAAGAGTACCTTTATACTGCAAATGCAGCTGCTCCTCATACATTTTCTCTCTTAGGGTATTTCCCTGGAGACCCACCTTCTCAGCCTCCCAGATGAACTTTCTTTTCTCTGTCCAGTTAGGCATCTGTTCTCAGAGGCTACCTGCATATCTGAGTGGTTAGATTGGCAATGTTGTTTTGTGAATAATAGAGTCGTAGTAGTTTTGAATTCCTTGACGTTCAATATTGTGCAACATATGAGTCTTACTTTGTGTTTTAGCTGATGGTACAGTGAATCACTGTGATTACATGCTGTGGAACATCATTCTCTCATGTGGACTGTAACACATAATGGGGAATCATTCAGAAAAAAAACCAAAAAAAAGTAAAAAAAACCCACTCAGACCACTGAGTATCACAAAAGAGACATACACTCTCTTTAATCATATGGATGACCAGTCTGAATTATTTAATATACTTTTTAAATTGAGAAAGGCACTGACTAAAGAAAAAAAAAAGTTTAAATGCACTTAATCTTTTGGATAGTTTGGATTCCATATCTACATTCTTTTTTTTTTCACAGTGAATAGCTAAAGACAGTGAAGTCATCCACTTACCAGAGATTCAAAGTGATGCTGTGGTCAGGCAAGGAAGGTACCACAGGATTTGTAGCTCTAGTGCAGAGCAGATACGTTTTAAGAACATAACGAAAAGACTGCTCCAGTTGGCAGGAGCTTCAGTTGGTGTCTCATTTGTTGACATGAACATCTGGCACTGGGAAATACACAGAGATTGTCAGTTCACTTCTCATTAGATTTGTCACTTTCTCTTCTGTTTCTATGAAAAAGGCAAGGGCTCCTTTTTGATCTGTAGAAAGGGATGCTTTCCCATTAGACTGGTGACAATTATTTTTTTGTGATTTTCCATGCTAATTACATTAACATTTTTGTCCCTTCATTTCTAAATCAGCAAAATGAAAAGCAACAACTTTGCAGTTTTGAACATCTTGAGTTTTTGTTGAACAATTTAAATTTCCCAGAGGGGAAAATGGAATACATCCAACCAGGTTCAACTGTCAAACTGCAGCCCCTCCTTTCAGCTCAAGGAATAAAAATCTCCTCTTTTGTGTACATGTGATTTTATCTGTGTAACATACCTCAGAATTGCACTGCAAGAGGAACCCTTGCTAGCCTAGAAAGAGCCCATGACTGACAACAGACCACTGCAAAAATCCAGTGTTTGGGACTTGTTACAGCATCTCACACTCCCCATCTGGACTGATTTCATTCATAAAACCTCTCCTTCTTCCCTTTCTAAACCACTGGCTCAGTGTCCCTATTTTTGCATCTGCAACCCACCCTTGATTCTGATGCAGAGTAGGGAAAAGCATCTGAGGACCTTGTGGAGCTATTACTTTCAGTCAATATGTGTTATATTTGCTTTCTTTTGGCACCGTCCTGCCCTCCCCAGGAGTCCCTGGGGTTTCGTGGGGTGCTCTGGGTTGTTTCTGCTACTGTTTTCATCCCTGTTCCTCTCCTCTCTTTGGCCAGACTGCCAGGCTGCCTGCCTGTTTTCAAGGGAAGGCCCTGATTACCTTCCCTGGGTTTCAAAGTGCTGGTTTCTTTCATCAGATCTGACTTTAACTGGTCAAATATATGGGTGGAGAGGGGCGCCCTGATTTGTGCTCTTGTGTTTACAGGAGAGACCAACTTCCATGTATTTTTCCCCTTGTCTGCAGGAACCTGTCACTGTTTCTTCACATGTAGTGACCATTTCCAGCCTAACCCCTGCCACCTCCTACAACTGCAGTGTGACCACCTTCAGCCACAATAGCCCCAGCATCCCCACTTTCATTGCAGTTTCCACCATGGGTAAGCAGCACTTCCCTGCTTTCTTCTTCCTCCTTCAGCTAAAACATCTATTTCTCCCTGTCTTCTGTAGTGTCTCTCAGTAATGATGGCCACAGGGGTTGTTTGCATCATGGAAAGGCTGCCAGATGTGGATGGGATGGGGAAGCAGCTTTGGAAATAATATAAACTAGAAGCTCAGTTCTTGCCTGAGTTTTAGAAATCAAGGACCTTGTTTGTGGTGTCAAGGCTGAACTGGGTACTGCATCATGACAGTTATGGAGAAAAATGTCATCTCAGCCAAGTCTAAACACGAGGAAAAAAACATTTATACACTGCCAAGGCAAAAAACTGCTCTCTGCATTCAGTCAAAAAGTGAAGAGAGAGTGAGAGGGAAAGAGAATGGCCGTTGCTGGGTCTTGAGTAGTCACACTCCAAAGGGATAGCTCCTGATGGAGGCTCCCTGGGCATGTTGTGAAGCCTGGCTCTGTACTGACACTGAAGAAAGAATATCAGAGTGTTGAACTGCCCAAAGCACTGTGCTTTTCTTTAAAATCTCCCTTTAGGAATGATCAATGTCATTTCTGCTTAGTCAGGAAGTTATGTAGCTTTAGTTACAGGTCCTGTATATCATACACTACTCCATGCTGGAGTTCAGTGTCTGATACTTAGCTTAAAAATCTATGATTTTTGATCTAAAAAATGCTTCTCTAGACAACTGTGAATGTAAAGTTATTCTGAGCAATTGAACTAGAGATGGTTTCTTTATAATAAGCAGGTATATGGTCTTATAGTAGTACAATTGACAAGCATGTAACAGGGAACAAAAACAAATCAAAGTTTTATTATTGAGAGCCGATGCCATCTCTTATTTAAAACAGAATATTTTGTCGCAATTGATTTGGCAAAGTAATTCAATCAATTTCAAACCACAAATTACAGAGCCTCGGCCAGTTATTTTGCTTTGGGGTTGGAAAAGGCATTGATCATTGTTGAAGAAGAACTTCAGAGTTGAAATGTGATTTGGAGACATAGATGATGATGAATATCTGTATTTTATATTTCTTTCACCCTTTCCGCTTGTGTTATGGATACCAGTTAAAAAGGGAAGCAAAAGCAAAACAAAACCAAACCAAACCAAAACAAAAAACAAACCCCAAACCAGAACAAAACCAAAACCAACCAACCAACCAAAAAGAAAAAAAAAAACACAACACCAAACATGAAAAAATTTAACAAAATGCCAGAGTGAAATAATTTCCCAACACAAATTTGTAAGAGAAATAACTACTCAAAACCTCCCTTTCTCTAGTGGTAAATTTTTCTCTCTGTAACACTCCAAGCTGAATGAGATCAGGTCAAAAAAATCACACTATGAACATTTGGGGGAAAAACAAAAAAAAAAAAAAAAGAAAACAAAACATCAAAACGAAAACAAACCTGTTGCTGTTTCTGAATTGAATAACCAAGCGCCCTTGTTTGTATGTACAGTCACTGAGATGAATCCCAACGTGGTGGTAATTTCTGTGTTAGCCATACTAAGTATCCTTCTGATTGGACTGCTGCTGGTGACTCTTGTTGTACTTAGGAGAAAACATCTACAAATGGCCAGGTAAGTCCAAATTTATGCTAATTCCAAAAATTCCAGACAATAACGAACACATCATGACAATAGCTGCAATTGAGGATGCTTGTGTCCATGGATGCTGCTCCAGATGGTTGTGAACAGCATACCTTCAAAGTCATTGTCCTGCTGCTGTCTAGAAATATCATGTCTTCTCCTTCTATCTGCTTTCATTCTTGACCTCAGTTATAAGCCTCAACCTTTGTCTCATTTTGAGCTTTGCAAGATTGGGTCCATAAGAAATATAATCCCTTATTACAAAAGGGTTGTGTCAGGAACCTAAAGGATGATTAGGATCTGAGGCAACTAGAAATGAACCGAATATCAGCATGCTTTGCAAATCTTTCATATGGTTTGGAACAGGAGAATTTCCATATAAACTGATAAGATGATTTGTTCATTAGGTCCAGGATGCTGCTTTTCAGAGACCCTGGAAGTCCTGAGCCCTGGCAGCCAAACCCCCAGGACAAGGAAGGATGCACCCAGGGCCCTGAGAGTCTCTCTCTAGAGCATGTGCCAGTCTGCCCCCAAATCCTTGTCTTCCAGTTATCTACATTCTGCATTTTCATGGCATTCCTTCCTATGGGAACTGTAGCATGGGATGAAGCATATGAGCTCACCTAGATCTTGCCTTTCTACACAGTCAAGATGCAGAGGAATGTACACTGAGACACATAAATCCAGAAGGGATCTCAGGTCCTACTGTTCAAGTACAGTATTAATGATCCCCATTTGTTCTATCATATGAACGAAGGGAAAAATCATATTGTAGGAGTAAATCTTTTTTACGGAACCTACAGTTTCTTCACCTATCTGCACCCATGATTTGTACCTGAATATTGAAATTCAGTTTCCTTTTCCTAGTGATCTTACCTGTAACAGTTCACTTTAATATGTGTTATGCTACACCCTAGATGAACTGTGGAAGTTTCTCCAAACCCTCCTGGTTTTGGAAGAGTCCTGGAGTCTTCATACTTTTATAATCTACATAATATATTTTATATTAATTTACACTCCTGTGTCAAGAAAGGAAATTATTTCATGTAAAAAACCTCAAGTGATGGATCTTGCACTTGGCTACTTATCAGACACTGTATTTTATGTGTCATGTCTTGGCTATGTATTTCATGCAACAAATGACCACATCACACATATTTTGCAGGCTCTGTCTTTCAGTGAACATTATATGATTTGTTCCTTTTACATGTAATTTGCTCTGTGAAAATCCCAGCTAAATTAATTCTCTCTAGGTAATTATTGTGCAGGCAGCCTAAAGCTTTTTCTCTTCATCACTGCTTTTAGCCACAGAAGATAATAGCCCCAGGAGGAAATTTAAAAAGAAAATCCAGTAAGAAGCTGCAAGCAATTGTTTGCTTAAATCAAGGAATCAAAAATAGTCAGGTCAATTTATCATTTGTAGCTGAAAATAATGCACTTGCAGTAAATTCACTGGAATGTTATTCAAGAAATTCTGGGGGTTTTCAAAATTATTTTGTGAATTCAAAATTACCATGCTTCTGTCAATTACCATGCTCAATCCTTAGAGCTGGGTTAGTAAATATTTAGTATAGAAAGGTAAACATTTAGCACATGTACTGAGGCCAGCAACTAGTGCTAGTATCAGACTACAGAAAGCCCCAAATCTGAGCTGAAGATGAGGTCTATTTGAGATCTTTATTAGCAACTTCTCCCTTGTTTCACTCTTTTAAAGCATTATTAGGGAACCTGATCTCAGATGGTGTTGCACATTTATTGGATTTGGATAACTGTATTAAAGGATTTCAGATATGTTTATCACAGAATATATCAGACTTAGTCACAGGTGTAAGTTCTCAGCACTCCTTCAAAACTCTGAGAGTCCTCTATTAAATCAATAAATTCACACGCATTGTGAATCAAAAAATACTAACTTTGTATCTAATGATCTTCCTGAAACAGGGAGTGTGGGGCTGGAACCTTTGTCAACTTTGCATCTTTAGAGAGAGATGGAAAGCTTCCCTATAACTGGTGAGTGTTTGAAGCAAAACTTTTAATTATGGTTTTTTCCCATCTCTGTTTTTTGAAAATATGATGTTTAATCTGAAGTGCTTATTTTTTATATCATCACTGTCCCTGTCTAAGATAAAACTACTGTACCTGTTATTTCAATAGTTTATTTCTTGAATGATGAGTCAAGACTATGTATTCTGCCACCTGCTGTTTTTAGTAGGGAATGACGTATATACATGTCAAGTTGCATAGCTGTGTTGTGAAATAATTTTTTTTCCTTTTTCTTCCAGACATATTTCCTAAAATATCACAAGTGTAGAAACTTGATCTGTAAAGCCATTAGCACTTCCATAGAGATATATTTACATCTAGGAGCAAGCTTGCTTTTAGGTAACCAATTAGCAACTGTCATAATACACTGCCATTAAGTAATTTTTCCTTGCATAGCAAGACATGGATAAGCCAGCTCAAATATTTACTGGAACTTAATGTTCAGTGCTGTTGAAATAACTCAAAAAACCCCATATTCTTGCTAGTCTAGAAAACCACCTACAAGAGCTGCAGGCACTGACTGTGGACTCTAAGCTGTCACTGGCACCATCAGCCGAAGAGAAGCATTTGATCACAGAAAGGCTGTAGAATTAACTTTAACAGAAGCAAAAGGGCTCTTGAGACCTGCCTGACTGTCACCAGTGTGGTTGTTTTCATTTCTACTTTGATAAACAAATTTGTGCTAATGACCAACCCGTTTTTTTATTACCAATCTCTACAAAAACCTCTGAACTTTTACAGCAAGTTCAAGCACAGATATTTAAAAGTATAGTCAGCCCCCTAAAGCCCCATTCCAGTATGCAGGAAGATGAAAACACAAGCTTTGGGTTTACAGCCTTGGTCAGCTTTATTCACAGCCAAGAAGTTGGAGGGAGGAGTTGGTGCACAGGGAACTGCTTCCATTATCGCATGGGACACAGCCTGCCAGCAAGGACAGGATTAAATGGATTGATGCTGCACCACAACAAGCCTTTTGCTAATAAGCATGCAAACTGAACTAACAAGCCCAGCAAATCTTGTCAATACGTCACTGTGCTGCTAATTAACTGGGTATTAAACAAGCTTCACTTGCTTGCTTTAGCTTTAATAGCAGCCAGCTCTATGCAGTACAAACTAATCTCTCTTTCAGCTTCTTTTACTTGGACTATATTAATGGCAAAGGCAGCAGAAGATCAAACACTCATGTTAATTAAATATCCAAGCTTGAATCAAATGATTGAACTAGCAACAGATGTTATTAAAATTGTTAAAAAGTCTTTTTTATGGGAAGGGGAATTAATTAATAGGCTTGGATGTTAAAGTGAAGGTTCTTGTTGCTTGATTTAGTATATGTGTATGTATGTGTGTATATATATGTGTACATAACTATATGTACATAAATTACGTCATAAAAATATAAATCAGGGAAAATATTCCTGCTTCTCCACAAATTTTTGGTAACTGAAGGTGGTGTGCCCTAATCTTACGGTCCTGGCTTCTCTGAGAGTTAGTAAAGATACCTTGTTTTGTGTGTCTCTGTTATCTAATGTCAAGACCAGATTCACTGTCCATCCAGGCAGCCAAATGGAAAATTTGGCCCTAAAGACAGATAACAGGATTAAGAAACCTTTTTCTCTTGGGTCATTCCAGGGAACTAATAAGCAAGCTATGAGCATATCCACTGATTCCTAAAGAAAGCTCAGCTCAGCTGAGTTTTCAGGATTTGAGCAATCTCTACTTCTCTTTCTTTTAATTAAATAAAATTGTTCAGTACACCTGAGCAGTAGGTGGAACACAATATAATTCCAGGAAAACAATACTGTATTTATTCCACAGTTATGTAGTTTGCATATGTTGAATGAAATCAATTGTTTTAGATATTGGAGTTCCTAATCCATGAGCAACGTAACTAGGTCTGCGAGCATGTTAGCCTCTTCTTTATATCAGTTGTAGAAGGATGATATTGCTTTTAGAACAACAGATTTTCCCACAGGGAAAAACCACACCGAGTGTGTATTTATTAAAAAAAAAAAAAAAAAAAAAAGAAAATCTGCTCTTGGGACAATTTTGTTTATTTCAAGAGTTTTTCACATTTGCAAAGTACCTATAGCCCACTTCACCAACAGGTAGAACTGGCCTGATGTTCTCTGGATTAATGCATAACTTAATCTGGTAAACAGGTTGCAAATACAGGAGTTTAGAAAGATTTTGTACTCAAATTTCCTTTAGCCACCGTGAAACTTGCTGTGTGTAGCTATTCATAGAAGCTATGGTTAGAAGAAATTCAAATAATGTTTTGTTGAAAACCTGGGAAATAATTTAAGACACCTAAAAATGGGACTGTGAAAAATGGATATTTCTAGAAATCTGACTCATCAGAGGGTATTAAGAGATATTGGAATGATCTGAACTTATCTCTGGTACAGATGTTATAGTATCCACAGATTCACTTGCAGGAGCAAGCATGGGAGATTGTCAGAGTTGTGCATGGTAAAAACAAACTATGTCTGTCCTGAAATAGCTCAAAACATCAGAAAATAGACTTAGCACCACTTATATAATGGACATAAACATGTGAATGAAATATTCAAACACACTTTACCCTCTGAAAATCTGCCAGTTTATCAATTAACATTGATTTAAAATAATTGACCTAAACCAATACTACAAAACACATGTATTTTGCTCATATAGAATTTTCTGTTGAATAGCTGAAAATCCTACATAGGATTTCAGGGTGAGGAACAAAAATTCTATGGATGTTAATAATATTCTGATAAAGTAAGTAAGAGAAAGCTGTTATGCATTTAGCTGATCTTTAAAGTAGAATTTTCTGATCTCCTGGTTTCCGTTTGTCTTACTAACTCTACTCACTTTTTCATCTTTATATATGTTATTTATTAATGCTCACAGGCGTAGAAGTGTATTTGCTTTCCTAACTCTGCTACCCTCATGCCTTTGGACTGATTATCTTTTGGCATTTTATATTAATCCTTGGTAAGTGATTTACTTGTTTTTCCATATGCAATGTGTAAACAATGTTAATTTCTATTATGTGAAAAATGTGTGATACCTTGTTTTCAAATGGGTCAAATCTTTTGAAGTTATAATTTTTTTGTACTAGAACATGGACTGGAGAGGATGTGGGTATCAAAGTATTTGCTACCCTGCTTCATCTAGTTTGTCTTTTTATTCTCCAACCCATTTTGATATTAAAAAGCTAATCTTATGGTGGTCATCATTTTCATTTCATTGTTCTCTTTGCAATTTTTGCCACTTTGTTATATGTCCTGGCTTCTTTTGTCTCGGTTATTCATCTGTTCATTGCCTGGCGTTGCCTTCTGCTGCTGCTGCTATTACTAAAATTGCTTGATTGTGCCCTACTTGTTTGGTGTGTGATATCAAACACCTTCGTTTTTATAGGTGCAGTTTTGCTCTCCTGAGATCAGTAGAAGTTTTACTTTTGGAAGCAATGGTTCACTGAGAATTCATACAAACTAGCAGTCCTGAAATGTAAAAATTAGGTGTCTGTGTGCATGCATCTATGTGTACCTGTGTATATTTGATAGTTTAGTCTGTAAATTATTTATAAAGAGTTAGTAAACAGCTGATTGGGGTTTTCTTGAAAATAACTAAACAACAAAGCCCCAGGGCCTATTTAGAACCAGAACTGTTTTACAAACTGTTTAACAAATAATTATAATTGACTATGATCTAAAAATGCTTACCTTAAAAAAGAAAGTTCTTGATGGTCTTGAGTCCAAGATATAATGATGTACAAAAATGTATTTGTTACTGAGGTTAAGATTTACTTTTGATCAAACATTTTCCCAGGTGTTACCACATGGTACCAAAGCCATGGTAGTCATAGAAAACTTCACCATAGGGGTTTCTGAGGCTAGTTTTCTTTGAGTCACATTGGCTCTGCAGAAGGGCTGAGAAACATGAGTGAGAGTCTGTAACAAAAGAAGGTCCATTTCTTCTCCCATGAAAATAAAAGCATGTTCTCCATGCAAAACCAGCTGAAGAGTCAATGGAAGTCTTCCGCATCTCTCCAAGGCTAATAATATATTGATTTCTAACTTGTCCGACATAAACTCAACTAACTATCGAAATTTTACTGTGATGGAGGCTCAAGCAAGCAGTTTATTATTGTGGAGGTCACACTTCTCTCTCTTAACTCTCTTAATGGTCACGAAGCCCAAGGTGGCTGCTTTCAGTAGCACTGCTGCAAAAAGGGTCATTTCCCTCCTTTGCCCTTTTGCATCTTTTTGTTTAATATGCACTAATGTGCATTGACTCACCTTTACAAATGTGTATCTTTCTTCAGAGCTTTCCTCTTCAATAAAACTACATATTTTAGTCTAGATGACCAAGTTAAAAGGAGCTGAAGTTGAATGAGATGAGATTAATCCCTCTCTTTGTATTTTAATCTGTATGGTAAATGGAAGAATAGATGAAACACCAGCTAATGTTTCAGATGTCTCTGTTTTGTGTATAAATTGGTTTAAAATATTTATAAACATTCAGGAAACAATTGAAATGCTAAGAAACAAAGGCCTCTTGAGACTATCAAAGCACAAGAAATTGTTATTGAGAAATGCATGTCAATCATTTGTTTTATTGCTTCTTGAAGTGTTCCTTGGAAGAAGCATTCTTAGAAGCATTCCCATAATAAACAGCATTTAGATATTTTTTTATTTTGAAATGAATTCCAATGTGCACAACATTCAAAGGTTTGCCATAGTCAGAGGGGATAGAAATGTGTTGAATAATTTAGGTAAATTAATTTTAAGTTTTCTTTGAAAAAGATCTTTGAAGTGCAGAATATACTACTATGTTATGTGTATAGAACACATGAATGTACAGTTGCTATACAAATAGTATCTGTATAGATAACATGGTAGGATGAATAGGTTTATAAGTAATTTGCAACGTAAATCTCCACATTAGTGTAATGCTGGTATTGCTCTTGTTAACTCTGCAGCCAAAGCTTCACATCTAAATGGAAATGTACCTTTACAAGATAATAAACTTACTACAGCTTGTGGCTGCTCTATAAACTGAACATTTTGTAAAATTTAATTTTGGAAATGAATATATTTTTAAATTTCATTGCTAAACTTAACAAGGTAGAAAAATAAAAATATTCCACTTTTAAATATTTCATTCTGTATTTTTACATTATTTTGAAATTAAAGTCTTCACCTTTATTTTACTGATTGAAGCTGTGACACAATATATCTAGGTATTATTTTACTATAATCATGAAATTTAAAATAGTATTATTATAATGTGATTAATGAAAATATATTGTTTAATGCCAGGGAAAAACAAATATGACACTACTAAAATACCTTCTGAGTGAGCAAAAATCTGTTTGTGCTCTGTGGCTAGTTTAATGGAGGGGATCAGTGTTTTCAAACCTCTAGCCAAATTATTCCAGGGTGTTTGTGCATTTAAACTGTTTGAGTGCTTAACTTTATTTGTAGCAACAACAAAATGAGCACATACACCTCCAAAAAAACCCACATGGTGGGGTAGTTAGTGTAGTGCAGTTCTTAAGTCCATATACTTCTGGGTTATACTGCTGAACACGCTCATAACTTGCTCGCAACTGTCACAAGTGAATTATATCACTTATAAATCATGTGAAGACAGAGCAGTATGTGACAGGCATAATTATCTCTAGCTGTTAAAAGTCAGTTAAGATTATCTAAGGTTTAAGCTTGAGTCCTGCTGAAGTCAGTAGGACACTTGCCATTGTCTTCATCGATCATCATAACCAGGTTATGAAATGGGTGAGAAATAGTGTTCAGGCCCTTTCCTTTTTCCTGCACCCTTCCATGAATTTGCAAATGGTGATCTTCTCCCTTTACCCAACAGACGCTTCTCATTTCTGGTTGCTCTCTAGCATTGGCATCCAGGTTCCCAGCATGCTAGAGCTGGGGGACACCGTAATGCTCTGTTCCCTGCAGCAGCAAAGCCTCCTGCCAGGCTCGGGTCAGGATTTGTAGAGGACCCATTGCTTGTGTTGGGCACAGGTTTTCCCTTTGACAAGCAGCTCATTCTTAGAGGTACAGAATGGAAAACACATTCCATTGGTGTCAATGGAAATGTTGCTATCAACTTTAAAATGTCCACCATGTCATCACCAATCTCATGCTGAGATGATGGCAACCAGAAAACATATGTTCTTAAATCACTACTAACTTTGAATAAAGACTATGCAATAATATAATGAATGGAAAACAGTTTTATTTTTTTTTTTTTTACAGGAGTAAAAATGGGTTAAAGAAGAGAAAGCTGACCAAGTATGTAATTTTTTTCATATTTAAAGTAATATAAAAATATGTCACCTTAGACTAAACATGCATTATGGAGTACCTGGTATAGTGATATTGCAGTTACAGACACAGAAAACTTCTTGGTAAACACAGTGTGAGATGTCTGAAGGCAGAACACAAGCAATAATTGGACGAAAGCAATTCTTCTCAACAGATAGGTTGTGGTAAAACAGCTCCTTACCGATAGAAAATTAGTCATCAGGGAAAAGATCAATTATCCAACTTAGTAGTTCCAACAGAGCTTATCCTTAGTTAAAAATGACAAATGTGAAAAACTGGGATGCATTTATTTCTAGTGATATTTCCCTCTTGACATGAGGCTCTCATTACAGTTGTTGCTAGAACATTAGATCATTAATGCTAGTGGGTAAACAGAAGTAATTAAGTGGTGATAAGACAGGTTCCTTTGGGCATATTGCCTCAAAGTAAATGAAAAGATTACTGTGTACATGCTTCAGTAGCTTGTAAATTAGAGCATGATAATTACGTGAAGGAAGCTGTTTACCTGTCTTTCATTATTCAGAGCGTTAGCCTAATTATTTCTCCGTTATGTTCAGAGGCTGTGCCTGTACTAGCAGATAGACCCTTACTGGGCAAATAAGTGTATAGAATGATGGGAGTTGCTACATCAAGGGTAATTTATACCTGCTGAAGCTCTGCATGGTTTTGTAGAGTTATATGCTACTTTTTTAGCCACCATCTCTCAGGGAGGAGAATTTGACCTCTGATGACAAATGTGTATAGTTCTCAAAGCCAGCAGAAGTAAAAAGTCACTGCTGGGGCATCCAGAATGCTATTTTAAGGTGATGTGTTTGGGTTTGGTTTTTTTTGTTGTTTTTATTTTTCAGACCTTCTGAAAAAATCAAACCCTAAATATGAAATCCGTTTTTCTGCATGAGTTTTTAAAGTCCCTCTGCCAGATGCTTTCCTTATCTGAAAGCAACATTTACACAGCACAAGAGGCAACTTGCATGAAGCCACAGCTGCCCTGGTGCTGGAAGCATGTTGGTGGGATGGTGCTTGGAGCAGGTCTGTGATGGAGTTCTGGATCACTGCTTATTGCGGTGCCACCTGTGCCTTGGGGGCATACTCACCTGCAGAAGCAGTTCAGGGACAGGGAATCATAAGAAGGGTGTGTGTGTCATTCCCCTCACCTCAGACCAGTGGTTTCCCTCCAGTGGGACAATTCCAAACCCCCCCAAACTAGGGTGCTTACTGTCACCATCACCAGCACTCAGCTCACCCAGAGGCATCAGTGCCCCTCT
The DNA here is from genome assembly GCF_036013475.1 of Columba livia. Taxonomy (NCBI): domain Eukaryota; kingdom Metazoa; phylum Chordata; class Aves; order Columbiformes; family Columbidae; genus Columba; species Columba livia. The sequence goes on from NC_088602.1 coordinate 131,001,417, forward strand.
CTCATCCTGTCTTGCGGTTGCTATTATGGTATGCTGCAAGTAAACAGCATTTGGTGGCACTGAATCACAAGATTTTTTCCCTTCTTTGTGATTCCTTTCTAGCATTAACATTTGCAAATACATATTCATGACTTGATAGTATTTTGGGGAAAAATACAAATAAAACTTAGTAAAAAAAGGGTTTTTTCCTTACTTTCTTTTGTGTGTGTTGTTTTTTTTTTAAAGCCCTGTCCAGTTGGATGATTTTGATGGCTACATCAAGGATATGGCTAAAGATTCAGATTATAAATTTTCTCTGCAATTTGAGGTAAATCTGTGAGGACTCTGTCCTCTCCTACATGCCATGCCTAGACCAGCTTTTTCCAGATGTTAGGTTCTTGTGGCATGTTCTTGTGCTCTGTGTTGTTCAGTGTGTGCTGTTGCTAGGTGGGTCAACTTCAAGTTCTGCAGAATTTAAAAGCGGATCTTGATGTCATTAAAGGCTGCATTTAGTAAGCTGATTTGAGTGGCTCATCACATTCAATGCAAGAAAATTTTCAGACCAACACACTTCCTTTAAGTTTAGGACATGCTGGCAGCCTGAGTTGAATACAGGATTTTAATATCTTTATTTTATTTTTTTAATACCCATAATTTGAGAGACAGCACTGGAATGAGAAGGTAATATCACAAATCTCCTTAGGAGTAAGGGGGTCTCTTTATGATCAGTTCAAGTCCACTGTCTTAATTACTCAGAATTTAAAGTCAGTTTAGTAGTATAAAACTAAAAAGCCCCCATCCTAGAGCTAGCTCCCAAAAATTTGAACATTAAAAGGGGTTGGGGAGGACTGTCAGGGTGTTAACCACCTTTCTAGGTGGCTGACATGTTCCCTTTCTTCCAGTGAAAAGTCCTCATATACTGGATATAGCTACTGAAGGTAATGATCTTCCAAGCATTCCCCAGTATACAGATCATAAGCCACTTCAGGACTTGAAGAAAGCCCTTTAAGTGGGATGGATGACCATGGCAGAATAACTTATCAGCCTCCCTGGTTTGATACTATTTTGGTTAATTAAGTGTGGGTGAAGAGGAGCATTCTCCAGTCACATCCTTGGAGGGCAACTGTGGGTTGGCAGCATCAGCAGGAGAGATCACATAACTGCTCTCCACGTGCTTGGAGCCAGACTCAGAGGCATCAGAACAGGAAAGTCAGTGTAGTGCTGCTGTCAGTTTACAAAGTTATTTACGGTCATTTACAGTCTGGCACATGCCACAAGTAATTACTTCACAAATAATTATTTTTTGAATGTTTGTGAGTTTGACCTTGGTGTTTTTCTTTCTGTTACCTCAGGAGCTAAAACTGATTGGGCTCAACATACCCCACTTTGCTGCTGATCTTCCCATGAATCGCTGTAAAAATCGCTACACAAATATCCTGCCATGTAAGTACAATGCATACAGGCTCCTGCTAAAGTCCCTTGAGAGGGAAAGAAGATTCTTAATAAGAGAACTGGAGAATCTGGACAGATTTTCTGACTGATAAAAGCCTGTTCTAAAACCCGCGCTTAGAGACAACCAAGCAATGGATGTTTTTGTTAGCTTTGAAGAGACAGCTTTCTGGGAATGTTTAGCAAGACTGGAATTTGGAGGTGAGAAACACGAGGTCCTTTCTACTACTCAGTAGTGTTACTATGTTTTTCTTATTATTTTGATGAAACCTAAGGGATCCCAAACAGATGGCAGCTGGAAAGTGTATTTTGCAGAATAGCAATGATGGTGCACCCATGTGGTGTTTACTGAAGCAAACATTGCTCTCTGTTGGTAAATGTGAGCATTTTCTATTTTTTAAAAGGTTTTTTCAGTTTTTATAGGGTTAATTTTAATTCTGCCTAGTTCAAGAAGAGTGCCATGTTTGAGAGACAAATTATCCTTTTCCTTTTACAGATGATTTTAGTCGTGTCCGGTTAGTTTCAATGAATGAAGAAGAGGGATCTGACTACATTAATGCCAACTACATTCCTGTGAGTACTGAGACTTGGTCAGTCTCCTGCACAGCAGGTAGAGCATGTCACCTGCAATTAGCACAGTATCTCCTGGAAGCTCAGTCGCATTCTCAGCATCTTCTTCAGCTTCCAATATTTTGCCTACAGGGAACTCTGCTTTTCACCAGCCACGAAAAAAAATTAAAAGGAGAGGGGGGTTGGGGAAGGCTTTTGGCAAATTTTGCCACAGCAGTGCTGGGTGAGCTGTGAATCTTCATGAAACCTGGATTGGACTGGTAGAGAAACATGGAGGAAATGTTAAGTGATTCAGTGCTTTTTTAAGACAGTTTAAGGAAAAACATAAAGTTTTAAATGAGAAAATTTTCCAGGTTTCTAGAGCACATGGAAAAATGGATTAAGCCAGATACTCCACAAGTGACAAAATGCACACAGCCCAGATGGTGCATGGAGGGAGCTTCTGCTTTCTGCCTCATTGCTGGTGCTCCTGGTGTGCCTCCCTCTGCTTTTCCCCCCTCTGTTTTGCCCCCTTGCAGCGGCTCTCTGTAAGCTGTATTCAGGAAGATCAACATCCATTGCGCACCTCTGCATGGAGAGGAGGCAGGACACCACAGCAGCTATTTCAAAAAGACCTTGCACTTGGGGACCATAGGCAGATTAGCATTTCTGCACTCTGGCCGTGAACAGCAGACAGAGCTGGCCCTGGCTGACCTGGAGAGAGCCGAGTCAGCATTATGGAAAAGGGAGGAGCCCTCAGATGAGTTAGTGAAACTCTGTTGTCAGTGCGGCATCGCCCATGCACATACTGCTGAGAACGCTGACTGCACTTAGTTTCTATGTGTCAAGAGCATGAACCTAAACCCTCAAGCTGCAAGTGCCTGAGCTCACAGTGAATCAAGAAAGAAAAATGTTCCAGCCTTCAAAAGCATCATTTGCAAGTCACGAAACTTCTATGACAAGGGATTATGGATAATAGGATTTTATGTAGCTGTTCTTTTTGGATTTCTCAGTTCTACTTTTTATAGTTTACAACTCTTTAGTTCTGCTTACAGCATAACACTGACTATAGAAACTGGGACAAATGTGTCATCTTAATGCTTGGCTTTTCCTGATGCTTGCTTCTCCACTGAGTATCTGCCTCCAGACACAGATAATAGTGGTGATCTGTGTCTGTGGTAATGGAGAATTGACACTTAGGTGAGACATAGCCCATGCAGACAAACAAACAGCAAACTGTGTAGTGCAGACACTCAGATTTGAGCTGACTTATAGGAGGAAGCCATTTATGGAAAGTGATCTCAAATCACATGTATTTTTACCATCTGCATACTGTAGTGGCATAGAAATTGACCAATTTACATGGGATCATGCTGTGTATTGGATATATCTTTTGCTCTTATTAGGAAATTAGCAAATTTGCTGATGACACCAAGCTGGGAGGGAGTGTCGACCTGCTGGAAGGCAGGAGGGCTCTGCAGAGGGATCTGGATAGACTGGAAAAATGGGCTGATTCCAATGGGATGAAGTTCAATAAGGCCAAATGCCGGGTGCTGCACTTTGGTCACAACAACCCCCTGCAGCGCTACAGGCTGGGCGCAGAGTGGCTGGAGAGCAGTCAGACAGAAAGGGACCTGGGGGTGCTAATTGACAGGAAGCTCAACATGAGCCAACAGTGTGCCCAGGTGGCCAAGAAGGCCAACGGTATCCTGTCCTGTATCAAAAACAGCGTGGTCAGCAGGACAAGGGAAGTGATCCTTCCCCTGTACTCTGCATTGGTGAGGCCACACCTGGAGTATTGTGTTCAGTTCTGGGCCCCTCAGTTCAGGAAAGACATTGAAGTGCTGGAGCGGGTCCAGAGAAGAGCGACACGACTGGTGAAGGGACTTGAACATAAGACCTATGAGGAGAGGCTGAGGGAGCTGGGGTTGTTTAGTCTAGAGAAGAGGAGGCTTAGAGGTGACCTCATCACTCTCTATAACTACCTGAAGGGAAGTTATAGCCAGGTGGGGATTGGTCTCTTCTCCCAGGCAGTTAGCAATAGGACAAGGGGGCATGGGCTTAAACTCTACCAGGGGAAATTTAGGCTGGATATTAGAAAGAAATTCTTTACAGAGAGAGTGATCACGCATTGGAATGGCCTGCCCAGGGAGGTAGTGGACTCGCCGTCCCTAGAGGTTTTTAAACTGAGATTGGACATGGCACTTAGTGCCATGATCTAGTAAACGGACTAGAGTTGGACCAAGGGTTGGACTCGATGATCTCTGAGGTCTCTTCCAACCCAGTCGATTCTGTGATTCTGTGTGAATGTGAAATAACTTTCCAAATGTGGTTTTGATGGCGCAATCTCAGCAAAGAGGATTGTAGCAGATGCCAAAATGACCATTCTGTGGATCCTTTGGTTTTTGGAGAAGGAGCCTTTCCAACTAAAAGCATGTTGATAGAGATAAGAGAAGGAATACATGATTATAAAACATCTGGGCCTCAAAAAAAAAGTAGCAATGATAATCTGTTAAGGGTGTTGACTCAGCATGTTCTCTATTACTTTAAGCAGAGTTCTAATTAATATTTTACTGATTTAAGTCCTTACGACATAAACACATGCACATAATCCTGCTCATTGCTACCTTCTATTTACATCAGTGACTAAAAATCACCACAGGCACTACTTGGGATGTGCATGCTCAGCATCTATATTTGGTTTTATGTCTGTAACTAAACAAACCCTTAGATTACGGAGTCTGGAAGAAGCTGGAACTTTGATTTAGGATTCTCATTACTTGCTTTTTTAATGTTGCGTTTCCTGTTCTCAGGGCAAAGGATTTGTATAATAGATTGATCTTCTGTCTTTCATTCTACATTGCTTACACTTTGGGAGCATGAAAACCTGGCAAAAGTTGTAATTTCAGAATAAATACAAAAAATAATTAAGTAGTTTCTTTATATTAGAAATCACTTTTAAAAGTACAAAATGAACTTGAGCAAGTTAAAAAATATGTCTGCCACAGAAAAATATGTATTCTAAAGCATTAATAATGTTGGTAAACAGCACCTGTCTCGTTGTTTCTTAGGGTTATAATTCAACCCAGGAATACATTGCAACCCAAGGACCACTGCCAGAAACTAGGAATGATTTTTGGAAAATGGTTCTCCAGCAAAAATCTCAAATTATTGTTATGCTCACTCAGTGTAATGAGAAAAGAAGGGTATGTAACAAAATAGTGCACATGGCATAAAAGAAACTACTCTGAAAACATGTTTATTTTCTGGTGGGTGAATTTCTTCACATTGTTTTCTGCTCATGAGACAGCATTATAACCAGAACTGGAATGGCAATTAATTCATTTAACGTGAGGCATTTCAGGATGATTAAGGGACAGAAGCATCTTTCACATGAGGAGAAGCTGAGGAAGCTGGAACTCTTCTGACTGGAAATTAGAAGGTTCAGGGGGATCTTCCCACCTGATGGGAGGGAATGGAGACAAGGGACCCCTCAGTGATAGGACAAGAGAAAATGGGCACAAATTAATTCATATTCCATATGAATATCAGGAAACACTTTTTTACTATGAGGTTGACTGAGTACTGGCACAGGTTGCCTAGAGGCTGTGAAGTCTCCATCCCTGGAGATATTCAAAATCCATCTATCTGGACATGGTGCTGAGCAGGCTGCTGTGGGCGGCCCTGCTTGAGCATGGAGATTGAACAAGATGACCTCTAGTGGTCCCTTCCAACCTTAACCATTCTGTGATTCTCTTAAGCTTAAATAATAATAATAAAATACAAATATTGTGCTTTATGTTTTCCTTGACATTGTAATAGAAATATTTGCAATATAATTTATTTTTTAGATATGTATACATGTTCTTGTGCCCTCTATTTTGCTCCTTTTAGACTTATTCTCTTAGGAAAAGTAACAATCTACGAAGATACTGTGCATTTCTGTTCTTCACTATGCTAATGCTACCCTTTAGAAAACCAATGTATAGCTTCTGTCCATAGTTACACAAGTAGGAATGATCAGGCAGAAAGTCATTGCAGGATACATTAACTTTTATTGCAGCATTAAATAGCGCTGTAGACTTTTCTAAAACTTAGGTTCAGTATGCTTTTGATTGCATTTTTATATATGCATATATATATATCTATATAAATACAATATATATATATTGTATATATATATGTCTATATATATATATACAATATATATATATTTATTTCCCTTTCAGGTGAAATGTGATCATTACTGGCCTTTTACAGAAGATCCTGTTGCATATGGAGACATCACGGTGGAGATGCTGTTGGAGGAGGAGCACACAGACTGGGTTTACAGGAATTTCCGAATTAGCTATGTAAGTGAAACATTTTGCATGACTGCTAAAAGGGTGGGAGTAATTTTGGTCAAGCCTTTTCTTTACCTTTTGTCCATTTCTGGCATTCAGTGGAAAATGCCTGAGAGATTGATGGCCTTACCCTCACTCTGCCTGAGCAAATGGCTAAATCACAAAGCTTGCCCCTAAAATTGTTGTCTCTGTGAATTTCTCAGCAAAGCGCAAGACTGAAAAGTTGTACCAGAGCTCTGGACATTTCTGTGGTCCAAATAATTAGTGACAACAAATGTGTAAACTACTTTATCTCAGGCATATTTTCTTACTGTAAGCTATTCAAAATTTGAAAATACCAAAGTAGAAATTGAAAATATTTTTCAAAAGGGCAATTCTGCAATATTCATATATTCCTGTAAAATATTGAAACGCATGTGAGAGCATGCGATTTCCAAATTAAAGCCGCTCAGATTTTCAAGCATGTCTTTCCAGTTTTGTTTCCTGCGACCCGCTTGTTGGCAGCAGCAGCTTGTGAAGGAAAGGTCAGAGATACGGAGGGGATGTGAAAAAAGCTGGGCACTGCCACATCAGCATTGGCCCAGGACCTCAGTCCTGCTCAGCTGTGCTGTACAGCCATGCACACTGCAAAGTGTGCAAAATTTGCAAAGTGTACATGAGGTGCAGGCTTGAAGTGAAATATATAAAACAGAATGTGTTGGGCTTTTGGTATCTATGGAAAATCATGATGAGACTGCAATTTGGAGTTCAGGTAAACTGTCCTTTACCAAAACAGACCAGCTACTTCAGGGTCTTTTACAGTGAACTAATTTTTTAATATCCTTTGCCTAAGGATCTGCTGTTGTCTGTGACTGGACGGGGGTTACCACAGTATGGGTATTTAGCCTAACCCAGAATAGCAAAGCTAAAGTCATTACTTGCCATGGGTTTTTGTGATGACACCGCTCACCCCCCATGTTCTTGAGTTCCTTTAAGTCTCAAACACAAAATGCATCGTGTTGAAAATCTTATTTCACCTAAAGCCACTAGAGTTTTTAGCATTATAAATATTTTTTATGATAATGAATGATTTTCTAAATATTTCTTTTGCCTTTGTAATGACTTTTTCTTCTTTTTTTTTTTTTTTTTGTTGGATTGGTTTATTTTATTTTATTTTATTTAAACTTGAAAACAAAAACTCTCAGAGTCCAGTCCTGATTGTTTGTCAACAACATTGTTCTTTATCTGTGGCAAAATGAGAAAAGGAGAGGGAATGGAATAGAAAAGAAAGAGTAAAAAAACGAGACTTGAAAGATGGAACAATTATTGATTTAAAAGCAAAATAAATCAAACCACCATGAAGAAAAAAACAAAGAAAAACACAAATCCCAAACCCAGAAACAACAGTTCATGCCCTTTTGGTAAGGGTGGCCTGATACCTCTGCCCCCTTTCAATCAGATATCATGTAAATTCTTCGCCACTTTTTTGCCTGACTTTAATTTCTTAGGCTTTATTGGGGCCAGGGTGGAAGTGGGGGCGAAAAAAACAAAACTAACAAAAGCCCAACCCAACCAACCAACCAACCCACCAAAACCCACACACACAAAACCACCAAAAAAAGCAACAACAAGCACCACAAAATGACAAAAAAACCCTAATTCTTACTGAGTGTGACTGTACCGTTAAAACTCCTGTGAACATGCTGCTATTCTGCTTCTCCCATTAGGCTGATGAAGTGCAAGATGTGATGCATTTTAACTACACTGCCTGGCCAGATCATGGTGTCCCCACGACCAACGCTGCTGAAAGCATCCTCCAGTTTGTACAGATGGTCAGGCAGAAATCAGCAAAAAGTAAAGGCCCCATGATCGTACACTGCAGGTAAACACCACAAGGAAGTGGAAAACTAAAGGATGTAACTTATTAAATAGGCTGGGAAACCACTGGAAGGAGAGGTTTTTGGGGTTCTGCTCACCTGTTAGCTGGAGATGGTTCTCTGTGGGGTAAGGGTAAAGGATTAGTGTCCCTCTGACTACAGTGGGGCTGGGATTTCAGGCCCAAGCCATAGACATGAAGGCATTCCTTTCTCAAAGAGAGTAATTTCTTTGGACTTTATCAACAAATGGCTTCAGGAGGGGCAGCAGATGATCCTGCTTTACACCAGCTCAGAGCCTGCCTCTGCTCTCCTATATCCACACCTTCATGACATGGATGGTACAGTCTGGCCAGCAGCCTGCCACAGCGTGCTGCTACCCAGCAGATGTATGCCCCTGTGCAGATCCTCCGCCTTCAGTCATTCAGTTTTCAGTGCATTCAGGAGGTGATGTGGAGAGTGCTATCTTGTGCTAACAGTTATACCAGTATCCCCTGCTTACAGTTATATGTGGTTTTTCTTTTTTTTTTTTTTTTTTTTTTTTCTTTGAGGAAGGTTGTTTTATATGCTGTCAAATTTGTCTCTTGTGCACCATCTGGCCTTCTATTGAGATGCTCCCCTAGTGTCTCTGGTGGCAGCTGCCATGTTAGTGAAGATGTCATACCAGATTGGCTTCTGATGCAATTCTCCCAGCTGACTTGAAACCTCTCTGTGGCTCCTCATGCGAGAGCTACTCGGAACAGATTTCTCAGAAATACGTAAATAGGTGGTTTGCGATATCTGAATGTGTGTACATTATGGTGACACACTCCTGGTGGAAGTCAAGGCTCGATGAGATTAATGTCAGCCTCCATCACCTACCCCAGAGGCAGCAGTTACATTGCTGCACAATGTGCCAGCACTCTCCAGCGCTGCCTTTCCTGGTGCTGATGTGATGGTCAGCACTGACTGTCTCTTGCCACCACTTTGCACAATTTTGAGAGCTCCTTCCCAGAAAACAGTCTTTTATAGCAATATCATTTCTAGTTCCAGATATAGCACTTAGTGTTCTACTGGAATGCAAAACAACAACAGCAGTTCTAAAAGCAGCAAATCATGTGGCCCTTCCCTGTAACTTAATGGAGAAATTAATTGTTCTGGGAGTCCTAATATCCAGCAAGGTGCTAGTAAGCCAGGGAAGAGATTTATGTGTAGTGCTGTGAAACCAAGCCCTTCATACAGCATTTAATTGTTCTGCGAAGGAATAGAAGCAAGAGTCAGAGAGCTGGGTTACAACTGTAGTATTTTCTTTTTAATTAGGATACTTCTAGCAGCAGAAAGAGTTATTTTAAGATAGCATTTTTAGAGTATACTGTACATCTTAGGCCACATAGTTTAAAAGCAGGAATGCTATGAAATTAGTGGCAAGGGGGAGAAAGAATGCATAGGTATAGATCAGCGCAAATGTTCTCAAGTGTTAAAGAAGGCATGGAAGTGACATCATTACAACTTCTCCATTTGTTATTTATGAATTTATCAATTATTTAATCTGTCAAAAGTTTGTTCTGTTCTATTCATCTCATTAGAGACACTGGCATTTTTGTTAAACACGGGTTAAAAAAAACATGGTTTCATGACAGTTATGTTGAACTGTGTTGAGATTAACTTCTCAACTTTATTGCAAATACTTTCAAGTTTTTTTCTGAAAAATACCACAGGACAGCAGAAAGACCTTTTGCTAAGACACATATTTCTGTCCTTAGTAGTAGGTATAGTGTTGGGACACCATGTGAACCTCTAAAGCCACATCCATAATGAAATCAAATGTTACGTGTGAAATCACAATGCAAGGAATCATATTCACTTAAGAATCTCTAATTCAAAACAATGTGTCTTTTTTCTAGCCACTAAGCTTCCCTTAGCAGGGGATGAAAATTTGTCAGCCAAGTGGGTGCTGCCTGTTTCCATCTACATGCTTCCAAGGCAGAAGTCCTGGAGTGCAGACTGTTCTGGGTGATTTGTCCTTTGAGGATGAACTGGAGTAGTGCGGTGCCTTTGAAAAGCCAGGAGCTTTGCTGTGTGGAGAGCTGTAGAAATGAATCATGAAGGTTCAATCCCAGCTGGCCCTGTGCAGCAATCACCACTGAGCGGGTGTCTGCAGTTACAGCTACAACCCCTGTGTTTAGAGATGTCTTGCGAAACCTTTGAGGGGAGCAGTGAAAATGGGAAAACTGGACAGCTAAGGGTAGATGAGTGTGTGCATAAATGTTCTGCAGGTGAATGTGTGTAAAGAGGAGTATGAGAAGGTGAAATAACTGTGGAGTGATTCACTCCATACATTCTATCTAAACAAAGTAGGAAGCATTGCATTAAATCCTATAGATTAACCAGCCTGTCAGACCTCAGATTAGCTACATCTGATGCCTGCAGCTGCAGGACACCTGCTTTTTGTGGTACCACTGATTTTCTTCTGGCCCCCCATCAGAAAAGCCTGACATGAGATGCATGTCTGTGTGTGTTGCAGTGCTGGAGTGGGACGAACAGGAACCTTCATAGCCCTGGATCGGCTCTTACAGCACATCCGTGATCACGAGTTTGTAGATATATTGGGCCTGGTGTCTGACATGCGGTCCTACAGAATGTCCATGGTGCAAACAGAGGTAAGATCAGTTCGCTTCAGCTTTGTGAATGTATCATCAGATATATTTCATACTTCTCTGAAACGTGTTCATGTCCAACAACTATTATTCCCCTTGAACACTTGACAAAATACCTATGAATAGGTACAATTAAGTTTTCGTCTTCATTGTAATATTGTCACATTACTAATGTGCTTTTATCTTCCAAAATGGATGAGTTATTCTCACTTTCTTTGAAATTAATATGCAAACAGTGCCTTAGAAGAGATTAACATATGAACTTTTCTAACCATTTTGAAAAGAACTGGGTTTGCTGAGGGGATTAATGACTCATGAAAGGTATTAGTATTGGACAGCCAGTCAGGTTTGTTCAAGAGGGTATAATCTGGCCAGTCACAGGAACTCAGTCACACAATGGCAGTACAAATAACAAAACAGACAAAAGAACTGTGAGTCTGCCACATACTCTCACTGCCCCTCTCCCTGCCTGAATATCTGCTGGATATTTCTTCTTCTATTTTTAAGGCAAATGTCAGGAGAATAGCTATACTGTCAGAATATATAATGGAAAAAAGTCACAAACTTTTTCCAAAGCAGAAGCTTCTGTGCATCCAAAACCTTTCCAGTTCCTCTACTGAGGGCAAGATATCATACCTGTTGTACTTGTCACTGGCCATACACAATATAAACCAACAACCTACATACAGTTGGAATTCCCACCATCACTCTTTGCCAGCTGAGTCTGGCAGATAATATGTTGCCAAGCATTGTTTAACCCAGAGGAAAGCAAGGAATTAGCAGAGAAACAAGAGAAGGAGGAAATCCTGCAATGACAACAACTAGCATCTAGAAATAAAAAAAAAACGGTCATTATTTTTGGACCATTCTGGATCATTCCTATTAAACTACCACTTTTCATCACAATTCACTAAATTAATCCAAAGCCAGACCCTTACGTAAAGACCAGAGAAACAAATTCTGGTGGTTTATTTCAGCTGTGACTGTATTACCACTACAGAGATGATGTGATTTTTATTTTTTATTTCCTTTTAACCTACAAACTCATTGCCTGCCTGGGGCTGATGTCAAGGGCTGGGCTTTGGTGGTCGCTGAGCCCCTGCTGCTCTAGGCAGTGGCCAAACCTGGTCAAAGTGGTTACTGGCTGGCACTGACACTTAGACGCAGAGGCCACCGAAAAGGCTTTCCTTACCACATTTGAACCACACGGAGATTATCTGGCTTCACATTGCCTTGTACACTGGCAACTTGGCAGCAACTTGCTGAACAGGCCCAGGAAGAGGGTTAGCTTGGAGAATACCCTGAACTGAAACCAGTCACTCCAAATTAGTGGCTGTGAGGAAATCCAGGCATCTCTGTGGTCTGAAACACACTCCAAATTCATACTGATGTTTCCTGGCATCAGCAGACCACTGAGGACAGGGGCTAAATTCCAGACTCAGGTTTTGGAACAGTTTGCTTGAGATTCACTTCCTCGCTATGCCTAGTGCACATAAAGCTTAGCATAAGGATTCATCAGAATTTGCATTCTTTCTCTTTGAAATCTAAAAATCATCAATTAAGGTTATTTCAAATTGAATTACAGTATTTAATCTGTATTATGATAATGCTTAGAAAAGCCAGTCCATAACCAAAACCAAATCTAACCCCAGCCTTACTGCACAGAAACCTGTCCACAAATATAACAGTGCATGTGATTGGCCCAGCTTACTTATAGTGTCATTTGTACAGAGGTAGATAATTCCCCAAATAATTAACTGCTCTGTGAACAAAATCAGGTTTCAGGTTTTTATTGGTAAAGAAGTAGAGTACTAAGGAACATGAAGTTCATTATAATATTTCAGGTGCATATGTGGCAATTTGTTGCACTTAAAGCATTCAGGTAGCTTTCTGAGAATGCATTTTCAGGCAATATGAAGTAGACTGACTTTAGCTCCCCTCCCCTCCCCTCCCCTCCCCTCCCCTCCCCTCCCCTCCCCTTCCCTCCCTTCCCTTCCCCTCATTCGGGTGATTATGATGGGTGATTATGATACCAGCACAGCTCCAGTGGATTTTGTGCTTCCCCAGCTGCTAACTGTAACAAGTGCAGGCTATTATTTTGGGAGCAGACACCTCACTGTACTTTGAGAGTGGCTGAAGAGGGAGAGATGGAGAAGCTGTGCAGGCTGTTACCATGAACTATCAACCTGTTTCACTGTTTGGGTTCTTGTCATGCTTTCTGAGGTGCAAAGATGCCGACTCATTTGGTCTTTTCTTCCAGGAACAATACATTTTTATTCACCAGTGTGTGCAAATGATGTGGCAAAAGAAGAAGCAGCAGTTCTGCATCAGCGATGTCATATATGAGAACGTCAGCAAGTCCTAGTTCAAAGTCCCAGGTGGTAAGTCAGGCAAGCCCAGCCATGTGCCATGCCCACAGCTTCATGTCCTGGCTGCTCGGCAGCAACCAGCATTATGGGTGTTTGTTTGAGGAGCTTTACTGGGGGTTTGGAGCTTTCCAGGCCTCATTCCTCTCTGGGCTGATGTTCACATGGAGAGTGCGAGGAAAATCCCTCTGGCCTCTCACAGTAAATATTCCACTATACTTTCCACGGGTGTATTGTTACACTCATCATTTGAAGATAATCCAGAAATCCTGAGTGACTCAGCTAACCATTCCCTGCCACTTGTCCTAACACACTTTGTAAAGTTTAAAGGTGAGTAAGACTTTATATCTTCAGCCATTCCCAAGTCACTTACCAACTGCCAGGTTACCCAGGCCAGCAGAGGTTTGGGGATGCTCTGCCAGCACTGCTGTTGTGTCAACAGAGCCTGCTGGAGGGCAAGCTGGTAATCAAAAAGCTCCATCATGAAACACTGGGGAGTTTTTTTGTGACACTAGAACCACGGAACAGGAGGGGGGTCTCAAACTGCTACTGCTGATAGCATAAGCTAAGTGACTATCTTGCTTTTCCGCTGAGCCCCTGTTGCATGTAACCAGCCCAGCCCAGTCCCCAGCTGCAGAGTAAAGCATGGTTCTGACCTACCAGGAGGTTTTCTGGCCTTCTGGCTATGCAAAGCATGGAAGCAAACACATTTCCTTATGCCGTGGGGACAAGCCATGAGGCCACACATCACTGTTGTTGAAGTTGATGAGCTTTAGTTCATTGGGTGGCAGTAATAAACCAGCCACAACCGTAGTATTTGCTTTTGGGTGAAGCAGGAAGCTACAGACTTTCAACACAAATTGGCTTCTCAAATAGCTACTGGAGGGCTGGCCCACAGCCACCTCTGCTATGTGCTTGTGGTGTTGCACACACGCTGCTATTAGCCCCTGTGTATGTCATTCCCTTGCCCATAAAATGAACCTCGGTTTGCCCCACTTTTCCCAATGTCCTGGTAGTTTATTGTTGTGACTACTCTGAGTCCCAGAGCCCAGCTTCTTGTAGTGCTGGGCTGCAGTCCCAGCCTGTACTGATGCTGGAAAACATAAATGCCAAGAAATGTATTTATTTCTTTGTTTCTAAATTGTTCTGTGTTGTCTGGTTTCAGGTGAGACCATGAAGCACACCCATCTTCCCTTGCTTCTAATTTTTTTTTGATTGGATGGTTTGAATGGCCAGTTGTTCTGCCACAAGAGACCGCTGCTTTGCAGTACACGGACAATGAAAGAAAGCAACTTTACCTTTCTGAAGCACTGGGGAGACAAAGCCTTAACGAGCCTGTGGTGTCTTTTGAACTATTTACTTTCTGGACTTTTTAAAAAAATACTGGACCAAATTCAGCTAAACAACATGAAGGAAAAGACACTATAATATGTGCATAAAATAGGTTGCTCCAGAGTGCTGGGGTTTTGTTTGGTACTTTTGATTTTTTGTTTTGTTTTTCTGTGCAGGTTGGGCTTAAGGTTAAAGTAAGTAAGTGCAATATTTTTTTAATGGTTGACTGAAGAGCTTTCTTCATGTGTCACTGGTCTGTGCTAATGTCCATAGGAGAGCAGGCATTGTTAGTATCTAATAATACCTCAGTAGTGAATAGCAAGGCATGAACATACATGAAGAAACCTGGAGATTGTGAAAAGGGGGTGGGAGGGTGGGGGGTGTTGCCGGGTACATGGATTTGACTGTTTCCTACAGCACTGATGTATGTGGGTTTAGGGGGCGGGGAGAGGGCATGGGGAGGCTAAAGACCCAAGAAACGGACTGAGGAGCAGAAATCCAAACCGTGAAGCCTGAAGCAGGCAGCCAACAATGAGCGATGGGCTGGTTCTGGTTCTCAACTGAGCTACTAATAATTAAGCAGAGGGATTGCTCTTTTTGCCAACCTTTTCAGTAACACCACTTATCAGGCTCTTGTTTTAGATGAATCTAATCAAAGTGCAGCTGAGTTTAAAGCTGGGATATCTTAGACTCCATTACTGTAGCATTTAACTGTCCAAGCAGTCTATGGTGCCTAAACCCCTCATTTTTTTATTTTTAATAAGTATTAACCCTGTGTAAAAATGTGAAGCTGATTCAGGTTGGACAGGTGGGAAGAAAACAGAAAAAAGTGCTTTAACAGATGTAATTATTTTCTCCGAGTCAGGAATTCACCATGTTACAAAAACAAGGTTTTGGCATGTGAAGGCTGGTTATCACTTTATTGCTATGAGGCTTCCAAAGCGTCAGTATGGATTCCTGCAGGGGCTCTGGGGTTGGGGTGGGGGGCTCTTTTCTGCTGTCAGTTTCAGTTCTAGTCAGAATAATTAGATAGATAGATAGATATATTTCTTTTTTTTTTTTTTTTTGGTCTTTGTATAATTCCGGTACATCATTGTGTATTGTGACATGGATGCTGTCAGAATTATGTTGATGGCATTTTTATACCTTCTTGCTTTGTGTCACCTCGTTGGAAGTTAGCAGCAATGGTACTTGATGTAATCAAAACAAACTTGAACTGAAAGTAAACACACTGGATTGCTTACCTGTGAAGAAGTCACTATTAGCAAAACAGCAAACACACCTGCATATGCTTTTTATTCACTGCGCTGCCTGCTATCACCTGTCAGGGTACCAGGATGTAGTTCGGTAGGCTCAGCTACTTCCAAGAGCCTGATAACCTCCTTCAGATTATATTTGATTTTTTTCTTCGAAAGGGTTATTCCACTAGTAGGTAAATAGATGTATATTCCTTTAATATCTACTTGTCAAGTTACAGTGGAAAACTTTGTTTGAACTATCCCATATATATTATGCACAACTGCATAGACTTAACATAATCCCCCAAATAAAACAGGTCCTTGTGAAGGGTACTGAAAAAAGAGGTATCTACCTCTGATTATTAAATAAGTAAAATGTGAATTGCACTCCCCCCCTTCTCATGCAATTATTTCTACATTTTCCACGAAGTCCAGGCCTTAAGTAGAGATGCTGTTTCTCTAAATAAGATGCGGAGACATGGATGCAAATGTTGTCAGGGAGTAGATTGCTAACAAGTAAGGCTTCAGTGGTACATGCTTCTCTCTTATTTCACCAGCGTGTCTTACCTCGAGGGCTTGCCATTTCAGTAGAAACAGCAAACATTTATCAGGCCTAATTTGAACAGAGAGAATTATAAATGAGCATTTGATCATTCAAACCTTGCCGTCATGCTTTTTGAAAAAAAATAGATTTCAGAGTTCCATTATATTTTTACTCAGGAAATTTGTTCTTAGCCCTCTACAGAACTAGTAGTGGAAAAAACAAACAGAAAACAAACACTACAAATGTTCTTGCTTTCTCATCTACTGCCTCCTCTCTCCTGCTAGTCATTGTCAGTGTGTCTAGATTTATTCTGTAGCATAGACCAGAGCAAGCAGGTTACTTTTTTTAACATTCATGTGCACATGTCATACTTTTGGTTTTACCTCACCACACACTTTTAAAGCAAGTCCAAAAGAATGATGTTTTGGGCTTCTGCTATGTTTTTATATGGATTCCAGTGTCTGTCAAAATAAAACTCTCAAGTCATCGCAGCTATAAAGCTGTCTGAAGCTTCAGGATTTGTAATAGGTTTTTTGAATTATGAGTTTCATGCCTATAGCTCTGCTGACACCATTGATGCTCTGTATGGATCTGCTTCTCTTACAGCATCTACTGACCCAGATGTATGTAAAAGCAGCTCTGCACAATGAGTGACAATTAATCAAAACCAGGGCAGGTTTTCTCCTTGTCTCATGCTGTGTGTGCTGCCATGGAAGGAATGAACAAGTAAACCCAAGTACATGTTTCAGAAGAGTTACGAGGCTTTTAGAGCCATGTGTGAAAGTGTTGTCCCTCCTAGCACACCTGTGCCCCGAGCCCTGACATAATGGTTCTTCAGAACTGTTTTCTTGCATCCTCACACAAGGATTAAGAACAGGTTGGGAAGCCTTACTAGTGCTTTACTTCATTTTGCAGGTTTTTTCCTGTGCCTTAAGATGACACAGTTGCCCCTAATCAAATATTCAACATAATCATCTTAAGCACCAACATAGGCCTTCCTTCCCTCAGTTTATTAACCACACAGTCACACCACCTCCCTCCCACTTCTTGTGTGAAAACAGTAGTTTCATTCAGGCAAGCAAAAGCTGTTGCTTTCAGCCATTTCTCGCAAAGGATAACATTGTTAGTGTTGATCACACGGATGGGAGTTGAGGGGGGTTGAGTTTGCTGCTGTTACGACAGGTAGCAGTGGTGGCTAGGAAACATCTAGCAAGTCACCCTATTTTCTTTCAGTTCCTCTTTTAGTCTACAAAAATTATCAAGAAGTAGAAGCAGACACTAATATCCTGATACTAGTTTTGGTCTGGATGCTGAAAAAGTAGTAAAAGGCCAAAGCTGCAACCTAAGCATGTAACTATAATACACAGAAACCGAAAAAAAAATATACTGGAGATCCAAAGGCAGTTAAATAGGCACTTATCAGCAAAAATTTAACATAGCCACAGTAAAAATTCAACCTGTTTGTAAAATATTTAAACACAGAATCCAATGCATGCTTACAAATTCCCTCATGTTTGCACTTCATACATAATGCTGTTGCTTACACGCAAAGGTGGGAGGCTGAGCACACAACACTCTTGATATATCAGACCAAATACTAAGCCAAGGTTGTTTGTTTCACGTTCTAGATGTTACACAGACTCCACAGTAAGTAAAAACATAGTAGAAAAACTAGGCTCCTATAAAATGGTAGTTTCACAAAAAACATGGATTCTCATTCATAATTGTGGTTCCCTTATGCATAAGATGCAGCCCAGGAAAAAGAGTGGAGATAACCTGCTTCAACTAGAGTCTGGTATTCCAGCCATAGCTCGCTTCTGTGTATTTCCTGAAAACTCAAAATATCTTCACTTAAAAAAATAAAAATTCTGCTAGTTACAGATTTCCTAATTAGTAAGACTTAATCCACACTACATAGTTATCCATGAGTTCCTGTTTGTTCCCTTAGTTAAACTGGCAGAGTATTGATGTTACTGTCCAGCAAAGCACCTCCAGGGACAATTTCAGATTTTCACAAACACTCAAAGTCACTGGGACCTCTGCACATTCCAAAGTATCACATAATTTTGCACAGCTAATTCCCCATAAACCATTGATTTTAGCACACATCAATAATGTAGAAGTCTGCCCTCCAAAAAGCACCTACTTTTATATAGCACAATGCTTTGGAACAATAAAAATCTCACAAACCACAATTTCTCTGAGCAAAGCTCTGTTTAACATTGGAATTGCTAGATGGTAAGTAATTGTTCCATGCATCAATTCTGGTTTGAAGTGTTCTTTATAAATTGAATGTGAGGTTTCACAGTGGTTTTCTCTCCTCGTGATGTCCCAAGGGAACAAGCAGACTAAAGCAGTGGGAAGATGTGCCTTGCTGATCTTAAAAGGTAGGTGCTTAGAAAGCATAAAACTGCTGATGGGACATACCCTGCTAAACCTCACTCCCTCCACCCAGTTAAAAAGTCAGACTCAATGGCAGCAAAATAGTAAAGTAGTTCCTATGTTATCAGACACGATTCCTTTTCCCACATCTAATAAGGCACTTTCTTGTCATTTAAAAAAAGTTATTTTGCTTCCTTTTAAAATACACTTTTAACGTATTACATATTTCTAAAATATTAGTGTAAAAAAAAAAATCCTCACTGCTCATATCCTAAAGAAAACTTTTTCAATGAAGCACTGCATTTTACCACTGTTTTCATTTAAGATACTGAACATTTTGAAGAAAATATTTTATTTTCTTTTGCTGGATCCCAAATGAGATCTCCTTTTGATTTCTTGTAACTGCCAACAAGCTGAAAATTCAAAAACTGTGCAGAGGCCTGAAGTGCCCTGCAGTGTCTTAAAACATCAAAGAAATTCCAGCAAAAAGGGAAATACCTGCCATTCAGATTTCACAGACTAACGCAGAAGCCGTACAGCCTAATTCAGCAAAGTTAAAGGGTAAAAGACAACTCAAGTTGTACTGGATTGATAAGCCATTAGTGGTTAATTAAAAAAACCTGAGAAAATACAACACAGAAAAGATCCAGCCAACACCCCTTGTCCCACCTTGCCCCCCACAGTCCAGTGATTCATTTTACTTATCCCTTAAGAATATGGAAGGGGTTTATTCCTTTCTTTCCAAGTCTCTCCAAAGATGCCTCTGAGCACACTGGCCACATTCAAACTTGTCTGGCTCTTTCTATAAAACTTAACAGCTACACAGAGACCCAGCTTCAAAAAAACCATCTGTGAAGCCACGTCTTTTCTCTTAGAGACAAAACATGAGTGAGTGCTTCCCCCAACACCTCTGCATGCCAAACTCCACAAAGTCTGCAGGGTCTCAGACGTGATGCCTCCTTTTGGGCAAAAGCAAACAGTTTACTGAATACTAGAATAAGCTTGCAGAGAATATGAATATTGGTTTCATATTTTGGTAATTAACGGGGGAACAGAGGTACAGGTAACCAACACAGTGCCTTTTATGGAATTAGACATACTTTCCATAAGAAAACACACTGACTCTAATTTTTAAATGAGTTTCAAAGACCTTTTTAAAAGTTTTCCACTCCTGTATTTACAAGTAACAAAGCACCTACATAAGAGTAGCTTCAGGTCTCCCTTTACTGTCTTAATAATTCACCACCCAGTGTAGGGGACTTTGCTGTACAGTGAACACTCTTCAGGCTAGTTAAATGTGAATCAGAGAATATCAACACATCACGCGTTTGGAGGACTGGGCTTGACCTGTACTGATAGGACCAGATAGTGAGACAGACAATTTTCCCCCATAAAGCTGTGTGTATACGCTGAGTCAATGCAGTTATCATGCAGGTGTGCTTGTTCAAACATTTCCTATAGGGATAAAGCAATCAAGATTCACCATTTCTTTCACTGGGTAAGACAAGAATTCATTTCTTATAGTGATTGCTACAGCAGCTGGAGTCTTCAGTTTGGGATTCATCACTTCTTGACCTGTTTCTGGATAAGTAACCATGTTTAAATGGCAGGTTTATAACCTACATACTTTTCACAGGTACAAAGAACACATTTTAAATGTAAAAATATAAATAGACACGTAACAAATACACAGAAGAAATATTTATAAGGACATTTACAATAAATGGCACTAAACACCTTTATTAAGCTTTTATTTTTTCTTTCATGAAAAATGAATAGGATTCTTTTTTTCCCTTGTACGCTGAGGAAGAGGAAAGTAATGGCAAAAATCAAGAACACTTTCTTATTTCAATACCATCTTTGTAGCCACAAAGATACAACTATTTAACAGACAAGAAATACTGTTTATTGCAGACTTTAAGCTGATTCATGTGAAAAAGGCACTATGAAACTTAATCAAACCAGATGATTAAATTTGTCTAAATTAAGTGATATTATATATATTATATAATACATATATTATATATAAAATCACATGACCATGTGAAATAACAGAACATTTTTGTGACAAAAATCATTGCATCTTCAAAAATAGTATTTGCTGGAAGGGATGTTTCCTTTTCTCCTCTTTCTGCCTCCAGGAATCCACTGTTCCGAAAGATTACATTTAGAAAGGAACAATAGCTTTTTACTAAAGGAAACACTGACATCTGGGATCAGCACATGAAGAAGTCTAGATTACACACAGTTCTTCTGACAGGTTAAGTTACAAACAAAAAATGCAAGTATACTAAAAAAAAAAAAAAATTACTGCAAATTGTTTCATGGCTACCTACAGTGGATCTGATCACTTCCTTGAGCTGAGTTGCATTACTATTTTCTAATTATTCCTTCTTGTGCAATATTATAGTTCATCACAAGTGAAGTATTGATAAAATCAATGTACGGAGTATTATTGTGCTATAAACAGCATCATTAGCAATAAAACACCTTGGGAGTGATGCAAGAAAGAATCAGCCTATGTCAGGCTGCTGTTCATTTTCTGTTGCTGCCATCAATGGCTTAACTAAACATCCTGCAGCTGAATGCATAACAAGAAGGACTGAGCCAGAAAGACATAATTGCATTCTACAGCAAGAAATGGGATTCAGAACCTTATTATTACTGAAGGGTTAAAATACATTTTTTATTGCTGGCTCAGCTTCCCTTGGATGAATCAAACAAAGACATGTTCCAGTTTATCTGTCATGGAATGGTTAATACCATAAAGCCAAGACTCATCTTTGGGTGCAAATGAATCATGTGCCAATATTTTCACCTGTCAGGAACCTCCATTGAATTCCTCATCTGTTTGTTTTTAATTATGAAAAGCCAGCAGCAGGTACTTCTGTGAAGATGACTGTAAATTTTCCTTATGGTGGCTAATTACATTTACAATATTATAAGATATTGCCCTGCACTGCTTCCTAAAGCAAAGCTGAATGGTGTAATGCTATGGACAGTGGAAGAAAAGAGGAAAGACATTTTAGTGGCTGCTTCCTTCATCAAAGGACTCCACACCTGAATCTGTGGCAGCTGCACTGATTTTTTCTTGTCGTCTTCTCATAATTTCTTGCAGTTCTGAACTACCACTGTTAGCCTACAAATCAAAAAAGAAAGAGAGTTTACATATGGTCTTGATACATGATCAAGCTCCTCTGCCAGCATTTTATTAAGATGGATGTTTGAACAAACTAAACTCACTTTCCAGCTCCAGAACTGAAAATGCACTAAGAATCTGCTTCAATGACATCTGGAACAGGAAAGTATTCACAATATCCTTAAATGCAAACCAGTAAAGAACCTGCAGACTATTAAAGGTGTCAGCTTGACTTTCAGCACTGCTGAGCATCTTTAAGTCTCACAAAAGCCTCTGCAAGTGTTGAATATTTATGGGGTGAAATATGACTTCAGTAAAAGCAGGGTTAAAGCTCAGAAAGTTTGTTAGGATTCCACCCTTGAGTACCTAAAAATCAGGGCAATCATATTTAGAAATTAAAGCACATAAAACCTTTGTAGGTTTAGATTTATGTAAACACAAAATTCAAGTATGCACATGGGTTTGCACAGCCAAGGCCTAAGTAAGGACTGAATCTTAGTATCCCACATTACACAATACACCATCATGCATTTGCTGTTCAGAGACACAGGTTTCAAATTTACAGCACAGAAATAAGAACTGAATCATATTACTATATCAGCAACAGTGTAGTATTGCGAGGACAAGGCTTGATTTCACCTTCTAGGGTGAAAAATGGGTCTGCTGAGCTACCTTCAAACAGATTGCTTTGATAACGTAAAAGAAGTTATTAACATGGCCACCACTAGAGCAGAACTTCCCAAAATCTGCATGACTTCGAATAAGACTAGAGGATTATAAAGTAAGAGCCGTACCTGCTACTGTGTTATTTGTCTATGACATGACCTTCCGACCTTCAAAACTAGCTTCCAAAATAGCCTCTGAATAAGGAATCAGAAACTGGTTTTGGAATTTGTAAAACAAATTTCAGGACTGTTAAAGGGAAAATCATTCAATCAATTCTGAACTCTGAAAATTTATTCCATTACATAAAATTTCATTCAGATGTATCCCATTATAACCATTAAAATGCATTATCTGATGCCATTACCTGGCAGACAGGTTAGGTGTCCACACGGAAGGAGGCCAGGATGCTTCTCTCCTAGGTAAATTACCATTGCATTCTCCTCCCAGAGTGGAAGGGCAAAGCATGGGGCTTATAATTAACTCCATGAAGGTGAGAGGGCAGTGTTATTTGTTTTAATTCATCTTGTCCTTGCTTACTTGGTTTCAGATACAGAGTAAGTACAGCAGTCACCCATTACTGAAGTCATGCATGAAAAACATCAATAAGTACTCAACACATACTTTATCAGAGGTCATGTGGAAATATTTTTCTGGAAATGACTGGGCAGCCAAGGCTGAAACAGTTTACCTTCCTGATAACATCAATAACAACAAGAATGATGAGTATGAAACACTGCTCAACTAAACCAACTGCAATACATCTTGTGGCACAGCACAACAGGCGCATCCTACTTGGAGTCAGAGTACAGCGCAGCTAAGTAGCCTAGGGCTGCTCCTAGCAATACAATTTCTGGAACAGACTGCTAGACCTTTGCTGTAGTGATTTACCCAGCTTAGCCTCTAACCAGATCATAAAGTATCAGTAAACTCCATCGTTCAATCCCACTTCTATGCTGTCCAGGTTTTGGCTGAGATAGAGTTAATTTTCTTCCTAGTAGCTGGTATAGTGCTGTGTTTTTGATGTAGTACAAGAAGAATGTTGATAATACACTAATGTTTTAGTTGTTGCCAAGCAATGTTTATCCCAAGTCAATTAAAGGCTGCAGGTGCGCAAGAAGCAGAGAGGCAGCAAAGCCAGGACAGCTGACCCAAGCTGGCCAAAGGGGTATTCCTGACCACATGATGTCATGCTCAGTATATAAACTGGACTTGGTCGGGGGACAAATACTGCTGCTTGGGAACAGACAGGCTATTGGTGTCACAGGTGATGAGCAATTGCATTTTGCATCATTTGTGTTGTATATTCTATTATTGTTATTGTTTTATCTTCCTTTGCTATCCTATTAATCCGTTACTATCTCAACCCACAAGTTTTTTCTTTTCCTCCTTCCAGTTATCTCCTGCATGCCACTTGAGGGGGTGGGATGAACAAGTGATTGGAGGTCATAGCTGTCCACAACATGTGGTTCAGTCATTCCTTTCACCGAGATGTCAAAGAGAACAAGCTATTCTTCGAGGCAACATTATATATTTATTAGATAGAAACCATTTTCAGTTTCAGAGGGACGCATGCCCATGATTCACATTGATGGAGAAGGAAGACAATGAGAACATGTACCTGGAGTGTCCCCTTCAGGAGATGACAAAGGTGGAGTTCAAGATATTGTGTCTCTACACTTATCTTCTGCAGCACTTTTCAATGCCAGAGCTTGAAATGCTCAACATAAGTTAAGGAAATGGACATAAAAAACCCCTCATATTCATGCAGACTATTATTTTCATTTCTCAATGAAAAAGTGAGTCCATCCAGATGACTAGCCAGGCTGCTATAACACTGCATTTGGTATACAAGTTGAAATTCAAATCTCTGGAGCATCCCCAGAGGACAGCTCCCAGAGGGGATACTCTGATCAGTACGGAGTGTGTGGTGCATCCTGCCTCCTCCTCAGACAGCGCTTCTTGCCTCCTTGAGACACCTCTGGCAGAAAGGAGTTGTTTGGCCCTGGCTATGGCCAGCTCTCTGCTGTCTTGACACACTGGTCTTGCACAGAGTTACCTTTCTGTTTTTGCTTGGCCAAACCCAGAAAGCTGTTAAACCCCAAGCACCTTCCCCATACTTGCAGTCTGTTTATACAGGGGCCATAAAACTCCATTAGGAGTCTTGTTTCCCGGGATGCTTTAAACTCTGGTGTGATTTAGGGCTGAATGGAGTTACTATGAAAATAAAGTAAAAAACCCCTCTAATTATGATACCTGTTCATTTTTTTTTTCCTCATAAGGGTAAAATTATTAAATTCCATCAACTGGAATTTCAGTTCCAAAATACTGAATTCCTCTGCCTAAGGCGCAAGAATGCTAAAAGGAAATTGTAGCTGCATGAAAGTGAAGATTGAGTTGTTTGTATTTGGGAATGTAGCCACAATTCTGAGAGGTAAGCCATTGAAGCTTGCAGAAATGGTATGAATCAGAAATACTCGTGGAAGATCCTGAGTAGAACTAACAAAGAGAAGGCATAGGGTTCTGTAATGCTAGAGAGTGTGCGGGTTTGCTCTGTCTCTGGCTTTAATTGGTATTTGTCCTTATCACCCAAGTCATTTACTGCAATATGAAAACACAAGTACTACCTAATGGATGCCAGAGAACTTCATGAAAATTTGTCACAGATTAATGATGTAGAACAATTGCAGTGGTCAAACCCATAATCCAGTAGCTGCTTATAAGAAGCATTAATTGTAAAATAGGCCTGACACTGGCACAAGTATGTATGTGCTTAAATGCTTGTGCTACTAAAAGCGTCTCTAGTTCGAGCAGTAAGAACAAAGCCCTTTTTGGAATACACAAGCTCATCTTTACTAGGTCACATGCAGACATTTTGGCTGTGATACTCATTCCTATAGCTTCTCTTAAACAAGGACAGCCTTCCTAACCATAGAACTTGAAATATTATAGGGACAGAAAGGAAGATGCATCTCGATGTTTTGGGTAATTCAAACAATGGGCCAAAGCAATCAGGAATTGCATAAATTCTTAAATTCATCAGTTAAACCTCATGTAACTGAAGCAGAAATAAATATTTCTATTACTTTTTCACTCAGGAAATCCAATGACCTTGTTAAACTCCAAGTACCTCTTTATTGAGAATTGTGGAGCATTTATTAGACAAGTTTTGACTCCTCTGTTTCCTGCAGAGAGAGACCTAACTGAAACAAGTAGAATAACACCATGGAGGAAAAAAAGGACAGACCTCTACAATCCAGTGCATCTCTGCTTTTCAAACCAACTTCCACCACAAAGGTACTCCTCTCTCAGTAGACAGAAGGCTTATGAAACTGAAATAAGACTGTTGACATTCCAGAAAAAGTGAAGAATACACATATATCTTCACTAGAAAATTATGGATATAAAATATGCCTCATCATAATCAACTTGTATTTAAAAATATGCCTAGTAGCTTAAAATCACTTAAGCAATATGGTCCAAGGTCCAAGCTTCATTAAATGACTGAAACACATTTTAAACTTCTTCAAGATTTTTTTTTTTAATAGGACGGGAAGAATATAGCTTCTTATTTGGGCTAGTCTCACCTCTAGACTGTATCAAGTCCATTTCTCCATTTGCCACAGCAAGTTTTTTTAAAAAGTAGATACAACTGCAATTTTCTTGGCTAAAAATTGTTAGGCATTCTCCCTAGCACAACTCTGTATAGAAGCTTTTAAGGTGTTTAAGGAATAACACTACTGTAATTAAAGCAAGCTGCCACAGACCAATGAATACAAAGACACAATACTTTTATCCTTAGTTCAGTAATTATGCTAGCATGTCGAATGTGTTTTCACCCACTTACAAACCTGCCAATACAGATACCCAGCATTTGATCTGAAAGACCTTGAGATTCAGGAGTGAACTCACTCTACCAATTTCTCATGCCTAATGAAGCAAATCTCTTCCACAAAGATAAAGCGAAACTAAGATATCACCACCAGAAGTACTAGGAACACCTGTTTGTCCAAGTACCAAATAGGGCAAGAGGCAAGAAAAAGGGCATTTTACTTCTATTGTTTTCCCTAAAGCCCTTTTTGGCTGATTTTGTCTTCTTGCAGTCTGATTGCAGCACACAATGTCTTAAACTTGAGTACTACTATGCACTTTTTCTAACACTTTGTAGACCCTTTTAGAAATGGGGAGAAATGTTTTTTGTGTTTTGACTGATACTTTTTCAATGGGTTAACACCACACAACTCAGGTACAAATAATGCTTATCAACTTGACGGAAACTGAGAAAAAAAAACAAACCAAACCAAAACAAACAAAAGAAAAGAAAAGAAAACAAACAACAAAACAGCTGTCTCACAGAAACAGCTATTTAATTCTACAGGTTCAAAAGCATCGAGCCACCATTACGTTAGCAAGAAGGGTTATACATACCTCCAAGGCAGATTTCTGTACTGTAATTTGGCTGTAGACTCTAGAACCTTCTGGGCAAACAGTCCTCAGTTCCTCTTTATTGAGGGAGAAAAGCTGAGCGCCTGTCAGCACACCAAGGCTATTGACAGTCCTGTGGTCACAGCAAGGGAACAAACAAGAAATAAGAAAAAATACACTAGCCAAGGAAGAGTAATAGTTTGGCTTCCAGCCATGTTATCTCAGATAGGGCTACTAAAATCAAGACAAAACTTAATGCAACAGGACTCCTGAAGTCAGTTCAATATCTAACAAATACCTTTTGGTGGAGAAATATATATATATATATAAATGTATATATATATATATATGTATTTTTCCTAAATATACCTCTATTGATCTATAACCACATGGATACTGATGGATATATATTAAGTATATATGTATATACATATATATACATATATATGTGAAAATGAACTATTTTTTTCAAGGGTGCAGCTGATCTGTCTTGATTCAGAAGGCTGCTTGATTTTAAAAAGTGGGCAGACCACATCCTACCTAATAACTGACAGAAAAATAATTTTAAGAAGTTTTCTTCACATTTGTATTCAAACTTACACAGGGTTGAATCCTTTGGACTGTAGCCACGCTTTCACATCCTCAGGTGAAGAGTCATAAGTGATATTAACAACTGGGATGTTTGGTCGTGGCACATGGAACTTCCTCTGGGCAGCGCTCCGGCCAATGGTGAGTCGGTGAACAAGTTCATCCTGCACCTCCTCCATCTGCGATTTCCTGCCTAGAGAGACAGATGCCCCACATGAGTTATTCTCAAGGTTCCTTTATCAAAGCCAGGTAGTTTCTTATGCTCCTCTTTAAATCTTAAATTTGTTTGTTTGTTTGTTTTTAAAGATTTATTCCCTAGATCTGACTGAATTATTATTCTCCTTTTTCCCCAAGCAATATTTTAATATTCCCACTCCTCTCTTTGGGGGCGGGGGGGATAATAATAATAAAACTATATATATTCAACTGAGACTCCAGAATGAGGAGATAAGCTTGATGTTGCACAGAGGCATAGATCAGTCTGGCAGCACCCAAGTTGTAAAAGAAAATGGGCGTAGAGGGTTATCATTTGTCATTGTCTGAGTTTCTTCAAATAGAATTATGATGTTTTAAACATGAAAACAAAAATGATGAGGAAGAATGCTCATACAGTGCCAATCACTGTAGGCAATAAACTATTAGAGTGATCAAATTTTTGAAGGGGTTTTGAGAAATATAAATTCACTCCAAGTGAATGCTGATTGGTGAAAAGTGACTGGTTAACTGAAACAACGTGACATTTTGCATTAGAAAAAGAAGGAAAAAAAAAAAAGGTAAACGAAAAAGAGTGAGTTCTCACCAGAGACAGAGGAATTGGGCAAGTTTTGTTTTTTTTTTTTAAACTTTTAAACAAAACTGTACAAATACACTATCCCACAGAACCCATTCATCTGAAGCCTTTTGTTCAGCTGGTGGGCATTAGCAGGTGAAATAAAATGCTTTTCATGCAATTTAACAAAGTAAATTATAATGAGACTGAAAATTGTTTAAAATGCATATGGAAAGTTCTATGGATGATTTTACAAAAATAGGTAGAATCCAAAAGGGCATAAACACCTTTTTGAGCACAGAGAAGATACCAATTTAGCACAGTCAACTCTCCATGTAGTAACTTTGGAATCACCATAAAAATACTTCGACACACAACTTTAAGTGATCTCAAAAATTCTCAGGATTTCCTTGCCAAGATGTTTTTAGTCACCTTTACTCAACCTTCTCACTTCGATACAAAATAGTAACTTCTCTAATGCACTCAAATGGCAAAAGCCATTCCTTTTCTCCCATTATACTGATAGCAGCAGAGGCAAACGACACAACTTCAATATGAAAAAACTGTAAGGCAGTAAGAATACTTCATTCTCTATCTTCCTTTTATCCTCTCCCAAAACCTCTTCAAGGATCAATATCTCTAGCCAGTTAGACAAATAAAAACAAGCTTTACATAGGCTTTTAGGACTTTTTTTTTAATCATGACAATAAAAAAATAAAATTCCTTGGTTTAGCCATTTTATCTTTCTCTTTTACAAAACAGCCCCAGGTCAAAAGTCGACAAAATATCTTTAGTAAAATATTTGAGGCATTCATGCTCTATCATGTATTTTTTCCCCCAGAATGTGACTCAGAAGGCCAAATAACATGTGCTCTGTGATATGTGAAGGTCTGAGATGGGATATATTATACAAGTAAAGCCTTTAGACAATGTTATCAAAGCATGTACCAGTTATTTTCCCAAACAGAAAGAGTGCAAGAAAATTGCTACTTACTTTCTATTTACACAGATTTTGAAAGACTTACGTTTTATCTAGACCTAGACTATAACAAAAGATAAATATTTAGCTGTTAGATAACAGATTCTTACTGTTGTTAGAAGTATTATCATAAATAAACAAGACACCCTCAGTGCAAAGCAGCTACTACACTGCCTGTTCTTTGCAGGGTTCAGGTGGGTGCTTGGGCAGCAGGTAAGGGTAAGGGCTCTGCCCCTCACCTTTGCAGAGACAGCTGTTCTGTGAGGACTGTGAGGTACCTGAAGTCCATTAACTGGGCTTGAGTGGCAGCTCTCAGGAGGGCACAGGAGCTCTTGTGCATGGCCCAGGGCCTCTAAAGCGGCTGAGAGGGCAAGAGATGTCTTGGAACCACTTACACTGTGACAACCCTTCATACCTCACACCCTGTACCTGTACCCTGGTCTTCACATTATCCATCTGTAATGCATAGAGGCCATCGTGGATTCAAGGAAATACATCTGCTGTGGTACGCAAAGATCATCTTTGACAGAAATAAAATGATCATTTTCGTGTGTGTGAAGTTCTTCCTCACTTTCTGTATCTTGTATAACTATTTGGGTTTCTGCTTCTATTTAAGTAACAAGCCGCCCAAAATAGAAGAAAGGCAGAAGCTGGCCCTACTGTTTCTTTGAACAACAGCAGTGAAGCCTGTTCCCCTTCCATGTTGTTCTCCATTTATAATTTCCAGCCAGCCAGTCTGTTATGTGAAAAAAACTAAAGTCTCAAAGCCTTCCTAAATTCAGAACTTAGGCCAGAGCTTATCTACCACCAGGCAATGTCAAAACAGGTTCCACCAACTGAGTGTGGTTATCCAAGCAGGTATGCTTCCCATCCACTGGGCATAGGGGGGTAAAGAAACCATTCTGCAGAAAGGATTATGCTTGGTGCCAGTTTTTACCTCACATGGAGTGGGATTTTCTAATAAGGCAGGGAGGCAGGGTATCAGAAAAGCTGTCAACTCTTGAACTGCAAAAAGCTCATAATTTTAACAGCTATTACTTTAATAGTTGTAGCAAATGCTTGCCTGCCAGTTTCAGTTATCTTTAAGCCTAGCAATCACATTGCTTAAAGTGTATTTAGGACAGAAGTTATTGGCTAAATAAGTTCTCCTAATCTAACTTGCTTTTCAGTCAATACAGAGTAGGAGCCTCAGCAGCAGCTGGGCTTTATATTTACAAGATGGCCTTAATCAAAATATTTAATAACTGTCACACTCTGCTGGATGCAGGTTACCATGTTTTTCCACCTAAAGGGCTATAGAGTATGTTCTCTTGTCCTCCTAAGATAAGGACATGACAGTTTGCCCAGTGGCCTGCCAGTTGCTGTTGCTAAGTGTACCTGATTATAAGATGAGTCTCCTTCAACACTATTACAACATGGTTCCTAAGTGTAAAAGAGCATAACTGGTTTGAAAAACAATTTAGATTGTAATGTGGCAATGAGTTCAGGTGGAAAACATGCATTAACCAGAAGACCAGCATGGGCATTTACAGTGTTGAAAACCACTGACTGAAGATCCTAAACAGTCATTAAAGGAGAGGATTTAGGACTGGGACAAGTGCAGAAGTGTTTTGTTCCTACTTAGGATCCTGATTAGCAAGGGTCAGAAAATGTGTATTTTAAAAATAGGGTTAAAGCTAAATATTTCATAAACATTTATCTGAAAAACAAGTTTTTAAGGAATTTAAGCCTTAAACAAAACACACAGGAATGGGAGAAACACTTTTTTTTTTTTCTTGCTTCTTAGATCAACTTACGGTCCACAGGAACTTGCTTCTGCCGCTGGGTGTCTCGTCCAACACTACCACCACTGTCACTAGAGGTGCTGCTTTGGCGGCTGATGGTTTCTGGTGCTTTGGGCACAGGAACCGGTATAGGTGCTGGAGTGCTAGGAGGGAAAGGGACAGCCACGGGGACAGGAGTGGGTGCTGGAGGTGGCGAAGGAGTAGCAGGAACTGGATCAGGTTGTTTCACAATATAGTCCATCCTCTGTTTCTGAAAAGATCCAGAGAGACTCAGTTTGACAACAAAACTTGGACAAGACATCAGACAAACTCAGGTTTCTGCAGAAAATGCTGGGATGCTTCACACCAACTGATTTTATTTATTACACAAAGACAACTTACTTGCTAGATAAAGTTCCAAAATTTGCCAAAACTTGATTTTGCATCAATATTTGGCATCAATTTCCTTCCC
Source organism: Columba livia (assembly GCF_036013475.1). Taxonomy (NCBI): domain Eukaryota; kingdom Metazoa; phylum Chordata; class Aves; order Columbiformes; family Columbidae; genus Columba; species Columba livia. Next base: position 131,032,886 of record NC_088602.1, read on the forward strand.
TTTCAGACACAAAATTCACAGCAATGACATAATCTGAATCATTTCTTTCAAGCAGATGAGTTCTATAAATGATATTTTTTTTAAAATCCCAAACTTCTATTACATGGCACTAACAGCTTCCAAAATTTTTGAATTGTTGGACTTTATCAGTGTAAAAATGTATATTTTAGAGATGTCATGTAAAAAAGTGAAAAATTAATATATCCTGCCACATCTAAGCCTGACTAATAGTTTAACTAAGAAGTCACTGAGGGTAGGATACCACTTTTTTTTCTGTAATGCAGACACCATTTAAGAGGTTCCTGCTCCTCCTATCCATTCAGTTGTGCGTTTTCAGCTACTTCTGTGGTCACTACATGCCACCCCAATGCTATAATCCAATTGAAAAAAATCCAACTCCACAATTCTTGGAATAGGGCCTGTTGTTTCTCTTCCCCCACTTTGCATAATGTTCTAACAACATGAAAATTATCTTGCCGCTAATAACTAACTTATAAGCAACCCAAGTGACAGACAAGCCCAGAAGCTCACACACAAACTGTGCTGGCATTTTCTTTCAAACAGTTCCAACCCCACATCTAACTGTTTTAACAGTACTCTCTCTCCACAGTTTTGGACTAGCACAGCTTTCAAGTTTAATATTAAAGTTTATTTGCTCAATAGGGATGCCTCATTTCTTAGTTATGAGAAATCTGCTTATTTTGGTATGAAAACAGATGAGCGCATTCCGCAGATTCATTGTTCCTTCCTGAAATACCCTTCCCTACTTCCTTGGAGGCAGAAGGTTTATAGCAAATCAAGCCGGGAAATATTGGTAGGAGCCATATGTTAGAATCTGAGCAGCAGATCACTGCCCTGACAACAATCAAACTTCCATTAAATGTCAGCAACTGCACTTATACAGGAATTCCCAACTCGGTAATTCTAACTGATGGACAAGGCATTTTGTAGTGAATGTAAACTGAGACCATTACAGCTGAGCTATGCAGAGTTACAACAGCAAAAAATTATCCCATCAGTTTCTATGGCCTGTCAGTTAAGCCTAAGAAAAAAGTATTTTGTTTCCCTTAGACAATTTTTCACTTAAACTGTAGTAGTGAGCTACTGAAGCCAACATATAGTCTAATAATACATTAGCCATTAAACCTCTTTGTGTTTTTTTATCTTAACATTTAGTTGTTCAAAGGCATTACTCTCAATTATTTTCTGACTACCTTGTGCAGTGCATTGTGGGGAGATTAAAGAAAAAAATAATATGACTGACTTTTCTGTATTCTGTTACTTCAATGTTAAGACAATAAATGTTTTTTTAAATGTCAAATGCCAAGAAAAGTGAAATTCATAATATAAAAGAGAACAAGCAGAATAAGGTATATTTACAGAAGCCTGTCCTTTGGTGGAAAGGCAATGCCCTAATATGCATATAGTAAATATATCATAACTTATGATATATAGATGTACTGTGGTATATGCAAAATTACTTTAACAAATTTTAAAACTTCAGAGCTATTCAAATGTTCTCACGATATTCAGCTTTTAGAATTCTTGTTCACAGATTCCAATTGCTAGACTGTTATTCCCACAATGTACCCTCATGTGTGCTCCAACATTCTTAAACAACATGCAAGGAATAAACAAGGCTTTTTTAATGTTAGAGAAGATTCATTACAAACCAAGGCATCAAGTATATACCACCATAATTGTAATCTAGAAAAAAATGATAGATAAACACTACACATAGTTTTCAATAGATGCTACTGATGTAGTTTCAAAACATGTTGTACTGTGATCACAAGTCTCATCAAAATGACTTGCTGGAGTGAAAATACAAATTAAACTGGAAGCATCACTCAAATTCTAAATTTACAGATGAAACCACATGGAAATACACTTCACGTTTTGTTGAACAGTGCCCAAAAGCCAATTATACATTCTAATCACATTTAACATTTCTTTTTTTAACACTTTTTCTAACTCCAGATCTTTTGAGGACATACACACATTCATCCAATCACTTCTATGCATTGCTGCAAACAAAACAAGCATGCACTACAGAATTCAGTGACTACATCATCCAAAAGAGTAATTTTTGAAGTTCAACATCAGAAAAGTAATTTCGTTACCTCTGAAAGCTCTCCCAGCAATTGCTGTGAGAAAAATGGAGTAAATCACATCAAATAGCGTTATTAGAAAGGGAAAAAGTAACTGCCTTACACATCTCTCCTGAAATTTCATACACATTAGCAATGTAAAACAAATGAACATCAGTGCTAATAATTACCTCTTCTTACACACTAAGCAACTCACATAGTTATTCTCATTTTCTTCTTTTGAATAATGAGCAGACTGTTGGCTACCAAACACACATATGTGACACCTTATAAGCAATGAGCTCTTTTCAAAGCATCCACCCAGACAGAAATTTAGAAAGAGGTTTAATGAAAAAAAAAACCAACCCAAACAAAAAACTGACATTGGATTGAAATCATAAGATGAATGTAGAGAACTCTCGCATCTATAGAACAAGAACAATGAAGTCACAGCAGGTATTAATAAAAACTTATTTTTTTAATTTAAGAAATGTTGACTAGCTTAGAAAATGAGGTAAAGGTCACCGCTGACAGGTGTGTACTTGCTAATTTGCTGGCAATGATCAGAACAATTAACAGTTCTGGGGTTTTTGTTTGTTTTGGTGGGTTTTTTTGTCATTTTTGTTTGGGTTTCTTTGTTGTTGGTTGGGTTGGTTTGGTTGGTTGGTTTGTATGTATGGATTTGGTTTGTTTTGGGGGCTTTCGTGTTGTTTTTTTTTTTATTTTATTTTCCTTTGGTTTTGCTTTTTTTTTTTTCCTTCTTTCTTGTATATTTTTTTTTCTAAGAATAAACTTGGAATCCTCAATTCATATAAATTGGAACGAATCATTTAAATTATTTACAACAGTGATGAGACACACTCATTAAAAATCTGGATATACCAAAAAAGATTGCTGGGACTATTTTTTTCTTCTTCTTTTTTGCCAGAAAATCTTTGTCTTTACAAGAAAAAAACAGAGGTCCCAAGGCTTTTTTTTTTCAATACACTACAGGCTACATCTTGTCAAATATCAAGATTCATTATGATTTGATCTATTTTTAATGTAAGCAGAATAATATGTTTGAGCAAAAATGCTAACAATATCAACCCTAATTCTTGATCATTGTAAAAAAAATTGGAACAATATATTTACAGCTACACTTCGGCATAAAAACAGGGAATATGTGTATTCAAACTATGGCAAATACAGACTTAGCATTAGAGGTGTTGGATACAACTGTAAATAGCATTAGTGCTGGGATATGCTCTCATGAAGTTATCACAGACACGGAGCTTCCCATTTACTGTCTTTCTGAGCATTTTATTGCCACGTTCCTGTATGCACAGCAACAGGAGTTTGACATGAGGGCTACAGAGGATTCAGCCTCAGATCTGTGAGGAGCACGGTGCTTTGGATATTTTCCTGAGACTCACATTGGCAATCTCTCATCCTGGGGCATGTACCTCCTAATTTGGCTATATTTTAAGAGAGAAGAGAGAGCCAACTACTTGCCTACAACTAAAAGTGACAATGAGGTATCCAAGACTGGAAGAGGTAATTTCAAGGGAGGTCTTTCAGCCCAGTTTCCTCTAGTAGGTTCAGCTATTACATAGAGTCAACCAGCTGCCTATGAAAACCCCATTACAAGGCACCTAACTAGCTCTTGTGGGGTGTAAGGAATTTATTATTTTATTGAATTTAAAAACGTGCTTTGCTAGTCTTGCCAGAAAACAAGGAGTAAATTAGGATGGAAGAAGGAGAAATTCAGACAGTCTATTTATTCAAATTGGTATTAGCTAGACTAGTCCCCATTTCTTAAAAAAAAAAAAAGAAAAAAGAAAAAAAAAAAAAAGGCAAACTGAAGACTTTTAATTCCTATCATTAAACCAACCATTTTTACAACTACTCAGTGCATTTTGCATAAGCGGCATCCCATAATTTGGGACTGTATCAATGTTGAATTAGACAGGAAACAACTTAAAAAAACCAAACCAAACATTACAAAGTCTTGGTCTGATGGCAAATTTAAAGACCATTTAATATGAAAAGAAGTAAAAGAGATACTGGCTTTTGGTGAAAAATTATTTAGCCACTGCAAAATGAACACCTGGCAACTGCATCTCTTTGTCATAAAACAATTCATGATCTGCAGGAAAGATAAGAATTGGCAAAAGATGAATATGACACTATGACACTAACTTGGAGCACAAATGCTGTGCTTGAGGGGAAACAACTTCCCACAGAGATATTTTAAGTAACATGCTAAACAAAGAGACTTGAAAGAAAGGTTTTAATGGTAGATTGCCAAGAAATGCAAATGATGCTTGTCCCAAGAAAGGTGAAGACTTTTGTCTTGGTGTTTACATACCATAAACATGCCTCTTAGATGTAATGTCACACTCCTGTGGACAGTGCTGTTTTTTTATAAGACTGCAGGACTGCATTTTGCTTCACATTTGTGCTCTGTGTCTCGTGCTGTCTACACGCCATCGCTAACCTAACTGTCTCACCTCACAGAGGGCATCATGAGATTAATTAACATGCCCACCAAGATACACACTTCTAGCCCAAATATGTTCCTCAAATTCCTTTTTCAAGATCATAAAAAATTAATAAAAAGCACAATAAAAAGGAAATATTATGTTTAATTATTTTCCAGGTTCACCAGCAATACTTATACAAAAAAAGAAACTAGAGTGCTTGGGAAACTGTTTATGTTCATACACAATGAGATGGTGAAGTACCACTGCTGGTTCACAATAAAAAGGCAGACTAAATGGCCAACAGCACAGGAAACTGATAATCAATAATTAACATTAGTGGAAAACATAAATAACCAGCAAAATGTTCTCCGAAATATACAGAAATACCAAACAAGCAAAAATACAGTTTTCCTGGAACTAATTCAATTGACCAGAAGAAAGATAATGTTATAGCCTCTGACTCACAAAGATGACAAAATATAATAACTAGGATATTGTTTGCAGTGTTCCTGCCAGAATCATCTTAGACAATCCAGTGCTTTCAAGTAATTATGTGTGACCTGGATCCTGAAAGGGACTGAGAGAAAAAATAGGGTCTAAATCTAGTGTGTGGACTCAGACGCCACTAGGAGAGGGAAGAATAAAATAAACTTTACTCCTCCGAGAATAATTGTGATAATGAGGTATCCATCTCTCAAAGAAAAAGTGTCCATCTGTAAAATAACTGAATGAAAAAAATATCTCTTTTGATTGAATCCTTAATCCTTCTAATAATCTGGAAACATTATTTGGTTGGCAGTGCTTTGAAGGCCTTTAGTCTTTAAAGAAACACACTAACCTTGTACATAACACTTATCTGCAGCTTGAAGCTGACCAGGGTGCTCAACACAGCAGCCAGTCTGCTTTGAAAGCAGTCTTTGGAAAACCAAAGATGACTTAGGGGTCTGGCAAAAGCTGCACCACACCAGGCACTGAGCCTGCTTGTGTTCAGAGTCTGGCAGAGGCACTGATAGGAACAACTTCAATTTCCTGCTCTACCCACACGTTCTCCCGTTTGACCTTGGGCAAAGTAGTCAGCCCCTCAATGCCTCATTTCTCTCTGAAATAGCAGCAACGTCTCATAGCACTGTTATGAAAATAAATAGGGTTATGCAAACAGATCCGAATGAACCATGTATCTGTCACAGGGAAAGAGACAAATGAGCATGCTCAGGAGTGCTAAAATTATAATAAACACCCTAAAGTTAAGAACAACAGTACTGACATGTCTTGGTAAAGACTCCCTTTATCCTGTGTAATTCATTCTATTCCTAAATAATGTCACGGTATTTCAAGCTCATATTTAAGTATCATAGAGCTAAAATTAAAACAAAACATGGGGAACAACCTGCCAGAGGGCAAATAAAATTATCTTAAATGTTGTTCTGTGACCCTAATTTTCACAGGTCCATGGAGAATGCTTTAGAAAAATGATTATTATTTCTCATGTCATTATTTCAAACAGAAAACTTCAAAAACTGCAGCACATTACAAAGAATAGTGTAAGAACCTCTACTTATAAACCACACTCAGTCTCAGGATTTCTTGGCAAATTCCAAACACACAAAATTACATGCACCATAAGAAAAAAAAAAATCATACCCTTAAATCAGGATTTAAAAAGCACTCTAGACACATGCTTCATGACACAGACAGGCAAAAGCCATAATCAATTTAGAATGAGCTCATACATTACAGGCAAACAATTAGGGATAAAAAAACTCAGAAGTGGCCTGATTCAAGCCCAGCAAGCTCAAGACAGGTCTACCACATTATGGTGCCAGAAATAGCATAGGACATAATTTCTCAAGAGGTTTTCTATATCCATGGCAAAACTGGAAATACTGCAAAAGGTGCAGCTTTCACAATAGCTGTGCACACAGAATCCAGAACAGCAACACCTTTGACTGGGACTTTCAGATGAGTCTGCAGCAGAGACAGTCAATAGTAACATTATGGCATTAGGCATTTCGGCATTTCTCAGTTTTCAATCATCAGCTGGAGTATGTAGGCACAAGGAATGAATATTAAAATAAATTTAATTTAACTTCAACATGAGTTTGGTTTGCATTTGGACTGAAAAAGTCTGATTCAGAGGCAGGCCTGGAATTTCTGTTTAATCCAAACTTGTTTGCCTAATTTTTCGAAATCATTAGATATTAAAGGGAAGAAACAGGCCTTAGAAAACACCACCTGTTATTTTATGAGCTTCTGGCCCACGTAAATGTTGTCTAAAAAAACAGGTTACAACTTTATCTTGTATATCCTTACTCAGGTGGACAATGGCACTGATGTAAGATTTTTTTATTATTATTTTATCCTCTAATTCTCTTCAACATATAAAAGAAACAACAACAACAAAATCTTAATTGCACACCACAAAGTGAAAGAAAGAAAAGCAAAATTAGGTCACAAGAATAGAGTGTCATTGATGCACAGGGATAGTAATTGAAAAATACCTGCAAATTCAAAAGCCAAGACACCTAATTTTATTACTCCAAAGTACAGTAATTAAATAAATAGAAGACAGAGACACACAAAGACAGAAAATAAAAAGAAAAACTAGTGTTCACTCTCCTAGGAAAAACAAAGATGACTCTACCTTAAATAATTCAAACTCCTTCTTTGGCATCAACAGCTATCAATCCACAAAGGATATTTGCAATTAAAATAAATGCATTTACATCCATTAGGAGCAAAATTACCACTTCTAAGCAAATAAGCAGAAAAATACCCAAACCCTTGCAGGACAACATTTTGCTGTATCACTATCATCTTTATTCTCATGTTAGACTCTATATAATATTCAAATTCAAGCTGACAAGAAAAATAAATCTTTACACATATCAGTGGAACATGCAGATAATTTAGCCTTGCTGTGAATCTCTTCCTCCTCCACACGCACACATGCACACTTCACAAGAAAATTTTGCTCCTAAGGAGCAGACGGTACCTGGATAGTGCGGGTATACGCAGGCTCTGACCATCCTAGAACACCCTCTTGATTTCTCAGAGGATCCAAAATGTTGTTTGGCACAAAGCCTGTGCCGCCACTTTTATTCTGAACCTTCCACCACTGCTTTCTGTCATCCAGAATCTGAAATAATTTGATAAATTAGTCACATATTTTTACTGACTTTCCTCCTGCCAGTACTTAGACGGCGCATCATTTCAAAATAAAACCATAACTTTGCCAGGTTCTGCGCTTGCCAACAGATCATACACAGATGTCCGTAAGAAACCCTTGTAGGCTTCCTAAATTATCACTAATTCTACATGGTTATATTGCACTTTTCAGAGCATGGCTCTCAAGGAAGGTTATTGAAGAAAAGTGTGTAAAGAACGTCTGTAAACTCAGACGTGCTGGACAATACAGCAGAATGAAAATTAATACTTGTGCAGAGGCTGGCATCTCTACAACCTATTTGCTGCTGAGAAAATGAATAAGTAACTATTAATAACCCAAGGAAAAGGGCATCTTTCTAGAAGACCACAACTCTGAAGAGAGAGCACTTCCGAGTAAACAGGGAACTGGAGCAGGATGGCCAGGAGAAGTCCAAAATCTGCCGTGCAATCTCATACATGACGTTTTCTCTCTCTGTTGCTCCCTCTCTTCCAAAGGTGTCCAGCTTTCTGGGTACCACCTCTTGCAGGAAAGGACAGGATTTCTCTATGCCCTGTGCGTACACAGTGTCTGTGAAAGCAAGTTATTTAAATACTACTAAATGAGGCTTTTAAACGCAACACCAGAGAAGATGGAAGAAATGCACAAATAAACTTCCAGCATGGGTATCTACAGAATCAATTCATAAGTCAGTACAGAATCTCCATTCTTGTCCACGGTGGAAAACAAACTGATTGAACTTTCCGTATTAATGGTGATAAAACAAACAGATTGAAGTAATCATGAAGGACAGCCATACTATCCACAGAAAAGGTGCTCTCTATGTCGAGTAGTATCAGAAATGTGTGTTTTCTCTTTGCAAAAAAGATTACCTCTACGATCTCTTCTTTCATGACAGAAAGCTCACTGCTGTTTCTTGCCATAAATTCATACTTGCATTTGGCATATTTCTTGGTCTGTGCTTTGCTATGTGCTTCATAGTTTCTGGAAAGATCAGATTATTGTTCAGTGAGACATTAAAACAAATAAACACAGACAAAATGCCCTTTTCCAACAATCTGCAAAACATTTAAATAAAAAATCCACCCCACCATAACATGATGCTGCTGTAGAACTACCTACTCCTAACACACTGATGTAAGTGCAAGAAAAAAAAAAAAGGGGGGGGGGGAAGCAACAAAAGAAAGATGTGGCTGAGCTACATTGGACCTCAAGAAATGGTAATCTTTATTAGCTCACTGCTTGTGAGATAACAGCTTAGACTGGCAGGTGCCATTGTTTTACAATAAACTTGTACACTATATTTAGCCTGTTTTCCTACAGTAGGTTAAACAATCATTTGCCATATAAACAAATGACTATACTTAGTAGATAATGGATATCTTGTGCTTTGTATGAAACTGTATTTCTAGTGTTCATCATAAATTGTTTCAAATACGTAATAAATTATTATTCTTTTGCCATCAACACCAGTGGAATTAAACTCTAAAAAATGCGCACCTGCTGTAGATCAGTTTCTTAATTGACCATAAGGTATCATCAACTCTAACAACCTCAAGTTATTGTGTATCATTAAAATTGAAAACTAACATCTTGTCAGTTACAAACAAGGTTCATTGTAGAACATGGAATACCACAGTTTAACTCTGTGTCTTTCTGCTTCCTTGAGGAAAGATCTGTTCAGAATGCCTTTGGGTAAGAAGCCACTATAATAGTTTCTTTGACATAGTTGCTCTTCAAGTTGAAAGATCCCTCAGTTCCATCAAAAGAGGTCCAAAAGAAACAGTAACATTATTCACTGATTACAATTACACCCAACAACCTAAATCCATACCAGGTATTAAAGTTTAAAAAAAATCCAAACAGAAAATGAAAACACAAAGCAATCAATGGCCTGAAATGTTGCATACAACATCACAGCACAGGGATAGGAATGCAGACTGTTGCTGACGTTGGTGCTGTGTAACCGTGGGTCCCACGTGTCCCTGAGCAATCCATTCATTACCTAGCTATTGCATGGCTGTGGAGAACTGTCGCACTTGACTTGAATAGCAGAACAAAGGAAGAGTCATATCTAGATTGAAAGATTATTTGGAAAGAAAGAGAAAACACTAAATGTGTTTAAGGAGAGAGTGAAAAACATAGGATGAACCCAGGCCTGCAGAACAGCTGTTATGAGGCTGAAAGATGTGTGAGTAATCTCAATTTTTTCCCACCACCTACTCAAAATTCATATAATTTTTAACTCCTTTCTTATTATCTCAGGGATATGACTAATGTACCTCTGAAGGTACTTTTACTTTTAGGCTGTCTTTCCAAACTCATTTCACTGTCTTCCTACCTGACTTCCACACCTGACTATCCCAATCCCTTCAAAAAACTCAGGAGGAATTTAAAAAAATGCTTATGTTTCAGTTTTACTCCCCTCTGTTGTAATCAACAGCAATATCTCCAGAACATGAGCAATGGCTGTATACTTCTGAAGAGACCATAATTCTTCAAGCCCAGCTTAAACAGCCAAACCATTAACTTGGGGCAGAAATATTCTCAACAGTTCATCTACCTCCACCGTGTTTTCTTACTATTAGATACATCAGCCTCCTGCTCATCCATGCATGCTGCTCCAGAGCCTAGTGGATTACACAGGCTTTCAGGGTGTTTTTCTTCAAATGACAGTGTAAAACCAAACCACGCAGCATACTAGTTTGAAATCCCACACAACTTGCTGAAAAACCATACAGTACACTTTCAGGGTCAGAGAGAGTCCCTGATATACCTAATATCCCACTGAAAGCTTAAGATCCTGACACTTAGATCACCCAAGGAAAGCAGACCTTACTGGAGATCCTGGCATGTTGGAATAAGGCTCAGTGAAGTTGCCTGTGATTAAAATTTCCTTGGACGAGGTGTAACCTGCTTGTCCCTCAGAAGGTAGTGGGTGGCTTGGTCACTTGCCTTTGGACTACTCATTAGGAATGCCAGCTTTGAACAACAACCAGCAAACAATGGCTTAAATGATCAGCTTGAATTTCTCACTCCCTCCCCCAAACCCACTCCTTTACCTACTTCTTCACAGATGCTTTAAAGGGAAGTTACTTGGAGCAACACATATTCACAGCTTTCCTCCAATAATTACCTCCTACAAGGCACATATTATATATCTCAAGAGCCAGTTAAGAAATGGGAGTTTGTGTTGTGTTGAACAGACTGGTAGGTAGGGGCATGCTGTGGATGTTTGCATCAGTATTCGCCATCTAGACTCCCTCCCATAGTCAGTGGTGAGAAAGGGGCACCACTGCAGGACTGCTCTTTTCATATCTTTTAAATGATAGGACAAGGGGCAATGGGTACAAACCGGAACACAGGAGGTTCCGCTTAAATTTGAGAAGAAACTTCTTCACAGTGAGGGTGACAGAGCACTGGAACAGGCTGCCCAGGGAGGTTGTGGAGTGTCCTTCTCTGTAGACATTCAAAACCCACCTGGACACATTCCTGTGTAACCTCATCTAGGTGTGCCTGCTCCAGCAGGGAGATTGGACTAGATGATGTTTTAAGGTCCCTTCCAATCCCTAACACTCTGTGATTCTGTGTGACTAATTTCACCTTACATGAACTGCTTCATTTCTCTTTACTTGCCACACAGAAGGCTTGGACGACTCTCAGTTGCAGCCAGATACACTGATATCATCAATAGTTCAATTCAACAAGACTCAGTCTCTAAACCTGAATTGCAGGCAACAACATTCATATGGAATACTCTTACTCAGAAAGGACAGAACAGGTCTTACTTATCACATTACAGATAAGAAAGAAAGGAATTAAGAGTACAGATCATCTAGATTTCAAGGTGACTGATCCTTAGACAAGAACTCAAGAAGTAGCCAAGTTTGAGAAAATGATTAAGAGTTGATTACTACTGCTGCTGTTGCAAGGAAAAATAAATCCAAAGTTCAGGAAAAGAATCAGGTCCTCAACCTGCACAACACATGGGAATTCGTATGCATGCAGATTAACAAGAGGATCTTTTAGCACATAGCTCAAAACTAGGGATTATGCAAAGATTTTCATCAAAATAGTTATATCAAAGCTGTTTTAATCAGCAATCCAATCCTAAAAATTTAGCTGAAACATCTTCCATAGCTCATAAGCCAAAATACTGCTCATATGGTGTATGTGGAAAACAGTTGGGCATGGGGGAACAATTCCAATATTGCTTTACCAATGTACTTCCACAGCTTGCGCTGGCATAAATTCTCCCCACATACAAGGCCAAGACTCCAAGGATCACTGCATTTGATCTTGTAAAGCTATTTGGATTTAGGCTAAAATGAAGGGCATGAAAGAGGATGTGCAAAAAGACACTGGTTGCTATGCAAACACTTTAGAGAATTTTCTGTAGTGTTTGAAAGAGAATGGAAGAAACTAAGACTTGCTATTCTGAAAGTGGATATTTATGCACCAACCCAGAAAACAAAAAGCAAGAGACTATGCAGCACAAAGCAGCTAAACAAATCAAACAATCATTCAAAACAAGTATGAATGAACCTCAGAGCAGACTTGTCATTCTTTGTAGTTCTGAAAAGAGCAAAGAATATCTTTAGAAACATAAAACAAAGCAGAAATAAAATCTGGACCCAAATAGGAGGATTCTGTGTTCTCAGTTGGGTTGGAATTCCCCTATATCATTTTTGGCAAATGCACTGAATTAACAGCATACATAAACAGGCTAGTTTAGTAGAAATTATAATGAAAGAGTCTTAATGATGTGCCTTAGAGAAGCAAAAGCAGAAATAACCATTGCTAACCGGAATCAGTTCCTCATAGAAACAATGATCTGCTCCAGACACAACCAGAGGTAATTACAGACCCCGCCACCCCAATAGCAATAAGTCGGGACAGTTATCCACAGCACCACGTACGCCATTGATTCAGTGTTACCTATCTACATGTCGGCTAACAGTTTGCTTAAAGGCTGCAACAGCCGCCCCCTGGTCCAGCAGAGGCCCTCTTTTGTAAACTGTGTTACTGAATGCATACCCATCAGACGGGGGGTAGTCGGGAACACTGGGAGGCTGGAAGACAAAAAAGAAACAAAGCCACAAAGTGGATTAGTGTCATCAACAGCACCGCCTCGCTCACTTAATCCAGCACCCCAGCATCTCTGTCAGCATTCACGCATCCTCAGGTGCTCACGGTTCTGCTATGAAAAGTTAATAACTTCTGCATTTCAAATATATAGACAGAGAGATCAAAAGGATAAGAATGAAAGAATTTCTATCCTAAGTCATCCCACTGCATTAATATTGCAGGGGATATTCTTTAGAAAAACAGTTCTCTGGGGCAAGGTCCATGTCATCTCTCAAATATCACTACAGGAACACAACTTATAAACAATGGCTGAATGGCTTTAAAATAAACCACACTCAGACACTGCTTTGAGCTTTTGTTTTAGATGTACACTTAAAGCCAGAAATCTCTACAGTAAGTCTGTATAAGAAACAAAACCTCCTGACTAAAATTATCACTCTATTGCAGGTTCATAATATCAAGTGGCTCCTTTATGTCACCCTCTCACTGAAAATTACTATAGTCAAAGAAGAAATGTAAAAAGAATGTGACAGTTGGTATAAATAAGGATTTTAATTAAGGAAAATAATCACAATTTATCACAAGCACACATATAAGAATATTCAAGGCTTTAGGAAATTCTTTCTGGGCAGCAGGCCTAAAAGAAAACTAAAAACAACACCTTAAATCCAGCAATACTACTTTGCTTCTAAGTAAGAATTATTTTAACCACCATTCTCCAAAACAAAAACAATCTAAGCAGCTCATTTCTAGAGAGTATGGTATTGAAATTGCTCATAATAGATATTTTCCTTATACCACCATATAGTTGCATAAGTTAGAACAGCTGAGATTCATCAAAAATTTTCAAATCTCTAAGACTAGTTTGTTGGGGGGGTTGTGGTTTTTTTGTTTGTAATTTTTTTTTTTTTCCCACCTGTCTGTGTGGCTACAGAAAAGCCACTCACCTAATTTCTGCCTCCAAGTATCTGACCAGGCACCCAGAGACACTTGCCTAAAGGGCTGAGGGTTTATGAAAATAAATCAAAACCACACATAACTCCCCATACACACAATACTCTTTAAGACTACATTATTAAGACGTATTTGAGAAAAAAAAAAATCTCGGGTGTCACCTAGCTTATACCTTACATCAAAGGACACCCAGGAAGCAGGAACTTATTTTACTTCACGCACTAATTATTTACATTGCCTTAGCCGCACAGACTCTATCACGAGTTCCCCGATGTTTCACCGAACCAGCTCCACCTTGAAACCCACCTGGTGGGAGCTGAGTGTGTGTCTAGATCTTAAGATTCAGGACTGGAAAGGAAAAAAAAAATTTTATATATATATGTGTATATATATATATATACATATATATATATATATATATAGGTAAAGCTTCTTTTCATGAGTGGGACCCTGCAATACACTTTGCCAGATGCCCAGTCCCTGCCCAGCAGTGAGGGTAGCTGTATGCACCCCTCCACAGGCAAATGCTCACAGAAGTAACTCGATATTAGAAAGCTGAACCCTGCTCAAAACCAGAAAAGGCAACTATGACAATTATTTTTCAAAAGCACAAATGGCAATCAGGTGGTCCTACTGAAATCCTTCCCTTGAATCTTCTTGCATATGTGCATTTTTGTCACTAACAGATTTGTCAAGATCACCACTACAAAATTAAGATAAAATCCAGTATCATTGCCTTAATATGCACTCTGAATACAGTACTGGTGTAGATTGCTCAAGGAAGATAAGAAAGGCTATGGACTGAACCTAGAAAATTCTAGGTGCACTTCCATATCACAGCTGTTAACAGATGAAGTCGGATCAGCTAACCCTTGATTTAAACTAAACTTAGCATGGAAAAATAAAATAAAATTTTCATTTAAAGCTTATGTCCTCCCAACAAAAAATTTCAACAATGAAAACTTTTGTATATTCTAAAAATGCAACAGTGGGGGGGGGGGGTTTGTTTTTTTCTTTTGGGTGGGAGGGGGCAGGTGTTTGTTTTTGTTTGGTTTGTTTGTGTGTGAGTTTCTTCTTTTGTTTTGTTTTGTTTTGTTTGGGTTTTGTGAATAAAGAAGCAACAAACTCCACTTTTATCCTTAAAATTTTCACATAAAAAAAGTATGTTTGCTGACCCACTCTACTGAAAAACTGGGGAGCATAACCTTAAGAGTCAGCCCCTCTAATTCTCAATGAAGCCAGAAAATGCACTCTGCTCTCTCTCTAGGCTTTAGAAGGTGGTCCATGTTTCCATTCACAGAACAGAATAAGTTATCTTTTGCTAAATTAATCACATTTCTTGGGAGAACAGGATGGGAGAAGATTCCTGTGCAACAAGACTTCTAATTGGCAGCTGTTTTTCAGAAGTCAGCCTAAATTACCCAATGTGGCATTACTCTGATAGCACCACCAAATACTTTCTAGCAACACAGTGAAAGTATCAAGAAATTCTTGAAAGGAAATCAAATTCCACATTTGGGAAGAAGTACCTTAAATCCAAAACTCCTTAAAGTGGTGTGGGTGTTTTTTCTGCTCATGGGTGTGTGTTTGAGAACACTTGGGTTCAAGTTCTGCATCAAGTATATATATTCAAAATCAATTGGATCTGAAAGCACAGGCCAGTAATCAAACTGAACCATAGGGACTCGGACTGTCATCCCAACTGAGGTGGGAAAGTGCACCAGGTTCAAGCAGAGCAGTGGGCAAAAGCCTTATATTTATCCTAATCACGTTTTTGATGGATAAACAAGTATTTGGTTTCACATAACTTTAATTAAGTATACTGAGCTTGCACCGACGTAGCAGACATCAGACCATGGTTACTCCAGCAATGTCAGAAAATACTTCCTTTATGAAAGAAGCAGTTGGTGTTGCCTTCAGCTAATTTACAAAACACTGTCACAGACAACCTACCTCAGTTGACAGTCTTTTCATTTCTTGCTTCCGCTGTTGCTCTGCAACATTTGCCACGGACTCAGCCAAATGATTGAGTTCTTGCTCCTTCGGAGCTCCCATGAAGTTCAGCAAAGGAGGCTCCCAACCATTTCGGAAACGGGGGACATAAGGTGGAATAAAATGGTCTTTGGGCCAGTCCGCTCTGTATGAGAAGCAAATTAGAGATCTGTATCTGTCCTGGTTTTGTTAAAAAACAAGTTTCTCTTTTAGTGAATTTACCTGTCAGCTAAAACCTTCATATTAGCTGCGTTTTCCTGGAGAACCAGATACATGTTTGGGTAAACATAGCAATGGAATGCAAAGTTATTGATAAGCATGGATGGACATCTCGCGAGAGGGGCAATGAGAAACAGGTGATCAATAAACTGACCAACTCTGTATAACATTCCTTTCACGTGAATACTTCACATAAAAGTGGGAGGTCACAAGGATCTCGTCCCTTTTCCCTTCTTTCCCTTTTGCTTATGGCCGACACTAGGAGAGGATCTTGCTAGTCATCCCTGCAAACTGAGTCCTAGAGAGAGACTGAATCCAGCTCCAGTTGGCTGCAGAGTCCAATCCAGGAGTTCGGGTGCCGGCTCTGCAGTCGCTGAGACTTTCAAGATTGGTTTTGTATATTTTGTATTATTTTCTCTATTCTTATTAGCAGCATTAGTAAAACATTTTTAATTTTTTCCAACTCTCTTCTCTCTGTACTTCTTTACCTCGCAATCGCCTGTCCTTAGTGGGAAAGGGGGAGAGGGAGGGATAAAAGGGGGAAGGGTGGAGCGGGGAGGAGGTTAACAATACATCTGCCAGGGTTTTATTGTCACCCTGCAATCTAAACCCTTGACAGTATCTAAGGCCATATAAATACAGGTTTAACAGGTTTCCTAAAAATCAAAATTCTTTAGAACTTTTATTAGTATAGAGGAGAGGCTGCAATGACAGTATAGGTAGAATTGTGCTAGAAAACAGAAAAATCTGCAGAAAACATTTATTGACCACAACTATGCTCAGTGCTGTGCCCTGCAGAAAGAAACTGCTCCTGCCATAAGGACTTGTCAGTGGTAAAACACAACACATTTCTGTCTTGTAGCAAAGGATGAATAGAAGAATTAATCACAAACAAATCTAGGATTTGTTTTCACTCTTATATGGTGAAAAATATTGCAGTGCTCTGTTTGTGTGAATGCACCAGACATAAGACTTCAAAGAAACAGCCTTCTTTATAAGAAAGTCTGAAAGTAGGTGGGAAGCATGGAAGCTTAGGGGGCCTAGCTACACCTAAAACAAGAACTTAAACAATGGCTTTTACTGACCAAAAAAACCCCCCAAAAAAACACCACCACACAGCAAACCTCTACATGCATCAAAACTCAAGAATTACTATTATTTGCTGTTTTATAGTTCAGACTGATATTTTTAAAATACTGTATTATTTTTGAGAGCTCCACTAGCATTTCCTATTGCAACACAAAATACCTAAATGAATGCTTTCATGGTCTGCCTTTACACTATACATAACACACTGTCCTGCAATATAAATTACTGTTTCTTCACTGTGGAAGCAAAAACAGGAATGTACATTACAGTCTTTTAACAGTCTAATTCTTCACACTGCTCAAAATTAAGGGACAAACGCTGCCAGTAACACAATGTACAGGAGCAGTGATGAATTACTAGCCCATTAGCAGGCCTGAGCTAGGTCAGTAAACCTTGAGTGTATCATTCACCTCTCCTGCTGCACCACAGCACAGTGTACCTCTGGATATTGAGATCAATCAGACCATCATTTCTAATCTACATGGGTCAACTAACTATATTCTAAGTGATTCATTCTTTACTGACCAGCATGAGCTACTTCTCTTTCCATTAAACTTTTTTCAGAAGGGACTAAATTAATGGTGATGGTAGTTCCCAAGACAAAGAAGCCCATTATTTTACCCAGCGATCCATTTTCCCTGCATGACGCTCCAAGGCTATGAGACAATTTCCACTGCCAGTCCCACCACGAGCTGCTGTGAAACCAGCAGATCTTGAAGCAGGTAAAGACAAGCAAATGGTGTTTTGCTGGGGGAGGTAAGCTCCCTGGCAATCACAAGGAGCGGCAATTCCTGTTTCTAGCTCTTTTTGCTGTAGCAGGCCGAACAATGGGCCCAAACGATGAATTTGGACATTTCTGGTCTTGCAGCAGAGTGAGACTAAGGAAGGGAAAGACCTGTAAGTCAACCTCCCTATTCTGAGAATGTTTGTCACTCCATCCTCTAGGGATTTCCATGCAGCCTTCCTTACCAGCAAAACACTCAACTACTTTTTAATCAATCAATTAATTAAAGAAACCCACTTGGTAGATGTTTATGTTCAATTCGAAATCTAAGAGCAAGGATGAATAAGCATAAACTACATTATGCATTTCCAGCCCAAGTGATTGCATATTTCATCATCATCAAATGTACTTACCTACGCACTTTGCTAATTTAAGCTTTTTCTTTCGCATGTTCTATTTACCTGAGTAATTTCAAACCATATACTTACCCCCAAAACAACAAACACATAAAATCCTTATATTTTAGCTAAGCCTAACCATAACAGTGAATCCATTAAGTACAACGTGTAGGGCAGGAGTGTCAAACTCATTTTCACCTGGGGCCACATCAGCCTCGTGGTTGCCTTCAAAGAGCCAAATATGATTTTAGGACTGTATGAATGTTATATTTATATAATTAATTTATAACAAATAATAATAATATAGCATTTATATAATGATAAATAATTTATATAACATTTATATAATTAAATGTTATATTTATACAGTCCTGGTGTAAGGTATGCACATGTAACATAGTTAAACCAATAAACATTGTTTAAAAATTATAAGCATTTTCTTTATAGCATTATGATGCTTTCAAAGAAGTAAGCACATTAGAAATTTTTAGCTTTTGATAATTATTGGAAATTGAAACTAGAAATCTGTATCCTGTTCTTCAACATTTTGTCGCTTTTTATTGCAGTTTCTTCAAATTGATATTTAATGAAGTCCACACAGCAGGGTTGGAAAAATAATGGTGAAAAACAACTTGAAATATACAAGGGACTGTTCAGAAAAAATATCTGCAAGAGGTTATATCAAGTTCTTGATACCCTGGACAAAATAAAAAATTCTGTCTGAAATTTCTCCCTCCTTGAGATCCCTAGAAATCAAGACACTCCCAAATACCATTGAGATTAAAAAGTTCCTTTCCAAAAACATCAAAGAATGGTTCTGAAGAGTCCAAAGCCTACAAGATTAATTTTTATTTTATTGGGGGGTGGATAACCAGGGTAAGGTCATGTCGATAAATGTGAGTTAGGAGATCATCTGTAAAATATGCAAAGGCTTTTTTTTTTTTTACCTGGCTTTGGTCCATGTGTCACCCAATGACATCCATAACTGCCCTTCTTCACTTGTGACAGTATATCGCAGGAATTCTATAGTATCTTTTGTTAAAAGAGGGCTGAGTACTGTGCCAGCAAGCTCTGGACCTCCTGTTGTCTGTACCACCTAAATCCAAGTATTAAAATAATACAAAGAATGCACAAATTGTCAGTAACTTTCCATTATTATGAATATAAGTTATCTACAGTGCTACTATGAAATATTTACTACTCACAAAAACAGACCCCCCAAAAAAAACCAACCAGCCAAACAAAAAAAACAAACAAAACAAATCTGAGAAGCAAGCAATGTGTCTTAATGTCTTACAGTTTAACTATAGCATTTATTGTGGAAGAACTGCTGTTCTGGGCACCAATCATTTTATATTCAGCCCCACTTTTTAGCAATGTTATTTTTGTTCTACAGATCAAAACCACACATACTTCCACTAAACAGCTATGCTTTCAAGTCTCCTCCTGAGTTATGTAAATTATCTCATTTTAAAATTTTTAATTAAAAAATAATAATGGCAAACTGCAACACAAAAAGCTAAAGATTATTTAAATAAATATATTTATTAGATGGGAATACACACAGAAAAGGATATAAATTATTTTCTGAAGAGAACCTCATCCTGAGACACACACATCTCCTTAATTATTGTCCAGGGACACAACATTTCAATCTTGTTATCCTTGAAAAGGTTACAGAACATATAAATACAAGAGTTCTGAAGGAAAGCACTAAAAAAAAAAATCATTAAAACTTACCATTTTTAAGGGGGTAAAGAGAAAATGAACCAGTTCAGCTGCACTAGGATTCTGGATTTGGAACTTTAATTTGGCCTGAAAGAATGGGAAAATGATACATTAAAAAAAAACAAACAAAAAACAAACAACATAGCATTTAACTTTTGCAACAATAATATTTCATATAAGAATGGCCATTCCTGGTCAGGCCACAGGTCCACCTAAACTCAATGTTTGGTCTACAACATCCACTAAATGCTCATTCATCCAACTGCTTTTGAATCCATGTACATCTTTAGCACTTTTGTGCAACACAAGAAGTTCCACAGCTGAATTACATGCTTTGTAAAGAAGCACCTCCTTTGGATGACATTCTCACAAGAATCTGTATTACATCAACATTTTTTTCTGACTTGTTTGATGCATGAGATTTTCTTCCCCACCTGTCAAGGAGTATATCATATCTATCAATATTGAATTTCATCTGTCTCTTTATCTCCTTTTATAATTTGACATTTGTAGACTCTACAATCCCCATTTCCCAGAACACCTGTAAATATGTTGGACAGCAAAGGCCTCTGCAGAAGCATGTAAAGAAGCATGTGTGGGACTTGATTGCTGAATTTACTGCACTTTGAGAACTATCATTCTAGTCCTACAATTTGTTTTCTATTTGACCAAACAAGAATCTAAGAAGTTACATTCAACCTTATAGTAGCTCAGTTTCTTTAAGAACTTCAGGGTGTGCAACTTTGCTGGATGTGTTTTGGAAATCCAAAGGAAAAAAAAAAAGGAATCGATGGATTTGTACACATTATTTTGTTGGGCAAGATGCATGTTTGCTTCTTCCTCAATTTAATATACCTGCCTACAAATTGCATCCCATGTGCAAGCAACCTCAGGGGCAGTTCTTCAATTTGAAACAGATAATTCTCTTGTATTCCCCATAAAAAATGTTTTAATTAACATATTGTCCACTACCAAGCATTTCTAAGTAAATATATGCATTAAAAAAAATCATATATTTTCTCTGATACAGCTTCTTGGAGCCTTACTTTTATTTACTGATCACTCATCAGCCCTGAAGGCTCCAGAAGTAAGAAGCATACCAGAACGTGTTTTTAAAAGTTATAGTAGTTTTTATTGCATCTTGCCATCTGTTCCTCAAAGTGCTTTTGGCTAGCCTCATTCTACTTTTACATCTAGCCTTCCAGGGTGTTCCTCTGAATGAAGAAAGGAGAAGGATGTGTTTTTCCTTCTAATAACTTCCTGTACATTTTTCTTCTGTCACAACAACAATTTACTTTCAGTCTTTCAAAAGTTTTTTTGACAGATAGCAGGCATTTTCTAGAAGCTTCAAGAATGGTGGTTTAAAACAGTTTCCATTTTACTGGCAAAGATTTTATGCTTCTGGATACTTCCTTTATTTTTAAATTAGATTCTTAAATTTATACAGTTCTCCGTGACTGACATAAAGAACCAGGAAGTGAACTTTCAGGCTTTTGCTGCTACTGCAATGATGCTGGAGTAAAGCACTGCTGCAGCACAGCTCTTCAAGAAAGACAGCAGAAACCAAGTCCTAGATGCTGCTGAGCACGAAAACCAGAACTGTTTCTTCTCCTGTGCGGAAGATAAAGATTCAAAGATGTACACGTTGTTCTTTGGTGAAAAACTAATTTAAATGCAGAACACGGTGAGAAGTAAGAATGAAAAAAAAAAAAAGAACATTACAAGCAGTAATACTGAGAAGGATCAGCATGTTCTAAGACATCTGTCCCCTCCAAAACAGAAAGGTCAGAATCACAGCATTCCATATAGGGTTTTTTAAAAAATAGATATTCTTAACATTTCTAAATATCTTCTACAGCCCTGCAATCAGAATTCCCCAAGAAGAAGAAAAAAGCTGAATTGACTCATTGAATGCAAAACCAGTTTTCCCCATTGGCATAGCTTCCCAGAAATTGGAAGGGACAGTCAGCATCTGAAAGTAAATGCTTTTAAGGTGTCCTACTTGCTGCCTTCCTTTGACAGCACTTGCAGAAGAGGAGATGCTGGGAGAAGGCTCTTGAATTAGCATCTCTGCTTGTTGAGAACCTATAAAGCGACAGCAATTTGTCAGAATTAAGATTCTGAGGCCTGATAGATCCTTTGTAATGACAGCAACAAGTACAGAGTCTGATGGGCATAGTTGAATAAAACTAAATTAAAGCCGCAGCTGGTGATGCTGGCAAGCATGCAGCAGAACTGTCATCCCCACAGAGATTCATAGAAATTATTTTATGATTTGAACTCAAATTTCTCAAGTAAAAGGATTTAAAGAACCAGGAAAAGAAGAAACACACAAACAATCCTGAAAAAGAAATAGGCCAATCTAGTCACTGTGTAGAGAACTTGACAAGCAGCATTTCAATGCTCAAAGGCCAACCTAGCCCGGAGGTGGCCAGCTCTGCTTTTGCCTCAGTCCAGCCTTGGATGGAGAAGAAAAAGGTGAAAGTCCGAGACTATTCAAGTATCAGCTGAGCTATTTTCCCGTGTGTCAGCCAAGGACCAAACCGGATTACATTTCCACATATACCAGCAAGTGGATATTTGTGGGTTTGTTCCTTCTGAAAGAGCAGTGGGGACAAAGACAACACAGACTCAGGCTCACAGTTCCCTGGATGGCATGACCACATCTGCATTGCTAGCAGCAGTATGCCATTTAATACTCACGAGGTTTCTCTACATAAACAAGGAACCAGGAAGGTTAGGCAGAAGGCAGAAAACTTGATTAATGCATTCCCAAAGACAAGACGACCTTCTGCAGCTCCCTCAGGGGCACAAACAAATCAAGCATCCACACCCTTTGGAATAGCAGGAACCTCCAAGAAAACCCAATTTAAAAATAACTATGAAGTAAATGCATCATGTTACTAAATATTCTTTTTCCTCTTCATCTTTCACCATAATTTTAGTTCTTCACTTCATACTGGTGGAATAAGACATAGAAAAACAATGTAGCAAAACTCACGCCCAAATTAATTTGTAGTGGTAGGGAAAACAAAGATCATGTTATACTTAACATCAGCTGTCCCAGGAAAAAACTGTTATCACACGCCTCACACAACGGTATCCACTAGTAGCTACTTACCAGAAGATTGAAGCCATGCTTAAATTTTTGGAAGCAGTCAACAAATTCATCTGGAGGTGGTGGTTTTGCACGGAGAGTAAGAACTCCCTCTGGTGAACAAAATGAGATTTTTATATATCCATCGATATGGTATAAACACACACACACAAAAAAAAAAAACCACATAATAAATTCTCCAACTGACAGAATTTCATAAATATAGAACCACGACAGTGAGTATATTCTGTGGTCACATCTCTAATTAGTCACTCCCCACCAACTTCAAGGAAATTATTTGCATAGGTTTCCTTCTAAGAATATACTGCATAAAATTTTTTGTGCTCAAAGTGAAAGGAAATTACTACATTCATGAAAAATACAACACAAAAAGACACATTTGCTAGCTACTTCAATGACCCTTAGAGAAACAGAATTGTGTGCAGTAAGAACTCCTACCTCCAGGTCCTTTCTTTTTACTTTTCTTAGTTTTCTTTCTCTTCGAAAGTTCAGCAAAAGCTTCAGCAGCTTTTTGAAGTTTGGTAACAAAATACTCAATGTCATCCAAAATATGGTTCAGAATTTGCTATGGGAAAAAAAAAAAAAAGAAAAGTAACAGTTTTGCTACCGAATCTACGGCAGATATACTCCAGAAATCAAAAAGACCACACTTTCAGACAATAGCTTCCTCATGCTAGAACATTTCATATTTACATTCATTATATTCTTAGCTTTACACACCTTTACAGTATTTTCGATCTTAAGACTTTGAAAAATTTAGGGCCACTGGAAGTGTTTTAAATATATGCAAGAAGATTACTCAATTCAGATTGCAATTATACAACTTGTTCACACATTATATTTTCTCTCACAGCACATGAAAAAATTCTAACTATTTGAATGCATTTTCCTAAACAGTATAACTTCATAATCTCCTTCAGTATGAAGTATTAAGCTAGTTGTTGAAAACTACGTCACAGCGTAGTTTTCTAGAGAATTGCTCTTTGAAGAATTGTTTTCAAAAGAGCAAGCGGAGGAGAACGAATGAGCCCCTGGGGAAAACATATATACACCAACTCAGTAGGCCCCAACATGCTTTTCTCAAGACCCTCTGATGTTGCTGAGGGCAACAGCAGAGTAGAAAAGTAGAAGGTTACAACCGAGAAATGGGGCAATATTTGATATTGCGTAGATCATATGACCTGCTCAAGGTTGTTGCTTGTCAGGAAGTAAAGTTTAGGTTATACACATACATGGACCACCTGTGTTCAGAAATTACAAAAGGTTTATTTTCCAGATACCACATGTAACTAGGTCCCACAAAATAGATGGACTTTTTAATCCTTTTTTTTTGCTGAATTTGGTCCACCACACAAAATTACTATTTATATTTCTAGCTCTTCATAGCAGAAAACTTTACATCAACATTCAATCCTTTTTCTTTTTTTTCTTTTTTCTTTTTTTTTTTTTAATTTTAAAAAAGAAAAGTAGTGGAAGAAGAACTACCATCTATTCATTTTTAGGTCTACAACACAAACATAGGCTGCCTGGAAAGCTCCCCTCCACAACAGAATTTTCCATCTGGAAAGTCTTCCCACAAAGTAAAGCTGCAAACTTGCACAGACATTAAGAAATATCACTTGTAGTTTCTCACTTACAACATCTCTATCAATCCTGGCAGCTATCATCTCTGCTGTTTCTTCGTGATCATGGTATTGTTTATGTTTTTCAACTGCAAAAAAGGGAAGAAGCGAGTAAGACATCCATATACATGGAATTAGTGACCAAAACTTCCCATACAGCTTATGCTTTAAACCATACTACCATAAGAAAAAGATGGGAAAAACTGTTTGTACCATTCACTTTGCAAGGTCTCCACACAACATGAAAATCTTGCACCCTAATGCCTGATCCTGACAAATCTAACGAAAGGTGCTTAGGTGTATGTTCTCAGTAAACTTGGCTTCATAAATGAAGTTAACCACAGAAGTGTGGTACGAGGGTCTAAATCAAAAAATTACAGCAGAAAGTGTCAGATTATAAATAGAACGTAACAAGAAATCATCCCATTTTCTAAAATATGCTAAAAGCTACTCCAGCAGAAGTAAGAAAAAAAAAAACCATAGCCATGACTTTGAAGAAAACTTTGATGTAAAAGGTAATCAGCAGAAAGGGATGTCAAGTCTAGCAATGTAGAAATGGGAAGTAATGATGTGATAGAACTGGTATTTCCAAATAACAAAGGACAGTCAGTGACTTTTATTTGAAAACAGCAAGGGTTAGCATTTTGAGAAACTGTAAGTTTTGCATTCTTAAGTCACATTAAGTACTGCATCATGCTACATTTTAGAAAAGATTCACACAAGTGGAATAAAAGGAGCTGCAGGAACTCAGATCCACAAGTGGTCTGGCAAGACACTTTGCAAACTAATGAAACTTTCTGAAGTGAGAAGTCAAGCAGAACAAACTAACCTTTCCTGAAGATAAATGTAATACTGTAGATTAGCAGATAAAAACATTCTTAACATTACAGATTTCTCTGAACATTTTTAGTTGTTTTCTTTGCATAGTTGTATACTTTGTTGAGTGATATAGATATAGTTTAATAAACTAAAAATAATAAAGACACCATGGTTAATGACTTTTAATTCTAAAATTTTAGTATGCATTATTAAAAAACAAACAAAACAAACATAGCCCCACTTTAGCCTTAGTACAGTCTGTTTTACGGGAAGTTTATTGTTTCTAAACAACATTTTTCAAGGAAATCTGATCAAAATAAAAATGTTTCCATTAGAGATCTAAAGAAAAAAAACAACCTACTAAAAACATAAATCCAAACCTATTAGAAATATTACAGTTAAGTCTGTTTTATTGTTACATTTGGGGTTGTGTGGGTTTTTTTGGTTTTGTTTTTTTTATTGTTTGGTTGGTAGGTAGTTTTTTTGTGTGTGTTTTTTTGTTTTGGTTTTGGATTTGTCTGTTTGTTTTTTTAACACAACAACAAAACACAAAATAAACCCCACTAGTTTAGCTATGCAGGCCATTATAAAGATAAATACAAAATAAATAAAGCTGACCTCTACTCACCTTTTATCCATTATTACATTTTTTAATTGTTTGAAATACCTGTCCTATGCCCTCCCTACTACTGAAGACAGTATCATTAAATAACTAGAGTTATGACAGCAGTCATTACTGTGAATGTTACTATGTTCACAATCAGGTTAAACTCAGTAGCCCACACCCCACCCAGTTAAACACAAGTAAAAGCAGTTCTGAACAGAAATTCAGAAAATGGATATATGCAAGTAAATGACAAGTCAGATTATGACAGTCAGGTCTTATTCCCCAGATGAGGCAACAGTGGCTTGGGGCATTGCAGACTAGACTGGGAGAATAATCCTGTCTGCTCTCAGCAAGTGCAGAAGAATGATCTCGTATATCCATTTCCATATCTGGATTCAGTTACTGTAATCACTATGAAATTGGTCTTTCCAAATTATTTTTGTAATTACTGAGCATCATAAAACCCTTCTACTGAGAACAAGTGCTTGCCACTATGCTGTGCAGCAGCAGGCTCCCAAAAATACTCACGCTCCCCGTGCTCAGTGGCCCAGGCGGACCAGGCTGCCACGCGGCTTCTCACATCCACCTGGGTGATGGTTCCCGGTGGCACAGGAGCGGGTGCCCGCGGCGGTGGTGGGATGGCACTGTCAGCTTTGGATATCATTCTAAGGGGGAAGAAGAAAGCTCACTAGTGACACTTGAAGGAAAACCACTCTGTTTTCTAGAGCTTAATCAAAGAACACAAGGAGGCTTCACAAGGACCTCTCCTACTCTTGAATACTGAACATACTATGGACTTGCCAAGTAAACAGTACTCAAGAACACGATGTGTAAATATGTTAAAACACAGTAAGAAACACACTCCATGATGGGGTTAGCAAATCACCAGCCGGCCACAAGGAAAAATCCAAAGCAGCACCAGAGAACATGACATCTAGAGACCTGACTGTTTATTCAGGTAAAATCAATGGCTTGGGTTTAGTAGGTGGCATTTTTACTACCATATGCAGTTTACTGGCTGGACTTCCACTTTGTGTGAAAGTTTTCATTAGAAGCTATCTCTCCCACATCTCAAGCTGAGTATTGAGTCCCTAGATTAGGCAGTTTGTCTACCATCTGTTTCTTAAAACGCTAGCAAAAAAAAAAAAACAAAAAAAACCAAAAAAACAAATCGTATTTACTGGCTGATTTTCCTTTTTATAATGGTGGTGTGCTCATCCTGTGTTTATATAAATGTATCTATGTTCCCACCTGCAATTTTCCATTTTTCTAGTTCTTAGTATAGTATTAAATACCATAAGGAAAGAAATCTTTGAAGGCATTCTGTAAGATTGATACCAACAGACAAAAAAATCCCAACAACTCCTGTCATACACACATCCCATCCTTTCTCCACACCCCTATTTAAAAACAAGGTGTTCACCTTAAATTCATCTCTTTATAATCCCATCTCATTCATGGCAACAGCAACACAATGCCAAGTCTTAATTTGTCTTTGGATACCAAAAAAGAAAAAGTTTCCATATTCCAGTCTCCTGGACACCCTTTCCCACACATCTCAAGCTTTTATTTGTCAATAACCTTGCAGGAACTCAATAATGCAATACCAGGAAGGAGAGTCTCTCCTGGTGACCCAGTGCCAGCACGTAGATGATATGACAGCCAGTCACTGGCACTAAGCTGTCATGCACGCATGACCTCGCAGCTTCATAGCCCTCGGAGACTACCATCTCAGATTATTTTACCCACCAGATATACTGACCTACATTCGTCTCCCAGTTAAATCTCATTAGTTTCCCAGCACGTCTAATGTATTTGAGTCTTTCTGCATTGCCTCTTTGTGCTTATACCTGTTTGTTACAGTCCCACAGACAGTAAAGTCTACTTCATTTTTACCTGCAGACACAATTTAGTTTTTGTTTTATTTTTATAGGAGTGTCCATTACTCTAGGAAAACTTCATGTCTCACACACATCAGAATTTAACAGGTAAACTCATACTTATAGTAGCGACATTTTTACTTAATAATTTTTTTTTTCAGCAGACATTTCTCTGTATATACCACAAAACGAAGTATTACCAATATTATCAGGACACAGATAGCTATTAACTTTTCAACAGGCTACCACCATTAACATTCAGTATCTATTACATTTGTGCTTCTGTTTCTAAACCTCTGTTGGCTATATCTTATTTCTGTATTAATCATCTCTGAACCCAACAGACTCTTTCCCCCCACATTTTCCAACTAGCAGAGAAGTTTTTGCTACCAGGGAAACAAGGAGTCTTTGGCTTCATTAAGCAGGTAGACAGGAAGATTATTCAATCATCAGCTGCTATTTTATTTAACATGTTTAGATCACCAAACTTTTGATCAGAATCTTATTTACTTGGAGTTACAGGGTATTTATGTTCTTAATTTAAATTCTGAACTACTTGGCCCATGTGCAGAAGTGAGACATGCAATGGTATTCCCTTGCAAATGGTATTTATATCTGCTGTTCCTGTCACTAAGGTCAAATCAGAAAAGGTAAGAGTGACATTAACAATTAAGAAAGCATGAGATAATTATTAAAGCAAGGCTTCTACATGTGGTTTTGAAAGTACATTATCAACTAGCAAAAAAAGGCAAAAGACAGCAGGCATACTTAGAAAGCTTCTGAATACTGCAACACTGCTATACACTGCCAAGAAGTTTTTACCTTAGTGTTTCAAGCCTCTTCTTCTGTTTCCCACTTTTGCTGTCACTGATTGCACTTTCAATATCTTCATGAATAAAGCTAGCCTAAAGAGACAGACACAGAAACCATCAGTTATCAGCTAGACCATCCAGACATATGAAATACACATTTACTCATACTTTTTTTTTTTAAAGCATCTTTAGATTCCAGAGTCCCTTATCAAATTCCATCTGTTTAAAAGTCCTAAGATAAATTATTTTACATATAAACAGAATGAAGAAACACACAATACTATTGTTTGGGAGTGGGCATTTTTGTCACTGTTCCAGTCTCAAGCATTATCAAAAGAGGAGTATGTCATCTACATATCAAATTTGTCTGAACAGCTGTAATTATCTCAAGTCAACCATTATTGCATAAGCTATTTTTTTCCCCCTGTGTATATAATTTCTGTTTTTCTCAAGCATGAGAGGGGAAAAACATACTATAAAACAAACAAACTGCGATGGATAGTAGCAGCATAAAGGACCAGGAAAGTAACATATGGTAATACAGTTTTCTTTAAGAAATAACAATAGTCTCCAATTTCTCTTTGATGTAAGAGAAAATGAATTTTTCAGAACATTTCCTAATCTGTATGTTCCCACCTCTTCATAACTGCAGTCTGCCTCCACCTGTGGCTCACAAGTGAAATTTTGATGCATGTCTAAGGCATTATTTTAATAGATCTTGTGTTAAATAGGTCATGGCTTCTCCTAGGATTTAGAATGCTCTGTTACATGTCTTCAGCTGACAACTTAATTCCTTACACAGGCTGTCAAAGCCTAAATCTGTCAGTGTCTGGCTCACTCTACAAGGTCCATGTCTTTCTTGGCCCACTCACGGTGGAGAGGTATGTAACTTTTGCTTAAACCAGAAGACTTTGTTTAATTTAGGATCTAAGGAGACTAAGGGACTTCTCAGGCTATAATGAATTGCACTCCAGAATGTGGATATAGAATAAATTAAGGTTAAATAATTAATAGAAAAAACTTAAACCCAGAAGAATTCAATTAATCCTATGGTTGATATTTATTGTTAAACAATGTTTTGTTTAAAAACTCTCACTATATCAATTTCAAAACAGTTGTACAATGTGATTAGCAATCTGTTAAGACAATGATATGAACTACTACAAAGTAATTTAAAAATTCTCATCAAATTATCAATTGGAATGTAATCAAGTACCGATTATAGGTACTAACGTACGCAAATTAAAATTCGAAACCTGAAAATAGAGAAGTATTACAGAATTCATTAAAATATTATTTATGCTTGAAGGACATGTTTTAGTCAGAGATTAATCTTTATACTTGTTTCGCCCCTCCTGCAAGTACTATTTTCCTTTTCATTATCTCCCCAGCAGGGAAGAGATGCAGGGAGGTAGGAATGTAGGGAAGGTTTTATTGCTTAGTGACAAAAAGAGCAGAAAAAGGGGAGACTAGTTAATACTCAGATGAGTTCTTTGCAGATTGCAAGATAAATTTAAGATAACTGAAACTATTCTACACTACTTTCTTCAGAAGTGTGAATATAAACCATATACTTATTGCAGAACTTTATTCATTTGCAAACCTAAATGAACAGCTGCAGAGCCCAAGAATCAATATTTATAGTAACACAGTAATATTTGCACATGCACTAAAGATTCAGCTTACTTACAGGACTACTCTCTTGCAAGACATATTACGCTACATTTACTAACATACTGTAAGTACTGCTGATATATTAAATCCATTAAACGAAAAGCATATTTGTAAGAATAAAATAACAGAATTCTCTTCTATGAATCAGCTCATTTGATTTTATCCACTATATTGAGCAATTCATTACATTTCCCCTATTCAAATAAATCATAGCAGATATCCATTACTACCTTACCTTAATCTCATCACATTGGAAAAGATGCAAATCAGGCTTGTTTTGGGTTGGTTCTTTACATATTAACGCAAGAACTGAATTGTAATTGCATGCATTCATCACGGCTTGGCAATGCTGAATTGTGCTTAAAGGAAAATTCTCCAGTTCATTCTGCCAGAAGAAGGAAAACAAAACAAACACAAAACAAACCACCATATTACTATACAGTGTCCTGATCTCAGAAAAGCTGCATGAGTTAAAAAGGTAAAGTGATAATAAGCTAATTAAAACACTGAATCTCACATACCTCATTTTTCTTCATGTTTCCTTTTTCTCTCTCTCTCTGAAAATGAGACTGCCACTCACAAATCTTACCTTTGATTCCAAGTCCACCAAACTGACAGCTTTGTCATCCACTTGAAGGATCATATCTTGAGTCCACACTTTGCCTTTGGCATCCAGCAATTTCAGCTTCCTTATTCCATCATCTACTGTAATCATTGCCTCTTTGCGGTCCAGAACAAAGGTGGTCAAGTGCTAGTAAATGCGATGTACATTTAAAAAACAAAGTAATTTTCCCTACTGCTAGGCAGTATCAGTATTCAAATTGCCAGGAAAGAGCAATACAAATTATTCATGAATATAAGTGCCTTTGTATATGACAGATCCCACCAACAAGCCATAAGAGAGGTTGTTTAGTCAATAATGTCATTTTAAGTCAACAGATTTTTGTAACTCATGTCATCCTCTGTCATTTCCTCACTAATGTAAGTCATTAGACTTGAAGGCATATTCTGACATCTTTGAGGTATCACAGCTAGAATCAAATCCTGAGTATTTAATTAGCTTTCTTGAGGAGTGAAAACCTGTCTCTCTTGGCAAGCTAAATCCAGGAAGCGTCAGCAGAGCCTTCCCAGAAACATCCTGCCAACATACCTCCACCACCACCCTGACCTGGAGTGTCCTCATGTCCTCCAGAACCATCAGTTAGCATGCTGATGGCAACAACAATGGGCTTGTGTCTAACTGGGATACCTTATGGACAGGCTAGTTGCTTATTTTAAGCAGATCACAGTCACAGTAGAAATCAGGTATACTACGTACTTTTGCTCACCATCAACTTGGAATATTCTTCAGATTCAATTAATGGTCTAGAAATTAAATACTACCTCACATCTACCTCACATACATCACCTCAACTGGCTTCCCTGTCATTATGGCTTTGACAATTTCTCCTTCAACATGTCACACCAGGCAACACATAAAATTATTTCATTTTAGCCAAGCATAAATCCAGCTTCACATTCTTATTGAAGACCTGGTTAGACTCATTCAAGCTGAACCAATTTTAATATATTTCTGCACACCTACCTTCTAAATAACTTAAAATAAATAAATAAATAAATAAATAAAGTGTTCTTAAATGTTTTTTCTTCTATTGCAGGATAACAACACTTAAGTTATGACAGAAGACAAGAGAGTAGATACAAGCCGCATATAATCAAAGTATTTAAAAGAAGTGAGACAAACTCTCTACTGACTGCTAACGCAGGAATGTTTAGACTCCAAATATACAAACAAAAGCATTCATTTGCAATCTGATCATAGAAGTACTTGAAGTTAAGACTCTTCTGCCTATGATCTCACAATTTACAGCTAATTAAAAACCCAGCAAAAAGGAGCTGAGAATCTGTGGTATTTGCAAGACTTGGCTGAACCCATGGTAGCAGTCTGATGGCAGCAGAACAAAGTTTGTGCCAAAGTAAGATTACAGAATGAGGCATTGCATCCAAAAGTGCTTAACACCTTACATACAGGCATCCAGGTTACTTTGCCGGATATTTTAAATGTATCTACTCCTGGATAAAATATGCCAGCAGCACAGAGTAATTCTGCAAAGCAGCTTATGACAGGAACTAACATACTTTGTACTTCACACTGGGGAGGAATCTGTGCAGGCAGAATATATTTCTTTAACTACTACATAGTAGACTAATTGGGGTTTGTAGGGGTTAATGCTCAGCTCTTTCTGAATGTTCTGTCACCTCTGCTGATTATAATTGATCAAAGTATTCATTTAAAATATCATCCAGTGTGTCTCACCAAGAGGACTGGGTTTTTTAGCTCTGCCTCATCCTTGCAACAAGCCAGGTTCAGATACAGGGCAGCATAACATGTTGAACTGATATCCCATTGACCAGTCCTGTGCCTTTGCCAAATTACACACAACTTGGATTACACTCTTCTATACCAAAATTTCAGCTCATTATGGCAAAGCTATAGAATTTGAGACATTTCAGTATAATCTATTCTGAAGTGACCTCAGGCTGGCAGGGTATTTTGGAAGATGTATATGCCTTCAAGCATATGTATCTTCAAAAGTCATGTAGGCAAAAATAACTGTATGTAACTGAAAGCTATAATTGGTATATCACTCCTCATCTTACCTCTACGCGATATTGCGAAGTTTCAGATATGCTGCTGGCACTGTCTCGTGCATAATTCTTTCTTTGTTCTGGAGATGGGAGGAAAAGAAAGAATAATTATTCATTCATCATGCTGTTTTGAGTACTTCTCAGGAACACTTAAAACTAGCTGTATATACGAAAGCAGAAGATGCGCTGCTGATAATTTCTGTATTTCGACAGAAAAAACATTCACCTCCACATAGTCCAGCACAAGGATCATACTTACGTCAATGATGTTAAGAGAGAGCTGGTGGGTGCAAACAAAAGACAGTTATCTCATCACAGTGAGTCAGGACACCGGAGGGGAGTCGTGTTCTGACTAAAAATGTTTCATTGGGAAGCCTGATTATTACAATCACTGGCTTGCTACTTTGGTAACAATAGGTTAAGCAGGATCAGGCTTACTGAATTTGTATGAACACACTTGAAAGCATAAATATTTTCTGATATACAAGTTAAATCTGCAAAACAACAAAGCCACACACAAACCTGATTTGTCTCATCCTTTATTTCTTCCTAAAGTATTCAATTTGATGACTTACTAATTTAGAAATATGCATGGAAAGGGATTAAAAACCAAGCAAACACACAAAACAAAAACACAAAACCAAAAACAACAAACAAGCCACCAAACACACACCTGAAAGGTATCTGAAAAGCTAAACAAAGCACAGTGCTGCAAAATCAGAAATGTTGTTTGCTTTTTACTCCATACAATAGATTAATATCAAAACAAGAGAGGAGGGAAGGGAAAATGCAAGATGAAGACACAACACACAATCACATCACAAAATAAAGAATTCAGATGAATACTGAAGAAAACTTCAACTTTGGTTGGAAAGACTTGAATGCGACATCTGAAGTGTTTTTCAGTTTTCTGTT
Source organism: Columba livia (assembly GCF_036013475.1). Taxonomy (NCBI): domain Eukaryota; kingdom Metazoa; phylum Chordata; class Aves; order Columbiformes; family Columbidae; genus Columba; species Columba livia. The sequence goes on from NC_088602.1 coordinate 131,066,892, forward strand.
CATTTGTTTTTACCATAACCACTTAAAGTGCCTGATCTGGAAAACCAGGAGCTTTGCCTAAGGAAAGAAGTGCCTAGGAGACTTGGCCAAGAGATGTCCAGGGAAATTCTACAAGAAGGAAATTATTTTCTCTCCATTACATTAAATAAATAGATTTCTGATCTTGAAGTAAAATAGGCAGTTTCAAAGAATCATAGAATCATTCTGGTTGGAAGAGACCCTCAAGATGACTGAGTCCAACCATAACCTAACTCTAGCACTAAACCATGTCCCTAAGAACCTGATTTTGTTCAGAAGGGAAGTACCTGATCTGCATACAAAATCCATCAATTTTAGCACACTCTGAGTACTTGAGGGGAAAATAAAAGTGTGTGATTCTGTTGACAGGAAAGATAAGTTATTTTTTTGCGAAATAAAAAAATGTTGACTACTACCAAGCACATGAACTGCATCATAGAGAAATCTGCAGTGAGGACACCATAAAAGGAACACTGTAAAAGGCTCTTCTGTGACTAGGGTTCCTTCAGACAGGATTTTTGGGTGCTGACAGATAAAGGGAATGCCTTCATTTTCAGGTGTCGCCTCTAGAAGTATTTGTCACCTTTTTATAGTCACAGCCATCTATCTCCCCAGTTCTCAGTGACTTTCATGAAAGAAAATAACATTTCCGAAATCTGTCACTAGCTTGTAGCCCCCCTCCCATGATGACAAACCCTGCTCATGCAACAGAGCCATCCTGCTACTGTACAGCATTTACTTAGTTTTGCAAGAGAAGTGTGCAGTGCAGTCAGTCAAACTGAAGAACCCCGTGGATCATCAGTATTTTTAACCGTGTGACTATTTTAAAATAGATGTCTTAATTTAATTATCCATTCTTCTGAAATCAAGGCAGAGGATTTCCATTGATTCCAACTGTAACTACTATTGCTGCTTTTGCACCATGTTAAAAGGGGTTTTTTTGGTTGATCTAATTTTTAATCACAATAGATACACACACATGCACATCCAACAAAACATTCAGTAAAGCAGTACTCTCTGATTTGCTACCTTTCTTTTTTTGTTTGGATGATGATCTGAAGAAGTAAAGTCCATCTGTTCCTAACAAAACAAGGGAATTGAAAAGCAGTATCTAGTTTAATTCCATAGAATTATTTGCATATCCAAGGGGATCAGTTAACAGTCTTCTGTTATGGACTGTAAATGATAGTTAAATGCTGTCCAGTAAGAAAGAATATGTTTTTGAAAAAGAAGTAACTTATTTCAATTAACAATGCACAATTAACCATAGTCATATTTGACTGTTATTTTTTTTTAGGTGAATAGAAGTACTCTTTTTAACAATATCAAATTAAACCAGGATAAGAAATTTTATGTTCACTGTAAGGTTTATAAATCCCACAAACAGGAGTTGTTTTAAACAGACAAAGAAATCTTGGTATATGTTAAGGTTCTAGAGGAATTAACAAGCAGCTAGTAACTTTTGCAAGAAAGTCCTTGCTCTACTTCACAGAAATTTTATCCTGTGTTAAGACAGGATATCCAAAGCCATTGACAGCACTGATTAACACATCCTCTTCCACAGAGCAGCACAACACTCACAATAGACAAGAGGGCAAGGTTTTCAACACACTATGTCATGGTGAGAACAATAGTGTTTATATAAGAGATAGAGCTTTCTGAGCTATAAGAAAAACTGTGGTTGCCTACACTTGAGAATCAAGGAATGCCCCTCAAGTTCCACATTCTTAATTACAACAGGACAGTAATAAGAACTTCAACAGAATTTCCAATTAGCAAAAGTCAATCCATGTCTGTATTAATAAACAAAAAGTATGGTCACCACAACAACTGACAGTACATACTGAGTTCAGCAACAATTTCTATTTACCTGTTTACTTTTTAATGCAGGTAGAACGATCATTAGAACATGGTAGAGATCCAAGATATCATTTAGAATAGAAAAGCATAGAATCACAGAACGTTAGTGATTGGAAAGGACCACAAAAGATCATCTAGTCTAATCCACCCACTGGAGCAGAAACACCTGGAAAGGGTTACACAGGAATGCGTCCAGGCGGGTTTTGAATGTCTCTAGAGCAGGAGACTCCACAACCTCCCCGGGCAGCCTGTTCCAGTGTTTTGTCACCCTCACTGAGAAGAAGTTTCTTCTCATATTAAAGTGGAACCTCCTATGTTCCAGTTTGTACCACTGCCCCTTGTCCTATCATTGGTTGTCACCGAGAAGAGCCTGGCTCCATCCTTGTGACACTCACCCTTTACATATTTATAAACATCAATAAGGTCACCCCTCAGTCTCCTCCAAGCTCAAGAGACCCAGCTCCCTCAGCCTTTCGTCAAAGTGAGATGCTCCACTCCCTTAATCATCTTCATGGCTCTGCACTGGACTCTCCCCAGCAGTTCCCTGTCCTTCTTGAACTGAGGGGCCCAGAACTGGACACAATATCCCAGATGCGGTCTCACCAGGGCAGAGTAGAGGGGAAGAAGAACCTCTCTCAACCTACTAACCATAACCTTCTCATACACCCCAGGATGCCACTGGTCTTCTTGGCCACACGGGCACAGTGCTGGCTCATGGTCACCTTGCTGTCCACCAGGACCCCCAGGTCCCTTTCCCCTACACTGCTCTCTAATAGGTCATTCCCCAACTTATACTGGTACCTGAGGCTGTTCCTGCCCAGATGGAAGACTCTACACTTGCCCTTGTTGCATCTACCATCTCATGGTCGCTGCAGCCAATGCAGCCCCCAACCTTTACTGCTTCAACCAGACCTTCCTTGTTAGTGAGAATGAGATCCAGCAGCTCTCCTCTTCTAGCTGTCTCATCCACCATTTGCATCAGGATGTTATTGTCAATGCACTGGAGGAACCTCCTGGACTGTGGCTGGCTGGCTGAGTAGTCCTTCCAGTAAACATCAGTTGGAAGGGATCTACAGCTACCCGGTATTCCAATTGCCTGACCACTTCAGCACTGACCAAAAGTAAAAGCATGTTACTAAGAGTGTTGTCCACATGCCTCCTAAACACTGACAGGCATGGGGCATCAACCACTGTGTTTTTGTTATCCTATAGGACCCTCTACCAAATCCACCATGTAACGCATGTCACTTGTGCAGACTTGGAGACTCCCTTTTCCAGGAGTACAAGAAAGTGTTGCAATCTAAACTCTACAATAATGAATACAAATTAAAACCGGGGGGACTTCCAGGTCTTGTTGCAGTTACAGACCAAACAAACAAACAAAAAAGAGGGTACCTCATAGGCTCTTAATTACTGCTCAGTGTTGCAACTTTTAATGTGGTTTTGGATGAGCTAAGAAGTAGCCTACAGCAGCTGTGAATGTTGTCAACACTGCTACAGAGGAGCTGGAGGTAGATACTATAGGTAACTGCTACATTCTGAAATTATTCACCCTTCAAAATTCATCTTCTAATAAGTACCATACCATCAGGCAAAATTATTCCATTGCTTCTGGAAGGGTCTTTCCTCAACTTTTGTTTTTCAACCCTCTCACAATTCAGTAGTTAAGAAAGTGGGTCCCCTTTCCCACACAGCATCATCCCAGCTGCTATAACAACTCACGCTCCCTGAGTAAGGGATTTCTTGGCTGCCTGGCATAAATTGCATGGAAGGAAGGATAAAATCCCCACCATGGTAATATGAACATAACATAAAGGGAAAAAGAAAAAAAAAAAAAGGATAAAGGAAAAAAAAAAAAAAAAGCAAAAATAGACTAACATCTAGAACACATCCCCTTTCCCATGGTCTTTGCCAGTAGTTCAAAACTAAATCTCAGCCTCTGCATTCTTCTAGTGCCTCGCTCATGTCCCAGATTCTACCTACAAACCTCCACAAGTTCCCATCTTACCCTCAGGAAGGAGGACGCAAGCTCTTTTGCATCCCCTGCTGATCTACTCCGCTGCCATGAACTTCCATAACATTGATATAAGACTGCAAACCTGTTCTGCATCCTTCTCTACCCAGACGACATACAAGTTTGCTGCTTCTTCCTACACTTCCACGTTTCCACTTCCAAGCCAGATATATCTCAGCACACGATTCTCACAGTCTCTCAGTCATAAACAGCTTCTTACATTCCTTCTTTTCCAACACAGTTGCCCATTGCCATTCTTCTGGAAATGTAGCTTCCATCTCCTCAACTCTCCCATGTGTCGAAGTGGCTGATTATTATTCAATATCAAACTGACTGCTTTTACAGAAACCTTAAAAATGCCTCTTGACTTACTACATGATCTTCAAATGCAATAATTCACACACTACTATTGAAAACAAGTAACAGAATTTGCTGACTTGCTGAACATACTGGGTCTGCCTGGGACGGAGTTAATTTTCTTCACAGCAGCCTGTATGGTGCTGTGTTTTGGATTTGTGACCAAAAAAAATGTTGATAACATAGGTATGTTTTAGCTATTGCTGAATAGCATCAAGACCTTCCCTATTTCTTAGTGAGCAGGCTGGGGGTACACAAGACATTGGGAGGAGACACAGGTGGGAGAGCCAATCCACAATGACCAAAGGGATATGATATACTGCATAATGTTATGCCCAGCAATAAAACTGGTGGGTAGGCTTTCTAAAGTGGCCCTTGCTCAGAGACTGTCTGGGCATTAGTCTGTGGGTGGTGGTGAGTGACTGCCTTTGTGTTACTCAGGAGTTTTTTTCAGTTTTTTTTCCACCCTTCTCTCTCCTTCATTTACTAAGCTGACTTTATCTTGACCCATTGGGTTTTTTTCTTGCTTTTGCTCTTCCAGTTCTCTCCCCTATCCTGCTGCAGGGAGGAGGCAGGGGGAATGAGACAGATCCTTAGTTGCTGGCTGGGGTCAACTCTCGACACAGAAAAAAAAAAATAACGTTTTGTATGCTTCATTTCACTCCTAATCCACTCAATCAATCTCAGGATCTCACAGGTCCCTTCATGCATGAAGAGACTTATTGAAGCTAAAGTGAATTTCTGCAACAGAGACTTCCAGATAGGATTCATAAAGCTATCAAAAGGATGAATAAGACTATCATTTTTTTCTGTTTACTTACTGCAGCTTTTACATCCAACACGTAAGATACAGTGCAGCCCTAATATTGCAGACAATTAAAACTCTGCCGATATGCTGCACACAATTGACCTAAACCATTTTCTCTCTGATAAAGGAAAAAAATAATTTACAAAAATGGATCACAGCAGAAGACATGAGTTAAATTCTTAATCACAATCTATAGCAAACACAACCCAGAGGAATTTGAGCAAAATAATATATCTCACAAGGCAAGGGCAATAAGCTTAAAAGCAGCACAGCATTTCACTCACAGGTTGTGACCCTGAGATCTACTAGCTACTAAACCTTTCAAAGGAGTACAAACATCCACCCAGATAAAGACTTTTCACCAAGCAAAGAATGCACTAGACAGTACACAACACAGATAAACAGGAGTTGAGATTGCCATCCCTATGCTAAGAACTCTTGTGTTCTCCCCAGCTATTTCTGTGAAGGACCATTTCATATTTAGGAAAGGTAACTATTCCAAAGTTTCAGACAAGAACACCCATGTGGCCCAAGGTCCCTTGAGGCAGAGCCATGAACAGCACCTGGTTTAGCTAAATTTAGAGCCCTCTAGCACCCATTTTCCAAGTGGAGGAGGGTGCAGCTGTATGGCAAACTAGACAGCTGCTCAATAAACTCTACTGTGCCATTGGCTCTGTGCCATTGTCCAGAAAACCACAGAGAGAAATGTATCACAGCAGGAGAAATCTAAGTCTTTATCTAGGTAGGGAAAGTTCTTACCAAATGCAAAAGATCTCAGTCTGCGTGTTAAGAGATGACCTGAAGCACAGGTGGTGCTCATTACGGTTATGATGGACTAGATGATCTTTTGAGGTCCCTTCCAATCCCTAGCATTCTATGATACCTTTAGAGATAACAAATTTTTAGTTCCTAAAAGTCTAAAAGAGAAATGAAGAATACAAACACCTAGACTTCTACTGCTATCTTACAAATAATTGCATAGGCCAGATGTAATGTTATCAGTACTACGGTTATGATAGCGCAATGAAGGACAATGGTGGATCCTACCTTCCCGTTCCATAGCCAAACTGGAGTTTGTGTGTACAAACAGACAAAAGCTCTGAGTTCTGATGGCAATCCATATGGAGATGAATTAAGATTCTCCCTCACAAGCTGTCCTAAGAATCCTGAACGGACAGTATTATTGCCATACAACATCAAGCAGAAAAGCCCAACACTTAGTTTACTACTCTATATTTCTGGTTTGCATTGGACTTATTGCTGACACCCCTCTAAGAATGTATTGCAGCAGCTGGAAAACCTCCCCTTGAGACTGAGAGCAAAGTGCAGGAGATGTGACCTACACATCTGGGTAGAAAAGTCAAAACTTGAGTTCAAAATGAATCTCATTAAGAGAGGAGCAAACACTATCACTTTCAGAGATTTGTGCCGTAAGTTTTTCCCTGATGGCTACATGGAACTAGCTACCAGATAAAGTCTATTATTGAGAAGTCAAGTGTCAGATTAATTCATTCAAGTATCAGCTAACTCAAGCATGTTACACAGATGACTTCTTTTAATGGACTTGTTTACCTAGTTTGTGACCTGCTTGTGTTTTCCTTAAATGTACTACACTGTAGTTCTTGCTATGAATGAGGGATTTGAGCAATGCAAAAAATACACATGTAATTTCACTGTTAGCACCTAATCACAGCCACAAGATTATAAACACAATGAATACAACACCTAGTCTTCTCTGATGCAGTGTGAAGCCAATTTTATTAACATCTTTCAATTCTGTACCATATAACAATCTAACAATTTGCAGCAAACCACTAGCTCACTGCTCCTGGAGAATGAGGCTGCTCCACACTGTGTCACTCGCTGGCAAATCCCCAGCACAGCGCTGCCTGTTGATGTCGACTGACGCTGCACGTCTCCCCGCCAAGCAGAGCTGCAGGAGACAGATGGAAAAGCTAATGCTAGAACAACAGATGACAGTATGAGCCAAAACCCATTTCAGATGGAAAAATCAGAAATTAAATCATGAAATAAAACCCATAAGAATGTGTAGAGAGCATCTTCTCTCCCAGTTCAGTGAGAGATTTATCGTGCAAATAGAAAACAGTTCATTTCAGGAAGGAAATGAGTGGGGGAAAAAAAAAAAGGGGGGGGGAGATTATTTGACACAGGAAAAAATGCAGTTGCAAGGAAGTTTTTGCTATCAGATAACCACATCAGAGATAACAATGGCTCCAGTCTAGTTTTTAACTGACCTGTCTGTAACACTAAAACAACCTCTAGCCTCCTTTCCCACTGGCACTGTAGTCAACCTTCTGCCGGGTGACCGAAGGACTGAACAATCATGAATGACTTTAGCAACAGCATTCAACAGATAAATTTAATTTCATGACATACATGTGGATATGTATGCACATACATATCTACACATTAATATTGATATTAATTATTAATTTTTAGTCTTTAATGTGCTTGAAAGGAATTGAGTTCAAGATCAAGTGGTCCCTTAGGAGCCTAAGTATCATCTTCACTTGTTGCAATTAAGAACACCCTCGTGGCCGAGTGTAAGCACTTAAAGCATGCACACGACATGGTGGGCCAAAACTCCCCAGGGTGTAGCCTCTCTGAACTCATTGTATTAGCCAAGACAAGGGGAAATATGTTCTTGTAGAGATTTCCAGCCTCAAGATACTTGGATTTGCTTAAGGTTAGCACCTGAGCTTTTATATAACTATTCAGACTGAACCTCAAGAAATTTCGAGGTTTGCAACGAACTCTGAAACTAAGAGCAAAAGAAATTAATAACTCTTTCCTGATTCCCAGTAAAGGTTGTCTGATTGCATGGAAGAGGGACTAACAGCTTTTCCAATCTTAAAAATGGTCATATTAGAGACAAATTAAGGAGTTCTAATCCTCATTGAAACAACTCTTTGATTAAGTCAGACAGAAGAATCATTTAAGATATAGGAGACAATCAACCATGTTCAGATTTGAAGAGATATAGCACAAAACAAAAGAAAGGCATTCAAATAATTTTATTTATGAAATATCTCCTACTTATAAAAATGCACATTAATATGAAAACTCAGCATAATAATAATTGATACGTAGGCCAAGATGGGTAGGAATTAATATCTTTATAATATAGATGGTGAGTTAATTAAGATAGAGAAGAGGGATATGATCTACTTAAGGTCATACAGAAAGCCAGTGAAAATAGTAGGAAGAAGCACCAGATGTCCTGTTTCTGAAATCTCTGCTATAACCATTAGATCAGTAATTCCCAGTCTGGCAGCCCGTAAGGTCTTCTGATGTGTTTCATGCCAGTATATATTAAAAAGCTAAAAGCTAAAACCAAAGCCAACAGCAAAATGTTGCCCACAATGTTGCTTGCTGTTTGGCTGATAAATTAAGCCAATTAGAGGCCACGGACGGCACTGCTTTCTTTATATGTCTTATGCGTAGTGTAAGGCTTTGTCTAGTCTTTAAGTCTGCCTTTGTTGACTTGCTAAAGTAAAACAAAAGGCATAAACCACTGCCAGCAATGAAGCAGCAAAGGGAGGTAAGTGAGTGGCTGCACTGCAGGGCTGCGGGTGGCAGAAGCCGCCAGCTCCCGTTATACTACCTACCACAGCAGCCACCCCAATGGGTCTGGCAGTGGAGGTTCATGACTCTAACCCAGACACCACTTCTGTGTGACAAGCAAGTTACTCACACAGATTGCCAAATAAATATGGGCCAAATAGAAGTTATATTGAAGCAAATGTAATTGACTGCTGCACACTCTAAATAGTATTTCATGCCAATTTACATTTTTCAGCCTGATTCTTCACATGTATTGCAGTGCCACTGCATTGACATATTTAAACATACATTACACACTTTTCCTAACAACCTTCTTTTCTGACTTGATTGTTGTAGTCACCACAGAAATATTAATCAAAATTCATTGCAAGAAGACATAGTTAAAGAGATGTAGAAGTGCTTTCCTATGGAGCTATTCGTTCTCAGTATGTGAAATGAAGTATCGCATCACATTATAGTACCTTTGTTTTGTAGACTGCCATGTCTCCCAGAAATCATGGATAATGGAAGTTTAATGTTCTTTCAGACACATGAATGCACATTTCTTTAATTTTTTGCTATTGAAAATGAATGTGAATTATAAATTTTGAGAGCAGGGTAGAGTAACAAGGCACTGGACTGTGAACTGTCTGAAGGGAAGAAGCCAGAGAGTCGTGGTCAATGGGGGGAAGTCTAGTTGGAGGCCTGTATCTAGTGGAGTGCCACAGGGGTCAGTACTGGGGCCTATATTATTTAATATATTAATCAATTATTTGGATGAGGGAATAGAGTATACTATCAGCAAGTTTGCTGATGACACCAAACTGGGAAGAGTGGCTGACACCCCAGAAGGCTGTGCTGCCATCCAGCGAGACCTGGACAGGCTGGAGAGTTGGGCAGGGAAAAATTTAATGAAATATAACAAGGGAAAGTGTAGAGTCTTGCATCTGGGCAGGAACAACCTCAGGTACCAGTATAAGTTGGGGAATGACCCATTAGAGAGCAGTGTAGGGGAAAGGGAACTGGGGGTCCTGGCGGACAGCAGGATGACCATGAGCCAGCACTGTGCCCTTGTGGCCAGGAAGGCCAATGGCATCCTGGGGTGTATTACAAGGGGGGTGGTTAGTAGATCGAGAGAGGTTCTCCTGCCCCTCTACTCTGCCCTGGTGAGACGACAGCTGGAGTATTGTGTCCAGTTCTTGGCCCTTCAGTTCCAGAAGGACAGGGAACTGCTGGAGAGAGTCCAGCGCAGGGCAATGAAGATGATTAAGGGAGTGGAGCATCTCCCTTATGAGGAAACGCTGAGGGAGCTGGGTCTCTTGAGCCTGGAGAAGAGGAGACTGAGGGGTGACCTCATTAATGTTTACAGATATATAAAGGGTGAGTGTTATGAGGGTGGAGCGAGGCTCTTCTCGGTGACAACCAATGATAAGACATGGAGTAATGGGTACAAACTGGAACACAAAAGGTACCACTTAAATTTGAGAAGAAACTTCTTCTCAGTGAGGGTGCCAGAGCACTGGAACAGGCTGCCCAGGGAGGTTGTGGAGTCTCCTACTCTGGAGGCATTCAAGACCTGCCTGGACGCCTTGCTGTGTAACCTCATCTAGGTGTTCCTGCTCTGGCAGGGAGATTGGGCTAGATGATCTTTCGAAATCCCTTCCAATCCCTAACATTCTGTGATTCTGTGATACCCATGGATAAGTGCTTTAGTCCAAATGACATTCAAAGTCTTCAAAGAAAAGGAAGTTTGTGAACGATGTTTGCTGCTGACATTGAATCATCACATTTTATCAAAACAAAAAAGATAGTACATTTTACTTTTATACTAAAATAATATTTTCCAATATCCTATATGCAAATCCATTAAATACATTAGTTTTATGTATTTACATAAATAAAATATGTACATTTAATATATATGCACATAATATAAAATATAAAAAGAAAGCTAACACGCCTCCAATCTGCTTTATAGCCTTCAGTATCATTATTCTCAAATAAAATGCCTAAGTTAGCTATTAATTATAAGCCACCAATTATAAATAAAGTATTTTATAATAAGCATTTTTAACCCATATTAACAATTCCAGTATCACTCAACTCCTTCCCATGTCACTTGAGACAGCATGCTCAAAAATCCCCAACATCACAAAGGAAGACACAACACACATGGGATGCAGCAGAATGGTAACCAGGTTGCTAAAATTTAAATATATATAATTGCTCTGAATTTAAGAAAGGTTTTAGGTGTTTTCCTAATTTTCTCCAGTTCATACATTTGTTAGTACTGACAGCCTAGTTCTTTATGCATACAAAACAAAGCAGAAGCAGTAAAATGTGAAAAGTCCTCTGTAAAAGCTGTGCCAATATATCTTTACACGGAGCTCCAAGGTAATTGAGTCTTCCACTTCATTCAGTTCCTGGCAACTGCAACTACAGTTTTGTGATATATCTACCAGCACTGGAAGTGAACCAAGAGCAACAATTCATTTTACAGGTGTCACCACACAGCAGTTTATAGGATAAGTATTTTCAATTAGTACCTGAAGGCAATTGAGTATTTTAGTAGTAAAAGGCATTATATACCATCATATAACTCAAATTTACTCACTTGTCCCCATCTTCTACTGACAAATGACTAACCTGTGCTGGTTCGACTGAAAGTGAGTTTATTTTCTTCCTGCAGTTTAGAAACTTTTTTTTCTCCTAGCTAGCACGGCCATTGTTTAGATTTAGTTTGAGAACAAGAAGATAGCACTCCAGGACAGAGTTAATGTTTGTCTTCAAGTAACTTTCCAGTTTCTTTGAGTTGGAACAAAGAGAATGTAAGAGCTTACTGTTAGCTGTTGTCTGAGACCCAAAGTCTTTCTGAGCTCTACCCACAGGTGTGGGGCAGCTGGGAAGGGGGACATGGATGGGACAGAGCTTGACTGACATCCAGACTGATCAATAAGGATATTTCAACCTATTAGTGTCATGGTTCCTATTTAAAGAGAGTTGCATTTTCCAGCTAGAGAGACGGAAACCCATGCTGGGTTTGCACCATTTCAGTTGAGGACCATTCAGGAGTTCTTTTAGTTTGGTTTTCTGCCACCGTGCAGTGGCCTCTGGGCCCTTCTGCCTTTTTCTGTCTTACCCTACAACCAACTGTTCTGGACCAGGGTGTTCTCTCTCTTTTCCTGGGACTGGCTGCTCAGTGCAGACAGAGTTTGTGAGGAATTGCATTGAGTATCTTTTATTTTATATTCTATTTTTCATTTTATATATTAGTATTATTTTGTTATTTTATTAAACTGTGTTTACCTAACCCACGAGTTTCTCCCTTCCCTTTCTATTCTCTCCCCTATTTGGGGGTGAGGGGGTGTGAACAAGCAGCTATTGTGGTTATGATTGCTAGCTTGGATTAAACCATGACACTATTCCATTACACATTTGATATGAAAAAGCTCAGAGAGGTATTATTTTAAAAGCCCACAAAGATTAAATGACACAGTGAAGACACTGATACTGCCACACTGTTCAAAACATGTACTCTTGAAAAATTATTAGGATGGTATACAAAATGAAAGATAAAAGTGCAGCACTCTCATAATGGCTCATAAAGAAATAATCCTAGAGTTTTTAGCAATGTCTCTTATTGGTTTGTGTTACCACCTCCTTCTTCTGTCAACATGTGCAATCAGTTTGTCAAATGACCCCATACAGGATGCAGAAACCACTCTTAAAAACTCTCACTTCAGAGATTTGCTCAGTTGCATTTCCTGCCTTTAATATTATATCAAGTGACTGATTTATGTGGCATACCACTACAAAAGATAAATTTAAATTTAGAATGATTGACATGAAACATGATTTCTAAATTGCCACTGTTTCAAACGGTTTCTACTTTGGTCTTCATTTGTTTTTCTAGAAGTAGACCTTCACACTACTCTAGCACAATGTCTTCAGCCACCAAACCACATCAGCTTTTTCACCTCACTGCTAGCCACTTTCATTCTCCCCATCTCCTGTGTTGTACCAACTTTCAAAAGAGTATTTAACAATAGGCGCAGATTTGCACAGCAGAGCATCTCACAGCCTCATTGCTGCTTGTATTTCCATTACCAGCACAGTTATCAGCAGGATGTATTCACAGTGAAGGTGGACAACCAGGAAACGGTGCAAATTGGCTGGCAAGGAACATGACTACATTCTGTCTCCACAGCTATTTGGCCACAGGCTAGGGATTAGCATATATTGCTGAGCCAAAGAGCATCTGTAGTTGCTATGCACAACAGTGTTTACGCATTTATAACTAACATCACATTTGACAGTTACAAAGCCTGTTGAAAACAGCAGGACAAATAGGGCTCCAAACTTGCTACATCAAATCTAACCTCCCTGAAATCCATGTGTTAAGAATACTGTAAATTCATTTTCTGCTAGCAAGGGATAAAGTTGAGGAGGCAGGGGGCAACACAGTCATGAATGAAACCTACAGCACAGCTAGACCCCTGAATGCCTTCTAGCTGGTACAAGCCTTAGCTATAGGATCACTCATAGTTTTGCAATAAAAGCTTTATACATTGCTGCCTTAAAAATTAGCAGGTTGGGGTTATCTGCTTAGTAAACTGTAAAAAGCCATTTTCTAGCTAGGCTAGTTAGTTTTAGCCAGAATAAAATCACTCTGTTTCTTCAACTATGTTGACAGACACACCCACGTGTATGCACATACAGTTTCAGGTTTATATGCATAGAATGTTTCCACCATGACAACGCAACTAATATTTAAACAACAATTTAGACAGAAATGTTTAAAGACCTTATGCCACCTTACCATAAAGAGCTTTTGCACTTGTTCTTGAATTCTGCTCCCTCTCTGCCTGAGTAAACGTTGGGGAACCATAGCCACTGGAAGAAAATATTGCTGGTTAACTTCTGTATAGATGCATTTGCCACACAGAAACAGGCACTGAAAAAAGACCTCTCTTTATGTAGGACTTCACATACCTATACCATTCCTAACACAGGTAGTGATACTAGATACTTGTTCTGCACCACGAACACAATGAACCATGTTTCACTTAGGCTAGAAGCCCTTCTGAGCTCTTTTTTGTTGCGTTATTACAACATCACACACAATGGGAATGTTGTATACACATAGATACTACCATTAGGTAAATAATCAAAATCACTTAATAATAAACCCAACAACGACTACACCAAAGACTTGGTAGGATTTGGTTTGTTTTTTCTTTTTTTTCCTACATTCACAAGTGTTAATTGTTTTTAATTATTTTAGCTATTTTAAATAAAAGACTTAAAAAGGACTATCATTGCCTACAGCAAACGAAAAGGCAATCCAGCTTCCTTCAAATGTAACAAGAATGAATCATACAATCTCTCTTTAAAGGGACAAGAATATGAGGAGCAGATGACAGTACAGATGCCCTGCTCCATACAGGAATGCTTGTTCTTTGGCATCAGATTAGGTCAATTCTTATTAGTGCTGTGAATGAGCCTAGCACCATGCTTCTGATACAGGGAGCATCCTCTTATCTCAGGCAGAGTAACGCTTTCAGGTAACAGTTGCTCGGTTTTTTTTACTGAGAAATGATATTTTCTCACAGATGTGAAGGGCAGTCTCATCTTTTATGCGTAAAAATGCAATCACTCAGAGCTAACCTTAGCATCTCAGGCATACGAAGACCTCTCCAAGTAAGGTAATATGTATGCTATGGCTACAACAATTTATTCTTCTGTTCCAGATTATTCTACTCAGCAACACAGCTTTACCCTTACATTAATAAAAAAATGAGTCATATGATATCTCTCAGTTTGGTTACATGGTTTGGAAACTGTACATGCTTTTACAGAAACTGCCTTTGTATTATTCCATTGGGATCTAATAATTATAGCTCTACCTGAAATGGAAGCGTAAAGAAGAAAATACAACACTATTTTTTGTCCATAAAAGGAAAATCAAAGGCAAAACCTTACTTCATTTGAGGAAAATAACTTCCATATCCACCGGGAGGGGTATTTGATATATGTCCGTTCATTCTTATCGTCACTTACTGAGGTATACGATCTGGGAAAAGAAACAACAGCGTATGAATTAAAGACTCTTAAAAGATTAAGGTTTTATACAGATGTAATTCAAACCTAATAAGAAAATTATGGCTGAAATGGGAAAGGAATTGCATCAACAAGCTCAATTGTTATTATTTGCATTGTGGTGATGCTTTAAAGACCCTTGATAGAACTTCTCCCAATTGCAATTTAATAGTTATTGCTTCAGACAATCTATAATTTAGTGAATACAACCATTATTATTGATACAATGGTTTTTTAAGAACAGATTTAGAAATAAAAGGCTGATGAAACAAAGATCATCTACTGCAGAAGCGAATGAGATCTTCCAACCGTCAACTTTAATAGTCAAGCATGCTTGATTTTAACCCCCAGTTCATTTTTTTTCAAATGTAACTTTTGAAATGAACTTTTGCTACATATTCCATGAAGCTTATCAGCTGAATTGTTAGAAAGATGCATTATCAAAATAAACAATAACTGTTAGCACAAAAGGAAACTTGGTTAGCTATTTTGGGACTAAGATTTCTTGGGTTGTTTGGTTTTTGTTTTTTTTTTTTAAAGAAGAATTTAACTTCCTGAAAGTTTGGCATCCTAAGTGAAACCTCTCCTGTAACAGCAATACTGAAAAAGCTATGATGAAATAGTTAAAAGAATGCCTTCTCCCTTTAATAATGTGCTCATTGAAGTGAAAATTGACTCTGGAAAGTGACTCATAAGCCTGTAAACAATTAATAAATCTCTATTCAAATTTACCATGGGCAAATATTATTTCATTTATACATATTTGAATAATACATATGTGGATATTTCTCTACATCACAGTCATTAAATAGAAATACTTCCACTCTGCAAGAAGTACATCAAATAAAATTTCTACCTTACAAAAGCTCCAGCTACAAAGTAAGCACAACCTGCTTTGTTGTACGAAAGCCACCTTACAACCAGATTATCTTCTGAATTGCTAAGTCAACTCAGTGCCTGAGTTTAACCGTTCTCTCCTTGTTTTACCAAAAAGCAGCAGCTGATTGACCTACAGTACATGCTGTATTTTGTATCCATATATGTTTTGATACTTCCCTTTTCACGCAAAAAATAATATCACAATTAAATTTATTCTCAGCTCTCGAGTCTTCTGTCATTTTAAGAAATGTACAAGCTGGTTTTGGTCTTCTGTACTGAGAACAGAGGGGGTTTTTTTATACCTTTCTAAGGAACACCTGACACCTCCTACCTGAGATATGGTTAGCAAAGCTAGCTAGAACCAAGCTGTATTAATTACATGCTAAACGTAGTCATGTGAAAGTGTGGTATTGCCTTTAGTGAACACATCCTTGGTAATTTGGTTTAGAATATATATATTTTTTCTTTTAAATCTTTGATTGCACCTTTCAAAGAGTCTTTACTGACATACCCATATTTTACTTCCATTTCTCCTGCGCATCCCCATGAATATACCACGTATCTACCTCACTAGCCTGTTTGGCTGCTCTAAGCCACTTTTTATAGAGTGCAGTACTTTAGAGGGTGTCTCCAATAAATTACTATCCATGCCAAGTGCTGCTCAATTCATTAGCAATTACAGTCCTTGGGAAGCATCCTGAAACTGTCCCATGACTTTAAAGGATAAAAATACTTGTGTTCTCAGCAGAACTTGCCAGGTCACTGTGCGCTCCTTCTTCCGTTTCAGCGACTTTGCGGACCAGAGCGACTCAGAGTGCTCTTCTCCAGCTTGTGCTGCCATTAAGCTCTTCAACACTTCCTATCAGCTCTTCAACACTTCCTATCATCTGCATCCGCTGCTCAGTTTTGCTACCCTGTTTAACAGTTCACCCTGTCATTAGCTTCCTAAGCATGACTGGATAAAAAAACCCACAAATTATGTCCATTGCTTTTCATCATCCCAGATTTCATCTACTTTACATGCACACATTAAGATAACACTTATTTAATAATTCTATTTCCCATACCTTTTTAACATTTGTGACTTTTTTCATAACCCCACTTATAACAAATTCTAAAATTATCAGCTTTAAAGTGAGATCTGGAAAAATCTCAAAGCCATTTCACTCCTCTGACATCTTAATCTGACAAATACTGGATTTGTTATTTGTAGTCCATTTAATTTTATAAAAGTGGTGAAACAAATATTTTAAGTAGAAGGAATGCAATATATAAGAACTCAGAGCTTCAGTCATTGAAGATAGCATAACACAATGAGTTTTAAAGCAGCAATGAAGATGAACAGCAAATTTTCACATTAGGGGAAGAAAACTTGTCTGACTAAATACTCGCCTACTGTAAGGCATAACACCACCTATAAAAAGCTTTACAATTAAGTGAAAGTGGAAATCTGAGGTCAGAAATTTTGTCTGTCTTTCAAAGAAAAAGCAATCAGCTTGTTCTGCCAAGTAAGCACAAAAGTTTTAGTGAGTTTTAGTTGACATGCAAACAAAACACCACTTGCTGTTTGGTAGCTGAGTAAAGCCAACAATATTTCCTGTCCCTCATGCAATTTTCCACTGTTAAAATAATCAAATGCTTTTGAAATGCCAAGACTACTACTTTGACATGACATGTTTCTATTGCTTGCTTTAAGAAAGCTCCTAAATATGAATGCAAACCAAGCCTTTACAGTCATTACATATAATTAGTCCGAATATTTACAACGGCATTAAAAAGTTACTCATAATCCTCCAAAATTACTAAGCAATTTCATTTCTTTCAACATAAATGTTTCAATGTTTCTGGAAAAAAAAAAAAAAAAAAAAAAAAAAAAAAAAAAAAAAAAAAAAACAAAAAAACCACACGACAACATTTTAGGAAAACACTTTCATTTTTTTATTAAGTGCATGATGGACGGAAACTAAAAAAACATAAAAGGATAACAGAATGTGCAGTGCTTTGCTTATTATTTACTTATACAGCTTTCCCTGCTGTATTTCTCATTTCAAATGCCCTTTCATCTCTTACAAGCAGTCCCATAGCAAAAGTCAACCCGCGCACACTGTAAAGCCATCGTCATCCTGGAGTCTATTAATAAACGCCACTTCCTCTTCAATCTTCCCGTTCACCTCAACCCCGCAGTTTGCAGCAAAATACGCCAGTGTCCTAGACTTTAAGATAAACATCCTTCAAAATTAACTGTATGATCCCTCTTTAGGTAGACCTGAAGTATCAACAGTCTTTCTCAGGATCTTGTGAAGAAATCATGTCTACTCTGAACAAGAAATATTTAAAACCAGGAAAACTCAATAAGAAATTAAGGAAAAAAAATAATAATAAGAAGAAAATAGCTAGGATAATAAGAAAATAGATAAATATTAATATATTTACATTTAAATATATTAAAATAACAGCAAGCAAATAGTTATAAATAGCAAACTGCTGAAAAGCAATAAATACAAAATTCTTCCCACCGTATAAGAGACTAAACAAAAAGAAATCCACCTGGGACTTCACTGCTACTATCAGATTTATTTTTGAAGGGATTTTGGCATGCTGATAGTAAGCAGCAATATAAATTAGAAAGGTCCGGCCTTTATAACAGACAAATCATTTCTGAGACAGATATACTGCGGTTCTTCAGTAGTCAACAGTTAAAGGTGGTCTAATCTCAAATATGGGCAGTATTATACTTACACTTACATTACATCAGTCATAAATATTCATTTTTAAAATGTCCAACTGCTAAAATACTCTTTGCCTTCCCCATGTTGTAGCATCACAGCCTAATGGAAGCAATACAATCTGTGTGCAAGCAGCAGCTGACACACTGACAACTCACGTCTTGACATTTAATTTCCTAGTAGGAGTTTGAAGGTAACAAAATCCCTCAGTTTATTAAAAAAAAAAAAAAAAAAAAAAAAAAAAAAGAATCAATTTTCTAGAAGGGCAGAGCTATCTTATTAAAGAAAATGAGATATTCCAGAGGCTGATGCTCTTTTCCACTCATCCTGAATCAAACAGTCCAACCCAGTGACAGATCACCATATCAGATGGAAAAAAGAACAGCTTAACATCATGGGTATTTCAGAAATTATGTGGGTGGCAGGGAGTGGAAAGAGTTAATGAGAGGAGAATGTAGAGGAAGGAAAATAAAAGCTACGTGTCCTGGTTTAACCCCAGCCAGCAACTAAACACCACACAGCCACTTGCTCATTCCCTTCTCAGTGGGATGGAAGGAAGAGATGGGGAAGGGTAAAAGTGAGAAAATTTGTGGGCTGAGATCGAAAAAAAAAAAAAAAAGTTTAATAACTGAAATAAGTAATAATTATAATAAATTGTAATTAAAAAGAAAATAACAAAGGGAAAGGGGAAAAAAAAGCCAAGAAAGACAAGCGATAGAAATTAAAATAATTGCTCATCACCAACCAACACCATGAGCAGTCCCCCACACTGACCTCCCTCCTAGTTTTATTGCTGAGCACAATGCCACATGGTGTGGAATAACCCTTCGGTCAGTTGGGTTCAGCTGCCCTGGCTGCGTCCCCTCCCAACTTCTTGTGCACCTCCAGCCTCCTCACTGTCAGGGCAGTGAGAGGAGCAGAAAAGGCCTTGACTCTGTGTCAGCATCACTCAGCAATAATGAAAACATCCCTGTTTTATCAATGCTGCTTCCAGCACAAATCCAGGACACAGTCCCATACTAGCTACAGTGAAGAAAATTAACTCTACCCCAGCCAAAACCAGCACACCACGAATGCTGGAACAATAATTATCTACTGATTAAGAAAATGTTATTAGTAACAAGCCATTGTTATCACATGTCCCAAAAAAAACCCAAGAATTCTTCCCCCGCTAATAGCAGGCACAGGCTGTAACTCCAGCCTAAACAAAAACAAAGGATTGTTACAAGGTAACACTTATCTGTAACAGATCTGACATTTTAGCAAAGTCAGAAAAGAACACACTTTCTCCACCCTTTTCCTTTTAAAAATATTACAGAACAACAAAAACAACAACAAAATCAGATGTATTCATGCTACGCTGTAACTGACTACGCATTCGATAAAAATGCCTCATTGCCATTCCACAGCATTCAGTACCGCTATTCTACAGAATATATATTAAAAAAAAAAAAATTAACTTGCTGTGTGAATTTTTCCTTTGTTTCTTAGCCAACATCACCCTATTCACCCCCACACACATGCTTTCCTTCATCATGCTCAATTTTGGAGTATTCTTACTTTTAAGCCCCTTGTTTCTCCATGCTGAGGTAACTTATTTAGTTACTCCTTGTGTTCTTGTCTTTTGGTGTCTTGTCCTCTCGTGTCTACCTTGTTGTTCTGACTCAACACACTCCTATTTGTATCTTCACTCCAGCCACAGATTTTACAAATGGGAAAGTCCTGATAGAAGTAGGTCCCACAGAGACAGATGAAATGTTGCTGCTGCCCTCTGCTTCAGGACCTGCTTCCAACAACCACCAAGAGCAAACACGAGTTCTGCTGGCTGTTCAGCATCTTGCCTCAAGATAAACACTAAGATGCACATGAATGCCTAAGTAAGTTTTACTTTGGAAATTATCACTGGGGATTTTCCATCCTTCATATATTCATATCAGAATTTCTCTGAGACAAACTGCTAGTGACTAGGCTGGCAGCAGCTTTGTACTATAATGTTTTCCATTTTCTATTAAGGGTATTAGAGCATTCAAAGGCTGGTCAAAAAGATGACAGTCAAAATCACATAGAAAATTGAAAGCTAGGTCTCACAATGATGCAGTTTCAAGACAAAACATGTGGACTTCATTCACCACTGCTCTGGCTGTTGTCCTCTTTGCCTCTTTCAAGCTACTCTTTATTAATCATGGGGGAGCTGAAGCTTTCTGAGAAAGGAGTAGGTACTCCAGCATACACCCCTGTGACCAAGTGTCAGGACTTCAAGCAAACATGTTAATACAATAGCCACAATAAAATAATT
The DNA here is from genome assembly GCF_036013475.1 of Columba livia. Taxonomy (NCBI): domain Eukaryota; kingdom Metazoa; phylum Chordata; class Aves; order Columbiformes; family Columbidae; genus Columba; species Columba livia. The sequence goes on from NC_088602.1 coordinate 131,087,513, forward strand.
TTGAAAATGCTGTTACTTTTGAGTCTTCTCTAGATTCAGAGCAGTTGTCCAGCATGGCCATTAGTGCTAATTAGATCACATCTCAGTTTATACAAATCTGCACTGAGTTGCATCCTGTGTTCAGCTTTTAGTGCACCCCAAACAACCTTTCTGCTGGATGCTAACAGGGGTTCCTGCTAAAGAAACCTGGGGCTCGGGACGAAAGGACTGGATATTCTCCCCTGTTCCCCCTGAATTGCACTCCTTATAGAAAGCCGAATTTAAACCCAGAATATTATTTACCTGCTTGTCTAAGCAGGGAGAGGGGTAGGAGCATTTCAAGAAACTAATGACTGTGACAGACAAATATGACTCTGGTCAGGCAGGGGACAACACTGCATGACAGGGGACACAGCACTGCCCAGGATTAAGGATTTGTACATTTATTCACCTCCATCTTAATGGAGCAGTGCAGCAGATGAGTTCAATCTGCTTCTTTCTCCAGTTTCAAAAAGTCTTCCCATTTTCATTGACACTTTCTGAAACCCAGTATCTTTCCTCAGCCCTCAGGACACTAAATTCATCAGCAGTATTCCATTCAGCGAGACAGACAGGATAAATTTATTAACAAAATTTGGTGACATAATTATCAATTGAAGCAGGAGACTTAATATGTTAATGTAAGACCAGTCCTCAGAGCAAGAACTGTTTGCTGAAAGGGAAGCTTTCTGTTGGGAAAACTAATAAGATAAAAAGCGCCCTTTAAATCTTCTTTTTCCTACTAGGATATTTTCCAGTGGTTCACTGTTAAGGAAATATTCTAAGAATACAATTCAGATAGGTATCTTTTATTTTGAGAAAGGAGAGAAATTTTAAGACCAACAGGAAGAAGTGAATAAATACACTTCAGATAGATCCTGTTCATACATTTAGCTCTTATTATTGTCACACTATTGAAGACCCTGCTTGAAAACAGGTTTTTATTCTGGCATGACAACCTATTTCCATCCATTTCACTCAGGTCTAGACCACGAGTTATAATTAACCATATTGAAAGAAAATAAAACAGCTTTACAGATGCAAAAGCTTCAAAGACTTAAAATCCCTATTGCAACAAAGAAATGTTAATAAATATGCCAAGCACTATAGCCACCACTCAGTGCTATTTTTAATTAGAGAATTAACCACCTCGTCTAAAGCAAGATGAGTATTAATTACGAAGATCGGGATAATTATTCAGACCTTGCAGAAAGTATCACCACAGCTGGAAGACCAGTATCTTGTATAAAAGGAAAAAAAAAAAAAAAAGACCCCACACACACCACCTTTCACTAATACAGAACAGTCAAAAGAGGAAGGCAGCTATAGCTCATGAAGGAATTTCTAGAAGCAGACAGAAAAAGGAGGGATTATAATGTATAGTAAAAATCAGCGTCTCCAGTAAGTCTACCTCAAGTCTTTGAAGATCACAGAATAAACTCTTCCAATGGAAGAGGTCATGGACTTAGAGAGATATGAGCATAGCGCACCAGAGCTTACCTTGGTACTTCATCTACAGCACCCAGAAGTCCCTGCACACTCATGTGGACTTGCAGAAAGGAAAACACTGGGAAACCATTTCCCACAGAACAGCCCCCAGCACCATTGCTTATTCCTTCACATTTGACTTTGAAGTCTACTGCTTTTATTTCAGACCTGAAGAAGGGCCCAGGTGCCTGGAAAGTATCTACTTTATTTCTTCCCCCCAACTATAGTAATGAGCTAGCAAAGGATACTTTTTTTTTACTCACAAATTGTAATCCCAAAATGGCTACAACAGTGCTTTCAGTATCTCCACCTGAAGAAAGATGTACAACAATTTGTTCCAATTTGGAGGTTTGGTGGTTTTGTTGTTGGGTTTTGTTTGGTTTTGGTTTGGTTGGTGTTTTGTTTGGTTTTAACTGGTTTGGAACCACTTACTGGTGAACACAACTGACCTAGCTGAAGCACAGATACCATGGTTTTCTTTATCACACTCTGATTTTTTCATTACTTCCTTTTGTTCCTTCTTCAAACTATAGATTGTTAGACTCTAAAAGAGGGCACTCCAGACATTTATCTGAAAAGTCATCTTGCAGTGTACAACTAATAAGCTGTCAATTTGACTTTTATAAATGTTACTATTAATACTAATGGGAATGTTTAGGTGGGCCAGTAGAAAACCCAGCAAGAAACAGCATGCAAAAGGTGCTTCTTTCCAGATGCCATATGACAATGATTCACAGCACCCCAAAGACATCACATGTCAAAAAGGAGATACTTTTCCCTTTCACATTGCAAACAGGCAGTGTGCATAGTTAATGAAATATTTCTGAACATTTTCTTGCACTGAAGTACTTGTGAAAATGTTAAGAAATAAGATTTAAAAAAAAAAAACAACAAAACAAAACATGAAGAGTTACTGTAATGGTACTATAAGTACATAAAAATGAACAGGACTATGTCTTTAGGTGTTGTCTGTTGGTTTAGAAAAATTTTTCCTCTCAGTGCAGCCCAAAAGTAGTAAACTCCCAACATAGTTAAACAGTGCTTGCTGCTGCAAGCTGACCAAATGAAACTGGCTTAACTTCCTATCCACATCTCACTTGCAAGCTTAACAGATTGCTCATAACACACTGACATTATTACAACTGGTTTAGTAGAGTCCATAACAAAAGCTGAATTAAAACTATATCATGACATACTCCAACCAGACCATTAAAATTAACATAGAGGAGGAAAAATGACAGGAACACTCATCGATGCCTCTCTAATTTAGTTTTAGAGAACTGTGGCAAGATTTAATTCTTGCCTTCATAAATTTACTGCCTACAGCAACTTCACCACAACTGAATTAGCTTTTATCCTGTAGGACTCGCAGGCAGTCACCGATGCTGCACTTGTCACGGTCTCAGGCATGGCAATAGATGACTCCCATTGCAAGGTTTTCCTATTGATCCATACTTAAATTTTAAACCTAGCCACATTAAAAAATAAACAAACAACAACAAAAACACACACCAAAAAAAAAAAACAACAAACACATGGCTGATATCACATCAGCCTATTCTTATTCATTTGTACCATGTCAGCACAAAGGATAAATCAGGACGAAGGTCCACTTCCATTAAAAGCCATCAGCTAGTTAGAAGAACCAATTTCTAGGTTAATAGTAGGTTACAATCTTCTATGAAACATGGTAACACAGACAAAAAACAACTGAGTAGGCGCAACATCTACTGGTTTCCCTATTAACTTAAATACCCAGTCTCCATACTAGTGTGGATCAAGCAGCCTTTGATGGTATACTTGATTAAATGGACGCATCATCATTCATGAAATCTTGATCTCTTCTACATATAAAGTGCTCTGAATGCCAATTTGCACAAGTCTGAAAAGCGTCAAACTTCATGACTTAGAGTAAGACTTAGATTTTCTATAAGGTTCAAAAAACAAACAAACAAAAAAAGGCAGTTTCCATGCCACTCAGTAAAAACAGAGAAGGCTATGGGCTATGTTTAATGACAGCAAATAAATACATAAGATTTACAAGCTATTGATTAGACTACAGCAAATAAGCAGTGCTGAACTGAAATATGAGCTTACAGTGGAGCTCAATAGCAAAAGTAAAACTTTTCTCTTAATAAGTGAGTAGATGCTATTCTAATAATGTTGATTAATTCTTCAAACTTCCCTATTAAGGGAGGCCTAGATCAAATAATATACAAACAAGGATGCTTCACAAGGCTGATATGCAAAAGCTCATGACTTTAAGTAACATGATTTAAAACAAATACCATCATTACAAGTTTTCAGGATTAAACAAGATTTTAACCCTAGAAAATTTAGTAAAGTGTTCATACTCTCAGAAGCAATTTAAAATATTGAACTAATCTTTTTCAACGTATTTCCAACTCCATGTATACATGAAAGTATTAAATTAATATGTGATAACTGGGAAGTATTTGAATTAATTCCAAATCTAGTCAGGTTTTCACTTATTATGCACACAAACATACAAAAAGTAGAATTCATCCTCAAAGCTATTTAGTTACAAAACTATAGTGTGTAGCAGTAACATTGCCAATACCTGTGAGTCAAATCTCTGTGCCCTACCTGACAGCAGGGCACATTCGACATTTACCTGAAGCTGGTTTACAGACACTAAAAACAGAAAAATATATGTTATCTTTAAAACTTAGCCTGTGTTAGAGGAATCCTAATTCTTTAAAACTCGGGGGCCTAATACTGTTTTTAATCTAAGGGGCAAAATGCTGCTCCTGGAAGGTGGTATCAAAGTTGGAATCCAGTCACTCAACTGATCACTACCTCTCGTATTTTTCATTAATAGCAGGAGACATCATGAGAAGAGGCCTAGATACACAGCATCTACATGGTAAGGTAACAACAAAAGAAAAAACATAGGGATTCTGAAAATAAGGCAGAACAGAGAAGGGGCAGAAGAAAACAATATTATTTTTTAAAGACAATTAGAGAATAAGGAGCATTAGAAGCTACTTTAAGACACAGCACCAGCAGTCACTGAATTTTAGAAACTCTCTTTAGTTTTCCCATCCATGAAACAGAAAACCCAAACCAACATCACTCAGGGCTGCTAAGTGAACTGCCTGAGATATTCAATTTAATACTGTAAAAAAATACAATGACTTCGTCATTAGAAAACGTACTGAAAAAAAATGTTTTCAAGGGAATGTTCTTTTTTTCCCCTTCTACTTGAAATACCTCCTTGACACCAACCAGGTAATCTAAAATAATTTTCCACCCCACAATAGAGTAATGTATAAATACAAGAAGAGCCCTGTGACTTGGTCACCTGTACAGAATTATGAAGTCAAATGGGCAGTATCTCATTACTATACAGCATTTCCTTGGTGTTTTGCATCCTGGACCATGATTTTGAAAGAAACTACAAGGACAACTTCCTCTCATCTCAGGTTAAAACAGGGATATGACTGTGCAGTAAGGCGTGTGACCTTGAACACAGTCTACACAGTTCTCAGCACTTTTAGACACGCAATAACTCACCTGCATCCAAACATCAGCTGGAGATGCTTGTTTGGGTCACCAAAAATCTTGAGCATCAATTTTTGTTCGCATTACGGTGCACATGACCCAGAGAGACTATATTGCAATTCAGTGAGTAAACAAAAGGCGCTATGTCACAACATCTAAGCATAACTCATCAGTCCACACTGGGGCTAAAGTTATTCAGCACCAAGCCATTAGAGTGTAAAAGAACTTACTAAACTGAGGTCACGGCTGAATAAAGTCACACTCCACCATGGTATTAAACCTGTAATTCCGTAACTCAGCATTTGTATAGTTGAAGAAAAATAGCCTGAACAATAACAGATTCCACAATTAGTGGGAAAAGAATTAACTTAAAGGTTTGGCATTTTATGTCTCTGATTATGTAGTTTCAATTACTTATGTCTCTCTGTACAGATAAATGTTTTTCCTCCATCAACCTGGGCCAAGCCATTCCTCTACAAGCATTACAAAAAATGAAAACATGTATTCAGCTAATGTCAAATCCTTGATGTTATTTCTTCTTTTTGTAAATTACCTGATCAAATGCAGAAACATTATTTTTTTTCTGAATCAATTAACAAATTCACATTTCCAAAAGTAGTCTCTATGTGAATGTCCATGTTTGGCAAGTTATAGGCTTGACTTTCAGAAGCAAAAGTATATACTTTTTAAAATTTCAATGCCCTTATAATCAAATACTAGGTTCCCAGCAAATATTCAGCAATTAAAGATGACAAAAATTAGAAACCTTACGAAAGACAAATGATAATCAGTGCAAAATGTTTTTTACTCCAATGTCCACTAATTGTAGAGTTTGAATTTGCACGTATCACAAGAAAATTTTGTCCAGGAATTTGTTGTTGTTGGTTACCAAGCCTCAGTTATCAAGCTATCATTAGAAAGGGATTCTGAAACACTGCAACCAGTTAATTTTATTGCAATTTGCTTATTCATTGAATTGAAAACATTTTTCTGAGGCATTTCTAATGTCATCTTTTTTTGTTGTTGTTTAATTGATGCCAGATATGTTCCAAATGGAAACCTAAGTCTGAGATGGGAGCCAAAAATACTCTGTTCCCAGGAAACCTCAGAGAAGCTCTATTTTTTAGAAAGTTCCTGTAGGTTTTGAAGGAAGCAAACTTTCGAAAATCTTCCAGAATATGGACTTATTGCTCTCCACTCATTTCTTCTATTAGAAATGAGCGCGTGAAATAAGTGTGGGTGAGAAGGTGGCGGTGAGAAAGGGAAGGACCTAACAGAGCCATAAGTGGTAATGCTTTTTGATCTTTTTCTGCTTGGAGGGGTGATGGATGAGGCTGGGGAAAGCTGAGTGCACCATTCATTTCCATGTATTCCAAGAATTGTTCTAGAGCTAATTCTAGTGATCTTAACATGACATAAGAAATACTAATGTAAAATCTTTTTTTCAAGCGTATGGTTGCCCTCCTACAGAGCTAAGAAATAATTAAATCACCTCTTTACCTTTCAAGATGGGTCACTACTTTATGGTCACCTTACACAAATGATAGTCACCAGAGATACCATAGGTTGGTTGGAGTTTTCTTTGATGTCTTCCCCCCACCCTCCAGAAAAGCATATTTCAACCACAATGTATCTCTTTGGTACTTCCAATACATGATACTGAACAGAACTGTCAGACTACACAGACTGCTTTATTTTCAACAGCAATGTTATCACTGCAAAGTGTATTATGGCTTATAGGAATGAGAAGGATTACCCACGGAGATAGTCCTTAAAGCAATGAATGTTATCTTAAGAACTAATTTCCACGAGACCCTTATCCTCCTGGTTACAACCATGTAGCTAGAAAACATGTAGAGCCCTGCAAGGAATGCTACAAAGAAGGCATGCACAGAAAAATTTTGAAGGACAAAGGCCTAAATAAACACAGCTTTCTCCCACATTGTAGGCAACTAAGAAATTCTGTCTACTATAAAACTTCACCAGTTCCTCACCAATGATTAGATTTTGTTTATAAAGCTCTGAGTTGCCTATACTGTTACATGTTTTCTATTTTAAGAGATGGAGAAGGATAGTTTTTCCTTCTCTACAAGGCACACTAGATAAACTTTAAACTCGTATTCAGTGTCAAAGGAAAATATTTGTCCAACACAAAGCCTCCATTCAGAGTCTCTGGTTTTACTACAGTAAGAAAAATAGCTGTGCCCTGGATAATTTGTTCATATATGCCAATAAAAGCACATTGGATTAGAGCCAGTACTTCTAGCAAGCACCCAAAGACTTCTGAAATCCTATGAAAAGCAGAATTCTTTTTTCTCTACTTTCTTCTATTTGTCATTTTCAGCACTTATTACTTGTTTCCATTACGGTTATCTTGATTTTACTGTGAGAAGGAACTAAAAGAGGAAAACAAGACTAAAGAATAAAAGCAATTTTTTTAAAAGAAACTCTTTTGTAAAAAATAGCTTTCAGATATATGTATACAATGTTTAAAATGTTAAGCATGTACCCTTTTGAACTCCACATTTAAGTAAAAATTATTAAAGAGACTGAAGTATGTTCGTGTTTTAGCGATATAAGGAATTAAGAAACATATTGACATAGATACTTAGGTACTTAGGTTTTCTGGCCAAGATGCTTGCTACTTAACCTAGGGCAGGTCTGTGTCAGAGCCAAGGTATAAAAGAACCTGGAGAATATTTTTGGGAAGTTATTCAGATCACAGCAGGATTTACTGTGCATATGTGCCTTCCCAAAACCCAATGTTTTTCTAAACAGTTTCCCAAACAATCACAGAAAATGTCACTGAAAAGGAAAGAAGTCATCTTTAATCCTTAAGGCAGGAAGCAACTGTGCCAAGGTGCTTCTCAAAAGGTAGTACTTTCCAACCTCTTCCTTGGGCCACTAGTGAGAGAGACTGAAAAACAAGCCTGAGGAAATCCAGGGGCTCATCAACCTTAATCTGAAAAAGTTTTTCTCCATAAATAATCTAAATCATTGTTGCAATTTAAACTCACTTGATACTGTTCCCACCCACAGCATACCCAAGAAATACATTAGGCTCTTAATTTTAGAAAAAGAAACAAAGGTAACAACAGCATGCATCTGAACGCTGTTAAAATGGGCTTATAAAAATATCCTGTTCCTCAGTCTTTTTTGATATAGTTGTCTTATTCCTACCTCCTCTCCTTTTTATAACTTATCACTCATATCAACACTGCAATAGGCCTACAAGGATGTTGTCTCATGTGTATCATCTCATATGTTTTTCTAGCTAAGCAATCCAAAGTAAGCAGACGTCAACTGCTATTTTCTCATGGGAGCCCACAAGGCAAATTTCAGGGGGAACAATATTAGAGTTACTTCATCTATATACTATCTTTCATTATCTCAGTGTTTTTCTAAAGCGTATCCCCTTGCTTCTTCAACTTTGTATAACCTCTTCTATTTCCTCATATTGTTTAATTCAGCCTTACGCTTTTCTCCTCCTTTTCCTTTTGTCATGCACATCTACAGCAAATTTTCTGAAACAAAGTAATTCAAGAAAAAATAATCCAACTGCAGCCTCAAAAATAGTACCTGATGTTGTCCAGGGCCTTTAAGACAGGGACTCAGCTTGTCATTCACATGGTGACTGTCTTTCACCTCCTGTCTAAATGGGTTGGATGACCCATGAGATTATTAACACTGATGGCTGTAAATGTCATCTTTCCCAACAGAGGTAGCAAAAGCATTTAGAGGTAGGGTTATTTTGTGAATGGATGTGCTGATTTATGTCTCCCAGCTATTGCTTTAAGCCTTCTGAAAACTCACAGTAATTCACAGATAGATTTAGTTGAAATGGCAGAAGCAATTACTGCTCTAATTGCTTCTCTTTGGGAGCCAGAGTTTGAAATACAGTGCGGAAGAGTGAACTGCAACTTAGAGGGTTGAAGTTATGGCCCAAATAAGACTTAGCACAGGGCTAAGGCAATTTACTGGGACAGCAGAAAGGTCATCAGATGACCCATCTTTGTCCATCTACAAACAGCTTACAGAGTCCTCTGACTACCCACACTTGGGTCACATTTAAAAAAAATTTCTCCACAAACCAACCAGGTAGCCCTTAACAGGCTACCTAACCCAAATCGGTACTTTGAAAAAAAAAAAAAAAAACAAAAACAAAACTGCTCAACAGGGGCCTGCTCTCATGTTCCTCAGCCACTTTCTTACACTCTAAAAAACAGACCTAAATGGCTTTTAACATCCTATGTTTTCTCCTAAATTGCCTTTACTGGAATGTCAGCTATCCATATGTTACTTCACTAACAGGCCAACCCAGTTTTAATGCAAAGAGAGGCCACAACGCCATGGGAAACCTTCACATAGTGCAGCAAGCAGTGCAGACCAGTGAGGATTTTGTACCAGAGCTGTCACATTTACTGATGCTGCAGTCTGCAGCTGGACACTGTCTGCTAGATGGCAACACAGTGTCTGGTGTTACTGAATCTCCTCTGTCCTGGTCTGAAGCACTACATTTTGTCACCTGTTTCCACAAGCAAGTCAGCCTACTGATTGAGTACAACATGCCACCCCAGCTCATGTGCCCGTTGGCCACCTCACAGCAAAACTGCCCTGGGGCTTCAGCTGCTCAGGCACAGTGAGGAGCGAGGTGAGCGCAGACCTTCAATCACACCTCAAGCTGGTACTTTAGCAGCAACCTGCCCTGTATCAGGCTCAGCATGCTGTTCAGCCCTACAAAGTTATTTTTGTAAATACCCAAGTAACAGATGCTCTGTAAAAACCTCTCCCATGGCAGAGCTGCCCCACCTCTCGGCTTCTTTTCCTCTGACCTCCCTTGTTAGCACTGAAAGACCTGGGCCCCCAGGCAGCCATGCTGCTGTGGGTCTGACTCCCCATCCCTCTCCAAAAATGACCCTGCAGGCCACACACCTCACCCACCATGGGTACATCCTGGCTGTTCCCCTCATCAGCCACACAGAAGGGCCAGTGGGAATGAAGCTGCTAATCAGGATGTTGCATTGAGTGGCACAAACAGAGAGGTCACTGAATCATTCACTGACCATGCATAACAAGGTCAATACTCCTTGCCAAAGGCATCAGCACAATTAATATCTAGCCCAGAAGGCTAAGCCAACTACCTTTGTGCCCTTTGTCAAAGGGACGACAGCATGGCTGAAGTCCAGAGCACTGAAGGTGACATTTACACAAAGTACGTATCCAAAAAAATTTGCCTCCTTTGGCATTAGTCAGCTTTGTGACTCAGTTCTTCCGAGCGTATGTAAATCTCAGCCAGTACCAGCCTCCCAGGTGATGCTAATGGGAGATACATGCACCCATTTTGTCTAAACCAAGTTAGAAAAACAGAATGAGATTGCTGCTCTAATAAGATTGGGGAATTCAAGGGTTACAGAAATTGAAAGGGAGAAGGCCATTGAATTCAGTCCTTACTCTGTTACAAAAACATTCTCCAGGGCAAGATTGCCAGTTTTACTGCTGGAGCAGCATGTCTTGAAAACCTTACACCCAAAGGAAAAAAAAATGCAGATGAGACGCAAGAGAGTCCTTCTGCCAGCAGAAATGTAGTGCTGAGAGCACAGCTGTGCTGCCCTCCCCCCTCCTGCCCACATACCCCTGCCATGCTTGCACAAAGCTCCTGTCATCCAGGAGTGCCTTTTGTACCTTATGAGGGGCCCTCAGTTTGGACTCTCAAGCCTGGCTAAAGGAAAGGTACACTGGGTTTCAGCTGACAGCACTGAGACTTGTTAATACCCACATTCATTTGGAGAAAATACTGAGAACTTATTATTGAGGCATGGGGAGAAAGCTTACACTCTTTTAGGCTCAAATAAGGGCACTTGTGCCAATGGTCTGAAAATCCTGTATTACTTCTGAAAGACTGAGCCCTGTTGTCCCCATCTTCCTTATTGACTCTTTTCCCTGTGAAGAGCATGTATAGTCCAGTGTAGAAGAAGCCCCCAGAATATTTGTATACTTCCGCGAGTAACTTGTTAGAAAATCATGGATTTTAGAAAGGGAGGAGGTCCTTTACAACAGGGAAATCCCAACAGATGTCCTAACATCTTTTCCTGCTGCCCAGATCAATTGGCGAGCACCAGGGGCTCCTGCGTAGTTCACTCCTGCCAAGTTTTAGTATTGCTTAGCAGATGGCTACTTCTCACTGTGCACAAGGTCTTCCTCTCCCCAGCACTGAATAGTTTCATGTCAGCTAGAAGCATGGCCCCACACTTCTGCTTAGGCTTGGTGCAATCTGGAAGCTCAAGAAATGTTAAATGTCCACTTTCCTTTGAATCACGAGCAGAAGCAGCATCGTAGACTTAACGTATATCACCAGACAGCTCTGGCATATCACAACAAGGACAAAGTGCTCTGCTAACACAAAGTCAGCAGCAGCAGTGTCTCTCCTTCAAAATGTCGGGCATGCATTGCACAGTGTCCTCATTACCGGCAATGAAGTCTAACACATTGAATTGCAACAGATGACACTTGCTTTTAATGGTTAACAAACAAGGCTTTAACCACTGTAAATTGTCCTTAGTACATAAGATAGCAAGGCAGCTCTAAGGAGGGAGAAGATTATACTCTCTTGGACTTGCTCTTGAAATGGAAATATGTAAAATATGATGTCATTTAATTTGGACTTCCCTAGTATTAGGTTGTTCTTATCTAATGTTCCTCTCCTTTTCACATTTTAGTGCACTCCAAGGGGATATTATCCAGGAGGATAATAGATATGATGGAAAAAACTAGCCACATGCAATATAAAAACTAATGCCAAACTGACCACAAGCACTTTTCCAGACCTGACTTCCAGAACTGTCCAAGTGGAGGCAAGGAACGGAAGAAACCTCTTACTCCTGACTCACACTTTTGGCCTGAACACAAGATGGTTCATTACTCAGAAATGGCATTTGGACGCCCCCCTCTCCAGGAGGGGAGTGTTGCAGAGAGGGGTGGAAGCAACTACAGCTCCGGATTTGTGGAACAGAAAAGTCTGCACAAAACGTGAGGAATTCAGGATACATTTCAAGCCACAAGAGTAACAAAGGAAATCATAAGCAGCATAATGACTTCTTGCGTATTTTTTAATTATCTAGAGAGTACTGTATCTCTACAATATAATACATTTTGCCTACCGTCTACATCCCAGTTTGAGTTAGCTGTGGTGTTCTCTCTCAAGCCTCCAAAGAAGGCCAGGGAGAAAACTTTCCTTCTGCTTTATTTTTTGTTCTTTTTAAAAAATTCCTATTAAATTTTAATCCCCATCTTATTGCACACAGAAAACAGATGCTTGAAAGGTGATTACTAACTTAAGAAATATTCAGAGCAACAGTTTAATTCTTAAAATCAAATTACAAAAGCAGAAGAAGTCCACAGGTTTTCCAATAACAGAACCCCATTAGAACACGGAGATGACATTTAAGAACTATTTAGAAGCAGGATGCAAGGGGTAAAGTCATGAGAGTGTACCGAGTCTGAGATTACTTGGAAACTGAAACAGTTAGTACAGATAATCATTACAAGTCAATTATGAGACAGGCTAACTGACAGCATGAATTAGAAGTGAAAGAAAACTCCAAAAGAAAAAGAGCATCATGAGATGCAAGCAGTCTCTCTCCAAATGAAAGCTACAGTTTGCCATTTATTTTTTTTTTCCTTTCCAAAGAGTTTTAGGGGATGGGGCTGAAGGAACCAGTCAACTGCTCAGCTTTCATTAGTCTTTTTTAAATACTGATTTTTGAAAAATATTCCAGTTTCATAAGAATCAAGGTACTCACATGCACTAAGATAATTACCAGAAGAAAAACACGGCATGAGTAATATTTGTGTGTGCAGTATTGCAGTCAGCTGGACACTTTTGTGATCTTTAACACTCACTTCCAAATGCCTCAGTAAATAATTTATTTCAGCACAATATGCTCCCAAGATTAAATCCCATGCTCTGTAATTTGAGCATTGCTGTTCATAGATCGGTCTGCTCAAAACTCCCAAAACACTAATCGCCTCTGATTAAAAAACCTTAAACAGGAAAGACAATTGCCACTCTTTGAATATTCCTAACTTTAAATAACTTTTATTATGGAAATCGAATCTTTTCACAGATTCACAGTTCTCCACTTCATCAGCTACTGTTGAAAAATTGCACCCTCCCATGTCTCCTCCCCGTCCCCATTTCTTTAGGTATGAAGGAAAAAAAAATCTCAGTGGCCAATATCAGGTTAGTCAAGAACAAAACTCAGATGCCCAAACTTTGTAATTTTGATAGATTTTCAAAATAAAACAGGTAATCGATGAGCCTGACAGCCTGCTTTCATTTTAAATTGTTAGGCCAAGTTGGAACTGGAGTTTGTCTGTTCTGCAGTTATATCAACTTTCATTGTTTTTTTACTGTGCACAGCACTTACTGTATTGTGCACATAAAAAAAGGTGTGCATAGTATTTAATCTTTGTTTGTTTTGACCACTTAATATAACCACAGTCTCTGGGAAACGAATTAGTTACAAGTTAACTGTTATAACATTACAGCTAGTAACACCTTAGGTTAAGTGAAGGTTCCACAGAGGTAAAGCTTAATTATTTACAGTTTAGTTCTTGAGAAACTAGACTCCAAGGTCATTTATTACCAAGAATGAATATAAATCACTGGTTTCTATTTTTGTAGTGCAATCACCAGCACTCAGTAAGAGCTATAAGGTGAGTAGGAGCAGATATCTGTCCTTAAATAACACCAGGGGACGCACTTTATGAGCTAGAAAAATGACAGAAGATGAACATATTTGCTTAAAAATGGAAGATGTGTTCCAAAACAAAAAGAACTGACATAGGTTGTCAGCCTCTTTACTGAATCTTCGAATAAGAGAAGCTATTCAGAATGCGCCAGCAGCTCTCCAAGTGAACCCTGAAAGTGAAAGCTCTGCCCAGCCACAGGAGCTGACACTCCAGCCCATGCTGGGGAAACTAAGGCCACCATGCGAACCCTTGTGCCCATGGGAAGTGCCACAGGCTGCCATTGGGAAGCCTGCCAACACTGTGTGGGTTACACCGTCAGTTGGATGATGCTGGCTGTGAACCCATGTAGCCAGCCTCACCTACACAGCCATTCTCCACCACAGGACCCTCTCCTGATGCACCAGCACAGACGTGTTTTGCTGGCACAGGTGCCGGGAGACACTGGTAAGCAACAGAGGCAGGAGCAGCATGAGCAGGAGGCACGGGCTCCTGCCTCTGAGCAGGTACACGCCAGGGAGAAACAGGAAATGTACACATCCCTTGAGCCAAGGAAGTACAAAGGTTTCAAAAACAATACACCTGGGAGCAGGCACAGAAATAATGGCTGGCATCGGTTTTTCAGAACAACAAAACAATCCACAAGACCAGCAGGGATCCTAGCAGCAGCCAGAGGGTGTACCCTGCAGTACAGAAGGACCTACATGCCACAAATACTCAATCACAAGGGATTCTGAAACTGGTGGTTATACTCTATGGCTTGGACTAGATATCATCCCAGGTGCCTCTGTCTTCAATACAGCAACCATAATGAAAAAGGATCCAGAAAAAAAATCCAGGTGATTTGGGGTGAGGTGTAACATTTATAATACAGGTATTAATCATACGAGTCAAAAGAGCATAATTTTCAGTACCTGCCTTCTGAAAATAAAGGTAATTTCAAGTAACTAAGATCAAATAGCACAGGGTATAAGACATGCACAAGACAAGCCCTGGGTTGATTTGACTTCCAAGCAGGTATTTGTATCATTTCAGATTTGTATTTATTGTTCAAGTTCCAAAAACATATGATTCTTCTTCCACTTCAAAGAAAAAAATGCTGTTATGCACTAGCAGATTGGATCACGAATTACCATTTGTAGAATAAAAATATTAGGAGGGTACATATCATCACAGCCAAGCAACAGTGCTTATGCTTTGTGATGACAGCAACAGCATAACAAATACATGGTTATAGGAAGAACGAAAATTGAATTATTCAGTAACATAAGTAAATTGTAAAATGAACACACATGAATGTATCTTAAAGACAATATATTATTGTAGAAAGTTTTATTCTGGTAAGTGGGATCATCCTGTTATTACTGAGTTGTATTTAAATGGGCAAAAAGGAACACAAGTGTGTTAATAACCTATCAGAGGTGACAAAAAGCTACAAGTTAATGCACTTTTTTTGTACCTCGATTTCCCCCCAACACACCTAAACTACTTCTGTAGTTTTAGAAGTAAATATTTTATGGCTACCAACCTTTAATATACACCAACCTTTTTTCTATCAGCTATCAAATACTTAGTGGTTTATCAAGGTACTTCAAATAGCAGCCTGTGCAAATATATCAAGTTGCAAGGGAGAGACACATACCTAACTCTCCTCTATCTTTTAGCCTGTGAATCACCTATTGTTTCACAATTCTATGCTCTGTTCACCAGTTCTTTGGGCTGTAGCATCAACTCCTTAACTGTACTATGTGTAAATCACTGTGTAAACTATAGACTAATTTAGGTTGGGAGTGATCTCTGGAGGTCATCTAGTCCCAACTTTGAAGTCGCACTGAGATATAATCTATGAGTTGCGTACAATAATCACAAGGACTCCTCAAGCCACCAGATATTCAGCAAGTGATCGACAAATAGCTCTTCACCACCAGTGAAATAAACTCTCCCATTTTAGTCCCATACTTACATTCTGTTACATCTGAATGGGATCAAGGACAGAACTAAAGGGCTTGGCAAGAGCACAGCTGCCAGATTGTGACTCAAATGCAGTTCAAGAGAATTTTAGGAAACCTGGTGTTGAGACATCTAGGCTGAGAAGGCAGCATAGCAAGGACATATAGCTGCAGAAGCCCAGAGGAAGAAGGCAGACAGTGTGGTGTGGGGACAACTGTGGGTGAAAGTCAACAAAGCATTTCTCTGGAGGACAGCATCACAGCTCAGCTGCCTAACACATGGAGAGTTTCCTGCAAACCCATTTAGCATGTTTTGCATGGTCCCTGGTGACACAGAGATCCCCCTTCATGAAGACATCTGCACTCAGAACAGCCTTGCTGCAGCTGTTTATACATTCCCCTTAAACGAGGCCTCACTGTGGGGCTGCAGGGAGGAGAGCGACTGAGTTACAAGCTTCATCCTCTGGTGTAGAGCAGAGAATGAACACTCACTATATAGCACAAACAATTTGTTAGGCTGTAAAGTGATATCATCATTTGGGATTAGTATAATTCATGTATACATATACACATATATATATACTTAAATAAGAATTGTAGTACCTCGATATGTTTGGCTTTGCCTTTTTGGACTTGGCATATACATTGAGGCTACAATAAGGAGCTATGCCAAGTGCAACAGGCTGTACATTAAATAATGGTCCAAACAACCTACACTACAGTTTGCCATGATTCCCACGTGCAGAAACAAACCCTCTTATTCAAATAAGTTTGAAAATGGCCACTCAGGACCACATTGAAAGCAGTCTGCATTAGAAGGTGTGTCGAAAAGATAGGAAGACCCTTTGCTGTTCACACTTTGACCATCCTGGAAAACTGAATAACTGCTTCTCCACCAGCAACAAGAATGTTGTGAGCAAATTCCAGGTACTTTAACAAATCATAGTGCTTATAATGACCCACTGCTTAAAATCCCTCATGGCCATAGCGGTTCCTGGCAAACTGAAAACATTCTTCTTTCCACATTTCCTCTCAGTAGTGCAGCTGAATGACTTTGGTGGTGGGAGAAGGTCAGTGTAGATGAAAAACTAGTCTTTAAAACACTGTTTCACTGTTTGATTTTCAGTACTAAATTCACATTTTAGAGACAAAGTCAACTTTATTAAAAACATTTAATCTTGCAACTTAAAAAGTATTTGATCCATCCCTCCTTCCCCCAAAAAATCCCTTCCTTCAAGTCAAAGAAGCAATAGGATGAACAATCTCAAAAACATCAAACTACTAAAAGAAATAAACAAACAAACAAATACAGAGAGACAAAAGGAAAGGGAAGGGGGAAGAGGGTGTCTCACTTCTAAATTCACATAACCCTCACTTTGCTGCACACATTGCAAACTGACATGAATTGCTTCACTCTTTTACAGGTCACTTTTAAGGTTGGGTTTATTTTTATTTTTGCCCTTTCCTAACCTCTTAATGTCTCTTATCCTTTATGAATAAGCAAAAACTGTGAATAATTCAGAAATTAGTCCAGACAGCTTCTCAATACTCTAGAGTGGTGACTTCCAACTTTTGAATTTTTTTTTTTCCTTTTTATTTTTTTTTTCAGACAGGCATCTTTATATTGATTGCTTTATCCTTCAACTAATCTCAAATTAATTTTAAGCAAAAATTTACTGTATGCCACACGTGCACTAAGGGTATGTCTCACAGCCAAGACAAGAAGCTGGGCCAGGAGCCACAGACTATACATTAAATAATATCAAGGAGCAGTTACACAGAGGCTGCAAGCCTCCCAGGAACCTCTGCATCAACCCATGCCCAGGAGGATCACCAAATTACTCTTGACCCTATTTCACCCTCTCTTTGCCCCTACATCTGTCCTCTCATTAAAACATAATATATTTAGAAACTGGTATCAATTATTCAACAGTCAACATCAAATCTCAAAGCTCCTACGGCACCCACAAAAAATATTACTTTAATATCATTAATTCCACCTATTTCCTCTTTCTTTCATAATTCATTGCTCATTTACAGTTAAGTTGCATCTTCTCACGTGTTTGCCAACTATACCCACATTCTTGTAGTTCTGGCCACAGATGAAAAAAAAAAAAAGGAAATGAAATTTGCATGTACAAAATATGAAGATCAAAGTCAAGAATAAATGATGTATCTGAAAATACTGTGCCAGTCTTGTGCTACACTCTAGTTTGCTTCACTTTTGTGCAGGCTGACTGATATTTTAGCACAGGTATTTTATCAACAGCTCTAGGGTGGCATACAGGTAACTTAAACAGAAAGTTTCTTTGAACATAGTTGATAAATACTGAAATAATGGAGAAAGTAAACGAAGTAACTTCTCAAAGCAGGTTTGAAGCACTTTTTCTGAATGCCATTTCTCCTCACATGGGTTTATACTTTTCTTCTGCAAAAGTACTAATCTCCAAAATAAATAAAATAAATGCTTCGAGAGTAAAGGCAGCAGTTACAGTCTGATAAATAAGAACATAAAACCAGCACATTTGCACTCAGCAGATCTGCCTCTGGTGTGCAGTCAGAAGTGATTGCTGCTAACTGGTGAGATAAATAAGGTTCTACTGCTTGAAACAGGATATCAGTGCAATTGTTGTGCAGCAAACTGAATACTATTGTCTTCTCTATAAAGTTAAGTTCTTCATTCATTTTCAATTACATATCTGAACAGTTCTTGCCACACTGTTCAATAACAAACAATGGGATACAGAGACAACGTCAGAGCAGGCTCCACTCTGCAAAAATTCAGGAAGGGAGATCAGTCTACAAGGTTGGGAAATGTTTACTCCAGAGCCAAATAGGAATTCCAGTCTTATATAGCTACTTTTAAACAAGCACTTTGCAGATTCAAGGGCTGCGGTTTTAGTTCGTAAAATGCTACAGATGCAAGCAATCCCAAAGGGGGGGGAACTAGAGCAACAAATCAGTAAACAAGTGTATTGGTGTTATATAAAAGATTTAACAAGCAGTTTTCATTACCAAAGTTCAATGTCACATGTGTAGGTTGTAGGTATAATTCATAGAACATACAACTTACAAATACTATACATAAAATACCAGCTCATCATTTCCATGGAGAATATAGACCAGAAAAGCTATTTTAATTTGATACTATGAGAATACAACTAAATTTTATTTTACAGGACTGGTTAGTAAGTGATCGAAGAGAAACAGGACATGCAAGTGCTCAGCATTCAAACTGGCAAGCTACCACTTTTTAGAAACTATTAGGAAACATCAGGAGAGGAAACATGCTTGAAAGTGAGGGTTTAAAGTATCTTGGAGTATATTTTGACAATACACCAAATAAATAACTAGTAACAGTGCATGCTCTTTGGAACCTTGAAGCTGGAGAGATAAGGAAACTTCTGAAAGAATAAACAGATAGGAAAATACAAAGATCTGCTTACAGAGCCTCCCAGGACTCAAAGTCAAAATACATCATTATTGTTTTCTTACCATTATCTGACTTGAAGCTCCTGAAAGTGAACTATTTCTCTTAAATCAAATATAGCATATTTGCATCTGAAAGCACCTGCACCTTACTTAACATCTCAGTGAAAAGTCAGTGTTGCTATTGTGTCACACTGCCATTTCTTTCAGAAAGTCCACCCAGAAATAATTATAAAAATCCTGACATTTCTTATAAAGAAGCCAAGCGGTATTTTACTCTTTTAGCTAAAAAGTTCTGCTATTTTGGTTTTCTTCTTGTCCCTGTTCTTCTCCATTAAAAACAAACAAACAAACAAACAAGCAAAAGAAAGCCTCAATGAAGTAGTAAAGAGTTCAATACACTGTTCATCTTAATAAACAGACCCAGAGACTGAATTAGTAGGCAATATCTCTTCTAAAAAAGCACTACTAAAACCGCTGAATTTGTGCCAGTAAAATGGACCTGCTTGTGATATGTCAGATCCATTTCATTTAATGTTACCAAAGAAAAACACAAAAACTTAGGGCAGACAAGAGAAACAGATTCACCAAAAATTTAATGTTGTTACTGAAAGTCAGAGCTTTCCAGTCGTTCCATATTTCAGATTTAAGAGGATGGTTGACATCAACAAAATATTTTCCTTACAGCGAAAGAGTCTTAAAATGGTGCCAAAGAAGATTAGAGGAATTTGCCCTCTTTTTTGTTGCATCTTTAGGTTAAGCACTTCAAATACAGTTTCTGGCACACAACAAAATAAACTAAATAAACTTCTCTCAAATTCATGGCTTTTTGACTCAAGTTGCCAAGCCTTTTACTTATGCCAAGCTTCTGTGAGAATTAAATGCTGTTCCAGTTAATCTGGCACGAACGACTGGGTCCTTACCAGGTGAACATCAGCACAGCTATCACGAGTTCAGTAACCCCGCAGCTGTCGCACCCTGAGGCTCATAAAAGCTGTCTCTGGTCCAGGATCAAACCCTGCCCATGCTCACCTGCAAGCAAAGGCAGATCTGGGGGAGAGGAAGGAAGGCTTCTCCTACTGGTTTACCTTCCTGCACTGTTTTCTTACTGTGGTTACATCCTTCTTCACCCTGATAATAAAGGCAGCTGTTTGAGCTGCTCAGAGACGTGCAATGTGAGAAAGTATCTCAGGAAAGGTACCAAGAGGCAGGTGGTACGGCTGCATGCTTGCAATGCATCTTGATGCAATCACAGGCCTGGGATGCACCATTTTAGTACAGGAGAAATTCTGTTTTTAAACATCTTTCTGTTAATACATTGGGGCATCACCTGTGCAACATATGCTCACATACGTATATGCTCCAAACATTAGCACACCATGAACGGTTATAGCAACTTATTTTTATTATGTTTATATGATGACATTTGGTTAAAAATAAATGGATAGTTCTGTGAGAAACTGCCCTGAAAGCAAAATGTATCACTATTCCACTATCTCAAAGTGTGAGAAAAACGCTTCTACCTATCCCTCTCAGGCAGGTTTGGGATTATCTCTGACCCTCTGAGGCCTCACACCAACTGTAGCTTTGTTACTGTGGACTGCCACATTCTCCCTTTCTGAAACATTTTACATCTGGCTTCCTTTATACCTCCTGACTCACGAAGCGCAGCACATTTTCCACCACAGGAGGTAGATGATTTCCCTCCATGTTTTACTTTCTCTCACACAAGACTTTGCAAGTATATGTTCTCAGTCATCAGGCAAGTATGAGGCCAGTATTGGGCAAAAGTCCTTCATATCCCTGACAGTCTAACAGTAGCACGTGGCGCTCTCTTGTTTCACAAAGAATCACCAATAAGTATTTTTTTTGCCAGTTCTTATGACTTAAGTGGAAGACAGAGGCAAACTTTCAGAGTGTATCAGCAGATGTTCCTTTAAATTCATGACTTATTTCCTTGTTTGGGCTTGATGAGCATAACCTGATATGTGCTGGCATTTCTCTACCTGCTAAACCAACTTAATGTACAACTAGTTTTTGTGTTTGTGCATGGCCTCAGTTTGCATCACATGCATACAGCAGAATGAAGAAATACATTAAAGATTTATCACATGAGCCTGTCCATCCACACAGCAACACATTGAGATCTTTTTCACTCAGTCCTAAAAGCAGCAGTGACTGGGCATCATTTACCAACACTGCTATGTTGTTGCTGCTTGTGCTGGCTAGATATCTTAGCCTGTAGCTACACATATTCTTTTCATAAATGCAGGAGAATCCTCTTTGGAAGGGACCTACCTCCAACTATGCTATCAAATACCATACACTGCAGGAGAAGATGGATTCTTACTGGGCAGGTGCTTACCAGAGTGTAAGTGCATCACTGTGTCAAACCTTTGCTACAGAAGAGTTTACATTAAAAAAACCCACAGATCAAAAAACCCAAACCACCATATAAACCTAGCACACTGCTGAGCTTAAGTCCACTGATCTGCCACCATATTCTCCTTTTGCATTTCTGTTTTAAAAGTTTTACAACTATGTGTCCTAATTCATAAGCAGTATTGATAGCTCTGGATTTTTCAAGCATTTGTTAGTACAAACAGAATTAAAATACATTTAAGCTCATCTGCAAACAGAGATTGTAGTAGACACTAACAACTCAGGTAACAAAACAAATAACTGTTTTTTTCTAGGCTAACCTTGATGTTTAGACAGGTGTTTGGGCTTTATATGACATGATGGTTGCTGAAGTATTCACATCTGTGCATTAAAGCTGTCACCAGCTTATAATACTTTTCCCTCCCTCCTGATTTGGTAAAAGCAGTAACAAAATACTCCCAGTTTTCATAGTTATCTCCTTGACTGATCACAGAAGTTAATAACTGGACTGATTTTTTCTTCATGTTCAAAATGCATAAGTGATTAACAGCCCCGTGCACTTCGATACTGTGCTGAAAGGAGGTTTCCCCTTCGGAAGACAGATCTTCTGTTTCTTTTTACAAGGGAAAAAAAAAAAAAAAAAAAAAAAAAAGACATGGGAGGAAAAAATAAAAGCTCTTTGAGGAGAAAGGGTGCTTTTAGTTTCGTTTTTCCATGCCTCTTTCATTGCAACTCAAATTTGCATACCCTGTTTTTCCAGAGAAGAGAACAGGTGACGGGAAAACCAGTACACTGATATATATTAAATTAAAAAAAAAAAAAAAAAAAAAAAAGAAAAAACAAAACCATACAAAACAAACCAACCAAACAAAAAACACCACACATTTAAAACAAACAAACAAACAAATCATTAAGGTTGAAAACATTCAGAAGATTCTCAGCCCTACTCCTAGAGAGGCCGCTACACGTCAGACTTATTCAGTGCTCTTCATTTTAACTGTAGTCTTGCACTCTCATTCGCCCTCCTTAAATTATGGGTAAACTGAAGGGCAGCAAAGGTGAGGTTTATGGAGACCAAAGCAAAGAGTCTGACCTGGTGCCAACTGGGAGCTGGCTTGCAGGGAAGAGACAGAGCACCAATTCACTGTTTCATATCTCTTATTCATCCCTCTTATACTTGAGTATAAACCAACTTTGCTAAAACAGAACATGACAAGAGCATGTCATGAAGGATTTGTCTCTAAGCTCAAATAATTATTCATAATAATCATCAAATGTTTCCATTAATGTTAGTTTTCTGTTTTTATATCAGCTTGTTGCTTAAGACTCCAGAAAATGCTGTGCACTCCTGATACTTTATATGCTGTGAGTTCCTAACTACATGGATTTAGATGCATGTAAGTCACCTAAAAAAATGCAGGCAGGCAGAAGTTGCTGAGCTGAAACTTCTGATACCTTTGACAGAGGAGAATTTTTAAGGACTAAGCAGGAGAAGATGAATGGCAGTACCAGCTTAAATGTACTATAACCACGCAGTTTCAGATAGCTGTTGAATGAACAAATCTCTACAAAATCCATGAAGGACACTGTAAAATAACCTCTGTATTTACTGTGTATTGTAATGTTATAATATGACACACTCAGAATGCTAAAACAGCGCCTGATTTCTTCTTTGTAAATATCTATAAGCTGACATTTATGCTGGTGAATCCTAGTGCCTTGTGCATTTTGGTTCCGAGAGTGATTTTGAAAACCTTATCAAAGGAACCGCTTCAAAACAAAAATATCTGTAATGAGGCGGCAAAATACAGACGAGCACCCCTATTGTAAATCCACTCCAAACCATCTTCAGGATTAGATTAGTCTCTCAGACTCATAGCTGCCACTATCCAAAGCCTTTCTTTCTCATTGCTTAGTGATTGAAAAAACAAGAAAACAAACAAACAAAAACCACAACATGCCCCAAAAATGTAAAAAAAAAAATCCCCAAAACCAAACAAACAAAAAAATCAGTTTATTAAGTCCAGCCTTTCCTGTTTCACTCTCTTGAATTACTGAAAAGAATTCAAACTTCGTGAGTTTGAAGAAAGCATTCTTCAATGCCACATGATGATACAGATACCAGAACACAAAGCATAGTAATAAGAAGGAAAAAAATATCAGCTTTGAGAAAAAAGAAACAAAAAGGAATAAAAAAAAAAAAATAAAAAAAGAGCAAGAGAAAATATTATCCTTTTTCCCTGTGTTCAGGTATCAAAATACTATTCAGCCACTTAAAATCATCTCCTTAGCTCATGTTCACAACTTATCTTTGGAAGCTCAACCAGAGCTCTAACAGTGCACCTTGAAATAAACTAAAGTTTGCTTTCTAGAGCAAAATACTTAAAAACACTCCTGTAAAAAGTAACTTTGTTTCAGTTAAGTCTGACAACTCTCAGTAGTATTTCTCCTTTGCACTAAAGGAAAATATACAATATTTTTAAAATATGGAGGAAAGGAGAAGGGGAAGGCTTGGTGCTGTGGAGAAGGAAATTGAGGGGTAGAATAAATTCAAAAGTAGGGCAGCCATCAGCGTAGCATTTGATGTAGTCATCACCACTCACCAAGCTGCTGTAGAATATGCACAGCTAGTACTCTGAATTCATCTTAAAAGGCACTCAGACACAGGGGAGCTGCAACTGGGAATCCTTTAACCTGACTCAATATGCACAGCACATATCTCTTACAGATTCAGCCCATTTTAAAAATACATAGAAAGTTTCTAAAAATCCTCTCAAAAGCAACAAGTAGGGTTGTTTGCAATTTAACACACTTACTGATATGTTAAAATATTAATACTTTTCTAAACTATTTAACACAAATATTGTAAGATAAAATATTAAAGCATCAATATTAAACATACTGAACTGTGCAAAATAAACTAAAAGGACCAATATCAGAGTAAGGTGACTAAGCACAGGTTTTTCCCCAAAATTTTGGACAACTGTCAGGCCAATTTGCAAATTTTAAGGAAAAAATAAAGTTATAATAAGCTATAGTAGGATTTAACCTGAAGTGGAAACCACAATTTTTGCCTTTAAAACTTTTCCTACTAACATCAACTTCACTACTTCTATCAAAACTTCAAACCTCAGTATCAGTGAGTTTTTAAATCAGAATTCAAACTTGAATAATGTTCTCCAAATGCCAACACAGGATCTCCTGAAGACACATCATTCTACAGCAATATTTTTTTTAAATGTCACATCAACTATTACAAACACATTATATGAAAAGGAGACTGCAGAACAAATGAGGATTTTCCAAGTCTCTCTTGCATAATTTGAACCAGGGTTTGAATATAAGCAGAGCAAAAAGCCACTTAAGGCTGAATCATGGTGTTCGTTCCTGGATCTGGCTGAACATGGGAAGGAAAAAGAGTTGCAACTGCTTCTGCAAGCAGTAGGACTTCAAGCAGTCTGTATTTATTAAAATAGCACCATTCATATTCACAAAATTATTTCTTAGCAGTTTGGTCAAACACAGAATATGTGGTCTACCCAGTCCTTAATTATATGACTAATTCTGAAGGTCAAATGCTAATATCCAACAGCACACTGACATCCAAAGGATGCTTCTAGCAGTAGGATTTGCTTCTAGCAAATGAACTGAGAAGCCAAACTGGTCAAAAAGGCACAATCTTGTGCTTGCGGCGGGGGGGGAGTGGATCTAGTACAATTAAAAAAGCTAATACCAAAATAATACCGCAGTTCAGTTCAGTGCAGCTCCACTAATTTCACACAGGCTGATTCCAGGTGGTGAGCAGTTTCTGCCCCATGTGCCACCTTCCTCTCCTAGGAAAAGGGGAGCAGGTACTTGGGAGCATCTCTCTGTTCCACCTCTCTGCCACCCTCCTTTCTGAGTAAACAGCCTGGTGCTCACACCCAACTCTCTCCTCTCTTCATCCTCAGCAGACCCAAAGCTGCTGACAAGGTAGGTGCAGCCAACATTTACATCTGTGAGTCACCTCCCTGTGACAATAACCATAGAGCAAACAGGGACTCTCAAAAGACCAGTCTCTTCCTGTAACTAATGAGGCCTGGCTGCTCAGTCAAACAGCTACTGAACCTAAACTACAGCTTCCCAAAATTTCAGTGAGTTTTACTCCCATCCTGTGGCAATATTTTTTGCTGTCTTCTTCAGCAATTTTAGTTGTATGAGATGAAAGCAATGACTGGTAGCTTTATCAAATTAACACCTATGTTTCCTGTAGTGCAAACAGTAAAGGATGTACTACATGAAACAGTTCTCAAAGTTCAGTTCAGCAAGAAAAGTTTAAAAACTAACAAACCAAATGACCATTATTTTCAAATTTCTCACTATGAAAATGACTGAGCCAAAGACAGCATGATTACAGATATGTGGACCAGCCATAACCCTGTCTCTGTAGTTTACAAGGGCAGAGTACAAAGTGTTTCATACATTCTGGAAAGAATTTCTATTATTGGAATACATCAAGATATAGGCTGAACAAGGTGTCATAAATTACCTTGGACTTGGGCCTTTCATATTGCTCAAGAATGTATTGACAAATACTTTAATTTAACCATTTTTAACCATTTCTAGTTAGGGAAAAAAAAAAAAAGCTTACTAGAGAAACATAAACAACAAATGGTAAATTAAGAGAAAATATACCTGGATCCACTGGAATGTATATCCTGCTCCGGGATCACAAGCCTCTTCTTTCTCTCTATGGGATGGGTAGCCGTTCTCTTCCTACTTTTAAGTCCTTGGTCTTCTTCCCAAATTATGTTATTAAGAACCAGGAACAGGCAAGGTGCCAGCCCAAAACAGTCAGTTAAGCTCAGGCAGCCACGGGCTGCCCCAACTCACCACCCACTCACGCCCTCAATGGGAGGCTATCAGACGCGCGGAGCAGGCTACCTCAGCTGGTGGCCAACCCAGCTGTCTGCAGGAGATTCAGGAAGCCTGGGTAGGTGCAAAACTCTCTGCGTCATCAGCATTATATGGTTTAAAGTAAGTGTAAGAGAGAATTGAGGTGTTTTTTTCTTTTTCCCCTCAGCTCAAATTAAACACGCAGATAGCGGCTGGCAAAGGGCGTTTTCTGAGTACTGCCATAGGGATGGGTCAAAGGTAAAAGTCAACAGGACCTTTAGTTAAGCTGCCAAGAAATTCTTGATCTCAAAGTCAAATTTGTCACTGTCACAGACACAGCAAAATGAAAACCAACAAGCAGCTCCCCAGGCATTATCCACATTGGCCACAATTGCTTATCAATAACCACTGAAACAGAAGGGAAGAGCAAAAACGACTTGGGCTCTTGGGTTGAGAGACCAGACCCCATATCAGACACATGAAAGCTGTACCCCACACACCCCTCCTGCAATGCTTGTTCTGGAGAGGCAGGGGGCATCTAGGCTATATTTTCCCCTTACTTTTTCTACAGGAAAAGTTCTACCTCATGCTTCATCTCTCAGTCAGAGTTAGTCCCAGCAGGGTCACGGCCCATGGCTTCACATCACCTTTTAAAAAGAGCTCCTCTTTCCACCTCTCAAATTCACAGCTATCTTCAGTATCTATTGACAGACTTAAGTCCTTTTTAAAGGTTACAGCTGAAACCAGTGACTGTGCTAAATCAAAGGGAAAACATTTGAATAATCAGTTAGGCTAACAGGAAAGCCCTCAGAGAAAAGGCCCTGCACGTTCCCACTTCCTTCTCAGTACCACTGATACTGGATTTGCCCTGAGCTGCAACAGAAGCCGATCCCACAACAACAGCAAGCACCCCACATGCCGTGGGCACAGCTCAACACAAGTGCAGGCATTGCTTGAGGACTTCTCCCAGACCACAGGCACTCGTCGTCACCTTGCACACACCATCCCTAAAATATGTTATCTTGCGTTAAGAAAATAACGTCCCAAGAAAGATGTGTCTCATGTTCCCCCTTAACTAGATTCACTGTGGACCCTCACTAATTCATATCTCAATTACTCTTTTTCTCAACCATTAGAACCAGGAACATTCCTGCCTGCTCTCACTGCAGGCTGCTGTTGGAACTCCAGTCTCAATGGTTAAGATAATTCAGGGTGAAATTTAACATGGAAACATTTTATTTCAGTACAGCACTCAAAAAACAAGTAGTTCTTCACTACTGAAAACCAATTTCAGATTGATTACAAATTATATACGCACCAGTAAATTAAAAAAAAAAAAAAGTCCAGATCAAATTTAAGACAAGTTCCTTCCTTCAATACAAAACTCAAAAATTCAAGTCTTCTACTGAAGTATCTGCTTGCAAGTGTACACATTGCCTCTAAGCCTCAACTATATGCTGAAAGTTGCTAGAAGCAACAGGCTTCATAACTTTTGGGACAAAAGCCTAATGCTTAGAAATGAAATCCTGAAGATTAAGACTGCATACTCAGAGCTAAAATCAGTCTAAGCTGGACACTATTTTATCAACAAAATAAAACAAAAGTGTGTAAACCTTGTAGTTTGGTTTTTGTAGTCAGGAAAATAACTTCAAATGAAGCCTAGGACGAAGGTCAGTTTTATTATACTTTGATACCACAAACAATAAGGACTTTTAAAAGGTATGCTTGCCCACTTATTGCTATTTTTAAGCATGCAACTTGGAAGAATAAAGGAAAAAAAAAAAAGACACCTACATTTTCAAAGCAGAACAGAGAATAGTGGATTTTCTACAGACATTCTTGTGAGCATCAGAAGCTTTATATAATTAAATACCATTCCAATGGCTTCCTATGTAAGCCACAAAGTTCATCTCATATTTTCTATCAGCAGCACATGGTCACACTCTGTCATTTGAACAGCAAACATAGGACCTAACACGTAAGCACGGAGAAATTCAAGTGACAGGGTGTGCATCTCCTGGAAGCAACAAAAAGTCAGGCATGACACACCCCCAAAGCTTTACTTTGCCAGGCCACCCAAGTCTTAGGTACCAATCCAGGAGTTAGTCTGGCTAAAAACACCTGGGAAATACTGAGCTCAGAGCAAAGAGCAGCTGTTCAAACCAGGGGTGGATTATCAAAAGAGCAACAGATTTCAGGAACTCCTCCCACTTACAATCACTTACAGGAGCAAACCAAGTCTCTAAATTAAGTTATAAACAGCAGCTGAAATTCTTTGCTGGCTCAATAATTGAGAGTGTCTTAGCCAGCAAAGAATGGAGATACACAAGAGAAAGTGGTTCATTCCACACACACAGACAGAACACTGAGAAGTACAGAAAGGAGAAACTAATTGGGGGAAGGGAGCAGGGAAAGGGGACTGTGGCTTACAGCTCCTTGACTGTGTTTTACATATCAATAATGAATTTTAAAAGTATGTTTAACTGAAAATGTTCAAGTGATAGGAAAAAATATATACTAATGAGTAAAGATGAGCAGTGTCATTCTAAACACCTTCAATGACAGCACAGAGGAAGACTGTTGCTATTTTTTCTTTAAATAATATAATCCATTAGGTAATGAACTAGTTAAAAATGAGACACTGCTTTTCTAAATGGTCACACAGTAGAAAGGGTATATTTTCCGCTTTGTTTTGTTTGTAAGAAGGCAAGTAACGATAATAAGTAGAAAGATTTCTGGTATGAATTCCTTTGGGCCTCCTCCATACAAGAGTAAGAAGAATGAGAAACAATTTAGCACCTGTAGAAGAAATACTCTGTTTTTTTTCTCTATCTTTTTCTTTTTTTAAAGCATAGAGAAAATAATAGTAAGAACTACAACAAAAATCATTTACACAAAAAGGAAAAATCAACAGCTTTATTTAAATAAGAAAAACAATGGGACAAGAAAGAAGAAAAAATGAACCCATCATTGTAATACACAACCATAATGACTCGTGTTTGATGCATTTGATTTAATACCTTGCATCTGTTAGAAGTCAACACTCCATGGTTGACCACAATATAAGGATGGTCACGTTTGTGACCTCTGTTAAGAATTTCAGACAGAGAAATTCCCTTCCTCACCCTGCAGAGGAATCAGCATGGAAACAGAAGAAAGAATGATACCCTTCCTCTTTAAATGGTGAAATCTTCAGCTGGTGCTTGCAGCTTAGTGTTGTAAAGCTGTATGAGTGTATCAATGTCTGGCCAGTATCTTGAATTTTACTCTTCCTTTTCAAAGAAGGAATTTGCATTTCTTTATTTGCTGTACAGACTATATTTTTCTGCATTTCACCTCTATTATAGGAATTATTAGTTGCCACTTGCTGCACCTCCCTCTCAACACGCAGGTGCCAAAGTTCGCGGGTTCCTGAAGCTCTTGGGGGAACAAAAAACCCTCATCAACACAATTTGATAGGAACATATCAATATGGTGTAAACTGTCAGCTGAATCAGATCCCTATTTATCAGCAATTAAGTCTACCAAGAAAGTAGCACAGTGTCCTCTTTGCCCAAAATGCTGTTCAGCCATAGAAAAAAAAAACATCGATGCAGCTCTGTGTTACACCACGGAAAGGACATCAACAGGGATGAAAACAGAGAGATATTAGTAAGTTGGTAATAAACATGATGCCTTGCGAGAGTGGCCTGTGCCACAAATCCAGTACTGTAGGTCTACCTTGACTTAACTGTAGAGTAAATGAGTGAAATATAAATTATGCCAGCGGGAAAGCAGCTATTCTTTGAAATCGCAGTCACCTATGGGCTCTCTTACTGACTGGTATATGCATCTGAGCGAGCAATTGCTGGAGACCAGCAGCAAGCAGCACAAGTCAACTGTGATGAGCATTAGTTCCTCTCGTTAAAACAACAGCCAACTCTTAAGACAACTACCTAGTTATTTAAGGTGTACTGTCCACAAATACAAGAAAGCAGATGGTATAGAGGAAATGGACACAATTACTTTGTCTCTCTTTAAAAAATACATGCACACCATCAGAAGCACAACCAGCTACAACTTGTTACTTATCTGGCTGTTGAGGATTTTGGTGAAGTGGCTATCTACAGTGGCTTCTCTGCACATTCCATATAGCTTACAGTGGTCTATATTTCCCCTTACTTACTGAAAGGATTTCCTAAAATGGCAAACTCTCATATTTATAACCTAGGCTGCATTAAGAAGAAATTTTGTAGGTAAAGATACTGGCAACAATAGATCACAGTAAACACACTGTTCACACTCTCGAGGGCAGAGAGGGCCTGCAGAGTAATCTGGACAACCACCAACTGCATGAAGTTCAACAAGGGCAAGTGCCACATTTTGGACCTGGGACACAGAAACCCTGGCTGTACATACAGACTGAAGAAGGAAACACTAAAGACCAGCTCTGTGGAGATGGATCTGGGGATTCTGGTCACAGCAAGTTGAACATGAGCCAACAGTGTCCCTGGCAGCCGAGAGGGCCAACTGTGTCCTGCGTGCATCAAGCACAGCATTGCCAGCCAGGCGAGGGAGGTGATTGTCCCGCTCTGCTCTGCACTGGTGCGGCCTCAACTGGAGCACTGTGTGCATTTCTGGGCAACGCAGTATAGAAAGGATATAAAGCTACCGGAGAGTGTTCAGAAGAGGGCTACAAAGTGAAGGGATTGGAGAGGAAGCCGTATAAGGAGCAGCTAAAGTCACTTGGTTTGTTCAGCCTGGAGGAGACTGAGGGGAGACCTCATGGCGGTTACAGCTTCCTCACAAGGGGAGGAGGAGGGGCAGGTGCTGATCTTTCTGGTGACCAATGACAGAACCCAAGGAAATGGCAGGAAGACGTGCCAGGGGAGGTTTAGG
The DNA here is from genome assembly GCF_036013475.1 of Columba livia. Taxonomy (NCBI): domain Eukaryota; kingdom Metazoa; phylum Chordata; class Aves; order Columbiformes; family Columbidae; genus Columba; species Columba livia. Next base: position 131,118,805 of record NC_088602.1, read on the forward strand.
TTGGACATTAGGAAAAGGTTCTTCACCCAGAGGGTGGTGAAGCACTGGAACAGGCTCCCCAGAGAGGCAATCATAGCCCCAAGCCTGACAGTGTTCAAGAAGTGACTGGACAACACCCTCAGACACATGGTGTGAACTGTGGTAGTGTCATATGCAGGGACAGGAGTTGACTCAATGATCCTTGTGGGTTCCTTCCAACTCACAACATCCTATTTTTCTATGATTTTCATAGTTTTAAAATTTCTGTATGTCAGCAGATATTTCTTACAGAATTTCTAAATAAATAAATACAATGGAAGAAACTTCCATGTCCAAATGATAGCAAAGATATTTCAGCTTCTGCTGTAACAGCCACAATATAAACTGAGGAACTGTAACAACGCCAACATCAGATTACCTACAAAGATGTACTACATAAAAACTGAGCTGCTAGCAATTTCAAAATATTTTGCTGTCTCTCACATTCTTATTGGGTCAGCTATTATAGCTTCAGAATTTCACTAAGTATTGCAGCGATTAACAGAGATTACAAAACTCTTCAGTCACAGTTGTCTGTACCTTACCTCTTCCCAGCTTTGCATTTCTAGGAACAAGATAGCTGTACATTCCTGATAAAAATTAAACCAGATACTAGAATGTCACTCAAAACTACTCATGAAAATCTGAAGTAGAAAAAAACTTACTTAAAAATTTCACACAGCACTCGTCATACTGCTTATGGTATGAAATTATGTCAGCAATATAAACATTAATCCCGTATTCAGTAACAGATATTGACAAAAATATATTAACCATCTACTTTTAAGTGAGAAACTAAAGATACAGAGTAACTAAACACCAATTGGCTTTTCTGCTTAAAGCATGTCATGGTGTCAAAAAGCTAATTTTTTAAAACAGTTGTAAAAGTAAAAAGAATACATCCTGGTTTTAAAAAACTAACAATTTCATCCTTAATGATGAGACAAGATAATGAGAATTTCATTCATAATCCTCTTAGACAGCAATACTGCCTCTTCAAATACCCACACACCGGTGGGCTTGGCACACCCTACCTCTTCATACCAATCTTGGACAAGAACATGGAAGCTGAGCAGGCTCATGCTGTGCACAGGCACCCCCTAACCTTCTTCATGGAGACACTGCACTGCCCGGCTGCTCCTGAGATGGGAAATCCATTCCTTTCAGCATGCTCTTCATATTCTCCTCCATTTGTCTATCTGGGAAAGGAAAGAAGAGTTTTCCTCTTTCCACTCCTGCCAAATCCCACCATTCAGGCCCAGCTTGTGAAGTCTCCAAAGCTGAAATCAGAATCCAGGAATCTTCAGAGGTCTGAGTGCTCCCAGTGAGAAGGGACACATTCATCTATGGTTTTGGAGAACAAAGCTTTTCACATGCTCACTGGTACTCAGCTTTTACTGCTTCTAAGGTTAAATGGTGAAGAACTGAATACTTACTCTATGTCTGCAGCTAATTCACAAATACTGTGTGTTTTAACTCTATTAAGTATTTTAAAGGAAGGCAAGAAGATATTGTCAGCTATTAAGCAAGGGGATTCCCCATCTAATTTATCTGATAAAACCCACACAGGAAAAGCAATGCACTATACAGAAAAAAAAAAAAAAAAGCACGTATTGACTCCTTCTGTCAGCCATATTTTCTTAACACAAGCCAACATCAATCAATCTCTTCACTCAACGTGCAATTCTCACCATCTCCATGTTGAACACATTAATGACTCTCTTTAAAAAAAATCATCTGTATTTGTCACGTACACAACAATAACAGGCTCTGCTATACATAGTGTGGCTTTACATATGTTAAAGAAAAGGTAAGGTTCTTACAATATGATAACGGACACTTCATTTCAAATACACTGTAGTAGCTTTGAGTGACAAAATACCAACTCACAAGGCCACTTCGGGTCTTTTATTTTGGTGTATTTTTTTCCCTTCTCTACGCTTCTGCTGAAGTGCTGACTTGGCACTTGCCCTAGGAATGCAGCAGTGATGCAGCTGCACTGTTGAGCAGCAATGCTTGCAAAACGGCAAACGGCAAAAAAGAGACAGAGAAGCTTATGACAGAGAAACAAGGGTGGACGTCACCCACTGTGTGAGGTCTCCTGCTGCCATGGACAATGTGGGCTGCCAAGACAACTTTTATTTGACCAGCAACAAAGGCTCCTCTCTGCAGTTGGAGATGACAACTGAGCCTAGAAATAAAATATGGCCCTCCTACTGAAAAAACAAGAGTTTTCCAGTGGCAAAGGAGGTTGTTCCACTGTTCTGCCCCTCCAAGAAAGGTTTTCTTTCCTAAAGTGAAATGATTTAATGAAAATTACATAGTTGGCTAAATTTTTTTACACTGAGTGTGGTGAAATACTGGAACAGGTTGCCCAGGGAAGTGGTAGATGCCCTATCCCAGGAAACATTCAAGGCTGGATGAGTCTCTGAGCAACCTGATCTAGTTGAAGAGGTCCCTGCTCATTGCAAGGAGGTTTGGACTAGATGACATTTAAAGGTCCTTTCCAGCCCAAACTGTTCTGTGATTCTATGCAGTAGTCTGCTGAATAAGCTTCTGCTCGTAAGAAATGCTTTTCCACAGAGCTATCCACAGACCCAGCACAAGACTAATCTTTCCACAAAAGTCTTGCTGCAGAACAAACTGGGGAGAAGTAAAACATAAGAAGCTACCTGTGGATAAGACCAATGGACTGCAGGCTGAGAATTAGCTGATTTCCATATGCAGTATGTAATTTACTAAGAATATTACTAAGGACCAAAGGTTATGAGAACCATTAATGCAGTCAGCAAATGACCATTTGTTTCTCTCCAACGTTGCCTTAAACCTAGTTTACGAAACAGACTCAGCAGACACATTTCACTCTCTTCTAGTTAAAAATTAAAATGGGAAACGATGCACACGTGCTGGGGGGGGGAAGAAAAGCATTGTCTCATTTTCCTGATTTGAATAAGCTATGTCTTTTCCTCTTCAGCTCATCCTCTGAAGAACATTATCTGCTCCAATGCTACAATCAAAAAAATGTTAAGAGCTGCTGATGAGGTTCATCAAAGGGTGAGGATTAAAACATAAGCAGCAATCACTGCATATGGTTTCTAGAGGGCTTACCACAGGTCATCTCCTAATTTCAGCCTACATTTGAACACGTATTTGCATGTCAGTGCAAAAGTACTGCTTATGGTCACTTTGCTCTTCTCTCAGCAGGCTAAATCACGGCTCTACAGATAAAACTGCAAGGGTATCCCAGAGCCCATCCAAACACACTTCATTTTGATATATTTTTTTTTTGTTTTTGGCAGAAAGCACCCAGATACCTCTCTGGTGTAATCAAGTCTCCTGACAATGTGAAATTCGCACTTTAAAGAGTCCACTGACAGATGGATTCAATTTAAAGCATTACTATGAACAGCTGCTGCTGATCACCGGCTTGTAAAGCGAACTCATTCATCACAAAATATTTCAAAAGACTAAACTGAAACAGAACAAATGAATTTGAAGAAGTACAGGAGGTGCAGTATTAGCCTTGGACAATGTGTCAGTTGTTAAAAGCACAGCTATGGTCCTGCTATTAATTTATTCATCTAAATTTATTCCTTTGCTTTATTAGTGGCATTCTCCAGATCCTCAAAAATCCAGGAGGGTAGCTTGAATAAGGTATTGGAAAACCCAGTTAAATACTCCTTACTGAAGGTGATTTTTACTAAATGAGCTCCTAAAGGGAGCGGTCAGCCTGTTTAAATTGTGCGCAGGAGAACTTCAAGGTGATAAGCTTCAAAAAACTGCTGGAGTGAGAGGAGGTTATTTCCCCAACTGCTCTAATTCAGCAAGAAGTTCCATCAGTTGTGCAAGGGGGCCATGTGCTCTGCCTTTGCCACCTTCACTTTAAATGCTGTGAGAGGCCTTACTGCTTTTAAAAAGTTTTCATCTTCCTCTTTGATCCTTCACTACTGCTGCAGTCAAGAAGACAATCTTCAAAGTGCACAGTCTCACAAATGAAACCACCAAGTATGATGATCTCTGAGGATGGGGAGCTGACACAGAACTGACTAATTCACACTTAAAAAAAAAATCAGGAATTATGCAGCAAAAGCAGACCTCTTAACTTCAATGTATTTGTCACTTGGCCAATGGATCATCTCCGAGTGGCTGATTTTTTCCCAGAGTACTTCCTACAAGTTAGGTATGGTGCAATACAGAGGGAATAAAATTCTCTGCAAGGTGCCCCAAGTGGTAATTTGGTTTTGCCAGCGTCATTGGGTTTTCTAGCAGGGTGAAAATGTATAGGTCAGAAAAGTGAGACTGTATTTTGCTGAAAACTGCATTTGACTGCTATATTGCTTCTTATTTCCTCCTCCTCAGTCCAGGACCAAAACTAGAACTTGAACACAAGTTTCCAAGACTTGAAGGCAATTCTTTACCTAGAAGTGAAACTTATAACATCTTCAGGCAACTGTACCTTCAAACTACGCTTGTACTTCACAAATAAAGCATGTCTCATATGAAATATTCCTATATATATGTTCTAATTTTCACACACTTTTGTATCAATATGCAGTTGTTACATCAGATTTTCATATCTTAAGATGAAAAATATACTTATCTATTTTGAGCTGCAGGAAATACAGTGGTATTTTGTTGTAACCTATCTTGGTAAATAGAGGGTAAAAAGAAACACACAGTCCCAAGTTATTTCCTCTCTCATTTTAGAAAATTCAATCTTTGCAGGGAGGAAAAAAAAAAAAAAAAAAAGAGAGAGTTATTTCAGATAACAGCATTTTCCTCTTTCCTTCTACAGAGAGAGTCTATTTCTCTACCTGCCACCCTTCCTCAAGCCCAGGTAATGAGATAAAGCTTGCTGTCACAAGCTTGCGTAAATAAGGCATATCGGCTACTCTACAACTCCCCTTCCATGCAATGGAAAAAAGCTACTGCTTCGTCATCAACCAATCTGCTGCTAGCCAGTACGAAAGCAATGTGAGGAAGTGATCAGTAGATTAACATCATGCTAATAACTAGCTCTAAGTCAAATTACTTAACCCCTTTCAGGGAGCAGCTGACCACTGCCAAGATTTATGCTCTGATATGGAGGTGAAAAGCCATGCAACAACAGCATTGTTTTATATGCAAGAACCAAGGCACATGCACGCACTCTTGCTCACACACCCTCTGCCTGCAAAGGTTATTCATCACCACAGCAACCTCTCAAAACAAAGGTGGAAGCCAATTCAAACAGCCTTATTCCTCTGATGACAGAGGATGAAGGGTGCTCTCTGCCTGCACCCTTCAGGGGGCTTTGTTTGCTTGGGTTTGCTTTTATGTCATTGGATCTCATTTACTAATTTAATTTTCAGCAACCCAGCATGCATGCCCAGAACAGAGAATGGCTGTACTTACACATTAAACAAAAAAATTCTTCTATAGCCTTGGTTAAAAGGAAAGAGAAGACCTGGCTGATGGCTGATTTGCCACATGGCTGAGCAAATGCCATACTCTATTACACGTACCCAATGTCATCCCACCTTCCTCACACCCTCCCCTACATACCAGGAATAGCTGCTTTAAAATAAACACTCCACCTAAACCCAAGAAAAACCCCAACCTGTTTAACTATCATTTCTTCCTTCTTCTCCCCTCACCACTCCCTTTCTTCACATCTTTTTTCACTCCATGGGAGCTTAACGATTTTGGATATATGTTAAAAAAAACTGACCAAGACAGTAAGATAATTGTAAACTTAGCACAAACAAACAGTGGAGTGTCTCGTCACTCCCCAAATCTGGAAAGAACAAACCCCCACCCTTCCCCGAGTCGCTTGAAGAAAGCGACTACGATAATTTCTAAACCTTTTCAACTACAAGCCAGGAGAATAAGCCCGCTGTCTGTAATGACAAGCTGTCAAACTTGGTGAGCAACGTGGCTCTGATTCGTGACACTGATCCTTCACCTGCAGAGCGGAGCACGTGGGCATCAGCAGCCGCACCGCATGCAATGACAATATTCAAAATGCCCAGATTTCTCTGTTTCTCCAACAGCAAATCCCCCATCTGGACCTCTCGATGTGAGAATGCCCTCCCTGTCTTCAGGATTTAAAAGACAAGGCAACCATGTGTTTTGAAATATAGGATTTAAAAACCCCAATGGTTCCTAGGAATTTTATTTTTTAAATGGAAAGTGCAGGTGATTAGAGCAGATAAAATCTCAAAGTTTAAGTCCCATTTACTCCTATTGAGAACTGTTAAATTTTGCTTCAGTGAAACCACCAAAAATAAATATCTAGAAGTACCTATCTTCAGTGATACCACGGATCTAAGCAAAATGTATGCTAAAAAAAGAGTGGTTTGATTTATATGAACTGTTTAAGTATACATATTTCTTAAGTTTTTAAATATTCATTGATAGCTGACCATTAATGCCCATAATTGAAAACAACTAGAAATGGGAGGAAAAAAAAAAGATCAACACAAAAAAAAGTATGAGAAAATTTAGGTTACAGATGAAGATTCAAACTGCAGTTTCAAAAGAGGAAGCTGCATCTGCAGGTAGCAAAAAGCAATACAGTGGGATTGAAAGCAAAGTGCAAAATGTCTACTAACCCCAAGTGCAGGGCACTCTCCACATACGCTGCACTTGAAGCTCTATGCTCTATTACTACAGTGCTCTCAGAAATAGAAAAAAAAAAAAAAGGACAAAAAAACGTGCATTTGAGCTCACACACATTTCTTAAATTCAGCCATAGGCAAACCCATCAAATCAGATTTATTCATAGCACAAGGTGATTTACGTCACCGTGTAATCACTACTTGACATGATAAGCAGGCATTGGCTGACTCAATCTTTATTCGTGCAGTGAATTTTCAAGGTACTTTCCTGATGATCTTGGGTTTTGAATAAATTCTCTCCACATAAAGATGATTTCCCACCCACGCTACACAGAAGCAAAGGTTTTTACCTTCTATCCCATCCTGGTATTCAAGCTTATAAATCAGACTGGGACCACAGATATGACAGACAGCAACTAGTCTTATATTTGGGACCTTCCTGACCAAGACACAGACATGCTCTCACTGCAAGAGAATAATTTTATCTACATGAAATTATAAGGCTTCTAGAAAATCTGTGGTCTCTAACTTCTAACAATTGAAAACACTTACTGGTGAAAAAAAAAAAAAAGTGCACCTAACCAAGTGATAACGATTTTAAACAAAAAACATTGCTTCAATTACTACCTTGATTTCTCTATTTCTACACAGACAGAAAAGCAAGTGAAACAATTTAAAAACCTTTCTTTTCCACATCTGCTGGAGTTAGAACTAACGTTGTTCTATTATTTAAGTGTTGGGGTTTAGAGTTCTCAAACAGTATAGAGGAACTGCATCTACCTTCAGTGGTTCCCAAGATAGCAGCTGTTACGCTTGAACTGTAGCAGGAAGAGCAGTGGTAATGAGTAAGGACTTAAGGACAGGTTTCTTCCATTTTGCAAAAATATGAAGGATACTTTAGTACCAAATTTGTTTTTCCAAACTTTACATTAATTAAAACATACTGCTTTTATTCTGGTTTAATAGACAACTGGACCTTGAAATAACATACTTGAGTTCCTTCTTTTGCCTTTGCCTCCTCCAACAGAAAGTCAGAATTACCCTCATAATTTTTCATGCCAGAGTAATTTACCAACTCTGCTGCTAAGAGAGTTAACATGTACAGCTCAGTATGGCACTGACCTCCAGGTTTTTATCCAAGTATTCCAACAAGCACTCTTAACAACGTAGTAAGAATCTGAATGAGTTAGACAAGAGCCTGGGATGTGTATTCCCTTCTCATGTCCATCCATACAAGAGACTCCTTTTAACTTCTCAAGAAGATAACTTCTAGCGGTTCTGCTTAAAGCACTGATCTTCAACTCTGATGTACATAAGAAGATTCAGTATGTGATGCTGAGCTGCATTGTGCCAATGCTTTGGCGAGACTCTGTCCATGTACAGAGAGGATACTTCCTCCCAAATTTCACAGAGATGTTTAAATGACTAGCAACAGCTAAAGGCACACATGTTGTTTTTAATAGGGAACGTGTGGTTTGCAGACCAGGTTGCATCTCATCAATAATTCCTTGGTGCAACACTCCTGAGAAGACAGCAGTCAGCCCAGCATGGCAGTGTTTTAAATAAAGCAGAGTGTTACAAGGTGCAAGGCAGCACTCCACACATTTGCTGTCAAAGAATCACAGCATTTCAGCTGCTGGAAGAAGCAGATTGCCATTGTTTTATCAAGGAAAATCACAGATGGGAGAAACTGACTGCAAAACACCTTCCCCTCAAAAAAAAATTGCTAGCTATTTTCTTTTACAGAGGAGGTATATGTAGTATTGAACTCAAGGTAGGATCATGCTTTGGAGGTCAAAACAAGTATACTCAATTTTCTACAAAGCATCTTCAAAAGGGATCTGGGGATTATGTTTGTCTGCACACAGCCACACAGATTTAAGCAAGAAAAAAAAAATGCACTTGCATAAAAGACTTTGGGAAGTTTCAGTTTCTATTCAGCTAGAAAGGCAGTGAATAAGTGTGTGCTCACACATACATTTGTAATCATCCTCATGCTGAGAGCAGACAGTCACCACTACTGTTATCAGAGTCCCACAGCTTGTATTTCCAGACTGTGAAGCACTAAGGCAGAGAGTATAAACCCTCCTCTGATTAAAAGGGCACAGTGCTGTTGTCTAGTACAACACACCAACTGCTACAGATTTGACGTTTGGCCTCACCAGGATCTTACTCATTCAGTAGAGGGAGAGGAAAAAATAATCCATAAACATACAAACAAAGAGTAAGGATTTCCTAAACTGGTAACCTGGATCAGTCTAATTTTCTCTAAACTCATCAGTCACCCTCTGGGGAAAACAAGCAAGGCACGCAAGTCTTTGCATCCAGAAACTTACAGTTTGCAACAAGATGCCAGTTGTTAAAGAGACAGAGAGAAGCTCTCCTTACACACAACTCACCAGCTACCACTTGTGCAAACGCCACGTGCCTGGGATTAAAACTCCAGCCTGGGTAGATGCTGTCCCTGACACTGTTTGATTCAGCTCAAGTGCCTGGCATCTCTCCAGCGTCACTCAGAAGGCTGCTGCCCGACAGGACAAATCACTGGAAAAAACAGAAAAGAAAGAGGTTCAACTATGCAGTTCTACTGTGCATTATAAAAACTTGCTATGCTCTGACTTCTTAAACTGTGATTTCCCTTGCCATATGAAAGGGAGAAGTAGATTTCTCATTAGAGTTCATCCACTACTTTCAAACGTGAGCTTTCTAAATACGAGCAATATCAAGAATTATTCCTCTGAACAATTAACAAGAACCTCATAGTCAGGACACCTGGACAATGTCCACCCAAATCCCTGCTTTCAAGCACATTTTGGCATTGGATCCCTCCTCAAGGGTGGGGTGAGCAGTCTACAAAGCTGTAGACCTGACAGCTGGGAAAAAGAGTGTAACACATTTGTAAACACATTTTTTAAAAGCTTGGTCAAGCACAAAGATGAAGGTATTGGTGAGAGTGGAGCAAGGCTCACCTCACACCCCCGTCCCCATTGGGAAGCAGCTGCTGCCCACACAGCCCCTGTGCTCCCAGCACAGCCCAGGTTTGCACTCACAAGGCACCAGCAGCCATATGGCCTGAATGGGAAAGAGACAGGAAAAAAAATGTGTTTGTATTGAGAGAAACTGGGGACAGCTCAAAAAACTCCCCACAAAACAGTGGAGGTGGAGCCCACAGGGCACTTGAGGAAAGAGGATGCAGGAAAGGAAAAATAAGGTAAAAACCAAGATGAAATAAGTCTGAGGAAGAAGGTAGTGAATAGTGTCACTTTTAAAATTTTTTTTAAGGTAACAATTATGGTATTCTCCAATTTTCTCATCAAATTTTTGCCACCCCTTGATTTTGAATCTGACATTCAAGAGTTCAGACAAGCTTAGTCCTTTTCTGCTTTATTTCTTCAGTCATATCCAACACTTTGTTCTAACCTGGTTAAACATACAAGTCACTTTCAGCTTCATAGCTGCACCATCTCAGGGTGCTGACCAGTCCTTCAAATTTGCCAAAACTGCCCTACTTACAGGTGAATTTTCTCATGAGCTACTCTCTTCTGGACATCATTTTGACATGATCCCAGTTTTGTGCCTTCTATGAGAGGTCCCATTCTCCCTCCCTTACAGGGCAAACCCTGCAGTGAAGTTTTCCATTTTAAGATAAATCCAATTAAACATAATTAAAAAGTAATGATTGATTTAATACAGCAACGGAACCAGGAATAAGCAGTAACAAGTCAATCCATTACCAGGGCAAGCAGCAACAGGTCAATTCAGTCAATCTCAATTGATCCAGTATTTGCATATTCATATAGGAAGTAATATATTCAGTTAGTTTATGTACTGCACCTTATCACATTTCTTACTAATCTGACCATATTATAGTGGTGGTTTATCTGATAATCACCCAATTCTGTCTAAAACCTAATATTCTAATATTTTTGTGGGAGCTAGGCAATAAATGGTTTGCTGACTAGGAAACCCAAGCTGAAGAAAGGACAACACACAGGCAGAAGACGTTAAGACAGCACAGCCTGCCTTCCATCCACACCTCATTTCCCAGCCCCAAGCCTCGGCCTTTCCCAGCTCACTGGCATCACACAAGACCCTCTACTTCACCATGTTCATTTTCTCCCTTGCAAAACATGGATAAAGGTGACAGTGTTCTTAATAAAATACAAGTGAGGAGAGGCAGCCTAAGAGCCAGGTCTGGCTAGCAGCACATCCAGTGCTTACCAATACCCTGGGGTCAATGTGAGAGGCTTGACATTGGTTTCAGACAAACCAAAGTCAAACGTTGAAAAAGCAACAGACCAAAAAGCCTCAGGAGCAATCATGACCTTTGTGTGTAGGTCTCTCTCAAAGGGCAAAGGGGCGGACACAGCCACCTGAGGATATGCCAAAGAATAAACAGGGGCATGTTCAAAAATTGCCTCTAAATCAAACTGGGTTACCTATAAAGCTTTGAGTCAGGGAAACAGGCTTGGCTGCACGCATGTATATACATATATATATATATATACACACATATATTAATATACGTATATGTGTAATAAAGAGGACAGACTACACCTCTTTTCCAATAGTAACTTGTGATCTCAGCATCTTCTTATGCAGAATTGAATTCTTCTCAGTAGTACGGAAGAACTAAAGAATTCTGCTACGAAATAACGTACTAAAAACTAGCACATTCATTGTTTCCAAGCTCCTTATCTCCTAAATTTGTGACATGTTTTGGGATTCTCATCTGAAAGCCAATGTAAAACAGAAAAGGAAAAAAAAAAAACAGAATTCACTGGTGAGTCTCAGAGCCTCCTCCTTGCTAATGTGATTTTACTGTTTGCAGTCCTGGACATGAACACAGTTAATGAATAATGACTGTGCAAAAAAAAAAAAAAAAAAAATCAGATAATGATGGGAGGGGGAGGGAAAGTGAAATAATTGCATGTGTGGCTTGGATTGGATTTGACATCAATTAGAAAAATTGATGCCCTTTTAATTATAGGAAAAAAGGCTTTACTAGAAAGATAAGACAGACATGACAATCAAAACACTTTAGTCTTTAGATTTACACATATGGATATTGAAATTTTGCAAGGTTGGGGTTTTTCAGTGTTTGGTTTGGTTAGTTCATCTATTTTATATATATAATTTTTAAAACAGCATTTTCTCAAAATTGCATCCAAATGTGTGTGTAAATCTTCAGTACACTTCAAAGCTGTCACAGCAGAGATTTGTTTGGATAGCATACATGCGTGGTTTTATCAGCTTCTGGGAATATTACTTACTACAAGTAGGACTGCCTCCTACAAGGTACAAGATATCTTTCATTTCCCTTGTAATAAGAGGCCAATTAAGTAGGAGTTACAGCCACCTGAAGAATGAGCCCAATAACCTACTAAGATCACTTAAGATCCTCCCCTAATTGGTTCCATTGAATAGATTAGGTTAGTGCAAAAGTAACTGCAGCTTTGGACAGTGAATTTGAAAGCATTATAACTAGGCTCAAACACATCTTTATTTATCAAAATACAAAGCATTACAATCAACAGTTTTGCCAATGAGAAAAAGGTTTGTTTATTCCTGTAGCATAAAAATCTGTGCTTTGGGATTTGATGAACTCTTGGAAAGCATTTTCTGCATCCTACTGGCTATGGAAGCATTTTTCTTGCAAAAAGTTTTCAAGATGCTTGAAGAAGTGGTAGTCGGTTGACAAGATTTCAGGTGAATATAGCGGATAAGGCAAAACTTTGTAGCCTGATTCATACAACTTTTGAAGTCTTGGTTTTGTGACATGCAGTGCAATGTTGTTGTGGAGAAGAATTGGGCCCTTTCTGTTGACCGATGCCAGCTGCAGGCGTTGCAGTTCTCTGTGCATCTCATCAACTTGCTGAGCAGACTTCTCAGATGTAACTGTTCCAATGGGATTCAGAAAGCTGTATTGGATCAGACTGGCAGCAGACCAACAAACAGTGACCATGACCTTTTTTGGGTGCAAGTTTGGCTTTGGGAAGTGCTTTGGAGGTTCTTCTCAGTCCAGCCACTGAGCTGGTCGTTGCCAGTTGTAGCATGTCACAATTTGATCAAGAAATAGTTTGTCGTTGCTGCACAGAAGAAGAGAAGGCGACACTTCAAAATTATTTTGATTTTCAGTCAGCTCATGAGGCACCCACTTCTTGAGCTTTTTCACTTTTCCAATTTGCTTCAAATACCAAATGATGGTAGAAGAGTAAATGTTGAGTTCTGTGGCAACTTCTCATGTAGCTGTAAGAGGATCAGCTTCGATGATTGCTCTCAATTCATCGTTGTAAACTTCCAATGGCCAGTCACTGTGCTACTCATCTTCAAGGCTCTCATCTCCTTTGCAAAACTTCTTGACCCACCACTGCACTGTACGTACATTAGAAGTTCCTGGACCAAACGCGTGGTTGACGTTGTGAGTTGTCTCCACTGCTTTACAATGCATTTTGAACTCAAATAACAAAATCGCTCAAATTTGCTTTTTGTCTAACGTCGTTTCCGTAGTATAAAATAAATATAAAACAAACTGCAAGTAGTAAGTCATTAGCAAAAAAAAAAAACCAACCAAACAAAAAAACACCCAGAAAGCAAGAAAAGTGCTTTAAAATTATGTATAACATAACCACATTTATTTAAGAATGTATTCCAATATCAAGCAGCAAATTTCAACAATGTAAAAATGGCAATTACTTTTGCACCAACCTAATGTTTTCAAAAGAGGGCACAGGAGATTGCTCCCTGTTTGATTAAGGTTGCAAAGCTCATGGTTTTTTCCTTGCTTTTATTCCTAATTCCAGCTGCACATGCCAAGTCCTCATAATGTGAGAAATGGCTAATATAAGCACATGAAACACACTGTCCCCAATACTCCTTTAGTAAGCCAAAGTAGGGGGCATCCTTCTACAAAAATCACACACAATTCCTCAACTACCCAAGTCCCTCACAGTTCTCAATGTTTTACTGCCCCTCTATTTCTACATCTCTTTTCCAGTCACATCAACGATTGCACAGCCCATATTTACATGATCATTTCTAAAATGAGATATGACCAGTTTGGAGTAAGTGCTATTTTATAAACAACTTCTACTATCCTACAATTATAATCACAATTTCTGTTATTCAGTATCTTTCATCTACAGATCTCAAACAGTGTTGAGAAGATTTAATCTTATTGCCCAACTACATCTGCAGATGTGATTTACAAAGTGAAAGCAAAATTATATAAGGCAGAATTTATCCAGGAAATATGAACTGCGATACTTAATCTTACAAAATAACCAAGAGATAATTTAAAGTAAGGTATCTACAAAGAATAGTGTCTGTGCCAAAAGACTGTTTGTATTGGTTTTCCAAAGAGGGGACAGAATGTTCTCTTCCAAAGAACCACAAAACAAACTTCCTGAATCAATGTGAGTTTTCTTTTTGCTTGTATTTAATCCAAGTAAGTGTGACCTAGCCAGACTTAATAAATAAGGCGGACAAAAAAAAAAATCATCAATTTGGCACAGCCTTGTCTTGAAAAAGGACAGTCACACCCTTCAAAGTGAGTGAAACTGGACACCTGAACAGACAGACCTAGAACCACTGCCTTTCTGTGAAACTAGTAATAATAGCCTGAACAGTTAAAAAAAAAAAAAAAAAATTGCATAACATTCTAAGGAGCTGTAATTAACTTTTTTTTTTTTTTTTTTTTTTTTTTTTTTTTTTTTTTTTAATGCTAGCCTCTTGATGCACATCAGCAGGATTTGAGAATGAGGAGGTAAGAGATGCAGCTTGTTGAGATGATAAAAAAGCACAGGAAAAAGAACTTGAAGTCATCAAATATGCATTTATTTAATATAATACTTTGTCCCTAAATTGGTCATATAACAAACAAAAAAATAGAAAAAAAAAATCCCCAAATTCAGCTCAGGTTTTACTTCCTTTTTTTCATTCAGAATTTGATGGTAAGTCTAAAGGGAAAAGTTTCTTTGCAATGCAAAAACATTACTAGTAAGGTCAAAAGAGATAGCATATCATTTATTGTGATGTTTTTGTAAACCCTGTTTAGGAATAGTAATGGATTTAGAGTTAAAAATATACATACATGAATATAAATATACACCCTCTACCCTACATAAGGACAAGCCCCCCAAAAAACAGTCTACAACAGTTCTGTTTACATGTACTTTTGTGAAAGTTTCTTGACCAACAGAAATCCTCATTTCACAAAACATACAATCCAAAACTACTTCCAGAACCAGTAGCAGTGCAGTTTTTTCCCCCCAAAGTGCCACACGTATAGTTGTCATATTTGCCACACAAACACCCACCTCTTCTCACAGCCTCATGGGCTAAGATGCTGCACAATTTTGCCTGAAATGGGCAAAACGCTAAGAGATGGAAACCTCCACACAACTCATATACCAGTCCAACACTTCTTAAAAGATTATATTCAACAATATAATTTCAAACCCCTGCACTACAATCCCACTGCAGAAGAATTAATATATCCCCCCAGAACTGTGAAAGCCATAAAAAAAAAAAAAAAAAAAAAGACAGAAACCTGATGGAAAGACAAAAGAACTGCAAAATGTATTTCCTGTTACTTATACTGATGCAGAGTTTCCCAAATCTGAGTCAGATGTCTAAAAGTTGTCCATCCTCATTTCTTCAGAAGTTCAAAATTGCTATAATTTTAATATTATTATTCTTACTGACCTTTGAATGTTTAGACCTTCCTTGATTCTGTACATTCATGCCAGACTTAGTTTATTAACAGCTAACTTAGATTATTTCAGTGGCTACTTACTTCTCCCTGTTTCCTTGTTTATTTTTTTCTTTTTCCCAGCTTCAACTTCTTGCACAGTGAACAAGGAAATCTATTTCACTTTTAGGTTCCTCCTACCACAGTATCTAGGTTTCAAGCTCTACAGGGATCGGGTTTATTAATTTGAAAACCAATCAGTACAACTTCTATTGTATTTTTAAAATAGGAAGCGAATTATATTAGTCTCAGGTTTCATAAAAGTTGTTTTCATAATGTTCAGCTTGGATTCACTTGAAAATTTGAGCACATAAAATTTTCACTGGCAAATATATTCATATATAAACCCTTAATCTCCCTACCAAAGGCATATCTTAGTAGGATTTCTAAAATTATTGTTTTTTTTAAATCAAAGTAAAGAGAGTTTACTAATAAAAGACATTGTTAAGTTTCTCCCTTTCTGAATTCAATCGATGGTTGGTCTTATATTCCAGCAGACCCAGGATTTCTTGTTAGTGCTATAGAAGACAAATCTGTCTCTCTAGGTGTATGCATGCGGTAATCAAACAAAACTGAGAGCAGCGTATTATTCAGGAAGTCTAGATTATTGTCTTCCAATACAACTACAGACTTTAAAAGGATGCACATAGAGGGTATCACAGCGGGGAACAGACACACAGACATTAGCATCTCAAGCATAAATTCCCTGCCTACTCCCATGAAGAGACATCATAAGATTGTGAATGCTCTTAAAAACTACATTGACTCTCAGACCTTTGACAAGGACTGAAGTACCTTAAAAGATGCATGGGAAGCACCACATATGTTATCAGAAAAAGCGGTAAGAAAAATAATTTATTTTTTGGAATGGAGCTAGGGGTGTGAGAAGGGGAAGGTTTCTTTGTAGTCACTCTGAAGGGTGTTCAGAGCAGAGCTGCTCAGCCCTTCATTCTCAGACTTACCACATTCGTTGTGACTTGAAGAGCCTATCAAATAGTGACTTCCAGACAGTACCTTGTGGCAAAAACACCTATCACACCCCTGTTCACCATGCCAATAGTTTACGTTCCCCTTACACCACCCAAAGACAATTAATTTATGATTGACTTAGAAAGGAACGTTGCTTGCCATAGGTGCTCAGAGCAGCAGAAACCAGGCCAAGAAAAGTAACTGTACCAGTTCTTCCAGCTGACCTTTTTTGCTTGATTATCCTGTTCAGTAAAAAAAAACACTGACAACAACACACAACCAGATGACATTCCACAGAAATAGGGAAACAAAGAAGTTATGTATGGACTGGGGTAAAACAACATCCATCCTTGGCATATCTCAGCATTAGAACCTACCAAAACATCCACTGTCCTCAGTAGCAAAGAAATTAACTTTTCCAGCTGCCTCCTATGAAGTCCTTCCTTTGATAGCCCTCTTGTAAAAAGGAGAGCTGAAATAATCCAGGTAACTGTCCCAACGTAGCCTGAAATTCAGGTTCCTTTTCTTTTTTCAGAAAGGCAAAGCACGCTATACAAAATGTCTAGTATCCACACTGAAATTTAACAAATAAACTTGTTTAGAAAATTTGCTAATCTTGCCGTGTGTAAATTTATTCTAGCTCATCCGTCTTGTGAGACTTCTACAGATGTGGAGGAAGGAAAATAGGAAAAAGGGAAACCCTTCACAAGGAGAAGGATGGGGATGCAGCACGAAGGAACAATCAGTAACTAGATAGTTAAGAAGAAAACTCACAGCCAAAAGGTGAATGACTGAGCATTACGTTCAGACTGGTATAAATGTAAACTGTGCAGTTATTAGTCTTTCCTGAACCTGACCCTTCCTAACTCTGTTACCACACTGCAAAACTGCGTCATCAGGAAGATCTTGAATCTTTTCTGTTTATTAAGGAAAGCACAAAAATAAGGCAGCCTTTTGAAATCACTTCTACAAATAAAAGCACAGAGGTTTCCACATCAGTACACCTACAGAATTCCACTACGTTATTACCACTACGGTAATAAAAGTTATTTTAAGCACAGCCTGTAGTAATAAATCAGTTTTAGTGCCAATAATTGTCTCTTTGTAGTTGAGGAGCAGGGGGAGTTTCCCCATCATGACCTAATCAGAAGTTGCTTCCAAGCAATATCAAAACCTGGATTCATTAAATTTTTATCTCAACAGAAGACGAAGTACACCACAGACACGGCCTCTGAAACACCTTAAACTTCTATCAAGCTCATATTTTTTTTCCCCACACTCAAGCACATCAAGTTCCATTGTTTAAACTCTATAATAAAACCGGATACTCTTCATCAGTACATGCTATCCTTTTCCTGGGAATCACAAACAGGTGCACTATCAAGACACCTAGATTGCCACAATTTTCAGTTAATCTCCCCATTTTCCCAAATGCCATTTCTTACCTATGCCTTTACATTTATCCCTAATTAGAATCACTGATGTTAGAGATCATCTAGTCCACCAGGGTCAAAGCATGGAACCATAAGTGGTGTTTTCTGGTCTTTTCTGATATTGCCTATCAAGATAATAAAGCTTCTGCTCTAACCCAAAGCATCGAGTCACACAACTCAGTACCTAATGACCTTTTTTCTTCTACTCTATTGTGGGTACTGAACACAGTCTTCAAACTCATTATTATTTTCTGTATGACCTCTACTTCATAATGTAATGATTAGCACAATTTAATGTGCTTCCTTATATCACATTCCACATTAAATCATTCCAAGAATCAATGCAACTCTGAAAAGCAAAGCTTGTAATAACTTTAATTGTCTAGTAATGAAGCTGGAGGTGGAGGGGAAAGAACAAAACTGTTTTCAACTATCAGGTCTAACAAAAAAAAAAAAAAGTGACATGTTATTTTGTCAAAAGAAGAGTTACAAATCTAATAATCTGCCTACTCTGCAAAAAAAGACAAGGTGGCATTTTTCTATTGTTAGTTCCCATTGCACTAGTAGACATCACCAGGAGCAACACAGTCTGAAACAGGACTCTGGTCAGGACAGAGCTCACACTATTCTGTAAGGCAGAGACTTCTGGAGACCTTGAGCTAAACATTCTCCTCAGATCCTACATAAGAATAACATATATGATGGTTCCTTTGCTGTAGGATAAGTTCCTCTGTTTCCTGTAGGTGATGACTGGTACCAATGATGGCCAAGTGCTCCTAAGGAGCCCTGTGACAGACAACTATAAAGTAATATTTCTTCAATAAATTTCTGCCCAGCTACTCCCACACTTGAACTAGGAATAAGCTTTCTGAAAGGCCCCAGTTCTTAAAAAAACAAACAAACAAAAAACCAAAAACACCACTTAGCTCTATAAAGGTTTTCTTGCTAATTTTTCTTTTATTGAAGCCTATTAAAAGGCAACATTTTCAGTAATGCCCTTTACAAGTGAAGGCTGTATAAAAAAAGGAAAGCCTCATGTTTAAATATTTAAAGTGTCACCTTCAAACTTTTCTAAGTATGTCTCTTCCTCTCTTTTACGATTTTGGAACACGAATGTTTGTCCTTCCTTTGATCCCCCCTTTTTGGTTTTGTGTTTTTTTTTTTTTTTTTACTTTCTCATATCATCTCATCTGTGCTTTTATTTGCCTCACTAATAAGGAGCTAATTCTGCAATGTGGCACATTTAAGTACAAAAGTATAATTAATTAACATTCATTTTAGGTCAAGAGCAGGATTTACACCACAAACAAAAAAAGCCTAATCCTGGGCTAACTGCTCATACACAAAAAACAAACATGCAAAAAGCTCAACCTCCCTACAAACTGGAAAGAAAAAAAAAAAAAAAAGCCCCAAACACCATGCTTACATGGACACTTTCCCCTGGCTTTCTATTAACCTATGTACATACTGTTTGTATTTCTCCACTATTTTTGCCTGGCAATTATGACCAAAACACAATAACCTAAAGCAACATGGCTAAACAAATTCAGAGCCACACAGTAAGAATAAGGACATTAAAGAACTACATGACCAAAATGGACTTCTGTGCATCTCATCCACAGGCAAAAAACATGAAAGCTAGAGGAAAGCCAGCCCATTAAGTTTCCCAAGAACGCCTAAAATGTTGTCTTGCCAATATCAAGGAAGTATTTTAATTGTGTTTGGGTTTTTTCATTGCATAGAGTCATGTATTATCATTACCAATGCTTAACACACTCAAACACAAAATCCCTCTGAACAAACAATTCCTAATCCAATGTTTCACCTTTTCAATCTTACCACCAGAATTCTACTGGGGGAAAAAAAAGCAGAAATTCACTCTAACCATTTAAAATAATGTTCATTGCCTTGTTATTTTATGCATTGAAAGCTACTTTTGTACTTTTGGGCTTGAAATTGTGGCCATAAAATATCATGTTAATGGTGCTGAACAACAACAACTACCACTACAAAAACAAAACAAAACAAAAAACAAACAAACAACAAAAAAACACAACACACACAAGGCCAAAACAAAACAAAAACCACTGGTAAACAAAGTCAAGAAAAATGGGGATAAAATAGTATTTACTGTAGGATGAAAGAGGTCATGCCACATCTTTGCATGTGAAACAATAAACTCAGAGCCAAAATACAAAACTTAAGAAAGGGGATTGTAATGGAAAGGCTAACAACTCAAGTACCACAAAACTTATCTTATGGACATGTATTACCAGGCCTGGAACAAAAGGAGAAAGTTTTTGTTTTGTTCAGAGCATATTTAGTGCAAATCTATGAAGCTCCTAAGCACAACACATTTCATTTCTTCCTCACCATCTCTTTTCTTTCACAGAGCAGAAATCCAGCAAAATATCCCATGGAATAGGACAATTCTGCAGCCTCAAGATCTGCAGAGGACAACAAATGTATCCTCAATTGAAGGTTCCTGTTTGGCAGTAGAGAAAACAAGATTTTTCTGCTAGTAGAAGCAAGAACACAGGTCAGCTGAAGTGGGTAAAGCTGGGACCAAGCCAGCCAGGGCAAAGTCTTAAACTTTCACTAAATACACAGGTTTGCCTGTGAATACAGAATGGCTGTGTATGTTGGGATTTTAATTAAATGTTTATATATATATAATTTCAATTTATTCGACAGTCTAATAAACCACAGCATAACTTATTCACAGAATTGGGCTCAGCAACCCGCTCAGAAGCCTGCCAAAAGCAAGTACATCAGCTGAGTGCTCAGCAAACCCCTCAACCTCTGTCACAGCAAAATGCATTACAGCAAAGAAAGAGGAAAATTTTGGTAACTCTCCTGGGAAATTTCATTTCTTTGGACCACTACAAAAAGCAGAGAATAGAATCCTTTTTTAAGCATAATGAAGAAAGTAACAGCAGCCTAACTGGAAGCCAACCTTTACCAACTGTTTTCAGGAGATGTGATGAAGTGAGAAACTCTAGAAGCCTCTCCAATATATCAGGTAACCCACTGCATTATTTAAATAGCCCAAGCAGTGTTATTTGTCTTTAACTTCAAAACAATTTGTGCACCCTTATTAGCGTTTAATAATAAATCCACAGTTTCCCTCTGTTTGCCAGGATGAAAGCCTGCTAAAATAAAGGAAGGATGCACATGGGAGACACACAGGGAAAAGAAGACAGGGAACCCCTTTGATGCATCAAGTTCATGCATAGAGGAAAGAGTTTAATTTCCCAGGAGGCTCAAAACACAGCTGTCAGTGTCATGCCATGCCAAAAAAAAAACAACCCAAACATAAACCAGCTACTCCAGGTTGCCCACCTAGGACACAGATCTATGAAATATATAAATTGTGTCAGTGGAGTACACTCAGCACAGCCTGTGAAAAACTTCCTGCAAGCTTCTAGGAATTGTTTTAAAACAATATGAATGATGAAATGGGCCAAGGGAAGAAGCAAATGACAGCTTGTAACTAGAATGTTTCTAGAAGAAAGACCACAGATAATACTGTCTTTCACAGCTCTAGAGCACTGAAATCTAATTTAATAAAAAAACAAACAAAAACAAAACAAAACAAAAAAAAAAAAAAAAAAAACAATGCTGCTGATGTCTGTGCTCACTTTTTCTTACAAGACTTAAGAAGAGGATATGAAGATATGAAAGAACACGTCAGAACCAGAAGTAGACAGATGTGTTGTGACAGAGCATGGAGAGATGTGTTGTGACAGAGGACAATATTGACCTGATTAAGACAAGTATTTTAAAAAAGTTTCCATGGTACATAACTCACAAAAGCAATTTTCCTCAGAAAAAGTCAATAGACCTAGAGATGCAAAGCTGACATCTGTTTTACTAAAATGCAGACATCCTCAGGAGATTAAGTAATTCTGCATGGTCTCACACACCTAAGGATTCCTAGAGTACAATTTAAATCAAAGACTCAAGTCAACTTAAGAATACATACAAAATCCACACATATGACTGGCTACCATCTTTATGTCTTTTGACTTTGTCTCTTTCTAGCATATGGAAATACCCACTATAGGAATTTTGTTTCTAACATTACTATTACAGTTGCTATTAAATTTGATCAAAACAATTTACAGGCTTAGCTTGACGACACAGGCTTATCTAATGAGCTTTCAACCTACTGGTCTGAAAAATACTCTTCCTATGAAGACAAAAGCATAGTATTCAGTATATTACTGAAAGTGTAACTAAGTCTAAAAATTATTAAGTTAAAATGTACTTACAAAAATGTGAATTTAAAATATATTTACATTTTAACCAGAAAAAGTAACCATCTGGTTGTCTAATGATCATTTAAAGCTCTAAACTCTACAATATTAACATTTTTTCCTTTTTTTGGCCCCTCCTATCACAAGCTTAATTTTAATTAAGATTAATTTTATTTACTGGCCCTCTAGGAATTGGACCAACATAACTAATGTATTAGACTGATAATTCAATCTTTGATTAATGGGTTCAGGCAACTCCAGGGGACCCTTAGGTCCTCAAAAAAGTTAATCCTCATGGAAGTGTTATGGGTTCAAACTCCGGGCTCTTCAGTGAGAACACGCTAAACGCTTTCCCCACCCAAAGGAAAACAAAGATGTGGCAATTCTTCCATAAAGAATTAACAGAATAATGGCTGGATGTATAGTGAAAAGGTTCTTTGTCTTGAATGGCATAAATGCCTCTCCTTGCATAAGAGATGATTGTGTTAACTGGAGCACTGCTTATTCTGTTATGCTAAATATTGCCTCAGGACCTCAACCAACCATGATATGTCAAGGCTACATGCCAATTTATTAAGTTACTTCAGAAGAATGACGATCAGGCCAGGATTTTGAAGTTCTAAATCTTCCTTATAGGAAATTAATGTAGATGCAGGATGACTTGAAGTACAGCAGCAGAATGAAGATAAAGCATTCAGCCTGTATGCTTTATCTTCTTTTACTTGAGACTGCATTCCACTGAGAGATGACACATTCCACCCACAGTGTAAAAACAGCTATGTATAATACTTGTTTGTAATACCTTTAACTTTTACCATGTATAGCATTCATAAATTAAGCCAGCAAATATTTGCTTAGTAGAGATGTTGGGCTTCACAAGATCCCCTGATTTACTCTTGTGAAAGTAGTGCAATTCGTAAACCCCACAGTCTGTAGAGTAAACAATATTAGAACAAATTCTCTCAGGAAAACTAGGCAGGAAGATGCTATATTTATAGAAATGGGAGTTCATTCTTTATACCACTCATTATTTATACCCATACTGGCAATGGCGGAATGGCTGCTGAGGAGACCAAGAAAAGAAAGTTTTGACCACACTGTTGTCAACATGCAGCTGGGAATTTAAATACCTTCTCCCTGTTCCTGCAGTGTGCAGCAATAGCATGGTGAAGCTTCATCCCCAAAATGCTGATTTCCATGAAACTGACAGAAATGAAGACTACTTTCAGAACTCCAGTGGCCAAAACCGAACACAGTGGGTACAGATGGATTAAAAAAAGAAATGCTTATTACCGAGCTGCAAAAATGTTGCAGCAACAGGAAAATGAGAATATTATGTTTAATCACCTGTCTTCCTGAGGGAAGTAAAAATGTTTTGCATACAAGGCTTACTCAGAGACATAACAATTCACAGAATTCAAAACAAGGCACATTTTTCAGTCTAATTCATTTGTAGGTACTTGAAGTGCATTTTTGTTTGCACTAAAACCACACGATGCTGATACAAGGAAGAACCTGTCAGCCTTGTAAATTTTTTTGGGGGTTCCAGTGAGACATGTTTATGCGTTATTCAGGTTACAAGTGGCTGCTTCTTGACAGTGGGAAAACTAGCAGTCCTCTAGCCAGACAAGAAGATAATTTCCACTTGCTCAGTCCCTAAAAATCTAACTTTAGCTTGGCATATTGTTTTTCAGAAAACTGCAAATCCTTTGTATTTCGATGGTTTCCAGTATTATTTTCACCGTGAATCTCCTTCCAATTGAGCACTTCCCACAAGCACTGGGACATGGCAGCAAATACGGGAGCTCTCTGCTTAGCTTGTACCCAACAAGGAAGAAAGGATTAGTATTAAAGAGTCTGTATTTTTTATTTTTCCCCCTTGTAAGCTGTTATGAATACCATGTTTCACTTCATTATGTTCCAGGTTAAGCAAGACTGCAGAACAAGGAGGGGGTTGGGAAAATTCTTCCCACTAAATCTGCATGAGGGAAGAGAAATGTCTACCACCTTACTTTTCTCAAGCAGTGCCCTAGGATTATAAACTATACCTGTTCTATCTAACCAAATGGTTATTTACCTTCAAGTCAGGACTGAGATGCAAAGCATCAATAGAGTAATATTTTATATAGTTATATTAGAAATCAACTCAGTGATCATGAAAGAGGAGAAAAAAGAACTGTGGACATGCACAATAACTCCCTCTCCTCCAACTCCAGGAAAGGCATAAAGCTGACTAGAAGGTTTGTTTCTTTTAAATACTTTGTTTGCCTTCTCTTCAGGGAAACTTACAGAGAAAACAAATTACCTATGGCTTCCAAGTTGGTAACAGATCTGCTCTGCAAACATGTCTCAGCACAAGACCTCAGGTCATCACCCTAGATTTCTTTGTATCTCTAGCCTTGAGCAAGTTCCACTTGTTTACTAAAACTGGCTCCAAAAAAAAAAAACAAAAAAAAACCTCCCAAAATCTGCAGGAGAATATTATTCTAGGGCAAAGAGGAAGTGGCAGTATTATTTGAGAACTAGATTCCCCGCTGTGTTTCTGGAAGAAAAAAAAAAAAAAAAAAATAAAAATCACCACCTCATTATATCCCAGCAAATACAAGCTACGGAGTTTTCCAACCCCTGAATTAGGAAAATTGCCTCACAAAGTCATGGAAACCCAACCACAAGCAGGGCCTAAAGGCAGCTGGGAACAAGAAGGTACATCTGCTCTTTATTTGCTACCCAATAGGTGCCACAGACATCACTCAATGCTGCAAATAAACTGATAATGAGAACTAGGCAATAGGAAGCTACCAGCTGGAACTGAATAAATATTTACAGATGTCCCAACATACCCAGCAAAAAGCCTACAAAGTTGAATGCAGCAAGCTATCAGGATCTGATCATGGTGGGAAAGACTCCTACAGAGATTTTTTGGCATTATCAATTAGTTTAGGTCCATCTCACCTGAATTTGTATGCAAAGTACAGCTACAACCGGCAACAGAGGTTTCTGCCCCTCTCAGCCTCTCTTCTCTCTCACCCATATGTACTCCAGAATATGAGACCCGCTGCTGTCTACAAACAGCTCACAGAGATGGTGCCGAACCCCTCAGCTGGTTTGTAAAGACACTCAAACCCAACACTATAATTCAATCCAGCTGCAAGCTCAGAGGGGCACCCAGCCCATCTGTGATCCAGCCTCTGCTCTGTTGATGGTTGGAGGCACCAACAGGGTTGGCTTACTGCCCTACCACAGAATAAGTGGTAAAACATCACTCAAAATAGGAGAGAGCATCTTACCCAGAAGAAGAAAGAGAACAGCCATCATATTCTTGCATGTGGGAGATGTCTGCATCTTAAAAACCAAGCCTCTCTTCATTAGAGCTTGGCAAAAAAAAAAAAAAAAAAAAAAAAAAACAAAACAAACAAACAAAAAAAAAACCATAAAAGCCAAAGACATGGGAATTATTCTTACTAGATAATGTACAAATATTTACACAGCAGTTCCTAACAGTTCATCCACAGCAAGAGTTTTTCCATTCCCTTAAGTGACTACGCAGCCCCTCTCTCTTCTGCTACCTGTGCAGGAAAGGGGCAATGAAAATGAACTGCTTGAACCACCCAGGACAAGGTCCAGCCTCCAAGGCACTAACTCTGACAGTGAGCTCCTACCTGTGCGCTGCTTCAGAAGGAGGCAACACCTCGGCAGGGCACAGGATGCCAGCTGCCAGTCACCAGAGCTTACGTCTGCCTCTATTCAAAGTACAGGGAAGAGAAAGTGATTTTCAGGAGCAGAAATCCAGTGGTGCAGATAGCACCCACTCACCCATTATTGTTCCCACCACCACTGTGCTGCTGGAGGGAGAGCCATACCACCAGAGCCCAGCAAATCAGGCCAGCAGCTCCATCACTGCCTCCACACACCCAGGAAGCACCAGAGCAGTATCTCCCATCACTCACTCAACACACGGAGGGAGCAGAAAGGCACAGACAAAGGGACGCAGCAAAGGGAGGCAGAGACAGATTGAAGAATTACTTTTACTTAGTAACCAGAGATTATGTTACATTTGAGTTCACAGACTTAACACACTTCAAGAGGACTACTAGAAAGTTAAATGTAGTGTGTACACACATAACTCAAGTCCCAAATGGGATATACCATACTATACAAACTTTCCTTTCAAGGTCCAGGAAATAGCAGGTTTCTGATGCCCTACACTACTGAAATTGTGAGGGGAAAAAAAAAAAAAAAAAAAAAGGACAAGATATATTGTTATTTTATGTGCTTGGAAAAAAAAAATATTGCATTTAGGATCACAAAACTTCCGCCCCCCGGGAGATCAAGGGGAAACCCAAAGCACAACAGAAACACAAAAGTGAGAACCCAATGAGTTGTGAAAAAATCATCAGGGAGAACAGGATGGTCCCCACAAGCTGAAAATGTGACACTATAGCACATCTCCACTAGATGAAAGCACATTGTTTTAAAATGTTATTTAGGGTAAGTGTTGTAAAAATAGGTAATGCCTAGTGCAATACCTCCAAGGCTGATCAAGTAAGATCTTCCCTTAAGATCAGATCACTACTTCATACAGGAAACATGACTTTAGTTGGAAGAGATCTCATTTACTAATTAGCATTAGTACTTTAATAAGGGAATATTTCAGTTTTATTCTGAGCCAAAGTCTCACTGCTGTGTTACAGAAATGAACTTTGTTACTGGAAGTAGCATTCTCTTCCTAATCAGTGAGCTGCAGGCTACAAGCTACAATGAAAATGGTTTGCTTTATAAGCATTTCTGAAAATGCCCAGCTAGGTTATTTATACTGGGCCTTTTGGAAACTCGTCATACATTTTTTTCATCATTTCCGTTTATTCAATGTTGAAACCTGATGTGAAGGGATTCTATTAATTGTTCAGTTGCATCCTCATTTTACTAATGGATGAAACTTTATACTGTTGCTTTAAATATGGTTGCAATACTGAAGTGTAGCACCAGCAAAAAAGCTGGCAAAGCTTAACTTCTTTTGGGATACATGGGAAAAATAATATCTTGCTATCATCACAGAGAAAAAAAGTGTTCCTGTAAACTATGTCTCATTGAGGTTTTTTTTCTGGTTTTAATTTATTTTTAAAGGTATCTTAACAGCCTTCTTCGGGAAGTTTAAGAGTTGTAAAACTTCCTTTTCCTCCCAATATTATTATCTGTCAAGAGAAGAATGAGCCTTCAAGCTGTTTCAATGGAGGCTGACAGAACTGTAAGCTCACCTTAAAAAGTCTGGTAGTTAAGCAGACGTTCACAACTCTCAGTTTCTTACAGAGAAATAAATGAGTTATTAAGAGCTAGCAAGGAAGACAGAGATCTGGTAGTAACATCCAGTCTGTCCTAACCATTCCCATCACATTGAAAGTCATCTTTGCACTCTCTATCAGCCACCAGCTTCAGACAAGATCATTGTATTGCTGCTGCAGTCTGAACTCTAGAGAAAAGAGGTTAAAACAAGATTCATTTATAAGTGTAGCATTTAAGTTCTGTTTATCACCTGACTAGGTAAATATTCCAGAGTGTATGTTCTCTATAGGTTGCAGAAATGTCAACCAGTGACACAACTACCTGACAGCATCAGAATTAAGACACATCTACAACTTGGTGAGAAAAGGATAGGAAAAAAAAAAAAAAGGAAAAACTGAAAAATCACATTTTGTCAGGTCAGCTTTACAGTTTCTGGAATGCCAGTTGCTCATTTTAGCATACCACTAGCCTCAAATGGTGAAGGTATGCCAATCAAAATACTCCTATTACAAACAAGCTCTGGGCTTGGGAGGAGAGGTGATGCAAAACAATCTCTGTTGTGGGAATATATTTAGATATAATAAAGTGGAAGAATAATGAAGAAATTAAAATATATAGGTCTGCACACTACAGCCTTGTAAGAAGAGCAGCAGCAGTGTTACATTAAGGGCTGGTCACAGCTCAAGTTACCCAGGGACTCCTTTTGTCTCTTTCTGCTCTTTTGGCCCACAGCCCTTTTAGATGAGAAAAGTGACAGTGTGCCAGCAGTGATCATGTGTCCTAAGCGCTTCAGGTCCTTTAAAGATAGATGGAGGGTTACGGCTTTCATTCTCCAGGTCTGTGTTTTTAAGAGTAATTTTGCATACTTTCTGTGTATATGTGGACTCTCAAGAATTATTACAGAGGCTCATCTTTCAGTCAGACCTTTACATCTGCCCTCTCAAAAGCCTAATTTCTCAAATGCTCATCCCCCATCCCCGAAATAAGTATTCTCAACTTAAGTTCCTCTTGAGAGCAAAATCTGGTGTCTTCCATGGTGTAATCTGCACGTGAAGCACAGTATCTTTCTATTAAACTTTTATTTTAAAACACAGTATTTTCTTGACTTGTCCAAAAATGTCACAACCTGCTTTTAGCAACCTGTAGGCAAAGTATCCAAACCCTCTCTGAGCTGCAATGCAGCTTTCACCCCTAATTGTCCAAGCTCTCATGACTACAGTCACCTCTTCCTTTACTCTTGGGAACAACACTTGAATTTGAATGCTGGTACCTTTTGTTTCATTCCTGTTAGATGAATCTGCATATCCATTTCCAGCACTAGTAAGTTTAAATGAGTAGTGACAGTTTCCAGTCATACAGAAACATAGGAAGACTCAGATGTCATTTTCAAAATTGTAACTGACTTGAGAGAGAGCATCACAGTCAAATTGCCAAAATATATACGTTTTTAAATTACTCATTAAAGTCCAGGGCTGATCAAAGGGTCTGATAGCAAAAGGATAAATAGGGAAAAAACCCCACTGTATTTAATGTGCTAGCTAGCATGTTAGAATCCCCAAGAAGATAAAGCAATTTTAGTTTCAAACAAAAGTATTTGTCTTTGTGAGAAAAGACAACTTATTATTAATTCAAGATAAAATCATGGTACTGGAGGTGAGCCAATTTATTGTTTTCACAAGACTCTAGCAGACTGAACTCAAGATAACAGGACAATCCCAGGGCTTTGCAGAAGAGGAATAAAAGCTACAAGCTCTGGTTTCCATAGCAGTGGCACTGACAAACCCCACTCCAGAACTCTGGCTGCTACCGCTGTCATAGCCCCACCTGGTATCATAGCTAGGGATTTAATTTTCCAGGGTTGCTGGAACAGTCATTTTAGTCTTCGCTGCCTGGTAGGTAACAATACAGGCCTGCAGCCAGGGCAAAAGATCTGGAGACTGTGAAAACACATGGAAACAAAACCAGTTTCTTTTGCTCCATCCATACAGTGAAGTTAAAAAACCACAGTGTTTATAAGCAAAAAAAAAAAAATAGTAATGTACTTCCCATTTAACTATTAGCCTTTACAGAGGTAGACAGAGAAAGAACTGAGTGAAAACAAATTGAAGTGTCTCATGGCAGGGGACCCTGGAGGCTCTTCCAACTCTCAACAGACACGTATTGAGGTTTTTGCAGAAGTGAAATGATGCACCATACATTACCATCAGCCTATTCTGCTCATTCCCCAGTCAACAGCCCTCACTTCTTCATCCTGATGTCACTTACCACTGCTACTACACATACCTCTACAGTGCCGATACTGAAATCATGACAGCTGATTCTTCAAGCCTAGCAAGCAACTGGAAATTGTGATTATTTCAATGGAGAAGAGCTTAGGCAAGCTTATGGTAAAACTTGCTTAATTTTCTTTGGGGCAATACTGAAGAGTAAGCTTGAGGATGAGCTGCCATATTTCATTTGTTAGCTTCAGAAATTCTGAACAGTCATGCAAGAGATATCAGCTATTTATAAAACAAACAGCCCCAAAACAAATATGTTAATTCTCACATTTACTTCACCAGGTTGCAGGAAGCACCCAAAATATCTGATATTAAGCACTCACATCAATCTCTGAATTTTCGCCTCTCATCTGAAACCTACAGCTGAACACAGTAAAATCAGAATCAACCTACATGAAACAATATATTGCAGCACTTTCAGCCTCTCTTCACTATGTACGTCTAAATATTGTAGCATTTTAAGACTTCTTTGTAGTTCATACCCAAGTGATATAAGTTAGAGTAATTCCTGAGAAACACAGAAGATCATTAAGGAACATTAAAGAGAGACAAGGGAGACCATTAGGTAGTTTTACATACTCCCTCTTTCTCTTTTTATTTTTCTTCAAAAAAAAAAGAAAGCCATCTCATCTCAGATAAACACAGGATTTTTCTTGGTTTATTTGCTTTTATGTCTGGAGTTAGACATTGGCCTGCAGAGTTTCCATGAAAATGTAATGCTCATTTAAAATAGTACGCACTTCAAACAAAAGATGTGTCTCACACCAAGATGAATATACACACACACACACACACACACACACACACAAAAAAAAAAAAAAAAAAAAACAACAAAACACAAAACACACCACCACACAGCAAGAATGGTGACAAATTCTTTTAAATTGTTTCCAAATGATCTAAGTTTCCACTAATAAAATAAGCACAGAAATTTTCTTGCAGTTTGTTTTGGTTTTTTTCTGAGGGTGGTTGTTTTTTTCATTGGAGATTTTGGGCCTCAATCTCAAAAGCTTTTAAGTGAAACAACAGGCAGACTGTCTCATTACAATCAGTGCAACAATTAAGTATTTATAGATCAAGATCTCGATCCTGCCTCAACCCTCTCCCCCACAGTTGAGAGCAACTCCTTCACAAACACTGCTACAAAGCTTTAGCAGGGCTGAAGAAGACCCCGCTAGACCTACTGTTTACGGCAAGACCCCGCTAGACCTACTGTTTACAAACAGAGAAGGGCTGGTGGGAGATGTAGTGGTTGGAGGCTGCCTGGGGCATAGCGACCATGAAATAATAGAATTTTCAATACTCAGAGATGCAGGGAGAACCATTAACAAAACCTCTACGCTGGACTTCCGGAGGGCAGATTTTTGCCTATTCAGAAGTCTAGTTCAGAGCATACCCTGGGAAACAATGCTTAAAAACAAGGGGCCCCAGGAGGGTTGGACATGCTTCAAGCAGGTGGTTTTGAGTGCACAGGAACAGGCTATACCAGTGTGCCGAAAGGCTGGCCGGCGGGGAAGACAACCGGCTTGGCTAAACAGGGAGATTCTGAATGAAATCAGAAATAAAAAGAGACTTTACCGACTGTGGAAAAAAGGGCTGGCTACTTATGAAGAATTTATGGAAATAGCTAGATCATGCAGAAAAAAGATCAGGGAAACAAAAGTGCAATTTGAAGTTAACTTGGCCAATTCTGTCAGGGATAATAAAAAGTCCTTCTTCAAATATGTTAATAACAAAAGGAGGGGCAAGGAAAACCTCCATTCTCTGTTGGACTCTGAAGGAAATATAGTTAACAAAGATGAGGAGAAAGCTGAGGTACTTAATACCTACTTTGCCTCAGTTTTTACCAGTAAGACAGGTGGCCCTCAGGACAACTCATCTCTGGAGATGGTTGGCAGAGATAGAAAGCCAAATAGGCCCCTTGTATTCCAGGAGGAAATAGTTGGTGATTTACTGAGCCATCTGGATCCTCACAAGTCTATGGGACCAGATGGGATCCATCCTAGGGTGATGAGGGAGCTAGCAGAAGAACTTGCCAAGCCGCTCTCCATCATCTTCCAACAGTCCTGGCTCACTGGGGAGGTCCCATATGATTGGAAATTGGCCAATGTTACCCCAGTCCACAAAAAGGGCTGCAGAGCTGACCCTGGCAACTACAGGCCTGTCAGCCTGACCTCGGTGCCTGGCAGGGTTATGGAGCAGATCATCCTGAATGGAATCACACAGCACCTTCAGGATGGACAAGGGATCAGACCCAGCCAGCATGGGTTTAGGAGGGGCAGGTCCTGTCTGACCAACCTGATCTCCTTTTATGATCAGGTGACTCACCTGGTGGATGAGGGGAAAGCTGTGGATGTGGTGTATCTGGACTTCAGCAAGGCCTTTGGCACTGTCTCCCATAATATACTCCTGCAAAAGCTGGTAGCCCATGGCTTGGACAAGTGTACTCTACGCTGGGTTAAGAACTGGCTGGAGGGCCGGGCCCAGAGAGTGCTGGTGAATGGGGCTGCATCCAGCTGGCGGCCAGTCACTAGTGGTGTTCCCCAGGGGTCAGTGTTGGGTCCAGTCCTGTTTAACATCTTTATTGATGATTTAGATGAGGGGATTAAGACCATCATCAGCAAATTTGCTGATGACACCAAGTTGAGAGGGAGTGTCGACCTGCTGGAAGGCAGGAGGGCTCTGCAGAGGGATCTGGATAGACTGGAAAAATGGGCTGATTCCAATGGGATGAAGTTCAATAAGGCCAAATGCCGGGTGCTGCACTTTGGTCACAACAACCCCCTGCAGCGCTACAGGCTGGGCGCAGAGTGGCTGGAGAGCAGTCAGACAGAAAGGGACCTGGGGGTACTAATTGACAGGAAGCTCAACATGAGCCAACAGTGTGCCCAGGTGGCCAAGAAGGCCAACGGTATCCTGTCCTGTATCAAAAACAGCGTGGTCAGCAGGACAAGGGAAGTGATCCTTCCCCTGTACTCTGCATTGGTGAGGCCACACCTGGAGTATTGTGTTCAGTTCTGGGCCCCTCAGTTCAGGAAAGACATTGAAGTGCTGGAGCGGGTCCAGAGAAGAGCAACACGACTGGTAAAGGGACTTGAACATAAGACCTATGGGGAGAGGCTGAGGGAGCTGGGGTTGTTTAGTCTAGAGAAGAGGAGGCTTAGAGGTGACCTCATCACTCTCTATAACTACCTGAAGGGAAGTTATAGCCAGGTGGGGATTGGTCTCTTCTCCCAGGCAGTTAGCAATAGGACAAGGGGGCATGGGCTTAAACTCTACCAGGGGAAATTTAGGCTGGATATTAGAAAGAAATTCTTTACAGAGAGAGTGATCACGCATTGGAATGGCCTGCTCAGGGAGGTAGTGGACTCGCCGTCCCTAGAGGTTTTTAAACTGAGATTCGACATGGCACTTAGTGCCATGATCTAGTAAACGGACTAGAGTTGGACCAAGGGTTGGACTCGATGATCTCTGAGGTCTTTTCCAACCCAGTCGATTCTGTGATTCTGTAATACCTTCAAACTGGTCAAGGTAGATCTTAGGTGATTCTCAGTAACTTTTGAAACAAAAGACTTCACTACATCCAGTGAAGGAGATGAAGACTTTTTGCTAAGCCACAAACTTTTGAGTAGTACGTACACCAGAGCCTATGTTCCCTCAGATTCACAGTATATGAACTGTATCTCTTTGGAACATATCAACTGCTGAAGGCATATGTAGATTATCAGGTCTGGTTTTCCTAAGCAAGACGTTATATCTAGATGAAAACAAAATATACAGCTGTTGTAAAATTTGAAAGAAACTTTAAAATTATCTGTGCAGAATATATACATATATTGTCTTAAAGGCATAACCAAGGAAAAAGAAGAGAGGGCAAGAGGTCTGCATTTGTTTTTTCTGCCAGAGCAATGACTCAGTGACTTTCTAGAAGCTCTAGGGGAAATGCATGTCCAGAGTGAAGGGTGCACATTTAGACCGAGAATGCTAATCACATATGATTTCTAATCACTAAGTGTAACACCATCATCCCAATGCCTACAAAAAACGCATTTTCTGTACAACAAAAAACGACCCCAAGCTCCAGATCTGCATCATTTTTAAGGTACCTTGATCTCTGAAGGCACACATCTATCACAGGGAAAGAACAGGGGAATATCTGGAAGTCTCTGTTATTTTATGTCATCATGCCAACAACACTGCCTCAGAACGTTTCCTCATTACTGGAAGCAAGAGTCCCATGCAGGGGAGGTATGCAGGGAGCACGTAAAGAAGCACGGTCATTCCCACATATGGGAGCAAGATCATCTGTAAAACGACTATGAACTTTTCTTTCCTGAAGAAGGCATTGAACCAAAGCTCTGTGAGGGAGGTTTTAAGACCAAGGGGGACTCGCATCACCTATCACACATTCCCACACAGTCTCGTGGATTCAATTTACTACATGGTTTGAATTGACATCTGCTAATCTTGTCCAGTAGTAGCCATAAAGGAGACACAACCATGGAGCAAATGCTGGCATTACTGGGACTACTAGCTGTCACAGAGGCACCCCGAGGTTAGTTTAAGGGACAACAGGGTCCAAAACAACTTTTATTAAACCGGTGAGAAACAGGGTTTTAGCACTCCAAAAGTGACTTAAATAAAGGTTCGGATATCAGTTGAGGAAAATTATTAAGGGGCAGCAACTAATACAACAGGCGGTCCACAGAGTGCATGCACGTGGCTTCACCAAAACAATGCCGGAGCTGTCCCCCAGTCCCGGAGAAGTATACACTTGCCTAAACACGGTGCGGAATTATTTTTAAAGAGATACACGTACTCGTAGTGAGCACAGAAAGTATACACTCGCGATTCCGCGAGGGTAAATTTATAATACACTCGCAATCCTGCGAGGGTTAATTTACTTACACGTGCAAATGTGCACGGAAGGAAAATACACTCGCGATTGTGCGAGGAAATAATTTAAAGTACGCGTGCAAATGTGCACGGAAAGTTACACGTGCATATGTGCACAGAAGGAAAATACACCCGTGATTCTGTGAGGATTAATTTTACACGCACTCATATGGAGCACGGAAAGTTATACGTGCATATGTGCACAAAAAGTATAAATATACTCGCAATCCTGCGAGAAGTTTTACTCACATCCGTGGCGGCAAGGCAAGCGGAGTCTCCATCCCGGGGAGGGGGGCTCTCGGCGGCAGCATCTTGCTCGTGCTCCGAGAGACCCGCACAATGTGCGGAGTCTCAATGAGAATCCCGTTTTTATCTGATCAGATCTGACTGTAGACACTCTAGAAGCTTCTCTGCACCCCCCACACTGGCTGTGGGTGCCCCTGAAGCCTCCAAACATCCCCCACACTGGCTGCAGGCGCCCAGCGGCTCACTGGCACCTCCGCACTCCCTACCGTTGCTAATGGCCCTGGCCAGGGTGCTCTGGGGCCAAACAAAAGAAGCTGTTAGCCTCAAGTAGCAGAGAGAGAGGGAGATGTGCCTACTCCTTCCATACTGAAGGAGGGGGTGGAGAGAGGGGGGTTTGCATTCTGCCACACTAGCACAGCATGTATCTGGACATCTCCGTCACTATACAACAGCATCTCCACAGTCTAGGAGGCAGGAAGGCCCTGAGGCTCTCCAATGTCCAAGTGAACCTACACAAGAACCTCCCAGCACTTCCATGGATTTCTCCCACAGAGTAATATAGCCTTGAATTCTTGTAAACTGTTTTGCAACCAAGTGTCTCAGTCTGCCATTTAAGCAAAAACAATTATGCAGAGAAGCATATAGTGGTTCAGAAAGTGATCTTACACAATTTATACAGTGAAGCACAAAGAGAAAGAAGTAGACTCCCAGATTATCTGGTTTTAGCCTATGAGGTTTTAGGGGAAAAGGTCTATATGCAGAGGAGAAAATCTGCACTGCTATGTGCCAAAAAATATACAGAAACACAAACAATATTATCTAGAGGATAGCACCACACATTTCAAACACAGAACCATTAAAAATTCACTAATAAATTTAGTGAAAAATGCCACTGTTTGCCACAGGCAGGCAGTTTAAGTTACTGTGTCTATCATGGACAGAGAGGAAAGACAAGAAATCTTGTTTTATATTTTTCTACCAGAAATAGAAGGGCAGAAACTCTCCTCCCTCATGCACTCTGGAGGTCAAACTAGATGATGTAATGATGTAATGATCCCTCATGTCTTTAAGCAGGTTTTATAGATAATCTGACTTTAAAATAGACATGATGTTTAAATAATAAAATTGTCTTGAAATTGAGTGCCTTGTACAACAAGGCTCCAGTCACTGGCTAAGACCTGGAGGAGCTATGACCATATGAATATTTGTAATAAACCAATCGGAAAATCTTAGCTAAATATTCCGAAATTGAAATTTTATCCATCTGACTCTGTCTGCCCACAAAGTAAATGATATGTACCATCTTCTAGATAGTCTGCTTCAGCTAGATGCAGATGTCCAGAAAAGTGTGCAGACAGAGGATGCAGACACCATACCCAAGTTTGGGTACTGGACCCAGTATAGCCATGGCAGCAAGGACCTCTGTCCTCACCCAACAGGCACAGAGTCCACAGCATCCCATGAGACTGCAGCCTGTTTCTGATACTGGGAGAGAACAATTAAAATCTGTTTGGATATGCCCACACTGTCCTGACATCACTGCTGTAGGCACTCCTCTCAATAACTTAATTCAAAGCCTGTTACCATACACTAATTGCCAGAGGTCACACTGTCATGGTTCAGATGAAGACCTGACTTCATTAAGTGAAACAAAATATGCATTGCCTTTTTGCTCTGCTTTCAAGTGCAAAGCCAAAGGAGCAACTACAGGAGAGATGTGCTGTCAGCTCCTCAAAGGGGTTGCTTCTTGCCAGCTACACTGTTGTTTAACTTGTCACAAGCATGAACAAAACAATACGACACAGCAAACCTCACCAACTTGAGTGGCTATGAATGGCTTGAAACTCCACTGCAAATCACTTAATTTTGTGAGTCAGTGAGTACATGAACAATAGGAATTGGAATATTTGCTCATATGTTTGGCAATGGCAATTTCATTTTATTTATTATGATGATTCCTAAAGCACCATCAAATATAGTGTAGAAACTCTTATAAAAATAATTACAGTCTAGTAATGTAAGATCTCATTGAAGCACATCATTAATTCCTTAACAGTTAGGGAACAAGCCAAATACTTTGTACAAATGATTAGCAAGGTTTCAACACACACATTTCCTTGCACTTAAAATGTGCAATGAGCAAACCTTATTAAAACAGGATTTCATATTATACTTTAAAATGATGGCCCCTTAGGCAGATTTTCTGTACTTCAAAAGATAGTTATTATACTACTATATGTTACAGTCTAGGATAACAGAAAAAGAAATTCCTATCAAATTGCTGTACCACTGTGTGCAGAAGGTTGAAAATAGTTGCCCTTTCCTACAGGCCTTAAGAAAACCCAGACTTTTTTTCAAAATTAGATGCTACCACTCTCACACAGTAAAAAGAGAGCAGCTTTAATACAACATTATGAACTGTCTTCTGCTTTGCTACTGAAAATATTTTGAGCAGCTAAAGCAACATGAAAGTCCTGTTTCAAAATTCTCTGGACCTACAAGCCAGCATTTGGGACCTCTCCATATGGGCCTCAGAGTTACATTGCCTACCTCTGTGTGTTTAAATTGCTTCTGTTTCTATGTAAAAGGACTTTGTGGTTGTAAGCTTCATGGTTGTTTTTAAAATGGGATTTCCCTAAAATTAAAAGCCAAAAAAGGCTGGTGTCTTTTCTTCTTGCTGTTTAATGATGTTCAAAGTAATTTGAAAATTTGCTTACACATAATTATAAAGGACTGAATCAGTTCAGCTTTGCATCATCTCTGTTTTACAAGTCCTTGCAGTGCAGTCAGTATGAAATCATGCTGCTCATGCTCCAGATTTATGTGCTCGCTCTGATGTGTTAACTGATTTGGGTGTTCATAATTAGAACCGATTCAGAAGCTATTAGGAAACATCCCTACAAATTTGAAGAAGCGTTATACAAGATATTAAGGTACAATTAGAAACAAATCACTTGTTACAGGCAGCCTGACAGCCCAATGAATGAGAACCCCGTAAAAATCACCAGAAATATCTAATAACAATATTTAAATTATGATCTCACAACAAGTAATTAAGAATGCTGAAAGAACTCACATAAGGTGTTGCATTCTTTCAAACATTTCCATCTTATCTCAGATGTTTACAGTAAAAAGAACAGAGAAGTTTTCTTCAAAGCACAATTATTATCCATCCTCTCCAACATTCGAGCAGCACAATATTCTTCTTATATGACTAAGTAACCCCCTCAGATCCTCAGTAGACATTAGCAAAAATATTTGTTCCCCCTCAGTGTTCCTTTGTTATTACTTTATCTTTTTCTTACCCTTAAAATTCAGGCAGAAATTACTTGGAGATACTACCATCAATTCACCCAAACAGAATTCCCCTACATTTATTTTCTTTTAGGTTAAAGCTTTACAAATAAATTGTACATTAGAGATAAACCTAATGATTTTCTATTTGGCCAAAAATTACTGGCCCACTAAGTCTTCGGTTTAATTTTTCCCCCTCTCTAATTTTGCGAACTAGAAGAGCCATGAATCTACCTTCAAGCCTGTTGGAATCAATCTTCTTTTCTCTTTCTCACAATTTATAAGTCAGAGGCTTAAAAAGTGTTCATATCCTCTTTTAACAAGCTGGTTTTGTGAGATAAGCACAAGAACATTAATAAAAATAGCTCAGCATTAAGTCATGAGGGTTTTACAAAAGTAGACCCCAAAAAAATCCTAAAGGCAATTGTGATTTATACCACATCTCTTTTCCTGTACTGCCAAATATCAATCATCTCTAAAAGATCCCTTCTTTTACATGCCAGTGTCACAAATGAAACTGCTGCCAGCTCATTCCTAACCAGCTGAGACGCCGTACAGCATAGACCACCCCCCAGTTAGTCCTGGGACTTGTAAATACTGGCATACTGCAGAAGAGGTTTTATTCATTTCCAGTTATCAATTTTTACCTTTAAAAAATAAAAATAAAAATACACCTTCACAAATATTTCATAGCTTTAGCACAGCTTCTGTCATCTCAGCTCTCCCACACACTGTACCTTGGTGTGGTCTGCACCATCACTTCTACCACCATCCTCAATGTCTCCAGTGTTGATGAAAACTAACATATATCTAGAACAACAATTATACAACCACCAGCACTGAAACATTTATTACTGCAATTACAACAAAGCAGCTGGCAGTAATAACAACAATACTTAGCATTTATGTGGTGCCTTCTGTCTTCAAAAGGCTGTATAAAAATTTGCTAATTAAGCCTCATAGAACTCCTAAGAGACAGATATATTATTGCTTTTATAAATAGGAAAACTGAGGCAAAGAGAGGAAACAGCTGTCTCAAAATCAAGATATTTAGATGATTTTTTTTAAAGCGAATGAACATTTCTTTGGACAGTAAGAACTTTTAGAGTTACAAAAGCACAGCTTAAAATACTCAAAGAATCCAATGGGACATAAACTCTCATGATCTGCACATCTGCTGCTCGAAAAAAGTCAGTAAATACTTTCCCTAGGAAGATGTAGCTCACTGTTGCCTGATGCCAACCCCCCAGTGTTAAAGACCAAGCCCCTTTGAAGAAGTCACACCATGGATAAGCTGCACAGACTTGTGGCTTCAATCAGTCACCATCAAGACCAGGTCTCAACAGCAACTTGCTTCTCCTCCAGGGCTGTAATCTGCTTTGTCACTATTTAAGAAACATATGAACACTTCTTTTTCTTACATGTCAACGTTTAGCTTTAATATAAAAATTGAGAAAAACTGTAAATTCTAAGCAGAAAAGAACAAATGCCACCACATATTGAAGGCACTTCTGAGAATATTTTACATTCAAATTCAGTAAGATTTTGATTGAACAGACTTTTCTTGTGTGTATTACACACCTCACTCACATAGGGAAAACAAATGCCTACACACACTCTAATGCCTCCTATTCTGGTGTTGAGCTCTAGAACTGCTTGAAGTGAGCTTAAAATTATTGCCTAGAAAAAAATACACGGCACTGAACCTTTAGAGAAGACACTACTTTTAAAGCCCTATACCCTAAAGACTGAACTACCTATGTGATTTGACATATGATATGTCCCACTGAGACCAACGGAGCTGAAATGTATTTCAGAAGACACTGGAATAAAGACTAATGATGCAAAAGAGGAAAAAGATGTATTTTGTGAGCAAGAAAAAGTTGTACCACAAGAAGTGGTGTGAAGTGCAATCTGCGAAACTGGACATGGAGCACTATGTGCAAACAAAGACTGAAGTAAAACAAAACTGGTAGGGGAATCTTAAGGCATAAAGAAATAAACAAACACTACCACGACCACCCACCCACACACAAAAAAAACACCCCACGAAACTAAAGTTATATCAAGACTCAACAGAAGGATAGAGCAGGATAGATAGCAGAATATGGAAAAACTGTGGAGAAACACAGCTCAGGCAAGAGAAGACAGAAGGAAACCATTAAGAGATAGATAACTCAGGAGCCAGGTTGAGAAGGGAGAAGAACTGAGACTAAAGGCAAGGCTCCAAATGCAGCAGGAGCAACCATA
The DNA here is from genome assembly GCF_036013475.1 of Columba livia. Classification (NCBI taxonomy): domain Eukaryota; kingdom Metazoa; phylum Chordata; class Aves; order Columbiformes; family Columbidae; genus Columba; species Columba livia. The sequence continues at coordinate 131,159,080 of NC_088602.1, forward strand.
AGAAAAGAAACCGTGACTGCAATGGAGAAGCCGTGTTTGTTTCTCAGCAGTGGTAGGTCACTCGTCACACAGGGGTGATTTACCTAATGGACACTACAGTACAAAGTCCAGATTCCTCACTCTGTCCTGCTCTCTGTACGTGAGATAGCATTGAGAGGCAATTACCGAATAGCACAGATTTATTAGCCATAACAAAGTTTGCAGCTAAAATAGGAACAGTCTCCACCCTCCTACCTCCCAGCCCTCTGCTCTCACTCCTGAACAATTCTCTGCCCCCAAATACAGGAAGAGAAGGAAACAGAAGAGATTAAACGTTACACTGAGTTGCGAGAGCATGGGAATAATTGCAAAGCAATAAATAATACTTGAAGTGGGAAAAGTGAGCCTGAGATGACACTGAAGTGAAAGAAGAAGAAACACGTGTATTTAAATACACAGCCTATCCAATTCTGAATGTGAAACACAGATGTACATTTATAGTTCCAACTGAAGGCAGTATAATGCACTCACTGGCTTCTCAAGACAAGTTGTGCAAAGCTGAAAATTACTTTAGAGGCACATCTATAAATGGCTGACTTTTCCATGCCATTTTTAAAATGGCATGGAATATGATCAAGCTGAATTTTATTACAACTTGCTATCACAAACTCCTCATGATGTAACTCGATTTCAGAGCATAGGCCTTGCCGTATCATTGCCATATGCACTCAGTTACAGTGAAGAACTCAACATGCGAGATGAATGTCTCACTCTTTGTACAAAGGTCTCACATTCATGTGCTCTGAGTAATACAACTGCACATTCAAAATATTTTTATGATGTACTCTGGGATTTTCACAGGCACTGAACTCACGCCTAATCCCTGTGTCAGCCAGATACCTAAGTCCCTGAAACACCAAGTGTTAAATCCCTTACGGATCAGAAAAAGAAAGCTTTCTAAAGGCTAATTACTCCAAATTATATCTTATACTGCAAACAAACAGATCTTTGATTCAGGAAATATAGAAGACAACACCTCAGACACGCTGTGGAAGCAAGCAAAAAGAGCAGTGGCATCGGAAGAAGGAAGAGTACATCAGAATGAAGAACAGAGTCCTGAATTTTCATGAAAGGAGCATTCAGAAAACTGAATTAACATTAAGCCCTCTCAGCCACCCCAGAATGAAAGTGCTCATTAACCACAGTTCATGTTTCAGGTGGTGGACAAATCACACAGCAAACAAATCACAGTAATGTCAAATTCTACCTGAAGATAAAACATTGATAAAATAGGGGTAATCTTGTATCACACAAAGCATCTGCAAATACTAAAGGATAAATGGACTTCTTTCATCTCATGCATTTCTACTGGTTTTTTTTTAGATCAAGTTTTATACAGCCAATTTGGGAGGTATGTTAAATATTGTCTCCCTTTCCTAATGGGTCTGGACCTATACTAATGAACAGCGAATAGGTACTGTTAACATCTGACTTCCAGCTTCTCTTTGCATTTGAGACAATTTCTGGAAAGCAAGGCAGTGCACAGAGAAGGGAGTACTAACAACAGAAGCAGCAAGCCTAGTGCCTGCTTTTCTAATTGGTCGAGTCTTTAGAAGTGTTTTTACATGCACGAGCAGAAATCAAAGTAACACACACAAATTCCCATGAGCCAAACCTTTATTTTCCAGTTACAAACATTCCTGAGGTACAAACATTAAGGCTCACAGTGATACTCTTGCAGTAGGGTAAGTCTGAAGCTTTCAGGAGCTACAGCAAATTCCAGCCCCCTGCCTCAAGAACCAGCTATAGCAGATCTACAATTAAGTCAGCTGAATACAGCTCCTCTACCTTCATGGAAGGCTTGATAGAAGTCTCTCTTACCTGCAGGTGTAATTTATAAAATCCAGAAAAATCCATAAATGGTAAAATTTTTATAATAAAATTATAAATCCTCTATCTCACATAAAATCAATATATTCTTGAGGAGAAAAAAAAAACAGACAAGTTATCTGTACAAAGCCTTCTTTAAGTTACTGAACATCCATAACACCTACGCTCACTGAACAGATACCATTCTTAAAATGGTATGTTTTTTCTAAATATTCTGTTGAAACACTCAAAGGTTTCACAGTATTACCGGACAACAGGTTCATAATTTCACAACCCAGAGTTTTCTAGCAGGGTTGTTTTTTGTTGTGGTTGTTTTTTTGGGGTTATTGTTGGTTGACTGATTTGGGGTTTTTTGTTGTTTTGTTTTGTCTAGGTTGTTTGTTTTCTTCTTCGTAGTTTTATAGAGAACATAGCAATTTCCACAGTTGGTCAAAATGCCAACTTGAGTGAAGCTTTAGGAACAAATGCAAGTAGAATCTCCTGTCAGTAACGAAGTAACAAAGATGCCTGTTATGCATCAGAAAACCTCACAGAAATGGATAACTTAAGGAGAGATGTACAAATTCCACAGAAAATACTAATCCTGCACGTTTGAATCTAGAGATATCTGCTATGTCTATCCAGAATGCATAAGGTTGCTGAAGTCTATTCAGAAAAAGACAAAGGTAATAAATACAAAGAAAGTAATTAATAATTTGCTATTTTCACTTTGTATCTCAGTCCTGTGGAGATTCACAGCATGAGTAACTTTAATTACCTAGACAGTGGAAAAGAGAGGGAAGAGAAGAAAGGACTGGAAGTGTTTAACTAGTAGCATTCGAAGCCCTAAGTTGGTTAATATTTAAAAATTTTACTGAAACTGACACTACAGAATAAAATCAAAGGCATGTGTTAGTGATTGTGGGCTCACAGTTACAGCTCAAACTGAAAACAACTCCTCAAAAGCTAATGCTAACAACATTTCCATTTGTAACTGACTCTTTTTTTTTTTATCCTCTCAGTGTCCACGACATGCAATTGAAAACAAAACAAAAAATAATCCCTCCCAACAAAACAGATGTGAAGGTTGCTTCTTCCCACATCATTGTGGTCTTTCCAAGTAGGCTGTGACTAACCTTGCCAGGCAACAACCAGAATTATGTAGGATCTCTGAGTATTAAACCCTATAAAAGACAACTTGTCTTACCTTTCTGTTTCGGTGAATGAAGAGTTCTGTTTTGAAAACAGTTGAGCAAATGCTTTGCTACACACACACACACCCAACAGTCTCAGTGAAGTTACTTTATACCCAAGTTCATGTATGGGCACAACAGGCAGAAAGCCAGCATCACTCAGGACTTCAGTAGCAGCTGAAATTCCCAGCAAAATGTAAAATTCAGATGAAAGCAACCATCTAACTTGAGACCTAGAGTGGGAAACTGAAATTCGTAAGTATCAGGGTTAAATCAAGATCAGTATGAAACTATGAGAAATTCAGTGTGTTGGATGAATCAGTCGATAGATGAATCAGAGTCTAACTCTGGAGTTGAAAAAAAATGGCAGCAGTTACAGCTTTCCCTAAAAACAAGAATTTAAGTTTCTACTGATGCAAAGCATTTAACATTGTAAAAACAAGAGAACTAGCACCGAAGAAATTAACCTCTTAACTCCTTTTTTTTTTTCCACAGTGTGAAAATTCAATATATATAACTACACTGACAGTCTAGTTACCAATAGTATTTTTAGTGACTTATAGTTTTCACAGGTATCGTGAAAGTACAGCCCTTCTATGAGGGACAAGGGTATTTCAGGCATCTTGCTGCTCTCTGAACCACAAAATAAATACCAAGACTTCAAAATCAGTTAAAAGCCATCTAATTGCAAGCTGTTGATTAGCCTCCTTGGGAACCCAGCTCAGGACTAGAACGATGAAAACTCTGAATCCTTAGGGGAAAAGGGGACACAAAACCAGAAGCTGTTAAGTGAGAAAGCAAGAAGAAATCCTGGTCTCAAAGGAAATGTGAGAAACAAACTTATCCAAATGCAGAAAACACAGACACAAGCAAAGCACCTTTCCAATTTTCTTTGAACAGAGTTACGGGGATTGGACTGCCACACTGTATCATACACCAGCTCGGAGGTGTTAAATGTCTTTTCACTCTGGCCACCATCCCTGAAGCCGAGAAAGAAGAGTTTACAGGGATCACAAACCAAAGGACTCCATTTTTCTGTCTCGCACAGCTGAAACCTGCATATTCAAGAAAATCTCATACCTTTGACCAGTCATTCACTGTTTGATAAGACACAATGATCCAGACATTGTAATTAAGAGTGTAAGAGATGCCAGTGTTGGACACTGAAACAGAAGTTTTTCACTGTGTGGACTTGAACTCTTCTGTTATCGCACTGCAGTAGCTGGAAAGTTCTTACATATTTAATCTATCTTCACCTCCAGGGCATCAATTATTTGACTTCAAATGTTTAGATTTTAACAAGCTTTCACCCGCAGGGGAAAAAAATGCAGCAATTAATGTGAGTGATCTGCCATTTACAGCTAGACTATGGACAGAAAGAATATCAGTCATATTCCACGAATTTAGTTGTCACCAATTTCAAAACTTCTGTGTTTTTTTCCATCTGTACATTTCACAGCAAAAGTAAACATCTTTAGATCAACCTTGCCCTCTCTGTTATTGCTATATACAACTCAGCACCCAATCACTATCAGGTGTTGTTGCTTGCGGGGTGTTACCCCTCTGCAATTAAACCTGATAGGATGCTCTGGCAGCTTTCAAAATTACATGCAATCGAAAACGTTCCTTCTGAACTATGAGAAGGCATAACTCAATACTGCAGCCATTATGTGTATTTGACAATACCAGCCAGCTGCACAATACAAGTCCAAAACCACTTATATTTGTATAACCTCCCCCTGTAAAAGCCAGCAGCAGCCCCAACCTGCTTCTGTGGAGCCTTGAGCACAGTATCTCGTTACCCGATGATACCCATATGCTAATAGTGCCACACTCACTGTGAACTGTGTGAATCAAGATGAGATACACTATGTCTCACACCCTGGAAACCCTGTAAACTCTTTGCAGTTCCCCTGCCCACTGAGAAGAAACGACCAACCCATTTCAGATCCAGCCCAGCAGAGGAACACTTCCCAGAGGGCATGGGTTGCAGACTTTCCAGGGGTATTCCACAGAAAGGAGATCAGTCACACAATGCTGATTCAGCATTTCCAGTTGCTAACAACAAAAATGGTCATTTTTACATTCTCTCATGTAAGTATTTTTTGTAGCTGACATATAGACATTACACAATCACAAACGAGAAGAAAGATGGTGAACAGGAAGGGAGGAGGACCACATTTTTTATGATGATGGAGACACAATTAAAATATGATCTACACAGCAAAGAAACATGAGATCCATAATTTGGTTAATATTTCAGCAGACACAATACAGAACAATAATACTTTTATCTTCAGTACTGCACTTTAAATAAACAAAGCAGTCTCCTCCAAAGGTCATACAGCTGCATGTCTATAACTTGGGGGGGTCATACAAAACCCATAAACCGAGGCAAAGCACAGTTTTTGCATGGGAGGGCTGGCTCCCAAACATCCTTAAGAAAAACTTCTTCCACCCTTCTCTTGCCTGCTACTAGATGGCTTAAAACTAGGGCTCAGTGGAAACTGCAAAGTCTCACTTTCCATGGATACAATACTGCCCTACTGAGGTTAAGGGGGTGTAGGAGCACCTTAGATCATGCTGCAAAATACCACAAACCTGTTTTCCACAGCGTGCCCAGGTCATCCTTTGTGCAGTGATGTGTAAGAGAGTGCATTTCATGGCGATAAGAGGGGCAGAAAGAGGAAGAACGCCGGGGAAAGTTAGCAGAGAAAGGGAAAGGGCTGAACAGCAGAGGAAAAGGAAGACAGCCAGGCAGAGGAGCAAAGAAACACGGGCATGCAACAGGATGATCCCACCCAAGAGCTGCCCTTCACCGGCTAGCAGCAATACACGCCACCTTTGGAAAAGGTACCTTAACCGTCGGGGAAGAAAGACCACAATCAGGAGGGAAAGCCAGGTCCCCTGGTAGAAGGGGAGGCAGGAGGAGGACACGGACGTTGCCCTTCCCGCTGCCGGCGGCCCGGCGGCCAAGGTGCAAGCAGGTGTGGCAGCGGCTCGCCTTACCGCAAGGAGGGGAAAAACATACACGTACACCTATACATAAAACACGTACACACACGGAGAACTATACATATATAAAGCCCCGGCGGCGGCGGAAGGCTGAAGCTGCAAGTGCCGTCCCCAGCCGCCGGGCCAGAGCTTTTCACAGCCCAGAGGGCCCGGGAGGGAGTTTTCTAGTGGCCCCTACCCGAGCGGAGGGCGGTGGCAGCGCCCGCCCAGCCCGCACCGACAGGACCGGGAGGAGGCTAGGGTTAGAGTCCCGCAATTCGCCGTGCTACTAAGCCGGGCGGTTGCCCGGGCAGCTTTTAGGGACACGGAACAAAAGGGGGGCTCGGCAACCGGGGGAAATCCCGCCCCGCCAGCCCTTTACCTTCCCGAGTGTCCTCCTCTCGCGGGCGCGCCGCGCAGATCCAGCGCCGTGGCGCGGCGGCGGTCGGGGCTGCCCACTGCGGGGCTCCGGGCAGGGGCGGGCGCGGGGTCTCCGCTCCGCGCCGCCAACAAAGTGCCGGAGCGGCGCGGGGAGGGCGCCGGTCAGCGGGAGCAGCAGCTGAGCGGAGCGGAGCTCCCTCTGCCGGCCCGCCGCCCCGCCCCGGCCCCGGTCCCGATGCCCCAGCACCAGCCCGCGGCCGGGGCGGGCCCGCGGCGGAGCAGCGCGGAACCCCGCGGAACGCTCCGCTCCCGCGGTGCTGCCGCGCCAGCCACATGAGGGCTCTGCGCGCTGCCCGGGGGTGCGGGGCCACCTCTTCTCGCCTCCCGCTGCTCCCTGTTGCGCTTTACGGGGCACTCGCGAAACGTAAAAGTACTGAGAGCGGCTCCCCGGAGCTGGGCTGAAATATGGGAGTTGTTCAAAGTGATCGTAAGAAGCATACACCCCCAAAAAAAGAAAAGAAAAAAAAAAAGCCACACACAAAACCTACCAAGACTCCACAGCAAAATGCTTCCCCAAAGTAGGTGTATCTAAGCCAGCTTTGGAACGAGTCAGCTACAAGAACAAAAGTCTCCCACTCTGACTCGAAATCCTGGATGAAATCTCCCAGCTGTTTATGTTGTTTGCATCTGACACCACATTCCTCCAGATCCTGACAACTTACAGCACAGGAGACTAGACCCATGCGCAGATACTATTCACATGCTTACAGGTAGCCAAAGTTCTGACACTATGCTATTGCTGCCGTTGCAATTTCTATAATGAGCCACTTCTCCACCTAAAATCAGGCTGTTCCCTAATAATCTCAGTTTTCACTGATTTCACTTTCAAATAACTTTTTGCCTTTTGTGAGTTCAGAGAAAAGCTAGAAAACATACATCTTTCAACAGCATCAGACAAATGAAAAGATACGCTACTTGAAGTAGTATATAGCACAGCTAGTCTGATTTTTGAAGTTCTGTTCCTGATTTTTGATAGCATTGAATTGCCAGTCCTGGAAGACTTACAAACCTGCTTAATTTGCTTTCTTAGCCTCCTTCCAGGCTTCACCAAGTTTCCTCACAAAGATCAAGATCAGATCTCGACCAAACACACTGCCATTTCCAGGACTTAGACACTATTATCCAAACATAGCAACAGGTCCTTTATGCTACGAAGTTTCTCTGATTCCAGGCCCTCTTCAATAAACCCACACAGGAAAAGTATAAACTTATGAAAGAGCAGCTGCTCTCTAGAAGTTCCACTCAGTTCCAAGAAATGAAACTTGGCAGGTCCTTGCTTTTTATAACACTCCATGACTCATTTGCAGAGGCAGGTGAAGTCAGAGCCATCACTGCCGGAGTCGTGCCCCTGACGGCTTCTCCAGGAAGGACACAGATTTTCCCAAACACTTCTTAAAAAGGAAGAAAGATATTGGTCAGCTACTGTTTGCAGTGGTTCAGTCGCTGAATCTCTTCTGAAGTGATCCTAGTCCATGCTTGACCTGGAGTTTTCCAGCAAAACTTCCCAAGAATAAGGTCCAAGCTCTGCAAACTGTGTTATTTTGCCAGGTTCTGGGCAGGTTCAGAGCTGAAGGTAGTGGGCAGCACTCATGCATGAGGCCTACTGTGGGCTCCCATGAACCAGACAAGAGTAACCTGAGCGTGCAGATCAGGCAGGGAGAGGTGGGGCCTCACTTCACTGTTGCTTAGGAATTCACCTTAACCCTGCTTCCGGGGTGGGGGGGGGGAAAGAGAGAGAAAAAAAGAATAGCAGTTCAGCCAACTTTCCCTTCCTCGCTCTGACCTGGTGATGTCCCTTGTTGTCACACTGCATATTCTTCTAATGCTTCTGTCCCTGCTACTTCTCCCATTCTGCAGGATCCTCCACAAAACAGGAAAGCCCCGAAAAATTGTGAAATTATGGGTAGGGGGTGTGTGAGTCCACTTTTGTGCATTTAAACAAGCAAGGAAATTGGCAGATACCGTACACTTAATCTTGGTAACAGGAAGTTTGTTTCCAGCAAACCTTCAAACCTGAAAGAATCAGATCATGGAGAGGTCACCTAGGTCATTCATATGAATGAACAGGAACACTGACATCTAAACTGACTTTTCCAAACGATTGCCAGTTGCCATACACACACTCCGCAGGTAAATAATAATTGGAATTTATACATAAAAGTTCTTACCTCATGAGAGCCAGAAAGGAATCCGATAGCTGCTATTAAAGAAGAGGCTGGGGACTGCTTCAGTACTTGGCAAGGATAAACAGTGCCTCTCTTCCCCCTTCTTTCCTGGATAGCAGCCCAAGACCACCCCCTGCTCCAATTCCCTTTAACAAAGGACAGGAGACAAATGCAGAAGACCACTGATTTTTTTGTTAGTTTGTTTTTATTCGGGAAGAAAATACTTAAAAGGAACAGAGATAATAAAGAAGAACATGAAAAGAAAGTGGGACATGAGTATGAGAAAAGGGAAACAAGAAGAATAAATGGGACTGAGAAAGATTTGAGGAAGAATAAATTATCTTTCTGTGCTTTATCAACTTTTCTTCAGGATGTGTACAGTAGGTATGGACATTTATAAAATTAGTTTTATACTGCATGAAGCTAATATCACTGCAGATAGGAAATCAGAACATTGTAACACAGCAGATGAAGAAGACATTTCATCAATGGTTTTCTGTTTGGAGAAAAGTTGAAATACACCAAGGAATTTCCTTCTGTTGTAAAATAGCCGAAAGATACCTTCCTTGTTGGGAACCTGCAGAATGACTTACAAAGAATGACTTACACAACTGTTTGGCAGACCCAGCAGAGTCTGTTTGCTGACCGCCCCCTCTTCCTGCATGGAATTCAGCCAAACGTCGTGGCCCCAGCCAGTTGCAATCTCCTTTGCAGGTGTACACACGATGGAAGGCACAGTGCGGGGAACAAACCTGCGGATTAGTGGGGAGTGCCATTGTTTGGGCTGTATTGAAAATAGATGGGCAAGCATTCAATTTGTACAGTATTAGCTGCAGTGAGCCTGGGGATTTAAGATTAACTGCTTGATACTGGAATTTCCATTCTCGTTGAAAACAGACACTACCGTATCCATAGAGTTTTTGAGAGAAAAATATACAAAGTAAGCCTGATTCTTCTCTTGATTTTAAGGCATGTGCAGCTACAGGGAGAAACAGCAGAATTGTTCCTGATTTAGGACCAGAGAAATGTGAGGTTAATCCAGAGGAATCCACAACAAATAAGAGACACACAAGACTGGCTATTGGTTCATGCTCCTCCTTTATGCTGTGAAAAATAAAAAAATCCCAAAACCAGAAAGTATTTATTTTCTGCTTAGGTAAAATTATAGAAAATATTTTACTTAATGGCTAAACATGGTCTATCTAGAAAACAATGCAAACCAGATAATCTGAAGAATAAGCATATAGATTCTTCTAGTCTCAATGTAATTTGTAATATCATTGGAAGTTTCTTTGGGGTGTGTCTGGTTTTAAAATATACTGCTTAAATTTGTCATCCTTTGTGCTACAAAAGATATGTTTTTTAGACAATTTTCAGTAGAAACTAAGTGAATGCAATTGTTCTAAACTCGGATTTACTATTTGAGTACTAATTCTATGAATAAAATAATGGCCTCAAAACTGGCAAGTTAAATTTGGTCTAAAGATGCTTGGGACATTCTATAAACTTCTAAATTAGTTAGGAACCTACGGTCTGCTACACAAAAATTAGCTTTGGGCAAACCCTCTAATGTGTTTGGGTTTGGTTTTGTTCCCTTCCCTTCTGAAAATGGAATGTAAAACAAAATTATTAAAAATCTCCTCTTTCCTCATAAGCTTTGGAACATCAAGAAGTAGTAAGTCAGTTCCTCCACTAGAGAACTTGTACTTAGTTGATTTATGTAAAATTACAGAATCTGCTTGCCTTTTCTTTAATAAACTTTCTAAAGAAGGTTGGTTCAGGCAAATAAAGAAAAGCAAACCAGAGTAAGCATCTAAGCATAAAAAGGAAGGAGGAACTCAGCATGTCTGTAACCCTCTCCTTGTGGAAACCAAACTCCAGACCGAGTTCTGAACTAGGTGGAAAACATCTGGACTGCTCCAGGCTGACTCATACCTTTTATCCCAGGTACAGAGCCAAAGCAGCAGAAAGGATTCCCAGAAGCCTCCTCTCCACTACTAAATGATTCTTCTGAAGCGCTTGAGGATACAGCAGAGAATATATCAGGTGTGAGCAAGGTGTCTGTCAGCATGCAGTCACAGCGCTGAACTCCACAGAGACACCCAATGACTGTGATGGGTAAGAGTTCTTCAAAGAATCATCATTAATCACTTTTCCCAGGTTATACAAGGGACCGCTCTGTGCTGCAAAAACATTTGGCATCTTAAAAAGAAGAAAAGGCACAATCATTTGCTTGTGGTCCTTGTGACACCTGCACCCCAAAGTCAGACAACATGGAGTTACACCTCCTGGATGTTCGGGTCTCTGTTTTGCTTAATTTGGAGCTTGCATCAGTAAATAAACACTTTCCCTATTTGTCCCTTAGCGTAGCTGCCAGGGGTTATCAGATTTTTATTGTTTGCTCCTGATTATTGTTACATCCATGAGGGAAATTATTTGAGCAAGCTGACTAGGCTAAATGAACCAGCCATTTATCCTGAGCCCAAAACTCTTCAGCTTTAAGCTGATGACTTACAGACTTACCATCCAGCCATTCCAGTTACTAACGCATCAGTTATAAGCCATATACATTTATGTCTGGGATTAAAGTTGAATGCACGATGATAAAAAGCCTTCCAGTAAAACAAAGGCTCTGATATTATGAATTATCTGCCAGTCTTTTCTGCACAGTCCTTTGTGGATCTCAATCAGCTCTTGAAGTAAGCCAAGAGGATCTTTCTCCCACTGGAGCCATGTGCAGTGTTGCCATTTACTTCAGAAGCAATACAATCAGACCCAGATCCTTAATTTGCACATTACTCAATCTCTGCACTGAGTTGGCTGACACTTGGATTTGGAAGTCAAGGACCCTGTCCTGGAAGAGACACGAAGCATAAGAAAAGCCATACAAGAACCACTGACATCATGTGGCCAAGGCTCAGCACATTTGTGGTTACTGGATTTTGATCTGTCCACTCTCAAGAGCTACACTGTGTTTGATGGACAAGACATTAATTGAATTTAAGCAAATAAATTGCATCTTACAAAGCAAACCTGAATGTTGTTATGCATTTTGATGCCTCTATGTCCCTATCGTGAGGGCTGGTGGTGCTCCCAGGGCCATGACAAAAATGAAATAAGACACAGAAAATGCATCTCTTTGTATCTATGCAGTGCTCCTTATAGGGACACATGACAAATGTTTTTTATTACAATTGTATGTTTATTGGGGAGAGGTAGAGCATCAAATCTCAGATATTTCAGTTTCCTTATACCTGCTTTTCTTGACAAAAGGAGGAGGGCAGGCAGAAAGAAAAACATAAATGAAAAAAAAAAAATCTGTTTTTCCAGAATTTATAGTAATTTCTGTTTTTTCTTTTGCCTTATAGGGCTTTGAACTATACTTCTCTGGTGGAGAAGGGAGAACAACCCCTCCATAACCACATTGCTCATTCCAAGCCTTCAGAATTTTTGAGTCAAGCACCTAAAATCAAGACATTTCTTTAATAATCACAAGGTGTTGATTAAAAAGATGCTGACGTTTTTATTTGGGTTTGGGGTCTGTAGATTTCATATTTCCTAGCAGAAATGTCAGAAGGAGAGGCTTTCTTCTTCTAACAAATGACAAGGATTTGCTGCATTTCACAAGCCTATAGCCAATTAAGCCCTTAGGAAATATATCAAATAGTACCACAATGCTAAAACCACTAGATTGGCCAGGATTACCTTGTAAAATATATTTTTATTGTTAATTGCATTGAATTCTGATTTTGAAAATAGTAGTCTTAGTTCCTGTTTTTAAGGACAGAAGGGCCCAGTTCAGCTTTCTGATCTGTTTAGAGAATGTGTAGGTCATCTAAAATTCTGCATTTGCATATGTGGAAAAAAATCCCCATCATTTCAGCACACACATGCTTAGTTATGATTGCGTAATTATTTAATTAGCTGAGGAAAGTAATTAATAATGCTGATGGCAATTCGTGGTTACATAGCTCTTGCCACAGACCTCAAAATTGTCTATCAGCATTAATGAATCTGGAGAGACAAGCTTCATTGTACAGAGAAGCAGCCAAGGCTCAGCTAGCACTGAAAAACCTCAGAGTTGTAGCCTGGAACTTGGATAAGTTGTGTTTCTATTAAAGACCAAAATCACAGAATTTAAAAGATGGTACCATCTAATCATGTGGGATAAAAAATAAAACAACAATAAATGCATATAAAGCAACTCTGTGTGTGTACATATGTAGATTTAACTACATTTTAGGTGCACCCCATGAGTTTTGGGTGGAAGAATATGATTCATTATTTTTGGTCACGCTGCATTGACAAAGCTGAAGAGACTCATTAACACCAGAAAGTTGCATCCAGTGTTCATGGAAGTAGGGCTGTGGTGGGACCCAGTAACCCAGGCTCCCAGCATGGTGCTCTGACAATTACAGTGCCTTATACAAAAATGGGACAAGGCCTCTGAATTGAATTTCACACACAGTCAGAATTGCAGTCCTGGGAGTTGTGACTGAAAAGGTTATGGCATGGCTGAAAGGCTGCACATAGAGTCACAAATGCAACTAGACTCAACAAGCTTTTTCTTTCCCAAGGAAGGTGCCCATGAGTTAGTTTCATTTTCATATACTTTTCAGATAAACATATGTAATGCCCAAGTTCTTAATTGCATAAGTCTGTGAGAGATGTGGCAGATTTACAGCTGCATTACTTGAAGCTATTAATTTGCCTTGAGACACCCCAAAACCCTGTAGTAATACCCACATTTGGAGTACACATACTACCAAATAAGAGAGGACCTTCCCTGAGCTCATCACAAGTCAGGTCAGGGAATGCTAATAATAATTAAAATGGAGGCTAAATCCTGCCTTTATTATGATCATTAGTCAGCCAGTGTTGGATTTCATACTAAGGTGGTCACAACAGATTGCTCAGACGTGCCCACAAGGAGAAGCCACCTAACACAGGAGACCTTATGCAGCCCTCCTGGAGCACACCAAAATATGGTTGAAGGCCTTCTGATGTAGTCTGACACTGAACAAGCAGTCTAACAACTACCGTCAGGTACTGAATCTGCCTAGAAAAAGCAATTAACTCCACAAACCTCGTCAGGTGAACTGTGATGGATTCTTAACAGTTTACTAGCACACTACACAATAGTATAAGGCAAAGTGAAAAAATAACTACAAACAAACAAAAACACACTTTAAAAGGCAGTGTTCAATTACTTGGGTTGAATTTCACCCAAAATACGTGCATGCTACAAAAGTCACTGCAGAGAAATAGGTGAGATACTGAGAAAACCTAATACCAACGAAGTACCAGTCAACACACACTTTAAAAGCCATTTTGGACCCTATATTATGGATGACTGGGGCAATTTTCTATTTTAATTGCTTCACACATCCCATGGCCCATTTCTGATTTTATCACCTTTCTTTAGGATCTGGTCTCAAAGGCGTATGAACCTCTATGAGATGTTTCTTCTTCTCAGACAACTTTAAGTAAACTGAAGGAGTTGAGGACAGTGAGTCTACACTCTAACTCACTAAAACAACCCCAAAACCATGTGACATAGTATGCATATTTCTACAAAGTGGGCAGCATCTTGTACAGTTTACACCATATCACTGTTCTTGTGTGCCATTCTCCTTCCTCCACCCTGTGAAGAGTTTTTAATTTTAAATCCATTCTTCTAATTACTGTTTTGTACCACCAGCTTGATAAAATCTCTCAGGGTTCCTCACCTTGGAAGTTGACCTAAGATGTATGTATTCAAAAAGAAATATTTTCCCCTTTTACTAAATAAATAAACAAAGCTTTGATACAAGTTTTTCAGACAGTACTGAAGGACATCCTTCCAGAGGTGTGAAAGACCTTTTGTACTCCAAAATAATCCTGTCTGATGAGGGGATGAGAGATTTCAGAGGACATCCACCATATGCATATTTTTCATATGAATATTTTTTGGGAGAAACATTGCAAAGATGTGGTTTTTAACCCAAGAGCTTACTAAAGTTAATAGCATTTGGCACCATCTCTCTCACAGATGCAGCACTAGAGAGGCAGCAGCACAACCTGTGTAACACACATCTTGGGAAGCACTGAACAGAAATGGCTTGGGCATGGAAAAAGCACTCAGGAAAACTCCTGGCTGGAGGTCACTGCCCCTCACCAGACCCAGATGGTGGAGAGGTCTTTGAGAGCACCATCTCCATAATTGCCATCCTACCATCAGCTTGTTCAGCTTTTTCAGCTGTAACTGGAGAAATGACACCAGGATCCCACCATATGCTGCATTCCTATGTCTCCTGGGCATCAGGTTGCCTTCAGGCAAGGGATGTTTTGCTTTCACTGATTGTCCATTTGCTGAACCTCAGCTCTTCTTCCACTCCCCTAGAAGCGTCTCTTCCTCCTCCCCGGCCCTGTGCTCCCAACAGAGTCCCCTAGCCTGGAAAGCACGGTGCTGCCATAACTGGGGACAGTCTGCAGGCTTTGTACTAACACAGCAACACCTCAGGACATGCCAGGCACTGTCTGGACTTGTTTTGGCCCTCCTGGAAGAGTGTTTTAGCTTGTTTAGCTGTAACAGCAATTTTCTAATATCCAGGTGGCTATTTCCTAATTTGCTTAACTTATTGTATAGCTCTACAGCTGAGCAAATTCTCATTGCAGAATCATATGTTATAACCATATGGCATGCTAATTTTTATATAGATAATGGTAACGAGCTGATAGTCTGTGTATTATGACACATTTATATCCCTAGTATAATGATGTAGGAGGACAGCAGAAGCCACCAAACTGGGGACATGGGATGAAGCCCAGAGAAGTACAGGCACAGGATGATACTGGAGACTTCAGGGTGATAAACCATTCACCCATGGCAAACAAACCAAGGTCAGACACAGCCCAGGCAGGCCCATGGGAATGAGGACGGGTCAGGATGTGGGCCCATGGGTAGGCCTGGCTCCAGGGACTCATGGCCGGACAGGGCAGGGCTGTGGGGAGCTGGAGATCAGCCCTGCTGCAGCGTTTCTGACATAAGGACTGGTGGCCCCGGGGGGCTGAAATGGGGTACTGTGCTGTGGGCTGGGCAAGGACAATGAGGGCAGGGCCATGGCACATGGGGCACTGATGTCTTGCTGCAAACTTGCTGCTTGCTTTGTTCATGAGAAAGACATGCCATTGCCCCGGGTGATAGTGAAAAGGAACATAACACTGGAGAATAAGGGGTAGATTTGTGAAGTTCATTTTCTTGTATGGCTGTTTATAACCATTTAATTAATACGACTTAGATAATTTGAACTATGAATATTTGTGTATTGTAACTGTAATACTACTAATTAACTGTGTGTTGTATATTAGTTAGCCTGTTAAGATTTTATCTGGGCTAAAAAGTTCTTAGCTTGTGTACTACCCCTTTGCCAATAACTAGATTCTGCACACAAAGCCCTCTCCATCAGTCCTCCCCTCTTTCTCTCTTCTTCCTCCTTTTTATGTGATGCCCCATCGCTTTTCCCACCCCTTTATAACTAAATGCACTCATCAGTACTCACTGACACAGTGGTTCACAGGCCAATAGCATTTTTGTCCTTCATAGTGGCAGTAAGATGCCAGGTGTTTGACCTCTCAGGTACGATAGGTCCAAAAAACAAAGCTGTGTTCTTCAAGACTGACAGGCCGTGACTTTTATATGCCCATCAGTGACATACCATGAACCTGAGACTTACAGAGCTGATTCCCCCACACAGGACTGGGGCCTCTTTCTGCCTCCGTGACCCTATACAAGAGACACACGGGGGTGAAAAGGGGAAGGGCTGGAGGGTGGGGGAAAACCATCATGCCAGGCTGTCGGTGACAGGGACATCAGTGGAAAGATTCACATGCATTACAGCACCATGGTCCATCCCTGCCTCTGCACCCCATCACCACCAAAAGTGGGAGAAACCTGAGCTGCCTCCCCCCTGACCTTCACAGGGTGCTTTTCAATGAGCTAAAAGAAGAAACTGAGATTAAACACAATGATAATCACCCCATTTGTTCCATTTTTTAGAAGAGTGAGATTTTCAAGGCTGCTACTTGTCCTCACATATATAATTATACAGTGCCTAGCACAGCGAGGGCTTCATGCTGAGAAGAGACTCTAACAGATCAAGTTAAATAATAACAAAAATAATGTCAGTCCTTCCTCACAAATTTACATGATCCTGTGTTGAAAAAATAAGCAAGCACTTGGCCAAGAGTATAATTTCTTCTTCCTCTGGAGTGGTGTCAGCCAGCAGAATTCACCACTCCAAAAGGGCAGAGACACTCAGACTGCTGCTGAATTTAAAAAAGGGGGGTTGAATGGTCTCAATCAGGCGATGCTTGTGGCTGGTGCAGCTGTATAGAGACAAAAGGAAAAACTGAGAAGGACTGACACTCTCATAAAGTGGCATGGATGACTTTACCCCTAGAATGAACAAACAAAGGATTGGGAACACACTTGTGATACAGATATTTCTGGGCTATAAGAAAAATAGGAAGAGAAGGAATTTAGTTAAGCCCGAAGTAAAATAAACAAACGAACAGTTAGTGGAAATGACTGAATAGATAGTCTGGGAAAGTCCCCAGAGGGACCATAAGAGCTTTCAGATTCACAACCTTAAGACAGAGATACATGCCAGAAATGTACACAGCAAGGCATTGATAGCCTACCTGGTCTAACAAAAACCTATTTCAAGGATTTGTAACCCACAAAGTATTTGTGGATTTGTGGGATCTGAAGAAAACAAACCAAACCAAACCAAAAAACATTGCAGGTTTATGACTCTATTTTCCTTGCATTTAAGACTTGGGGGTGTATTTTTTTTTGATGGAGGTAAGGAAAGAGAACCTTGGATATCCAGAACATCCCTCCTTCTCAGTCTGAAAACAAAAGCAAAGCCAACACAAATGAAACAGTCAAAGGGATTTCAACCCTAAGACCCCAAATCTCTTTTGAAAATAAAAACCCTAATGTGCTTTTATTTCTTTACACTTCTGGTCCTTTTCTTTTTGTCTTTATTGCAAAGCAAAACTTACTCCTAATTTGTTTTGGTAGCAGTTGTACAAATTATTTTGCTTCCTTTCTTTTAAGCGTATTCACATATTGCGCAGGCTGCAGGATTGTTGTAACACTGCTCCAAATGTTCTCTCAAAATAGAAGCTCCATGACACTTGAAAATCGTGCTGTATCTGCATTAGAAAAGAAGTTCTCTTTCTAAGGTGTATTATATGTATGGCATAGCCAAATGGAATAAGGGTAAGAATAAGCATATCTCAGATTTTTTATTTTTAAATCAACACAGACTTTTATAGTCCTAAAAGAAAGTGCAGGTCCCTCACAAGGGCGTGTAAGTAGGCAGGCTCTGGTTTTGCACAGGCACCCACAGGAGAGGCTGCTCTTCCCTAGCAAGGCACTATGGCCAGCTTTGTATTTCTCTCTTGTTTTCTGCCTCCAAATTCTATCCTGCCCTCTGGAAAAAGTGAATAGTTATATGGAGGAGAATGACACATGGTAAAAATTTATTCAGCTGTAATTATAAAACACTCTGAGATCCCAAGATGAGAGCTGTGATAAAACTGAATCCAAAGTCCAGTGAAGTCAAAAGGATATTTTCAGTTTATGGGACATTGGAGCAGACCCACACGTACTGCAAAATTACTACTGAACTTTACAGTATAAATTACTATTGCAACAGATAAATCATGACGTGCTTGGTACTACGAAACTAGAATTAATTATCTTTTCATGTGCCTTTGTTCTGTATTATTCCAAAGAGGTATTCTTGCTATCCTCATCTAAGTTATAGGCTGTTCAATTATCAGCCTGAAGACTGCAACAACTGAAAACAATTCAGGAACAATGCTTGAGCTTCCCTGTCTGTGAGAACAGGGCAAATGGCAAAGAGTGTTTTTCAGTGCTGAGTTGAATATAACATATATAACATCTGACAGCAGCCCCAATGAAATCACTATAGCACGAAGAGACAATACTCCCCCAGTGTCAGGCTCTGTGTGCTGAGACCAATTTTCAATTATCTTTCCTCATTTACGAGGTAGATGTTAGAGCAGTTTTGAAGGAATCCAAAAGCTTAGTGGTAAATGAAAAATTCTCTTGTGTGCTTCATTCAATTTGCTTCTCCCAGGAAGAGCAGGGAGAGACAGTTTGACAGCTTATTTCTTTAGTGGAAAGACAGACAGGCATGTTGTGTTACCCAGTCTTGTCAGCAGTCTCCATTCACTTGCAATTGAACACACACAATAGGTCAGGTTGTCCTAATGGTGACAGGGAGTTTTCATGCAATTCCTGTGCAGTTCCCTTGAGGAGCTACTGTCCAAGAAAGCAGAAGCTTTTAAAGAAAATGTTGTGTTTATGAGTGAATCTTCTCAATATGGAGTTAACTCTTGTGTGACACTGATGTGACAAGCAGTGGCGTATATTCCAGCATCTGGGCTGACTGAATTTTCCCATTTTGAGCAGATACAAACTTCTCCAGTCCAGACTGTGGGCTGTTTTCTCCAGACAGCAGTTTGCCCAGTACAGTGACTGTAGCTGATGGCCACTCATGGCCAGATCTGAGATTTGGTGGACCAGATTCTTGTTTACTCTGCTACAGTGGTGTAGTTTAACTGGTTCATTTACTTCTGTGGATATTTTATTTATTTATTTATTTATTTATTTATTTATTTATATTTACTTGAAAGCCCTGTAAAACTGCAAGAATTGGAGTAAGGGAGGCTTTAATATATATGAGAACCAGAAAACTACAGATTCAGACAATAATTCCATTTGGAAGGGACCTCTAGAGGTCATCTAGTACAACCTGCTCCTCAAAGCAAGGCTTACTTCTAAGTTAGGTCAGGTTGCTCAGGGACTCATACAGTTGAGCTTTGAGTGTCTCCAGGAAATGAAAAATCCACAACCTAACTGTGGTCATAATCCCATGTTGACCAGCTTCAGGGTGATTTTTTTCTTCTTTCATTCACATGGAATTTCCTGTGTTCCAGCCTGTGCCCATCACTTCTCATCCTTCCCTTCTTTTCACTACTGCCTAGTATGTGCTTGGCCTCCATTTTCCTGGGCCACACTCCTGATATGTGCTCAAACGTGACTGTCTACCAGGACCCTCAAATCCTTTGTGGCAAAGCTACTCCATGGCCCAGTTAGTCCCCAGCTTTGTTGCCAGCTCTATAGCCTGAGAGCTGTTTCATGTTTGGTCATATTTTTAAAGAATTTGTACATTAAATTCAGCTGTTGTTTTGCATTTTTGCACTTGATTTTAAGCAACCTGGAGTGAAGTCAACATGTGCCCATCACTTCAGTCTAGATGCTGCACAACCCTGGTTTGAGTGCTTTCAAGCATCTCTGTCCTACAAAATAATAGCAGTAATAATATGGTAATGTCTGGAAAATCTGGGAGTGAGTAAAATACAAATAACAAGAAAAAGACAATATATTAAATATTCTTGTTACTCGTACATTATGATTATCACTTATACGGTCTATTATTATTTTAGTAACCCTATAATTCTAATAAAGAACTCAGCAGTGTAAGAAATCAATTCATAGATATCTTTGGGAGCTAAAAGTATTCATATCAATGTAAGATGTTTTACACTTGAGTTTCACTGACTGTTGCGTTCACTTGTCTGTAAGTCTTCCAGCTTTCTACCTCCTTTATTTAAAAGACACATCCAAGATGTAGTTGACATATTGACATAAAATGCAAATATGGTGAATTCACTTTCGTATCTAACCTTTTTCTCCCTCATACATAAGCTGCCTTTTAAGACCAGCAACACTGATCTGAATGGCCTTCTCCCTGACCATTCCCGACAGACTTCTCTCTCCTCATATTACAACAGCTTTATGACTGAAACCTTCTTTTGCAGTTCAGAAATAAATCCCAAGGATTGAAATATCTTTTTCTTTTCAAATCACTAGATTTTTGAACTCTGCTAGCTATGAAATCTGGCTTACCATACATCCTTGTTCAACACAAAAGTTTATGTTGACAAGTTATGTTGCAGGAGTGCACAATTGTAATACAGGACTGTGCGGAAGCATGGTAGCTTTACTGTCTTTTTATGTAATATAAAGGAATTAATTGGATAGTTTAGAATGAACTTGATTCTGTGGGTATGAATAAAATTATTTTCCTGCCAGACACAGGAACAGAGTGTTGTTTAAAGTATTTTTATCCTAGTGAAAACATATTCATTTTTCTGAGTAACAGCTATAACAGAATGAAGGACTTCAGTAGTAGGCCTGTTTTTCAACCAGAAGGCTTTTCCTCTTATCAGCATCTTTTCATAAAGTTTTATTTTCATATTAGGAAGATTTAATTGCTGCTACTAAAGAAGACTTTATGGGCTAAGAATTGGAGCAAACTGAGACAGAACTCAATTAACTGATGGCAAGATTGAAGCTTTTGACTGTGGATCTCATAATACATTGCAAATAAATAGCTCACTGTCTCTCATCATCATTTGTCAGCAAGTGATTTGCTACATTTTTCATCCTCATTGATACATTTCATTGAGTTTACAATGTTATGTTGACCTTATCCTTTTCTAGTCATCAATTTCTATCCCTAAGATATTAAAGGATACTAAATCTTTACTTATTGCAGTAGATCTTTCTCTTCAGAGGATTTATTTTATACTAGAGGAATGTGATCTTAATGACCTACATTTTAAATTATTTCTCACTTGTAGGCAGTTTTGACCATATAGCAATAAAAATGAGGTACAGGTCTCCCCCCAGATCCCAGGAGGACTGCAATAAACTCTAACAGCTAACTAGTTACAGGATTACTGTTTGCATTAACCTAAATTGTGGGAATATGCCAAAGAAATTGCACCTGATTTCTCATTAAGTTGCTTTAATTTTAGTATGTTTTATTTCACTTCATTTGGGCTCATTCTTGGGTTTGGATTTGTTTTGTTTTGTTTGGAGCCCTGTATTGATACTTGGAAACAGAAAAAGTTGGCTGTCAGGTGCGTTTTTATAGGTCACAACAGGGGATCATGTAGAATTGCCTTTTCTACAACTGAGTCATCTTTTGGACTCATATGAAGATCTTCAGATACCTCTTTCTTTCTACCAACAGCCAACACTTTGTTTGCCCAAGAGTTGTTCTAGCATCCTGTGGATTTGGGGCCCGTGTTGTCATAGCTGCACTTATTACCATAGGAAGATTGTCATCAAGTTAGACATATAAAACAGACAAGAACTTATTTAGCTTACAGAGTTATAAAGCCAGAAAGTACTGAGTTTCTAAACTGAAATATCTGTACTTTTAAAGCATGACAAGCACACAACAGTGCAGTATAGAGGAATTTGGTCATTGAGCTGTCCAAAAGATACTCTCATATACAGAAGCTCAGCTGTTTTGCGTTTTTCAAAGCTACCTTCTTCACTTCCAGTACTGTATGGATACTGTGTAGTCACTTGTATGGTGACTATACTGAGGCTTGTTAGGTTGTCTGTCATACCTACCTACATTGGCATTATAGCTCCTGGACAGAGAGAATTCTCTTCCAGCCTCTTCAAATGCTTTTTGGGATTCTTTATACAAGGTGATTGGCGTGAGACCAGCACCACTACAGCAGAGTCCTTTCAGCATCAGCAAGTTTTCCTGATGGCTTACACGCTACCCCATGCAGTACGGAGCCCTGATAATATCATACAGAAGTGCAAAACGCAGACACTAGTGTTATGCACTCACAAGTCAAGATTTAGTTTCCTGTATTTCAGTGACAGTGCTCTTTCCAGCTAGTTCTTTAAGGAATTTTATATGCACAGGAGGGACATTGACATTAGCTATCAGTGGGTATCAGTATATAGATATTGATCATCGGATCAGTTTCTCAAAGATACAAACCCTTAAACCAAAGCTCACTCATGACTACAGCGCTGACCATAACCCTCACAGCACCGAGGATGAATTAGCTAAAACAGTAAAGACTTAATTAGTGAGCTCAGAACATTTGCATTTTGCCATTATCTGGTACATTACAATTTCACAGTTCATTTTAAAAATCTCCTAATGTATATTCAACATTTGTTTCCTATATCTACATGGAAAAAAACTACTGTAGTTGCAAAAGGGCCACTGTAGGTCCAGAACAAAACAAAACCCAGTGCTCTCCTAGTAGGACTGCCACCACCATTCTTCTACCCAATTCTAGAACCACATGGCTGTCCAGAGGAGCAAATCTTTATGCATCCCTGACCTGAGTCATTGCCACTTTGGGATCCATAATAGTTTCTGCTTATTAGTGGTTTCAACTTAGTACAGCCTAAACCCTCTCTGCCGAGACAGACCTTCAGCTCTGGCTCAGGACAACAGTCAGGCAGCTGGAGGAGAGGCAGCTTAAGGACAGGGTGGTGGCCTCTTCCTAGGCCTTAAACAGTTGCAAGGGTTAAAATGGAGGCAGAAGAATAAACAGAAGACGCGAACATTTGATGTTGGAGAAGAGCCTGTTTGAATACACCAGAGGAACAGCTGAAGCACAAAACAGCCATGTGAAAAATATGAAGTTAGCTTGCAGAACTGACCTTGGCAGCAAAGCAACAGATGCCTGAGAGACTATAACAGTTTTGAATCCAATTTCTGTGAGAATGCAAACAAAAACAAAACAGTGTTAGAAGAAAACTGTACTTCTGCTCTTAATTTAGAAGGATTTGAAACAGACCCCCTTGGAAATATATGTGTAAACATATATCCTTATCAATATCAGAATTTTCATACCTTTTTGCAACAGGATTTCTTATCCTGGACTATGTTGAGTATAAACCATAAAAGCGTCCAAAATAAAATCACAAATCTAGTTTAGAGATAACTTACGCCATATTATTTAAGTTGAATTGTTTGAAGTCCAAAAGGTTTCTGGAAAAATAAGGATCTCATCAAGAGTATAAGAACATCAGTTGGACACAGTGTGAAACAAGAAAAAATGTTTCAAATTAACAAAAATAGCTTATATAGGTAAGGTAGTGCTGTGTTCTCTTGGCTAGACAAAAATCAAATTGATTTGCAATAAATCTAGATTAAAACATTGAAAATAACAAAAAAACAAATCAAACAAAAACAACCAAACAAAAAAACCCACAACCATACAAAATGAATCCAATTTTGTTCTTGTCTAATACAGTGCCTTACAAATATTTTTTAACTATATTCAAAACTTAATGAAACAGACAGCAATTATCCATCCCATTCCATAGCAAGAAGTAGAAAGACAGATATCACATGTCCCTTAGATATTTATTCCTGCCATAAAAATAAATGAAAATATCATATGCCAAATTCATAGCTGATCTGGTGTCTATATTTCAGGTAGCTACTGTGATAAATTTTGGGGTTAAATTCTACAATTAATCATAACATTGTTTGCCAAAACATAGTATGAATATCAATACATATGGCCACATTTTCCTAGTTGCTCCTCTTTTAACATAGGACAGCCATTAATGAGCTACAGTAAGAACTTAATCCAATGTAGCCCACGTCGGTGGTTCCCAAACACAGTGTGTGATCTGTCTGGAACAGCCAGAAGCATTTGATACCAAATTCCAAAGAGGTAACATTGAAACAGAAGCTTGTACACAAGAGCAATATTTTTGGTTGCAGAAGAACAAGCTGGAGGTTCAAAGGGACCTTGTGGCACTCTGCGATGCCGTGGCACACGTGGCACACTTCACCAAAACATCTTCTTACAGCGGCCAGACCAAGCACACTGTCCCTCAGGTTTAGGTCAGTACTGCAAAACAACAGTACAGGAGGACAGATATTTGTAGGTTCATTGGTACTGTCTTCATAGTTCTTTCAAATGTTATTTATTTTACTACATCAGTTTAGTATGGGATGTTCCAGGAAACTGATGTCCTTAATTTAACCACAAAACAGGAACAGAATGGACACAGGGTCTCCCTGAAGTGAGGGAAATGTGTTGAAGGGATAGAAATTTCTCTTTCTGTATGCATTGAATCACTGAGAAACTACCAGCAAGTATACTAATAAAATTGTCCTGCATTATCTAGAATTTGCACAGTAGATAAGCCTCCACACCATTTGAAAGTTTTAGCACTTATTAATAACTTTATTCATTATATGCAGTTAAATGAATAAATCTACAGGCTTCAAAATCAGGCTTCCCTTCTGATAAACATTCAATATGCACTCTCACTCCTCTTATTTTCCTTTGCAAAGTTTACTGCTACAAGAGCAAAGGTGATAGAACCTGTCCCCCTGTAACTATCTGTTTATAGTCAAATAGAATAAAACCTAAAGAATCCCATTTTACAGATGCTATATGAGGCAGAAAGAGTGTGTGATTTGACAAATTGCACAGAGAACACAAGAAAAAGGTGAAAATAAACTGCAGTCCTACTAGCATCTAGTTGAGTTTGTGCAGCTCTGCACAACAGATGACAGCTGGGTTTGTATTGATGACAAGTAACAAAAGCTGCTGCCCACTACCAGAGTATCAGAAGTGGTGATTTTCTTTCTTATCATAAGTTCAAAACGGATAACATATTTGTTATTTTTAATGTTATTTGTGGCATCATGGGTCCCAGAGAAGAAAAATCCCATGACACTGAGATCATGGGAAAGACTGAAAATAACTGCCTTCACAAGTGAATCACAAAACTGGAATCTTCAAAATGTCTCTGAGAGTAGGCCATTTTATATTTAAATTACAAAAAGTTATCTCAGAAAAAACTGAGATCTAGAACAGAATCTTTGGCAAAATTGTTAGCTGTAAACATTGCAAATTATAAAACCATAGAATAGTGGAATCATTTTTGTTGGAAAAGCCCTTTAAGATCATCAAGTCCAACTGTTACCTAGCACTGCCAAGTCCACCACTAAATCATGTCCCTAAGAACATCATCTACGCATCTTTTAAACACCTCCAGGGATGGTGACTCAACCACTTCCCTGGGCAGCCTGTTCCAGTGTTTCACAACCCTTCCAGTGAAGAATTTTTTCCTAATATCCAATCTAAACCTCCCCTGGCACAATGTGAGTCCATTTCCTCTTGTCCTATCACTTGCTACTTGGGAGAAGAGACCAACACCCTCCATGTTACAACCTCCTTTCAGGGAGTTGTAGACAGCAATGAGGTCTCCCCTCAGCCTCCTTTTCTCCAGGCTAAACAGCCCCAGTTCCCTCAGCCGCTCCTCCTAAGACTTGTGCTCCAGGCCCCTCACCGGCTTTGTCGCCCTTTTCAGACATGCTCCAGCACCTCGGCGCAGTCTAGCTGTGAAATATTAAATGAAGATATTTTTATTTTCCCTTTAACTTTGAGCTCTTAGGGTGCACTTGGGTTCTTTTTTTTTTTTTTTTCAATGACACCTAATAACTTTATAAAAATGAACTCTGAGCCTCTTCAGGATCTGAAGTACCAAGTAAAACCATGAAATATTGAAGATTTGAAAACGAAGCTGCCACAATCAGTAGTGTTATTTCACCCTTGCTAGCCAGACAGAAGAGTGGGTATGAAAACCAGCACCACTGGATAAAAAAGGCAGTGTTTGGTTTCTCTCTTAAATTATCATACAAATATCAACAGGCAGAGTTCTCTTGTTGGTCCACTACAAGGCAGAAAAATCAAAGCAAAATAAAAGAATCAAGAGTTGTGGGGTCAGTTGTCAGTTTTTTTGTTTGCTCAATACTTCCCCTTTCTTTCCTCCTACTCACTAAAAAAAATGAGCAAAATGTAGGCTGCCATATAGATCAGGTGATCTTCAAGCTGGGACATGATTCCTAGCATTGAATCACCACTTGGAACACAGCTGATTGCTTATAAAGGAAAGATAAATCTAGTTTTCTGCAGGAGTCCCTTCACACAATGATAGGCACTCTATTGGCAAATGTAAATCTTGCATCAAACTGTTGCTTGAGCAATCTCAGCATGAATCAGCAGCTGCAGGGGATTATCTCCATCACGATACACAGAAAAGCAGAAGCAGTTATTTCTGAAGAGAGCTGAATATGTAACTTAAAGCTTTCTCTCTCAGGAAAGATTTACTTTATAATTTGGATCACCTCAGTTCTAGTGGAAAAAAGTCTTTCTCAATAAAGATCTGAAGGTGTATCTAAAATTGCTCTAATCTGGGAACTAACAGCATCTCTTTCCAAATGCAAACTCCAAAGTCAGAGTCCAGAATGTCATAAGGGTCCCAAAATGAGCAGCATTTTTTTTTTTTTGTACAATAACTTTTCAGTGATTGTGGGTTTGTTCATTCTAGATTGTAAATAAATGTCTGTAATCTTAGCTTCACAGTTCTGCATTTCCAACATAAATGATTTTCTACCATAAAAATGAGGGGAAAGTAATACAGGGAAGACAGGTAATTTTGGAAAGGATATGAGGACTCATTTTATGGTTTAGGACTGCTGAGTATGTAATCTTGAGGTTACTCACTAGTGAAGACCCTCTGCCACAAATATCTGTCTTCGGCTTTGGTGTATTTTGTCCTGGACTCTCTGAGCAGCTTTTCTGAAAAGGATGCAGCTCTGTAGCTGTAGTGCAGAGAGTGATGCCTTGCCAATATGAATAGATTAAAACTTGAGGATGGCTTTGAAGATTAAGATCTGACCCTCAAACTGAAAGGCAGAGCAGACTTAAAGCTTACAAAGATCAGTGTAAAGGAACCATATAGAATGGCTCCAGTTCTTAATCCCCCTGAAAATAAAACAGTTGCATTCTTCAGCAGCAGAAGCCCTGATGTTGTCTTTACTTTCGGGAAGCCTCTGTAACTGATGGGCTACTGTAGTTGATATCTCTTCTGACAGGACAAAGGGAAATGGGATCAAGTTTAAGGATGAATTTTTGCCATGCTACCTATGACTAATGGATAGACTTATGTTTCTGATCATATTAACATCTGACTGGAAGGAAGAAAATATATTCTACCTATACAGGTCAGCTCTGGGAGGCAGCTACTGCTATTTTGGCATGGCACACCATCAGGCTTAATTACTGGTTCCTTATTCAAACATAAAACACTGTCAAATTTTTGATGCTGAATTCTTCTGTGGAAAACTATATATCCAAACAATTATAGTGATGTATGGTTGCTATCACTCCATTTTCCCAAGTGGTATCATATATCTATTGAAGCAGAATTTCTGTCCAGGGCAGCTTAGCAGAAAAGGACTTCTTGCTCCTTACTTATCTTACAATGCTGTCGATAGGGAATGACTGACTCCCATATAATACTGAGTTGCCAAATTGTATATTTTTTCTGTTCCACTTTGTGATGTAAACAGGTTTTCTGCATTGATGGTCAGACATGCCATCGAAATGCCATCAAAAGATTAAATATTCACATACAGTTTCTATCCAGTGCCACAAGAAAGTCTTGCCCTTTCTTTGGATCATTGCTAGTCTCTGTATCTTGCAGATATCCAGTTAATTCAGCAGCAGGAACTTTTGCAAGCCTTACCACTTATGGACAATGATTTTTGTATAAGAAACAGGAGGATGAAAAGAACGTGCTAAATGGAGAGGATTCAAGTATCCGTTACCCTGATACTCCTGTCGCTTTTACAAAATCCATGGTGGTCTTATTTCTTTGAATCACAGAATCACAGAATGTTAGGGATTGGAAGGGACCTAAAAACATCATCTAGTCCAATCCACCTGCCGAAGCAGGAACACCTATATGAGGTTACACAGGAATGCGTCCAGGCGGGTTTTGAATGTCTCCAGAGAAGGAGACTACACAACCCCCCTGGGCAGCCTGTTCCAGTGTTCTGTCACCTTCACTGAGAAGTTTCTTCTCATATTTAAGAGGAACCTCCTATGTTCCAGTTTGAACCCAGAGGAAGCTCATAATTTCCATTAAGAAATAAATGCTTCTTTAGCAGACAGAAGACACACCAGGCTATATTTGCAGGTGGTCATATTTTGGAGTCCAAATGTTGTGAGAGGCTCATGTGTGTCTAAAACTAATTCAGAAAGGTGGGACTCCTCTGTCCCTTGGGAGCACTACTCCTACTTGGCTAATATTGCCTCTAAATAGGACGGGTAGTCATCCCAGATATCACTGCTGTGGTTGGATTACATGGTTAGTACAACAGGATAAAAAGCTAAGAGATCTGCTTAAACAAAAAGTGGCATTAGGGGACATTGCTTTGCAAAAAATGTTATTTGAAATAGACATACTGTGTGTCTTTCATTTATTCTAACAAAAGAAGAAGAAACGCTGAACACAAACTGAAACTACACTCCATGGTTGTATGAATCCACCATAACATCTTCAACTGTCTTAACGCTCTTTGTATCTACTATTGATTTAAGTACCATACATCTTCTTTCTAGTGTGCTACTTTGCAATTATTTCCATATATATACATTACCAAATGAGTTTCTCAGGCTTCTGGAAGAAAGGATTGCTAGTTTCTGCAAAAAAAAAAGAGGCTATAAATGGCATAGTATATATTTTAATGGTGGTTTCTTGCAACTGAAAAACAAACAAAAAAAAAACCAAACCAACCAACAAACAAACAAAAAAAAACCCCACAAAAATGACCACCAAAACCCAAACCCAAACTTCAGTCATATTAGGCAGGCAATCTTTTTACATCTTTGAGCAAAATGCTAAAACAGTAGGTTTGTCTTCTGCTTTTAATACACCATCATTCTTTCAATTAACTAAGTTCTACATGGTGTTTAAGTTTACTTAATAAAGACTGTGGAAAAAGAATAAAGTACCCAATCTACTTTCACTAAAATCATTGTACAAATGCCTACTGGCTTGACTGGAAACAAGTCTGGATGCATTTCAGTTATCACTAGAAATAGAAAGCCTTTATATTTTGGTCACTGGTTCCATAACCATATCCAAGGTTACTGGAAAATAATCATATTTCTGTTGTAAGTTGTTAAAAAATCTGGAATATCACAGGTTTTCCAAATTATTTTGTGTTATTTTAATGCAGCAGTTAGAAAACACTTAAATGCCAGGGCCAGCTACATGTTTTTTGGGAAGCAGGTAATGCACATTAAATTTCTGTAGAGGAGATAATAGAGGAGAAACATCTTTAAATTCTACACTGAGTATAATAAAATATAAGCTTTTTACTTTTGGTAGATGAATGTATTTGTGATGAAATGACAAACATTACTGTCATCTCTCCACCCAGAACAGGTGTGGCAGGTGCACTCCCACTGCTCCCTCCTTTTCCCACCCTGCTCCCTGAAAGCACCAGAAACTTCTAGAACAATAGACCACTATGGTCATGCTCACGCCCCTTGGTCAATAGAAAGGGGCTTTGACCAATGAAGTGCCTCAGTTGAGTTTCCAGACCACTACCATAAATGATCACAGCTCAGATTAACCTAGGCTATAAATGGAGCCCACCAGAGACCTACCATTGACTTGTTCTTCTCTGTAGCAGTGGGTCTGCAGTGGAAAGCTCTTCTCCTTAGGTTGGGATGCCATCTAAGGGAAGTTCCTGGAGGACTGAGACATCTTGCCTTATTGGTAAGCTATCTTCTGGGTACCCTTGAGAGTCCTCGCTTTTTGTGAGTGGGAGGATGAGCATTTTGAATCACCATTCTAGAGCTTTGGGATCCCTTGAGTCTGAATCAGCTGTGTAGTAATTGAACTCCTAACTGGTATCCAGACCTGTGGTTTATAATGTTGTCAGAGTGCTGAATAATTTTTTATAATCCCCATTTCTAGTTGGCTTTTCCACTGAATAGCTCCAGTTAGAATAAAGTCTGTTTGGAGTTTATTGCCTGCCTAAATTGATTTTTGGGGTGCCTCCATGACAGCAGGCATGAGAGCAGCAAAATCAGTAACTGCAAGACGCTGCATTGCCTGCAGTGCCCCAGCAATGACTGTGGTTGTTCCTTGGCCTTCATGTCTCAACTCTCAGCTGAGACTGCCCACAAAGCACCTGGCTAAAATTACTTATTTTTAATCAGCAGACATCTTAGACGGGTGGGTGGACAAAAGAAACCTGCTGAGTCACCAAATAAATGCCACACAAATGTCAAATGGTAATGTTGTATAATTGCTACTAATTGCCCATTGTTCTTGGTCCTCCTAGGCCACAGTGTACCTTAGGTTGACAGCAAAGAATGAACTTAAGCCCATTTGTTTACTACATGAAGTTGACAGATGTTTCTGACAGATTTCTGGAGGATGCTTTATACCACCTAGCTGATAGATGCCTTTGTTCAACTCCAACAGTCTAATGCAAGACACCATGTGAAATGCAAAACAAAAAGAAGGTACTTGGTAGAAGACAAAATTTGCAGTTTAACTTTTCCTGGTTAACCCTCTTTTGGAGTGTGCCTATGTTGATGCCTCAGTTAAAGCTGTTTTATAAGCAAGAGAGTAGAGTGGGTAAAAACCACACTACTGGGAAAGACACTGAACAAGCTCGTTGAATTAACTTTTTTGTATGATAATGCAGAAATGATGGAGAAAAGTAGGCAAACAGGGCATCTGTTTTTACCCGTGCTTTGAGACTACTCTGTATATGAAAATATCAAAGCAGCATCACAAATGTGAATGAAGACATACAATTCAGTTGCATGATTTGCAACACAGACGCTGACCTCCTCCTTCAAAGAAGGTGACTTCATGGAGTCCTTCTACTGACTACAGTAACAGCTGGATACCCAGTGGCAGTGCAAATCAGTCCAAATCTGACCCAGGTCAGAGTGTATGGCAAACCCAGGAAAAATAGCATTCACATCTCTAGTCTTAACTATAGAGTTGTTCTTCTTGCAGAGTACTAAATAAGGAGTCTGAAAACTTTTCTTCAGCAGCATTGCCAGTTCTCATTTCATTTAGCATTTCTGCAGCACAAATGCATGTATTACACCTTGGGAAAATCCATACCATACTTTAAGCAAAGCATGGGTCGAAAATCGCTTTCCCTGTCTTGCCCCATAACAGTTAGAAAAATCCACGGTTTGACCACAGAAAAAATTCCACTGCTGATTGATTCCTAGGTCTGTTTGGCTGATTATAATTCCCCAACCTACCCTCATGTGATTCACATGCATACATCTGCTCTAGCTTCAGCATATAATTGTTATTCCATACAGACGACTCAGTATTTATTCAAACAAGGGTGCTCTTGTGTATTTCCCCTTTTTAGCTTCTCTAAAAAAAGTAAGTTGATTGCAAGACGTTACATTGTGTGTGCCTGTTTGTGTGTGGGAATAAAACCTAATTTTATTATCCTCTCAATGGTAGCAGCTGATTGCTGAGACAGAATAAAGAAAAGATAGTAAATGGAGTACTGTACATCTAGATCAGACACACAGCATTCCAGCCTTCTCTAAAACACTGTAGCTTCTTAAAAAAAATAAGGTGATTTCTGTTATTTTTCCAGCATCCTTTTCCATATTATAAAACAAATATTTGCTCTCCTGAAGATCTGTTGCTACAGTACAAAAAAATCAAAGCCATGACTCCGTGATGCTGCAAGTCTTTGACTCCTATGTTATCATTTTGTCATGGGAGAAACAGAAAAGGTGCTTGTGGAATGAGCAAGTTGGTACTGCTTGGATTATCTTAATAAAAGAAGCTGAAATGAGTTTGAAAACATTTGTGCTCTGCCAGAGTCAGCTGATTTGGTTCTCAGGAGTTTGTGTGAATGGGTGTTTCATGGGTTTTTGGCTCATGTATGTATCAGAACTTTGGGAGGGTTCAATGAACCCAGATCTCAAAGCAAAAATATTTTATCTATGTTTTCTAGTTAAGAAGTTTTTTAAAAGCTAAATTTAGTTTTCCGGAAAATATTTTAAAAGTAATATTAGACTCAGTTAAGTTGTTTTGTGTAAACAATCCATACATAGACTTGAAAGTCTAGGGTTGGCAGTTTAAATTTTGGTTGAAGGAATATTAAAAGTGGGGACCGGACCTACTTCTGAAAAATTTTTAACTACAAGCATAATTCCAAGTCATGTGGTATCTGGGTGTGGAATTTGAGCTATTTTCGGTGACATCAATCAAGATAAAAGTATAGCATTGTTTTTTTCCTAGATGTATAAAGATTCTCAGCAAAGGAACAGGTTTCATTCCTAAAGCCTTTGTGCTTCCTGTCACCATTTTCCACAGTACTTACAGTCAGATCAAGAGCATTTGAAAGTGGTATTTTTGTTTTTATCTACTCATTCGCACTATACCTCTGAACAACCATCCAGTAACTATGTCTCCCCCCAAACTCACATCCATTCAAGTACTTAAATTCCAGGTTTTGCACTATACCTCTGAACAACCATCCAGTAACTATGTCTCCCCCCAAACTCACATCCATTCAAGTACTTAAATTCCAGGTTTTGCAAGTGGAATCAAACCATCAGCTGGCACTCCTGAGACCCAGAGACTCGTATGCAGTGAACTGAAAGTTTGCACAGAAAGCCACAAAAGTGGCTTTCACCTGGAGTCTTCTGCATTGTTGTCAAGTTCTGTGGTGGAAAACAGGTGAAGAGAATACATTCATTTAGTTGGAAAAACATTTGTAAAGCAATAAGAATGTTCAGCAAACTACCTGTGGATTTGATGGAGGAGCTGATAAGAGGCAGAAGAGACAGCTAACAGAAAAGGCAGAGAGGTATCAAAGCCTGGTTAGAAGCCACAGGCCAAAAGCCTGAAGGCCTTCAGGAGAGTAGGCGTTACTTCGGTTGTCACAGTGAACAAAATATTTCACTTCCAGATAACTGATTCACAGTCAACTACAGTCAGCAGTGCCTATAAGTGCTGGTGATCTGACAGATAAGATGGGGATCTGACAGCTGTTTAACAGAATATGTAGAATAAATCATTTTTTCAGTAGAATGAAACAAATGTACTAATACAAAAGTTTATACTTGTCCACCAATGTATTTTAACTCTCACAAGAAGGTAAATTGTTCAGCTGATAGGATTAAACTGTCTTTGGCCTTTCAAGTGATGCTGTCAACAAGAGCACTTTCTGATACTTTTGATTTTTTTATTTTTCTTTTTTTAAAGATGACAAGCTAACTGATAGCAGGTTTTGGTCTTTCAAGTTGGCACAGATCAGATTAATCATCCACAGATGGAAATCTCTGTAGTTCTTGCCAGCTGCAGTAACAGCCCATTCCCAGGTGCTGGGCAGATTTTTAATGGATTTTTTTTTGGCTGATATGCCACAATGTAACACGATAAGTTAAATTACTCATATAATTCCTGTAGGTTATCAGTTATTAGTTTTAAAATTCTGTTCCCATTTCTTGTTTCACATACGGTTATTTGTTCAGTGCCTTGAGTAGGTAGGATACTAGATGCATATTGTTTATAGTACTGTATTCATATGAATTTAGTGTTGCTTTATTATTCATGTAAATAGACTAGCTGAAGTCTCCAGATATGCTAGTGTGATATGGGGTTTTGTCTGTAATCTGTTTGCAGCTGTGAACTCTGAGGTGGTCACAATGTTCGAGGGATTTGCAGGATCTGTAGTGTTACTAGTTCTGTAAAACAACTTTTTTTGTCTGCCGGAAAAATTCCTTCCCAAAAGCCTGCACTTGGCAATGTTCCCACATTGGTCCTCTGTACTTTAGCAAACCAAGAGTGCCTTAACTGTCTGATTGAATGCCTCTGAGATGCCTGAATACACTGCTTCCTTTGGTTTTACTGCCCCCACAAAGATAGGGTAAGCCAAGTCTGCAAAACAAAAGGACAGCAATTGAAAGAAAGGATGAGGCATAAAACCAGGGGGAAAAATGACAAGTGGAACAACTAGAGAATGCTGTTCTAGCTGACATATTAACTGGATACCTCTGTTTGCTCCAATACTCTTACAATGAGTTCCTATTATATGCTCCAGCGTTCAGAGCCAAGTACTCGGTTTCCATAGAAATAGAGTACTTTCCAGATAAGGCCTAAGATTAACTACTTAATGATTTTTCCTTACATGGTCCTATACTAATTCTCCTAGAGTCAGGCTTTGTTGTTAAACTTCAAAGGCTCTTGATGGGTGTGAAGGAATCTAGCTATCTTGGGAACTTGCCATTTCTTCCTGGTTCATGCTCAGTCAGCTGATGAACCTGTAACAGTGTAAGCAAAGATGAGGGTTCCACCTGGAATCAAGCAGTACGGGTGTCTAAAGATTATTTCTTCTTCTATTTTTATCCATTCTGACAGCCAGCTACTTCTAGCCTAAATCTAAACTACTCTTTCATTTAAAGCTACTAATACATCCACATTAAATGTTATATATATGAAACCAGGGCCACACTAACACCCACATGCAAGTAAGATTCTCGATTTTAGCATCCTGTAGTGATTGAAGATGATTTCTTACAAATACAGATTAGCTTGGACATGACTGTGAGATGAACTAATGCCTCCCTCTAGCTTGTCAATCTGTTCCTGTGTCAGCACCGTGAAACAATAATTACACTTTTAGGAATCCCTGTCTGTATTTTGCATGACACAATTACATGATGTTCAGCACCAAACCTGCAAGTTTCACAGAAACCTGACTGGCAAGTATCTTCATTGCACTAATAAATTTCCAAATATTCATGAACAAAATTCTAATCAAGAATAATGATGGTACTTATCTTTTTTACTCAGTCTGCTGTTCTATATTTTGAGTTCCTTGGAACTCAATCATTAGGCATCTTGTTCCTGTGTTCCCCCAAATCTCAATAAAATGGAAACCTTTGCAAATTTCCCTGTCATGTCTCATACCTGTAAAAGCACAATCACTGTCTTCTACCATTAGTGCTACTAATTTCTTTCAAAGTTTGATCCTGGCACAAAACCAAAACTCTACAACTGTAGTTACTCCAAGCATAATACTGTGAGCCAAATGAATCCATGATCTAATACTGATGACATTGGTGGATTCAGTCCAGGGACAAATGTAGCTTTGAGTTGTTTTGAAATGGAACATACTTTCACATCCCCAAACTGCAATAATATTTATTTAAAAGTTGGGGAAGTTTATGCTCTTAGGGCAGAGATAATCATATAAAATTGTTTTCTATGCAAAGAAGTTTTATCCAGTAATTTTTCTAAATAACACAAATACATGTTGCATATGAGTAGTTCTTTTATCTTTTCCTTACTATCCTCTATTTTCAAGTTCACGTATTTTTCTGGTGTGTTCTAAAAGGCAAAGACAGTCTAATACATAATACTCTCCATTAAAAAAAAAAAAAGTTATACTTTTTCAAATCTAATTTATTGTACAAGTAGTAGCAGAACGACATTGCTGTGTTCTAGTTCTCCACAATGCACAACTTGTTCTGATAAACCAGCAAATGTCATATTGCCTGAAGAGCTGCTTACAGTCGAATTACAAACTTTATTTACCAGAGATAATAGCCTTTTACATGCTGGCCCTGTACCACTAATATTTATGATTAAACAACTGGACTGTGACTGCTAAAAAATGGAATCTAAAGAAAATCTGTGTGATTGTTCGAAAAGCGATTAGAAAAGGCTTATCAACAAGCCTGACTGATGTTACACAGTTCAGCTTTTTTTTTTTTAAACTGCTGAACTCTGCTAAGCTTATACCTCTGAAATCAAGAAAAAAAAATGCAGTAAATGCCAACATAAATTTAATTCTGTATCTGCTGCCCTGTAGAGGTCTTTATAAATGCTATGGATTATATAAATACATTTCACTGTGTTCTTTACATTTGGTCTAGCTTTTTTCATTGCTGGAAGCATTGACTGCACTAGCCTGGCATTATTGCCATGTAGGTTGTTCACTTAAGGAGTATCACTGGTCTTTTCACTGCCATGTCTACTTGTATGACTAAAGGAAGCAGATGTATGAATCTTTTGAATGACCGAATTCAATACTGAGTTATAGCAATCCTGCATCAGTCAGCATTGTGTCTCTGATATATAGACTTAATAATGCATAGGAAGCATATGTTTGATGATGTCCTGTGGATGAAGGTGAAGGACTTGTAAAATTTAGCAGTGGAACAGGATATGCTTCTGATAAATCAGGTCAATGCTTGAATATAAAGTATGTATAGGAGACTCCTGTCAGTCCTTTAAGACATGTTTTGCCTTAAACAAAACAACAATTTTGGAAGCTATTCTGACTCATCTTCAAAGGCTGAGGGCAAATACGTGTAGTGAAGGCATAAGAAATCATCATTCAAAGGGAACAGGAAAGGAAATAAAACCACATAAACTAAGAAGAAACCCCAGAGTTAACCTCATCCAACCTTCTGCTCAAAGGAGAGACAATGCAGATCAAGTTGCTCAGGGACTTGTACAGTCAAGTTTTGAGTAATTCCAAGAAAAGGCACCTCTTCCAGCATTTGATCGCTATTGTAGCAATTTTTTTTAATGCTAACATTTACTTGGAATTTTCCCTATTCTAGCTTGTGTCTATTGCTCATAATCCTTCCACTGTGCACCTCTGAGAAAATAGTCTTTTTCTGTCTTCTTTACATCCTTTTATAGGTAGTTATACACACCAATAAGGTTCTCCAACTTTGCTTTATCTTCTTATGCCTGAATAAACCCGGTACCCAAAGTGTGGGACTTTTGCACTTGCCTTTGCTGAACTTAATGAGGTTCCCTTCAGCCCATTTCTCCAGCCTTCAACAGCCCTGCTCTCCCCCTTAGGATCCCTCATGTGGGATCACTTGCATACTCGCTGAAAGTGTACTCTATCCCTTCATCCACACCGTCAATAAAGCCAGTACATGTTACTGGCCACAACAAGTACTGAGGGGTGCCACTGGTTACCAGTTGCCAGCTCAACTTGTCCCATTGATCACAATCCCTTGAGCCCAACACTCCAGCTGATTTCCTACCTACCTATCCACCTAATCAGTTCTTATCATTTTGGCTCGGAGGATACTATGAGACACCACATCATCCATCATCTTCCCCTCATCCACACAGCCAGCTATCTCATTATAGAAGGCAATGTGGCTGGTCAGGCAGAATGTGTCCTTGGTATGGAAACAGCTCGACAGCCTTCCCGGGCACACAGATGAGGCCAACTAGCCAGCAGTTCTCTGGATCCTTCTCTTGTCCTTCTTGAAGATGAGTGTGTTTACCTTTTTCCAGTTATGAAGAACCTCCCCTGATTCCCATGACTTCTAAATGTGATAGAAAGAAGCTGTGTAATGGCATAAGCTTGCTACTCTTGGAAGGGTTCTGTCTGGTCCCATGGACTTGTGTATATCCAATCAGCTTAAGTACTCCAAGGATAGCAGGACTAAGACTGTCTGCTATGGCTGATTTTCAAAGGCTGATGTTTTAATTATTTTAGACTTTTAGAACAGTAAACATCTCCCACTGTGAAGAGCACCGTCCAAGTGAAAACATCAAAGCAGCCTACAATTATGAAACAACTCAGCTAAAGCTTGTTCCCGAAAATTTGTATTACTGTTTCTTACAGTACAGTAAGCTCAGAGAGAGGTATTACAGATGTGATGATACTCAGAGAATAAGAATTTTTCTGAACTGTTTCCTGGAAAGTAAGTGAACTGCCAGATAATTTTAATTCTCCTTTAGCAAAGCTTTTACAGTCTGATTCATTTTTCTTGTGAATGTAAATTCTTTTTGCAGAGGTAAATACTTATTTAGCTAGCCTGAATTATCAAGTGGTTCCAATAAAAAGCTTGAAAAGAGGTAGGAAAATAATATTATGTCACTCCCATGTCCTTTACAGTACAGTCATGCTTTGAACAGCCCAGAGAGCAAAGTTGCTGACTGAGAAAAAAAATACAGAAATGGCTTATTTCACCCAGAACTTAACACCCATAATACTCATAACTTATCTCTTTTACTTTGTCTTAGTTACAAGAACTCTAAGCATGAGAACAGACTTGTGTATATCTCTCTCCATTTTTCCTTCCCATCTCCTCTCTTAACACTGCAAGATAGTTTACTCCCTTCCATCCTACCAAGCCTTGTGTGAGCTGCTATCACCTTTGTTCCTTCTATAGATGCATATCATAGGTATTGGTTTACTGCAACGTTCTATAGTCTTAAATGGATTGACTGAGCACAGTCCTAGAAGAGGATTGTGGAATATATGCACAGTATACTTTCCTCTCTAGGTGAGTTCCCTGTATTTAACCTGTCAGGGCTTCCCCAGCTATGTCTTCACATTTTTCAGCCTAAACCTTAATATGTATATGTTTATGTTCCTTTATTTTCTGAGGGTTAACTTTAGCAACTGTATTGTGAGAATATTTGGCTAGAATCTGGGGAAGCATCTACCTTCCTTGGATTTGCTTGTTTGTTTGTTTTAATTTATTCAATTGCCCCCCTTTGGTTTTGTAGTGGCTCAGCTTTCCAATGAAAACACTGGCTCCTCAAAGTTTGTAATTTCTTTTTCTTATAATTCTCTTCAGTGATAAGTGATGTCCCTCAGGATTCTGTATTGGGACCAGTACTGCTTAACATCTTCATCAGTGACTTAGACAGCAGGATTAAGTGCACCTTCGGCAAGTTTGCAGATGACATCAAGCTGAGTGGTGCAGTTGATACACCTGAGGGATGTGATGCTATCCAGAGGGACCTGGACAAGCTTGAGAAATGGCCCATGTGAACCTCATTAGGTCCAACATGGCCAAGGTCCTGCACCTGGGTCAGGACAACCCCTGGTATCAATACAGGCTGGGGGATGAAGGGATTGAGAGCAGCCCTGGAGTAAAGGACCTGGAAGTACTGGTGGATGAAAAGCTAGACATGATCCAGCAATGTGTGCTTGCAGCCCAGAAGACCAACCAACCACAGCTGCATGAAAAAAAGTGTGGCCAGCAGGCTGAGGCAGGTGGCTCTGCCCCTCTACTTGCTCTCGTGAGACCTCACCTGCAGTTCAGATCTGGAGCCCCTGCCATAAAGACATGGGCCTGTTGGAGCAGATCCAGAAGAGGGCCACGAAAATTATCAGAGGGCTGGAACACCTCTCCTATGAGGAAAAGCTGAGAGAGTTGCGGCTGCTCAGCCTGGAGAAGGCTCTGGGGAGACCTTATTGTGGCCTTTAGTACTTAGAGGGGGCTTGTAAGAGAGATGGGGACATTTTAGTAGGGCCTGTAGTGACAGGACAAGGGGTAATGGTTTTAAACTAGAAGAGGGGAGACTCAGGCTAAACATGAGGAAGAAATTTTTTACTCTGAGGGTTGTAAAACACTGGAACAGGTTGACCAGAGAGGTGGTAGATGCCCCATCCCTGGAGACATTCAAGGACAGGCTGGCTGGGGCTTTGAGCAACCTGATGTAGGCAAAGATGTCCCTGCTCATTACAGGGGGTTGGACTAGATGACCTTTGAACATCCCTTCCAAACAAAACTATTCTATGATTCCTCTCTATCTGGCCAGCATTGTCAACTTTTTCCTTTAAACAGACAGAATGGGACATGAAGCAAAGATAAAATATTTTTAAAATTCCTTTTTGGTTTCATCAGTGTACGTTGGATGCATGTTCTGAATGTGCTCGATCCCTGCTCTCCAGACACATGCTCCTGATGGTCCAACTGGCATGCAGAAAATGTAAGGAACAATATTCCTCTCAGAAAAGCAAACCTTTTTGAGATCCTAACACTAAAGTGGTGACTAAAAAAGTGATCTTTTATCTGAGCCCACCTGAAGAGATAGAGAATAAAGAGGAACAAATCCCACTACGAGGCACACAGTTAACTTTGAGCTAAGTTTTCTATTTCTCCTATTATTCAGCTTCCATGTGTTACATTTCTCCTACTAAGCTGCTTCTCATCTCTTCCTTGCTGCTGGCTCAAACTGCTCTTCACACTCTTCCTGATTCCCCTACAGCCCATTTCTGTGTTTAATCCCCTTGGCCTCTATTCACACATGAACTATTGTACGATGCACACCTAATTGAAGGGTGTCTGTAGTCCAGCACTTACACTCCCTAGATCTTTGTCATAAGAAGTTGCATGAAAATAGAAAATAAATGGTGACCTGCTGTGAAAGGCTGTTCTTGGAAAGGACTCCTTGACTTGAAGCACATTGTTATATTATTTGTGAAATACAGTTAGATCTGCTTTTTATCTTTTATCTTGTTACTCAGCAATAATTGACTGTTCAAGTCTGGCACTCAGTTGTAATTATTCCCCCAGTGAAAACACAGCAACATTTTCTACAATCGCTCTCACATATCTGCAAACAGCATCTGTAACACATGATCCTTCAGCAAACAGCTGTACAAATTAGTAGGGAACATTTCTCCACAGAAAGACTTAACAGAGGTAAAGAGCATCAACATGCCTACAGATTACACGGAATATTTCAAACTTACATTAAAATAACTCATATTCAAGGTCCACCAACAAAGGGGCTGCCATGCTACTGTCTCTTGTGGCACCCAGAGATTTCCATTTACCTATTTAACCAATTCATTTTAGAAAACTAAGCATCTAGTAACATCTTGAGTGCTATGTTCACAAAGCTGCCAGGTATAAGCTGAAATAACCATCAGTATAAGCCATCTCACAGCAGAAGTTCTCAGCCAGTTGATTGTACTAATAAATATGTAAGGAGCCCCACCTAGTGGCAAGAGGGTGTGTTTCCAGCTATGATAATCTACCACGACATGAGAAGTCTTTGGAAATTTAAATATGTATACTAAACACCCTCTACTTAATTCAGTCTTTGCTTGATTTATTTTAATCAAAGCACTGGAATCATGACCTTTCATTAAGATATCTTTATTCATTTTCAGCAACAATTTCTGAGAAAATTCAATCACTAGCTATGGAAATACGTTGTTTAATCAAGCAGACACTCTGAATTGTAAATGTTAAGTAAGAGAGTCTTGCCCAGGTGCTTTATAAACTATGACTGGCAAACGTGTCATTTGGTGCAGTAATGGTGTGAATTACTCTATGATTACAAGGCCCTGATTACTTCCTGACAAGTTTGGGTCGACAAATACTTATTTAACACCACAAGACAGTTATTTTGATAATAAATAAATACAAAACTTCGAATAAAAATGTTTTAATGACATTTATTTTCTTCATAATGTTATTGGAGTCTGATACAATAAGCACCTTAGCTAAAACAAAAAAAGCTCAACATTTTTATTTTAAGCTTGCTAGGCTTTCATTTGTAAGTAACTGTTTTTTCCATTTTTCCTTTTTTTCTCTTACCTTCTCTAGTCTTTCTAGAAAAACTGTGGCCTGTTTCACAGCTCCCAGCTTCTCTAACAATCTCTGTATTAAAGGTAGTCTAGCCTGAGTGCACAGAATTGATGTATTTCTAAATTAAAGATTCTCAAACTGTGGAGAATAAACATACTTAAATGGCAATGCTCCTTGGGAGATAAGAGGAGGGCAATGGTGGGGCAAATGCCAGAGGAGTTGCACTTGGGGCCAAAGGCTGTCAGGCTCCAAACAGAGGAAAACAACAGCTCTGAACAAAAGCAGAGGAAGCACATCTGATAGAAATGACCGCATTAGGATGTTGCTTCTCAACAAGAGCTTGCTGACAAGGCCGGATCAGTCCAGCATCTCTTTGCTCCTGCTCTGAGTGTATTTGCCCCCTTCCCTTCTAATCTTTGTTCTTGCTTCTGTTTGAAATACTTCCTCCTGAAGACACTTTTCATTCCACTTGTAGTGGCTCTATAGCAAACAAAGTGTTTCTCCTTCCCCAACTGCAAATGTGCTTCATGGTAGTACTTTCCCTCCCCACGCTCAGTTTAAGAAATGCTGCATTAGAAATTTCCAGCTGGAGTTGGGCTAGAGATGTAGAACATACCTTGGAATGTTGAAAGAAAAAACTTTTGAGTCTTTAGCTAAGCAAACTGGCTGACTGAATTATGCATGATATATCCTGAGTTAGGTACAGGAAGGACAAACTTCAGAGACTAAATAACTATGTTCTGTCTTGGTATTAAAGATTTAAGAAAAAATGTAGATAGCTTTATTTTCAGTATTATTTCTATATGTCTTTAATACTGTTTCCCAAAGGTAATAAAGGTCCCCCCTGCTTCACAGAATCGCAATT
Organism: Columba livia; assembly: GCF_036013475.1. Classification (NCBI taxonomy): domain Eukaryota; kingdom Metazoa; phylum Chordata; class Aves; order Columbiformes; family Columbidae; genus Columba; species Columba livia. The sequence continues at coordinate 131,201,703 of NC_088602.1, forward strand.
TAAGAAGTCTTATCCTTCTGTATCACAAACCTAGACTCTAAACTCCTAATTCCTGTACTTCTTGTTTAGCCATGTGGCTGTACTATTCTGCATGTAGGAACAGAAACATCTTCAGCGCAGAAAGCAAATATCAGTGAGTTTCTGGAAGCCACTGCTTGGTACAGTACAAGGGAGCTAGTGGGTAGAAAATTAGGCCAGAGAGAGGTTGTGGCTGGGGTGGGCGGGAAGTGCCAGGCTCAAACTGGGAATCAATGAAGTACCTACTGCTGGAAGCAGATACTGGCACCATGTAGGATCCATGCTCACATAACCATCTCCATGCTTACACTAAGTCCATCCACCAGCAGAGTTATAAATTTACAAAACTGGGCAGTGGCTGATAACAATAAAAACACAGCTTTCTAACCAGTACAATTATTTTTCTCAGGATGAAATACAGCAGTCAGCAGCACGATGCCTAATGTCTGCCCAGATCCCACAGTAGGTATTAAAGTCTCTTTTGAAGGATTTGGCTTTAGTGACACCTAACATGTTCTTACTAGACTCTTCATGTTCCTGCAGCATATGAAAAACTTAATTAATATCACTACCCTATAGTTTTGCTGCACCTAGTGAGATTCTTAATGTAGTCTAGATTTTATAGGTTTCACATTGCCATGATTTTTCCCCTTTTCTGATTTTCAGCTACCTAACAGTAAATTGGAAATATTTTTGCCTTTGCCTATTATAGATTTTGTGTCTGCCTAAGTGGATGCCATATTGTTGCTTTGTGCAGGTGGAAAATCATGCTCCAAATTAATAGAAGACAAAATCAATCAAAGCTATGTAATCATTAAAAATAAACTTCCCTAAACACAATCTTTCCTTCCTTTCCATTCCTCGATACTGAATTTTAAGCAGGTATGCTTTAATGCTAAGTTTTTTATTTACTGACCTCTAGTTTATTTTTCTCTTTTTTCCACTCACTAAAAAAGTTGGTAACATCAGTTACCAGAACAGGGTTTTAAAATGTAAACCCAAACAGCAATGCTAACTAGGAGACGTAATTCTACATGTATATTAGGCTTTGAAAAAAGTAAACGTCAAAGTGATAAATCTTTTGTTTAGTCCTGTTTTAAATATAAACTCAGACACGGGGTCTTCATCTGTCCACCTAATCTCTGCCCTGTTCCTATAAATGTACGTTTTGGTGTGCAATGGCTCTTCTGGGGACAAAACCAGATGCACAGTTAGGAATGAAGAAAAAAAAAATTACAAGGAATAGCACAAATAGAGAACATACACGTAAGGTTTAGAATACTAATATACCATAAAATATTGGAAATGCTGCTATAATATAAAGTAGAATAAACCAGCATTTGGCTTTTCCACTCTAAAGTTTCAGCCATTCTACTCAATAAAAATATTTTATATTAAGCTCTCAAAGTATTCCTAAGAATGGGATAAAATACATAAAATTCCTCAGTCACAAACAGCTTTATCAAGGGAAACATACCTTTCAGGAATTCTGTTAACTATGACTCTTAATGTTACTTCAAAAGCTTTCACAGGTGCATTTGAATTTGCCATGATCATAATCTGTAGTCTGACACTTGCTAGATTCAGCTATAGGCCTGTGTCAAAGTTTGGCATCTCTGCTAGGAAAAAATCCGAAAAATCTTGAAGATACTGAGAAAGTCTATGTGGTAGTCTGTGGCCGCGTGTGGAAAAATTGGAAATGTTAGTTACAGTGGTAATATGCATGAAAATGGGTCATGAAAGTACAAAATCATTAGGAGTTACTTTTAAGAACTCTGGAATGGTGAAAGAAACACCAGAAGGTCAGAGACTGAAATAGCGTCCATCCTGTAAAGAGAAGCTGTGAAAGACTGAAGTTTAAACCTTAAACTTCCATTATCTATTGATGATTTAAATGTCTTTTTCCAGTTCTAATACTTTAACGGTAAAAAGGACTAACAGTCACACCATTCTGATTTTTTAGCCTGTTGAAAGAAGAGATAATGCTACTTTCTTAATTCTTAAGTAAAGCTGTTGAAACATCTTCAAATACCATCTTTAGATGCATGTGATGACTCGTCTAGACACTTCTCTAGACACATCAGCATGGCTCCCCGTCTCTTATGCAGACCCAGGTGGATGCTGCTACATATCCCGACACTCCTACATCCCCTACTTCCCACGACCTCCTTGGCTGGAAAGCCTTCTCAGGTTCTGCAGTGAGCTACAAGACAAGGCAACCCTATAGGGAAAAAAAAAAAAAACCAACCAAAAAACAACAAAATGACAACAAAAAAAAGTGCTTCCTTTTGGTAGGATTAATTTGCCTCTGGTTTAGGAGCCAGAAGGGACCAAGTAAATGTCAAAGTGATAAATCTGCCCCCACAGGGGCAGAAAGAAAAAGCTGGGAAGGAGCTGGGCATGGGAAGCTGGGCAGGGCCATGCCAGCGCTGCCATCAATTTCTGCGAAACTCCAACTACTAAAAAGCAAGTACAGGGCTAGGGTGTGCTGGGAGCTGCCACAGAAGAGCTCCTAGTCAAAATGAAGGCACATTGAGGAGCCTGAGATCCCATTCTGTGGCCAGCAGAGCATTACAGAATCACAGAATGTCCTGAGTTGAAAAGGGACCTACAAGGATCAAGTCCAACTCCTGTCACTGCATATGACAACCCCACAGTTCATGCCATGTGTTTGAAGGTGTTGTCCAGTCTCTTCTTGAACACTGTCAGGCTTGGGGCCGGAACACCTCCCTGGGGAGCCTGTTCCAGTGCTCCACCACCCTCTGGGTGAAGAACCTTTTCCTAATGCCCAACCTAAACCTCCCCTTGCACAAATTCCTGCCATTCCCTTGGGTTCTATTATTGCTCGCCAGGGAGAAGAGATCAGCGCCTGCCCCTCCTCCTCCTCCCCTTGTGAGGAAGCTGTAGCCGCCATGAGGTCTCCCCTCAGTCTCCTCCAGGATGAACAAACCAAGTGACTTTAGCTGCTCCACATACGGCTTCCTCTCCAGTCCCTTCACCAACTTTGTAGCCCTCTTCTGGACACTCTCGAGTAGCTTTATATCTTTTTTTATCCTGAGTTTCCCAGAACTGCACACAGTGCTCCAGGTGAGGCCGCACCAGTGCAGAGCAGAGCGGGACAATCACCTCCCTGGCCCGGCTGGCAACGCTATACTTGATGCACCCCAGGACACACTATTGGCCCATGTTATCCCTTCAGGAAGGCGGAGGAGGAACGAGAGAGCGCGGTTACCCCACCGGCGGGGCAGGCCGCGGCAGCAGAGCTCGCTGCGCGGCGCCCAGCACCGGCCGGCTGGGCCGCGGGACTACAGAGGGGGCAAGGCGGGACGGGCCGCCTCCTGACGCAGCTTCCGCTCCCAAGCGTTTCCGTGCCGTCATTTCCTCCCCCGCCGCCGCGATCGCCGTTTCCTGCCCGGCCGGCGGGGACTCGTGTCTGTTCCCAGGCTCCGTGCGTGCCGCGTCCCCGCCGCCGCCATGGCCATGAGGCAAACCCCGCTGACCTGCTCCGGGCACACGCGGCCCGTGGTGGACTTGGCCTTCAGCGGCGTCACCCCCTACGGCTATTTCCTCATCAGCGCTTGCAAGGGTGAGCGGGGACGGGAGGCGGCAGCAGCTGCGTCCGTGCGGTCGGTCCCTTTGTTGTGCTCTGCCCGGCAGAGCTGCCCTCGCCCCCGGTGGGGTTGTGGGGAGCGCGGGTGGGCCGGGCTGCTCCTCCGCCCCGCCGCTCGTAGGCCGCGCGTCGCTTTCCGAGGGGGTGTTGCTGGGGCGGGAGCGGGGTGGTTGTATTGGGGTGCCGTGTTCGTCCCGCGAAACGCTGGTACTTGCCGGGTCATACCGGCTACCGGCGTCACCGGGTGAAAAAGGGGGTGGACAGCTGATTGCCGTGGTGCTTAATTACTAGTTTGGCCTTGGGGGGGTGTCCAAGATCGCCTTTGGAGCCAAACTGGGGGCGGGGGAGGAAGCCTTGAAAATATTTAGTTCTAAAACTGTCCATTTCTACAGCCTGTGCTTATTTGCTGTGGATGTTAAAGTGAGATTCCGTTTAACCAGGGCAGCAGCCTGGCTGGACATAGAATGGTGGCATCCCCGTCCTTTCCCATGCCAGCTCTCATTGCGTGAATAGCCTTTCCCCTTCATCCATGTGTATGTTGATATTTTATGTATATATTCATAAGTTTAAAAGGGTGCCTTGGAGTGCTTCCAGTTCAGTTCTACATCTTCTTGTGTGAACAACTTTTTGCTAGCCTCCCAGAACAAAATACTCATAGGAAAGGCTTTCTCTTTTTCTCTTTTTTTTTTTTTTACAACATCTCTGTATGTGTTTTAAACGTATCTGATTACAAGGACAAGACTTATTTCTGAGTGCTATTAGATTGAAAATGTTCCAAAGGAAAAAAAAACAAAAACAAAAACAAAAAAAAAAAACAACAAACAAACAAACAAAAAAACAAACAAAAAAAACCAAACATGTCCTGCCTGAAGAAAACGTGAGTGAAAATAAAAGCTAAACATACTGCTCCTTTCTGTCTCCCTTCTTCCTTAACACAAACCTAAAGAAAATGTTTTGTCTCCTTTGGAGTAGCGTTTTAATGTCTATACAGTTTTAGATGCAGGTACATCTGCATACCTAAGCTCTTCAGTTTCATAAAGTATGTGATATTTCCACATGCTGTTGCAAGGGAATCTTCTTTTTTTTTTTTTTTTTTTTTTTTTTTTAACAGCTTCCTTTTTTTTTTTTATCATGTAACCTGAATATTGGTTTTGTTTTTGTGAAGATGGTAAGCCTATGCTGCGTCAGGGTGACACAGGAGACTGGATTGGCACATTCCTAGGTCATAAAGGTGCTGTTTGGGGTGCCACTTTGAACACGGATGCCACTAAAGCAGCTACAGCAGCAGCAGATTTTACAGCGTAAGTGATTGACTGTCTTTGAAGTCTATATTTTGATTTTAGTCTAGTGCTCTTTGGTGAGGTATAGCTGTAGTAAATTACTGGTTTGTGTATTTCTCTGTAGTAATTGTTAGCTTGTGTGTGGCTAGCCAAATTAAAGCCTCGACTTCTAAGTTCTTGAAAGCAGCTACAGTTAATTCTGTCATGGTGAACAACTATGGTTGCTTCTTGATAAAAATACTTAATTACCATACTGGTTTGCTAGAATAATATTTGTATGTGGCTCTAATCTCTGGCACTGTACTTGTAACAGAGTTGAGTGATTTTTATTTTGCTTCTACTGCTTATCCTCTTTTTATTACAAGAAAATTCCTATGAAAATTCTAGTGAATTATTTATTTGATTTTTTTTTTGTTGTTGTGGTTTGTGCTGTTTGCAGTATATTTAATGTTCAGCAAGTTGAATCCTCTTAGTAGAGGGAAATCTCTATTAAGTTGCAAAGAACTGCCTGTGTCTTAAAACTAAATGCTAATTAGTCTGTGTTATTCTGAAGAAGAGGATAAAGGAAAATGGTGGGATAGTACAGAAGACAAACAAACAACGCTTCAGTAAAAGCATATAAAGTATTCTCATCGACTAACTGGGTTATAACATAAAGGTGTAGCATTTGTGATAAGATGCTATGGTGGTGTCAGGAAAGATTGCTTGCAAACTAGTCTGACTGTTCAGGTTGATTTGTCTTGGTGCTACTACAATATAAATGTTTTCTCTTCCCATTTAGCAAAGTGTGGGATGCTGTGTCAGGTGACGAACTAATCACATTGGCTCACAAACACATTGTCAAAAGTGTGGATTTTACACAGGTATGAAAAAGCTTTATACTTTATTCACAAGTAAGCTCTTGAGCATGTTTTGCTGTTACTTACTTTTCTGCTTTTTATGTGTGTATCTTAACACGCAAGTAACTTAGAGTCTTTAAGATGATAAATGCAATAAGCATGTTAGAGGCTGTCTGAGAGAAAGAGCTGTTATTTTAAGACTCACAGATGAAGACTGGTATTTTGATTCAAAATAGAGTTGACCCTTTATAACTTCTGTTTCAGGATAGCAATTATCTGTTAACAGGTGGACAAGATAAACTGTTGCGTATCTACGACTTGAGCAAGCCAGAAGCAGGTGAGTCTGCTTTTAGAAATGATTCTTGTTTTCTGGACTTAAATTAAAATTCTGAAATTAAGAGCAACTTTCTGTTTAGAATCATAGAAGATGAAGTTGAGGATTGTTTTACAAGTGCAGTGTCTATAACCTTTTGCTCTAGTAGGATAATCTGTATGTTTAAAGTTTATGCTTTTGACAAGTGAATTAGGCTTTATCTGTAATGGACTTCAAAGATACCATATTTCAGTTAAATGCAGCTTCATTAGGAATAGGTCTAGTTAGTTAAAATTTAGTCATCTGAAAGAAAAAAGATGCCACATATCTAAGTGTGTTTAAATTCATGTCCATACTGAACGACTGATGATTGATATGAAGCTAGAGAACCTTGATTTTTCAACTAGTGAAGCTTTTTAAATTTAGGGAATCAGGTATCCAGTTTACATTTATCTTGGTCCTGGAATAAGATACCAAATTCACAAGTGCTTGAAGTAATTTTACAGTTTCTAGTAAATGGAAATCCATAGAGCTTAAGAAAGCTCCCAAACTGCAGCATGATATTATTTCATTTTCTTACATATATTAAAATATTTGGCTTTATTTTAAGAACCTGATGTTGTCAGCGGACATACTTCTGGCATTAAAAAGGCTTTATGGAGCAGTGATGACAAACAGATTCTTTCAGCTGATGATAAAACTGTCCGGTAAGAAAAAGTAACTTTCAGTTTTCTGAGAATTTCACTTTTATTTATTGTTATAATCTATGTGAGAAGATAGTTATGGTTTTTGGTAAAGAGTATAAGTAAGAGAGGTTATTTGATCCTAGATTATTATAGCTGCATGCCTAAAACAGTTCTCTTCTGCTGTTAGAGACATAACTTTTGTAATAATTCTAATTTACCCCATAAACATGTCATCCCTGATAAGAACAGGTGGTCTTTGAGAAACTGCATAGTAGAATAAATTTATGCCTTTAATATTTATAGAGATGAATTTATAGAATATGGTCTTGTGAACACATGTTGTGCTGAGGTATTGTTGCCTTGTCTTCTGCAATCCAGCCTTGAAATATGCACAAGGCATGGACTAGCCAGGGACTGGGATAAAAGACTGGGAAGAGTATCTGGAATTAATGCCCTGTTGATAGACATAGCCCTCTTTCTCTGCCATGCTGATAAGTTCCGTGGGCTTCACTGTTTTTATAAGATGGCTCATACAGTTACTGTTAAAGTGTTTTGTTTACTTCATGCCCAATTGGTAGATGTGCTGAAACCTAGACAGTGTGGCTGTTGAGGAGATGAATTGACAAAACTCAGACTAAGCTGTCAAGAAAGGATGGCTGATGTGCCTTCCTGCTTCTTCAGCTTTTTGGTTGATACGACAAGTGTCATCTCATGCCTTGCTGTCTCTCATTCTTGTATTTACAGACAAAGGGGAGAGAAATAGAACGGTCTTTTCTGTTTTGTGAAAGGAAGGATGGGAAGTTGCTGGTGCAATTTCCCTATAGCCTTCTTTTCAGCTCCTGTTCTTTTCATTTTCCTAATGTTCAAGAAAGGCAAGAACCTAGTCTTGTTTGTCTTCTCTGAATTGTAGAAACAGAAATGCAACAGTCAGCTAATGAATGAAGATTCTTACTTGTCATAGCAAAACAGTTTCCCTTCTGTTTAGATACCGCTTGCACCTCTGTATAGAAAACTATATTATCTTAAATGAATCTCTGGTTTTTGGCATTAGTACGTCTTTACCTTGTGAGGCAAAAAGGCAGAACAGGATCTTTAAGCCTTACTTCTAGAACTTATTACAAGATTTTTAATATCTAAGAGAATCCCTGAGTAGTTAAAATGATGCGTCAACCAGTTAATGTTGTTGCATTAAGCTTCAAAAGTAGCAGTATTCTGAAGGAAGTGTGTCTTCATTCTCAGCTATGCAAAGTTTTATGGTAAGAATGCCACTGAAAATCTGAAGTACCTGTGGAATCAAACCATGTTCTTTGTTAGGTGGCTATTTTTATCTAAATCTTGTCATGTATGGGAGGTGACAACTGTTTGATTTGCTGAAGTAATCTGAGTCTTTCTTGCCATTTTGTTTCCTCTTAAGCCTCTGGGACCGGAGTACCATGACCGAAGTGAAGGCACTAAATGTTGCCATGTCAGTGAGCAGCATGGAGTATGTTCCAGAAGGACAGATACTTGTGATAACCTATGGGAAGACTATCGCTTTTCATAGTGCAGAAACGTGAGTCCAAAACACAGAATTTTCACAGGTTGAGTAAGGGGCTTGGTTGTGTGTCAAAACTGACTGTACAAGGCCAAAATCAACAAGTTGTGAGAACTGGCATTAGTGGACATCTTTGTTTGCCATTTGTCAGAGGTAGAGTGTAAAACAACTACCTTTTTCTAAAATAGTGAACCCTAACTATGTATAAGATGCTAGACTGTAAAGGTTCCGTGCCATTTTCGTATTTCATATTAATTGTAATTGTGGTTAAATAAGTTTCAGCCAGGGTTCTGTTCAGTGCTATCAGAGAACTGATTATTTTTACATCTCTGATACTTCAAGAAAGCAAGTTAACACACTTAAGCATATTATAGACAGTAGTTAAGTAGTTCTGAATGTGCAAGCTTTTTGTTTTGCTTATTCTGAACTCATTTCTAACTTGGTGAGTGTGATTTGTAATTATCAAAACTTGTTTCAGAAACTGTGTGGGTGTCTTCTGGTTTTCTTAAAAGCAGTTGTGACTAGTAGAATCAGTTTCTTTGTTCTCAGGTTTTTTTTTTAATGAACTTTGTTAACAAACTTTTCCCTCTCAGTCTAGAGCAAATTAAATCATTTGAGGCACCTGCTACAATCAATTCTGCATCGCTTCACCCCGCAAAAGAATGTTTGGTTGCAGGTGGTGAAGATTTTAAACTCTATAAATATGACTATAATACGGGAGAAGAATTAGGTATGTTTTTCTTCCATAATAAAAATTAGTTCTGAAATGGGTATTAGATTATTGAAATAATGACTAATAAATTAAAATGTTGTACTTAAATAAGGTCTTAGAATAGCATGCAAGAGAATGAAAAGGTATATTATCAGTTCAGCATTTTTTCCTGTTGCAGTATACCTAATGTTATGCTTCTAGAGCTAATTAAAGCCTCCATCAAACAGCACTTTGCAGCTATTTAAAAAACAGAAAGTCATTCTGTATTGCTGTAATAGCAAGCTGTATGTTAACTGAAGTGTCATACTACAGCATTCATCGGATATGTCTAATGAGTTGCAGCTACTTGCTTTTATGAAAAATGTGATGTTTGTGTTCTTGCCTATGTTGGCCAAATGTATTTCAAAAAACAAGTGTATTTTTAAGTTTGTCCGTGGATACTATCCTCATTTAAAATTTTATATTGTGGAGTGAGTGGTTGAAGGAACAAAGCATGCGTACTCCATGCTACTGGCTTGCTTTGTAGTTTGGCCTGGAGCAAATAGGCACCTGTTTTCTTGCAGTTAATAAAACATTAATATGTTATCTAAATTTGAGATTGCTGAGATACCAATAGAACCTTTGTTTTGCATCAGAAGTTAAATACTGAGTAGGTGCCCCCCATCAGTATTTTTTGTCATCTTCAGATCAATTTTTACCAGTGAATTTCAGTTTTTGACTGAAATTTGAAATTAATGGTCTTGATATATTCTTTTATAGAATCTTACAAAGGACACTTCGGTCCCATTCACTGTGTGAGGTTTAGCCCTGATGGGGAGTTATATGCAAGTGGCTCTGAGGATGGTACACTAAGGCTGTGGCAGACAACAGTAGGGAAAACCTATGGTCTTTGGAAGTGTGTAGTTCCTGGTAAGTATGTGCTTGTTCCTGGTGAAACTTGGCTGCTTTGCCTGCTCTTTTTAAGTAATATCTGTCATACATGCTAAACATCATCTGTGTTTCATATGCTAACATTACTGTCTTCCGAGAGTCTCTATATCCACTCAAAGTATGTTAGATTTAAGGATTTACTTTTGTATCCATCATTTAAGCAATTAACTTCAAACCTATAAGCTTGTTGAGTGTAGACACTTTGTGGATAGTTAAGAAAATAGTCTGATGTATTTTTATGTTACAGAGGAAGAAATGAAAAACACCACTTTTATAAATTGTAAGGATATAAGAATCTCTAGAAAAAGTGTGAATTATAGGTTTATTTTATATTGTACTTAGGTTGTGTAGATTTGGGGGTGGTGGGTGAAAGCAATGTCTAGAAGACTGCGAGTGAGTATCCATTCATAGCATACCTTACCCAAGTCTCCTCAACACTAAATTCAGTGGAAAATTTTATTTTTTTCTGTTGAGGTGGGTGAGGGGAACTGAAAGTACTGACTGTACTGTTGTGTGGCTTTTTGTTTTTTCTCCCTCCTCTACAGAAGAGGAGAATGCAGAAGCAGCAAAAGCACGGACCACCCTTCCAGGAACTGCAGAGGAGGAAATAGGTAATGCACTGAACTGCCAGCTTCAACTCAGCTGAGCATTAAAAGATCAGCAGAAATGGTAGCATGCTTTAGTATGGACGAGGTGGTTTTCCCCAAGTACCTTCTGGCATTTTTCACTCTTCTGAAAAGATCTTTGAATGCATTTCCCTGAAAATGACCATGTGGTGTCAGACTAGTGACTAGAGCTGAACAGATGGCATAGAATAATTGGATCAGGTTAAATGGGAGAACAAACTGACCTGGTCTTTAAGCAACCTCTGCAACATGCTTTTGGTTTATATATCTAAGGTGAAGTTAAATAACACCCTTTTTATTTAATTGCAGAAGATCTTGCCTCTGAAAACTCAGATTCAGTGTACAGCTCAACTCCTGAAGTTAAGGCCTGAATATTGCAACTGTTACGCAGCATATGGACATAAAAGACTAAATCAAGTGAACGGTGATGAACAGCAGCCTTCCAGAGTGCGCTCTCTACGTAAGGCAAAGATGGGCAGTAATTGATGAGAATGTGGTGGAACTGGCTCGGTGTTGTCTGTATAAGAACTGACTATCCAAAAAAAAAAAAAAAAGACAAGTAGTAGAGTTTTGCTATCTTTTTAGCATAACTGCCTCATGTCTTTTCAAAGAAGTGTACAAGCCAAGATCCAGTCTCTCCAATTTCAGTTAGACTCATTGTAGTGTGTTTTCTTTATTAGAGAGAAGAGATACAATGGCTTTTACCCATTTTTTTTTTTTTTTTCCTTGAAAGTTGGAAAATGTGGCCTCAGTTGAAAAGATGGGATTATGTACTACAAGTATTTGGTTCGGGTTATGTTTCATTGTACACTGCTTCTGAATGTTTAACTGTTTTTAGTTGTCAAAATAAAATGCCTCTCAAAACTTGTATCTTACTGTTGAGTGTTGGTTTCGTGGAATAGAAAAGCAACCAAGTTAATTACATAAGCCCTTCTAGCATCTTGGTTTTGTACTATACAGAGGGAAAGTAATTAGAATGTTTGAGTGTTGGTACAGAGGCTGGCAAGTTGTTTGATCTGTAAGCTTTGTGTCTTTTTATTCTTTAAAGTTTAATTGTCTCTAAAATCAAAACCAGTAAAAAATTCCTAAATTAAACATGCTGCCTGAAATATTTGAATGTACATGAAAACCTCAGAGGTTGGCTGTTAATATGTATAAGGTTTGGGTGTAGTTCTCCAGACTGGATAAAAAAGTTACTCTTTCAAGGTTACAAATCATATTTTCTTCATTAAAGAAAATATTGCCATTCTTTCACTTGTCACTCCCTTTAATGTTATGCTGAAAGGTTTACATAATGCACTCTGTATGGAAGGGGGATAAGTTATACAGGGGCGTGTGTGTATATATATATATATATATATATACCTATATATATACATGTAACTTTTTACTTTTTTTTTCATATTCACACTTGTCCTTGCTGTTCTTTGGGATTTTTTTCCCAGGAGTACAGTAATGCTATCATTTTAGAAAGTTGAAGCTTATAATTTGAAAACTTGGGTATAAATTAAAACACTTCCGTTGTGAAGGGTAGTCAAACACTGGAACAGCCTGCCTGGAAAGGTTGTGATGTCTCCATTCTTGAGGATAGTTAAAACCCAGCTGGATGCAGCCACAGGGAATGTGCTGAGCTTGCTGGAGCAGGTGGTTGGACTCAAGTAGTTGACAGAGGTCCCTTCCAGCTTCAACTGTTGTGAGGGGGAGCTAAGAAGGAAAACAAAGAATGATACCATGAATCATAGTTTCTTAGTGCAGTAGTAGCATTAAGGATATGCTATTTCACAGGGTTTATCCTAAAATTAGTTACGCAGTTCTGTACTTCAATCTTACTCTTAAAACAAGCAACTTGTAACCCTCTGATTTAGACCTATGTTTCAGCCTTATTAAATATGTTAAGGCTTACAACGTCTTCAAATGTAATAATTCAACCTAGAAAGATGTTAATTTTAAAAGCTGAAGGCCGTGTTTAAAACAAGTAACTCACACACCCCAGCCCACAGTGAAACTTCTGGCAGGCTGTGGTCTCCGTAGTGTATTTTCAAGCAGGCTGTGTAGCATTTCATAAAAGGATCTGAAATAGTGTCCTCAGATTTCAGAGCTGTGCCCCTTTGCTGTTTTACATGGTGCTGTAGGGAGTTTGTGGTTTCTTTGCTAGCACTGAGCAAATATGGCTAAAGTTTCAAGGTGTCTCATCTAAATGAGAATATTAACAATGTTTAACACATTTTCCATGCAAGTTTGCATCATTACAACTCTGGAAAAAAGTGCAGGCCATTAAGCTGTCTGTGGCTTTACCAGACTTCCATTTCACAGGTGTAACTAGAAAGCTTTACAAGGTCACAGAATGTTAGGGATTGGAAGGGACCTCGAAAGATCATCTAGTCCAATCCCCCTGTTGGAGCAGGAACACCTAGATGAGGTTACACAGCAAGGTGTCCAGGTGGGTTTTGAATGTCTCCAGAGGAGGACACTCCACAACATCTCTGGCCAGCATGTTCCAGTGCTCTGCCACCCTCACTGAGAAGAAGTTTCTTCTCAAATTTAAGTGGAACCTCCTGTGTTCCAGTTTGTACCCATTGCTCCTTGTCCTATCATTGGTTGTCACCGAGAACAGCCTGGCTCCATCCTCATGGTACTCACCCTTTACATATTTATAAACTTTAATGAGGTCACCCCTCTCCTCCAAACTAAAGAGACCCAGAACTCAGCCTTTTCTCATAAGGGAGATGCTCCAAGTCCCTAGGTTTATCGAGCCCATTGCGTACACAAGATACTAGTTTCTACTGGAAGATCCAACTGGAAGAAACTGGAAGTTGCCTGGACTCATTACCACCAAGACAGCAAGGTGAGGTGTTATTTGCCACTGAAGGAACGAAATATACCCACTAGTTCCCGCCACGAAACGGCAGCGGTGTCTTACCCATTAGAGACTGAGGGGCGGGGTCCGTCCTTGGCTGCCCCGGTGCGAGGGCTCGGTGCTGGCGCGATGGCGGCGGGGGCCGGAGCTCCCCGCCCACGCGGGGCGGGACCGGCAAGGCCGAAGCCTGCCCGCCCCGCCCTGAACGGCCGCGGGGGGCGGAGAGCCGCCGGCTGCGCCGACTATGGCGGGACGAAACCCGGGCACCAAGTTGGGTAAGGGGCGGCGGCGGCCTGCGGGGAGGGCCGGGGCTGTGGAGGCGGGCCTGGACCCGGCTGTTGCGGCGAGCGCTGTTCGCTGCGGAGCCGTGGCGTGAGGGTTCCCGAGGCGGCAAAGCGGGCATCGCTGCTCGGGGAGGGCCGGCCGCCCCGGGACCGGGCGGAAGACCGCAGGTGAGAGGCGGGTCCCGGTGGCTCCCAGGGGTGGGGCCGGACTCACAGTATCACAGAATGTTAGGGATTGGAAAGGACTTCAAAAGATCATCTAGTCCAGTCCCCCCGCCGGAGCAGGAACACCTAGACGAGGTTACACAGGAATGAGTCCATGCGGGTTTTGAATGTCTCCAGAGAAGGAGACTCCACAACCCCCCTGGTCAGCCTGTTCCAGTGCTCTGTCACCCTCACTGAGAAGAAGTTTCTTCTCAAATTTAAGTGGAACCTCCTGTGTTCCAGTGTGTACCCATTGCCCCATGTCCTATCATTGATTGTCACCAAGAAGAGCCTGGCTCCATCCTCGTAACACTCATCCCTTACATGTTTATAAACATTGATGAGGTCACCCCTCAAATCTGCTCTTCTCCAGGCTAAAGAGATGCAGCTCCCTCAGCCTTTCCTCATACGGGAGATGCTCCACTCCCTTAATCATCTTGGTTGCCCTACGCTGGACTCTCTCCAGCAGTTCCCTGTCCTTCTGGAACTGAGGGGCCCAAAACTGGACACAATATTCCAGATGCCAACCCCGCCCACCGGGCTGCGCCTCTTCCCCGCCCCTGGCTGACTCATCTCAGGGTCTTGTGTTTCTGTAAAGCCAAAATGGAAATAGACTTGCGATTCCCATAGATCCTTTAGCATACACTCATGACACATTACTGAGGTTCTCTCTTCATTCGGGAGGCCTGTAGGAGGCTTTTTTTCCCTTTGGTGCTCCAGGGACTTGGCAGCGGTAGTCCTGTCACAAAGCTGGGCCTGGTCCCCTCTTGTGCACCTTCCTGGTTCTCCCTGGATAAACCTTCCCCTGCTCCCTTTTCCCCAGGGTGTTCAAAACATTTTTAATCAGTTGAAATCTGAATTGTAAACTCAGGACTTTACTTGCTGTTCTCCTTGTTGCTTGCTCTCTGAAGGCTGACAAGGACTTTCCAGGTGGTGTCTAGGCCTGAAAGGTGGCTGTGCCCCAGGTAAGGCAGAGAGCAGCCAAGAAAGGGTTTCTCTGCCATTTCCCAGATGGAGCTCCTCTTCTGCTGATTGCAGGGGGTAGGGATGGAGAAATGGCTACAGCTCTCTGAATTCACCCAGAAAACCCGAGCTGCAGTAGTGGAATGAGTTAAGGTAATTTGCCTTCCTACAGTCTGCCTCTAAGTTATGATAATTTGGTCAATGTGAGCAGGAGGGCAATTAAGGGGCGGAGATGTGGGGGCGGTGTCATGAAAGACAGGAAGCAGAGGAACAGCTGGTGTGGAACAGGGAGATCTGGAAGTTCGCATGAGTGGAGTTCAGGAGGCCACACTGTGGTGTTGTGTGCCCCTGTCTCTAGCACAAGCACAGGCATTTTTGCAGAGTTAACATGCAGTTTAAACAACTGCAAGTTGACTCTGTTTTTGTTCTCAAGGTGACTGGCATGTTGTAACTCCTAAAAGTGAGCTGTTGAGTTGCAGCTCTCTGATGTGCTTATCCTGTGGGCTGCTTGCAGGGACAGGTGAGTTTCAATTGTAGCCATCTGAACTGCATCTTTCTGCTGAAACAAACATGATAATAACATAGCACCAAAACTTCAGTGTCTGTTAGGAAAAAGGTGAGCACAGAAGTTCGCAAATGCAGCCCAGCTACTTTAAACTAGGCATGTGCTATGCTTTTTCTTACTGTAAATTTAATCTTATAATTAATTGTCAGTATGTGTGGGCAGTCCAGAAATTTGGATGTGAAGTCAGTTCAGTTCCTATCAAACAGTCATCCTCTGACTGACAAGCTTATATGTAAGGAAGGCCATGTTGCTAAGTGGGGAAATTATTGGCAGAGACAGGCAACCTCACATTTGTCTGGTTCTTGTTGTACAAATGTAGTCAAGGGGAAAGTATTCAATGTGCAGCTGACCAGCACAACATAATTATTTTTTTTTGCACCCACTAAAACCATCTTTGAGTATATTCCAAATATTTTCTATAACTCTTTCTCCTCCCCTAAGTAGCCCTCCTCTACCCAAGATGCAGAGTCAACTAATGCTCAAGATTATTAATGGAAAGCACAGAGGGATGAATGCCTTCTGCACTGCACCATGTGGCCTCTTCCAGCTGCAACTGATTTACCTGGAAAGGCTACTGCCCTCAGCTTATTTATAGGTACTTGTTGCCATCCCGTCCCAGTGATCTTTGTTTAAGTCAATTGCAATCAAAATGAGCTGAATTAGATGCACAAGGGCACGCGTAGTGGGAGAATGTTTGTATTAAGTGACAGCATATCCACTGTGTCTGATTTTAACAGCTGCATTATGCTGGCTACTTTAAACGGAGACCTCAGTCTTGCTGCCATTTGTTCTCCTACCAAATACACATCTGAAATATATTAAGTGCTATATTTAAGTAAGTTGCTGTATCTTAGCTGGTGGCAGTACTCAAAAGGACATGTTAAATCCTTTTTTTATCTTTCATGGTTGCTAGTGATATATGCTGTTTCTGTGACTTAGGCACTTTGGCTTTTGAAGGTTTTGCCAGCTTGTGTGAGCAGCTTTAACAGTAATTCTAATGACTTGCCCCTTATCTTAGAGCATTCTGTAGGATTACAGTTTTCTAACAGGGACACCTAGTGGTAAAATATTTTATACTTAGAAATCTATTATTGGACTCCTTTTCTCTGTGTCTTCTATTGCTGTGATTGCTACCCAATGTCATTATTTAAGCAGTAAATTTCTGATGCTGCCATTAGAGGGCATTTATTTGTTTATCAATAACAAGCCAAACTCTTCTCAAATCATGGCATATAATGCTTTCCTTTGTGATTTATTTTACAAAAAACAAAACCAAAACCATTTTTACAAAAGCCCTTCCTTCCATAAGAACAAGGTCTTTACGTGGAATAAAGAACAGGTACAGATAAAAAATCCCGAGTGATTTACATCACCCAGTCAGAGGGTCACTAGTCTAATACATTGACACGTTTGCCATCAGAGAGTCATGTAAAGAAGGTGCATAAGGAATTTTACAAGTTTGTCATTCCACAGAAACTGTTTGTGGAGTCATTCTAGGGTACTCAGGTTCACTGTGGTGCCTGCAGGGGCTGAAAGGAGTCTGCCTCTCCTGCTCTGCTCCCAGAGACTCTGGAGAACAATGGACCAGGTGCTTCATATTTTGTGGCATCAAATGCCACTTCACAACAAAATAGTGAAGCATATCAATGAGCATCCATTTTGTAGTGTAAGCTAGTAGCATACTCCATTGGCTTAACTGTGGGGATCCAGACATCTGCCACGTGGGTTTTCTGTGATCTGCAGGTGAAATTTTGATGCAACAACTTCACAAGTCATAGAGAAAGAAAGACATTTGGTAACCTTGGGTAGACCCAGAAAATGGCAGGTGAGATGTTTAAAACCCAGGGATCTGGCTTGGAACTCATCTTGTTTAATGCTTTTTTCCAATGACATAGAGGAGGTGGAAGACTACTTGCTCATAAACTTTTAAGATCACACTAAATTAGCCAGATCAGAGGGGGCACAAACTGGCTGGGCAAATAGGTCAACAGGAGCCCAGTGAGGTTCAGCAGGGCCGGTGGCAGCCCCAGGCTGGGCCCTGCCTACCTGGGGAGCAGCTTTGCCGAAAGGCCCCAGGGCCTGGTGGGCAGCGAGCTGGGCACCAGCAGCAGTGCCCTGGCAGCAGAGATGGCCGGTGGCTTCCTGGGCTGTACCGACGGGGACACGGCCAGCAGCTCCTCTGAACGGAGGGATTGTGCCCTCTGCTCAGCACTTGTTAGACTGTATCTGTAAGACTGTGTCCAGTTTTGTTGCCCCCCAGTAGAAGAAATAGATTGATAAAGTGTCACAAGTTCAGCAGATGGACTCAAAGATGGTCAGGGGCTGGAGCACCTGCCTGGTGAGGAGACACTGAGGCATCTGGGCTGGTTCAGCCTGGGGAATAAATGGCTTTGGGGGTCCTAACAGCAGCCTCCTCATCCCTGCTTATCACAGGCAGTGTATCCAGGAAGCAGAGCCAGGCTCTTCATTGCATGGTGAGATGAAACAAGACAACAGGCTTGTCTTGAGTGAGGTTCAGACTGGATATAAGAAAAACATCTTGATGCAGGACAGTCAGGTGATGGGGCAGGTTGCTCAGCAATGCTGTGTAGTCTCCATCCTTGGGGACTCTCAAAACCAAACTGAGTAAAGCCCTCAGTAGCTTGGTTTGAGCTTGTAGCTGACCCTGCTTTGCACAAGAGGTTGGACAAATGACCTTTGGAGATCTTCCAAACCAAATTATTCTATGATTATATTTTTTTTTTTTTACCTGTGTTTGTGTATTTATGCATATATATATATATATATATATATACACATACACACGCATGTATTCTGAGTAATGAATAATTAGTTACAGTTGTTTTGCAAAGTGTTTTCTTGGATTCTTAAAAAAAAATCTGTGTTGCTCAGCCCCTCTAGTTGGAGGGCCAGAAATATGTTCATTATGTTTCAATTGGTATTTTTAATTATAGTTGGTATTTCTGAGCCATTAATATGTGAGAGCTAGCCTCTTGGTAAGTGGCATTTAGATAATGAAGTGTTGCATCCCTTTTCAAGACAGCATGATTCTGTTCTAATATATTAATAGCTGGGTTTAGCCTGTACTGTGGCTCTGTTTCTTCACTGTTCCTTTCTAACACCTGTTGAATCTGCTGGATAATTTTAGTCAAATTTGAAGGACAGATAGATGTCTCAGAAATAAGTCAGTTACTGACCAAATTAATGGCCAGATTAGTTCCTCTGTCGAGGGTAAGGCAGGCACAGCTCAGCAATTACATGACTTTTCATTACATCCTTTCCTTTTTTGGAGGCGGGACGGCTTTATGCATGTAACTACAACCTGCTTTATTCCATGCTTGTAAGTATCATAACATTAGAGCTGGGTTTTTGGGGTGAGGAGAGGTCTCTAGGACCAGGGAAGAAGAGATGGAGCAGCAGAGGACTTGGACCTGCAGGAAACCAAGCTCCCGTTGTTCTGCAGCTCACTTTCTGAGGGAGGGCTTGTCAGGGGTTTTCAAAGTGCTTTGGAGGATATTGTGATCCATGTCATGCAGTCCATGGTCAGTGTTGTGTGATTTCACTAATGTCGCAAGATGTTAGAGCTGATTTCTAGTTCAGGGCTCGTGCCTTAGTGTCCTGCTTTGAGTATCTGAATGCTGATGACTTGGGGACTGAACTTCTCTCATACAACGAGGACCCATCTGAAATTAAAATAAGTCCATAGCAAGAGTCACTATGGGATAATAACTACAGTGTCTTGTCTCAAAGAAACTGATTAACCCCCAAACCTCTAGAGAGCTTACATGGTATGATTGCTGTAACAACTGGTCCTGAAGCCTTTACTCTCTCTTCAGTGGTTTTGCTTGTCCATGCATGGCCAGCTGGGGTCAGCCTGTGGCCACCTGAATGCCTCTGTTCTCCACTAAAGGTTCAGGGCACAGTTTCACTCGCTTCTCCAGAAATAACACCTTTCATCACTTCCATTTCCCATTTTATCATGTGTTCATAGTAAGAGCAGGAGCACACATGCTGTTCCTGACACAGATGAGGAAATAACCAGTTGAGGGGACAGCTTCTTTTGGGGACCGTGCTGCCTTAAAATACTTGAGAAACTACAGCCTCAGGCATTCTTGAGCTTTCTGTTTCACCATCTGAAGGGATGCCATCTACACAGTTTTTTTGAAAGCTTCTGATAAGCTTAGTCTGTTTTATGAGGAATGTATTAGGTATCTTAGGCATTTATGTAATTATACTAATGAAGTGGTTTTATTTATTGTATTCTGAGGAAATGGCTGGTATTTTTGGATTCATGTTCTTCAAAGAGAGGAGATGAATTTCCTGTTAGATTTTGAATATGATTTTTTCAAATGTCTTCAGAGGAAAAAGTAAACTTGAAGAGTGATTACAGAATATTGGCTAATTAGCTATAGTGTAACTGCTTTAATTACTTTTATCCCTGAAGCCACATGACTGTGCAGATGACTAGCAGATGACTTATTTAAAAAAAAAAAAAAAGACATGTTCACACTGCAAGGTTAATGAGCCTAATTAAATATAGTTTTCCTCAGCCAGATACTAAATCATAAAGCTTGAGGGAGGTGGAGGTGGAGGAGGGGGAGACTCCAAAGGCAGTCAGTTCTATTTCAAATAATGGTTTTATTCTGATTTTTAATGCAAGAAAAAAAAGCCAAACTGGAATTGTGAGTGATTTTTCTGAATATAGACATATTTAGCAGTTTGGTGAGACCTCACATGGCAAACTTTGAAAGTCTATTTAGAGACAATTATGCCGAGACATATTTGTTTTCACTTGCCCACTGCTTTAATTAATGGAGAAGTGGGCTTGAATAGAAGGTCAGTGTTAGACAGAAGTCTCCATCTGCTGCTGCATATCACCAGAACCTTTGTCCTTCCTTGCCGTGTGGTTTTTTTTTATTACACCATTTTATTTCCTTTAGTAAGCTGCATAATGTATCACATGAAGTTGGACAGAAGGATGGAGTTTTGATTTATTTTTAATTATTTATATATATGTTTAAAATTTTCTGCCTTTGCTGGGCACAGTGGTTCAATATCCCACATTCAAAAATACACCTAAAGATCCAAATTCTATGATCTTTCAAGGAAATTCACATCTCAGGCACAAAATTAGATATTGCACCTTATTGAGTTGCCATGTGTCAGTTGCCTTCATGACTAGTCTTGAGCTACTAAAAACAGAAGGTAAAACATATTATACAGTGAAAAGGGCTTATGCCAATGAATTTCATCATATTTGCAGATAACTGAGAACATAGAATCAGCTATTGCTGATCAGCTGGTATACACTAACTCTCCCAGGTAACTTTGCGCAGAGCTTCTGGATCCTTATTAGAGAGCAAGAAGCTGAGTACCTCATCTAAACTGCTTGTTTTGCTTTTATCATGGTTTCCAAAGGGGCCAAAATGTCACCATGCACCCAAAAGGGTTCAAAAGTTATCCTGGTAAATTGGATTATGATTAAATTATTCCACTTGAGCATGTGGCATATAGTGGGAGAATCACAACAGAGTTTGTGTTTTATGTAAGTATGTATGTGTGTGTGTATGTATGTATCTATCTATCTATCTGTGTTTTCCTCCCCCATAGACTTTGTCAAGTGTTGCCTATAATGGCCTCATGGGAAGCAATGTATGGTCTCTGCTGATCACATGGGAGCCTCAACCTTAAAGCAACTGCGCAGGATTCAGTAGCTTATGTTATATTTCAGCTGTCTGTGTTTATACGTTTTGCATTTATTGATACTCAAGAAGAAAGCAAGTTCTAGCAATGCGTTTTGTAGCAGTAGCTTTTCTCACCTGCTTTCTACATGTCAGTTGAGCTTCTTGCTTTTGGGGCAGAATGAATAAGCCTGTGGCTTTGAAAGGGGAGAGAAGTAACGAGGGTTGTTTGTTCAAATGGTTTGCAACTTTGCAAGCGCCTACTTTACTTTTTCACCATACGGTGAAACTGATGCTAAAGTTTTAAATAAATCCTTAAATTCCCTAGGATTCCTTTGAAATTCCTTCTTTAGCTTAACTTTTTTTGCTTTTGGCCAACGTTTTGACTTTACAGATACTGTTCACCTGATTACTTGTATGTGGTAATAGGAAAGCGGTAGGAAGGTGCCTTAACTGTGCTCAGAACAACATTTTGTTTAGCTGTGTTTCATGCCTTTGTCCTGCATTTCCACTGAGTCATCTTTACCTAAATTAGTTTCTCCAAAGCTTTTTGTAAGTCTAATTAGGAAAACAAGCTTGTATTTACACATACTTTGGCTAGTATATTAGTTCTGCACTTTTTTAGCTATTAAAACTATAAAGTAGGAAGAAAAGAATTTGAGGATAAGATTTCTGTACAAAATTAGTGATTTGGGCTATCATCTTTTTTTAAAGTTTTAAACCTTTTAAAATCAATGTGCTTTAGGGAAATGCAAGTTTAATACAGTAGTGAAGACAACTCATAGAGATGAGATGCTTTTAATAAATTAAGTCACCCAGATTTATTATCTCTTAGTATCTGAGCTAGTGTCCATATGCTGACCTAAACTGATGATGGTATTTGATGATTGATGGTGGTGATTTGCTGATGTTTGGTGGTTAATGATTGTTGATGTTGTTTTCAGAGTATTTTAATGGATTGCTTATATGATTAGCATTAAGAAGAATTATTTATGTTTTGGGATATGAGAGATTTTAAGCATCTTCTGATTTCTTTTTCCTGTGTACTTCTGTGAGCAGTTTGTGTTTATTAACATTCAAAATTACAGTTTTGATTTACTCTACTAAGCAGAAATTTAAAGATTCAAGGGCCCGAGCCCTCAGTTCACTTTTATCAGTCAGTTACCCTTCCTTAAGCAGTGTCCAATTTTTGTGCTTCATTTTTAAACAGTTACGTTATTTTAGTAAATGTTGAGTATCTGCTTCTCTTTTGGTCTGGTTATTATTTATGGATACTGAAACTCTTTGAAATTGTGAGCCAAGCTGTCTGCCATGGGCATCTGAAGGAATTCACATGTTGGAAGATGTTGCCCTGAGTCCTCCAGTGTGCTTGGCAAGGTGAGCACTTCTCAGGCAGACATACATCTCAGCAGCTTCCAGGCAGATATGTTACCTAGGAATTCATTGCCTTTGGAAACTTGCAAGTAGTCAGGCCATAGTAGCAAATTCAGTAAAATTAGCTCTAGACAATAACAACTCAAATGCTTTGCTCTTCAAGGGTCTGTCCAGAGGTTTTGGTGACTGTGTGGGGTGCATGCAATGGCAGAAGGCTGTTTTGTGGGGGTTTTTAATATGCTAAATGTATAATAAACTTCACAGTCCGGGACTGGCAACACAGTGTCTCTCATCAGTAGTAAATTAATTCAGCTGTAATGGCAAACAAAACATGCTGTGTGAAACATCCAGTTCACAGATCATACCCTAACAGAAGTTAATGCTATTATGGTATTTTGGACTGGTGATAAATATGCAAGCCCTTAAAAGGACATAAAAGAACAACGTGCACTTCAGAGATCCCAAGCCAAGCTACAATCAGGGGGTCATAAAATGGTTTGGGTTGGAAGGGACTTTAAAGATCATCTGGTTCTAACCCCTCTGCCATGGAAAGGGACACCTTCCACTACACCAGGTTGCTCAAAGCCCTGTCCAACCTGGCCTTGAACACTTCCAGGGATGGGGCATCCACACCTTCTCTGGGCAGCCTGTTCCGGTGTCTCACCACCCTTTCTTCTGAAGTCCCACACCATCTATTAAAAGAACACAGAAATAGATGAAACTTTTTTTCATCTTATTTTCCCACCTCAGAACTTGGCTGGATCTCAAAAGTGCATGTGAATCGACCTGCGGTTGTGAGGCATGCAGAACAAATTAAAAAGTGGAGAACTGTGAAAGGTAATTGGCAAGTAAGTGCTCTTTTTATGCATTCTGTTCCTGTATTCTTAAAGCAGTCTCTCTCTCTCTCCAGGCTGCAATATTGAATTTTTTTCAAGATGCATGTAAACTTAAAAGATGTGCTTGTCCATGTCTTATTTTAATAATTTGTATTTGATGATGATGGGATGGAATAAGGTGATGCCTTTATCCAAACAAGTTAAAAACCTTATAACTCATGAGTGGCAAAACTGCAAATGAATTTAAGTCATCTTTATTCATGAGTGGATTAAATTGTATGTTACTATCCCACTACATTTATTCTGTTTCCCAGACAGACTTGTCTGCACGCTGCCTTCTTATTTTTTAATTTTAAAGCTGTAAGATATGATCATGGTCCCTGTCAAGTTTGACCTACCTGGATAATTTTTCTGTACTTAAGTACAGAAAAGTACACACATCCCCAACATGTGTGATTTCTTTGCTTAACTAGATCTTACCTAAAACTGAAAAATTCTGACTGGCGATGGGACTGGGGGGCAGAAAGGAAAAAGAAAAGGGAAAAAAAGAAAGAGCCCATTGATGTTAAGGGGACCGATTTCTTAAGACCAGAGATAAGGTAAATGATCAGTTATTGTCCATCTTGATATAAAATAGGTTCAAGTAAGCTACTGGTAAAGGCAGTGGCACAAATTATCTTTTCTTCAAGGCTGTCTTTTATTCATTTAACACAGACATTTAGACTGTCTTTACCCTCAACCTCTGTGGTTACTGCCCCCCGGCACAATTGACAGATACTGGCCCAGTGTATGTTTTGGTTTCTCCAATGAGTAGACGAGAATCATAATGCGAAGCCATCAGATCAGTGACATAAGCTGATCCATTCTGCAGAGCAGGTGAGGCTCGGGGGAGCCACATGCTGGGGAAGCGCTGAGAGGGGGCGGCAGGCAGAGCTGGCTGCAGGATACTGCTGGTGTTTTTGCTGACGTTCAGTCAAGGGCAAGGTCTGAAAAAATGCTGTGGAGCATAACCAGAGGTCCAAGTGAGCTCTCAGCCATGGGGCTCTAACTGGTGTCCAATGGACAAACTGATTCTTCGTTCACCAAACAACTGTACTGCTAGGAAATGTGTGTGATTCCTCCCCTCTGTACGCTAAATAAGTCGTTTACTTGCAGCAATAACTGAAAACCTGGAAGTGGGAGGAAGGAGACAATAAAGGATAAATCTTAACAGTGCAACATAGTAGAACAAAGCAAGAATAATTTAATTGTACTTAATTCTTAAAAAGACTGGTCGAAGTACTTGACATCCTAAGCTTAGTGTGTCAGGCAGCCATTCTAGGGTGGCTGAAGCTGTGTTCACAATGAGCACCGATCTTGCAGATCAGAGCTTGGGGATAATTTGATGTAGATGTGTAAGATCCTACTGGAAGGTGGTAGAACGCAACTTCCTGCTTGCTACATGAACCTGAAAGTTTGTGCTTTGAACGTTATGATTGAATTAAAAATGGACATAAACTGAGAAAAGTTAAACACCAGCTCAGCATTTATCAAGAGCTTCTTACGCATGGAAAGCCACTTGATACCAAGTTTGGCAGTCCAGTGGCCAGGGGTTGTTAAATAGCATCAGCGGGAAAATCCAGAGGCTATTCCAGAACCTTGGCCATCTTCAGATACTGCAGGTGCAGTAATGTAAAAAGTGAGTCTTCTGATTTGTCTGAAATTGCTATATGAAGAAATAAGACAGAGAGCCACAGGCTTTGATTACGAAGAATCATCAGGAAGAATGGGATTTAGTGTCACTCCCTCAACGTCACTGTAGGACAAAGTTTAATTATTACTAACACTTCTCTCTCTCCTGTGTAGTAACACTGGTACTGAGCTACTCAAGTAAGGTTTTACTTTGAAGAATGCCAGAAGCATCCCTCCTGTATTTGAACACTGTCATTGCAGGATAGTCATGTGCTGTTTATTTCACAGAGATTATTTTGAACCTTTACATGTTTGGATGTAAGTAACACCACAGACTAAAACTTTGAAACCCATTTCTCAAAATACACATTTGAAAAATCCTTTAAAAAAATCAAGTTAGTATCAGTTCTGGGAACTTCCTGACTACATCTGTCTTGATGACTTTATGATCCATGTCACAAAACATGAGGCAAAAATTCTCTCAAATTAAGGATAAAAAAATCAAAGTAAAACTTCACACCATTTAAAGTGAAAAACCCTTTTGAGGTATTATAGGGTGAAAGTGTAAATCAGTTAGAAACAAGCAGTCAAGCTTAGAGTAACAGAGGCCAGTAACGCTTCATTACTCTGTTCAGTCACCCCGAGGCAGCTTTTGATGTAACTTTTACTGCAAGTTCAGAATGGAGATTCCCATCAGCAAAGCGTGAAAGGCTTGTAGGCTGGCCAGCCACTTAAGATTTGCAGAGTAGGACCTCTATGCAGAAATAACAAGTTTTGCTCCCTGTACCGACAAATCGTGTCACAGAGCAGAGCAGTCAGAGAGGCACTTTATGGACTCAAATGGACTTTGCCATTGCAAACTCTCACTTTCTTGAACAAGTGCCCACTAAGAGATGTCAGCTTTTAGTGAAGCCATTACTGTGAATGAAAATTTGCTAGAAGACCTTCAACAAAAATTTCAAAATAATGACTTAAGCTCAATTTTTGTTCAGCAAGAAAGCTCAGAAAAACTTTAGTTCTGCTTCTGTTCCATTGTCTGATTATTAAGTCTCTTACAATTCTTTAGCATTTTCATCTAAAGAATGCTTTAGCCTTGTCACTTAGCTCTTGCTATTGTTTTTTGCATGAAATAATTACAGTTGTTTTTTTAGTCTTGATTCGCAGAAAAGAAAGTGGAAACATCTGGAGTCTGGACCCTAAGTTTTAAGAACTCTGTGTTCTTACCCCCTACTGATTCCATGTTTCACTCTCATGGCAAATGTGCAAGTGTACAAATTGCTGGTGTGTAGACTCATGTGGTTACTGGCAGTTGCAAGCCTGCGCACTTCTCAGTGCGTGTGTTGTAACTTATTGTGCATACAAGCCTTAAGGATACAGACATGCTGTATAGAATTGAGCATATTATAACAGTGAGGTTCCTCACATAAGTGATGGCGATGTTTTTATCTTTGTTTTACAGAACTAAATTTGAAATTTTGGTTTTTGTCTAGATAAAAATGTTTGATTGTTAGCATTCACACCAAAAATTGGAATTTGATCCTTTGATTCTAAAAGAGTGGACTTTTGATTCCAAATCCTTTCTGTACCATTAGATACTGCTCAAGACATGAATAAATATCTTCCAGCCCTGCCTGTCATTAGCCATTCTTTGCATATCCTTCATGTTACATCGCATACATTTCCTTGTTCTTAGAATGAGCGCCAGGCTTCTGCTTCCTGCATCTTCTAATTCAGTTCGGCTTTGGAAATATAAATTGAAACACTGTCTTCCTTGCTTCACGCCCTTTGTAGGCTGCTTGGCTGCTGAAAGCTGTCACCTGCATAGACCTTACCACTCTTTCAGGCGATGATACTCCTTCAAATGTTTACAGACTGTGTTTTAAAGCAAAGCATCCCATCAGAGAGGATCTGCTGAAAGCCTTGGACATGCATGATAAAGGTATGATAGTTTTTGTTGTGTGGATTTTGTAGAGAAAATGTCTGCATTTCCTCATTATTTTTTTCAGTTTTCAGAAAGGCATAAAGATGGCCTCTTCTTCCTATAATGGAAGCAGTTATGGTAGCCAGCATTGCAGAATTAATACTCTTGTCAGAACATACTAGGTCCTATATGGTCTTATTCAAAGTAACTGTCTGAACTTCTAACTGCAAAGTATCTGTTTCTTTGAGTTAATATAAGAATGCAAGGAGAAAAAAATCCATTCTTATTTTGGCAACCAAAATGAAGGATGGACTCAGGGCGACACTGTAATTTATGATACCTAATGAGCAAATTTGATGGGGAAGCCACAAGTGTGTAACCTCAGTGTATGTCTTTTAATAACAATGCACTAAGGTGGAACTAATTGAATATTCTGTTAATCTGCTGATGTCCTTAGTAAACTGGAAAAGGGGGAGTGTTCCCGTGACTCCTTCGGATTTCTTGCTTAGGCACTGTTTCTGTATGTAACTACTGAGCCTGCCACTTTGCCTGTCAGAAAAGATGCATTCCACAGTCCTAAGTGTGTTATTTTTCCTTCTGAGAAAACATTACCTCCTTGTTTCAGTAGTTGAGGTAGGAGATGACTTTGCAGCCCAGTCTACTTCAAGGAACCGGTCCTGTAGTGAGTGTATGTGGCTGTTTTTATCACATATACACACACACAGTTCCCAGCTAAGTCAACAGAGGTGAAGGGGCAGAAGACAGCCCTTAAGAACTGGTGGTAAAACATTCATTGACATTACTCAAGCAGGCTCCATCTGAGGTCCCAGTGTTACACCCAAGATTGAACACGGTAAAACTCCAGAGCAAATTGAGACAGTCAATATAACTATCAATAAAACCTCTTTATAACTGAGTAGCATTTCCGATTTTTTCCAGATGTGCTCCCTAATGTGTTACTGAATAGCATTTGACTTTTATCCTGTCATGTTTGCCTTATGATGATCTAACAAAAAGAAAACCCCAGTGACAT
Source organism: Columba livia (assembly GCF_036013475.1). Classification (NCBI taxonomy): domain Eukaryota; kingdom Metazoa; phylum Chordata; class Aves; order Columbiformes; family Columbidae; genus Columba; species Columba livia. The sequence continues at coordinate 131,229,640 of NC_088602.1, forward strand.
TTGGGGCACACTTCTACTGTTGAAATATTTTGATTTTACATGGGCATTGGGCACTGCTTGAAGTCTCATGATTTAGAACAAAAGGGGAATCAGGCCTCTGGTTTTAATCCATACACATAAAATACTGAAAATGAGTCTTTTTTTAAAACTTGGATTTATGGACTCTTTGACAGTTGAAGTATTAAATATGAGGTTAATTATCTGAGACTAGAAGAAAATAGCATTTTAACTAGAAATGCAGTAGGACTGCTCAGTTGTTGTTGGGCTCAGTCTGGCTCAACAAGTAAGGCCAGAGCTTGGCAGTGCAGTTTCTCTCACAGTAATTTGCTGACTAAGCACATCCTAACTGTACATGTTGGCATTAAGCAGTGAAACCTGTTGATAAGAGTCTTGGCATTTTAACTCCTCCTAATGCAAACTTGCTCCCAAGGTCAGGTGAAAGAACATGATGGAGGTAGCATCATGCAGGAATGCAGAAGCAGGAGGTGAGAATGATGCACGTGTGCTCATAATATGGATTGTACTTGAGAAGGTGGAAATCTATATATGAAAAAGTGAACTGTGGCTTTTGCAGGTATTACTGTTGCAGCAGTTTGTGTTTATCCCGCAAGAGTCATCGATGCTGTTAATGCCTTAATGGCTGCTGGTTGTGACATACCAGTAGCTTCAGGTAAGCTTTATTCAAAAATATCCAATTAAATATTTTGATACTATAAAGTATGTAGAAGAATCCAGAACTCTGGACTTGCTTCTGTTTCAGAGAGTAAGGTAAAAAGGTAACAGAGGGAAAGAAGGGAATGGAGGGAAGGATTTGCTTCTGGTATAATCTTTTGTTTTCTTCCAACTTCAACCTTATCAGGAATGCCAAGTGTGTTTTACTCGAAGCTCTTCAAACACATCCTTAAAATATGGCACTGTTTTCTTTACTTGAATAGAACAAATGGAGATAGCGTGCTAGACAAAGTATCAGTAGAGATGAAGTATATAGTAATAATAATAATGCAATCTGAACTTTAGGAGTCCTAATACAAGGGTTTTTTTTCACTATCAGTTGTTGGCTTTTAAGTATAATCCTACAAGCTCAATGCAATGAAGCTGTGTGCAGAGGCAGAGGTTATTGCCTCCTGAGCATTCTGCAGGTTCAGGACTTGTACTTACAAATCTAATAGTGCCAGCTCTTCTCCAGTCGCTACACACAAGAGACAAGTCCTGAATCTGCAATAAGCAAGTAGAATCAGAATTATGCAGGTTGGAAGAGACCTCTGGATGTCATCTGATCCAACTTCCTACTCAAAGCAGGGTCTAACTTTGAAGGTAGATCAGATGTTTAATGCTAAGATCTGTGTTCTCTGGTGGTTTTTTTTTGTCGATTTTTCATTGTTGTGTAGGGGAAAAATACATACTAAATGCATTTATATGTCAGAGAGAAAGAGGATCTCTGACAAAGACATTATTTTCTCCCATTTCCAGAGATGCCTTTGGGTTTTGTACTTGAACATCATAAACGTAATCTTAAGTAGATCTCATTGAAAGCAATTTTTGCTATATTGTGATTTAGCTGTTAAACGTATTACTAGGATTCAACTTGAAATACTACTAAAAAGAATTGGTAAGAATTAAAAATGTATATATTGCTTCTTGTATGAGTTCACTCCTTGTTTACTTAGTTCTGCTGGAGGCAATTGATACTGTGCTTTCTTGTGTAGGCTGCTTTGGAAAAAAAATGAAGCATGCAAAAGAGACCTTTTCACAAGATGCGCTTAGTATCTTGCTGGACATCGATTCTTGAGGGAAGAGCTAATGCTTCTTGTGGATGGAGGGTAGGGTAAAGTGCCTTAGGATTTCTTTAATCATGTTAGGGATTAGAAAAGGATAACATTCAAACTCTTTGGTGTATTAGAATATTTGATGTATATGTAATTTTATGGTCAATTTATAATTTGTTCCCTCTGCCTGAATCTTCCTTCTTCCTAGTGGCTGCTGGGTTTCCATCTGGACAAACTCCTCTAGAAACCAAACTGGCTGAAATAAGGCTGGCTGTGCAATATGGTGCCAGAGAGATTGACATTGTCATTAGCAGGAGTCTGGTGCTGGCTGGCCAGTGGGAAGGTGAGTGCCCACCCTTTGTTGAGGAACCTAAATCTCTGTGTATGCACCTGCAAGCTCTGTCTCTTCTCCAAATTTCCACATCAGTCTTTGAAGAATTTTGTCCCTCTCCTAAGTGTATCTGATACTGTGGGACACTGAACTAAGTAAAAACTACTTAACTAATTTACGATGAATGGTTGCATTTTTTTAAAATAATGCTGTTACAAGTCCTGTCAGGCTAGGCATGCAGAATGAATTTGTGTTTTGAAAATTCAGGGCTATTCCTTTGATGCCTTTAGAGGATTTTGTGTACAGGATTAAAAAAATAGCACATGCAATGGAAGTGGATGTCTGATTCTTTGAACAGTTTTGTTAAAACCCCCAAGGGGCTGCTGATGTAGATAATACATTATTAAATATACATGTTTCAATTCTTGAAAAAAAAGTATTATAGTTGTTTTCTTTTTCCTGAAAGTTGTGGGTACAAATTGACTGTTCGTATTATTATTGATGTTCTTGTGTCTGTAGACTACTACTAATTAGTAAGAACAATAATGCTGAAGATGGTTTTTGCTCTAATTGCCTCCTTAATGATTTGCATTAAGTACTGACAATTCTCCTATAACTAATCTCCATGTGAAGGTAAACACATCATTGTCTTGGAATGAATTTTCCGTTTAGTTATATAATGCAGCTCAGTAATAGCCTGTTTGCTTGGAAGACTTCATAAAGGACCTCTGGTACCTGAGTTTGGTTAAGGAAATACAATTAGTGTGGTAACAGATCGTATTTTCTGATTTTGGCCTTCCTTCGATTAGCAGTTAGACTTGAACCTAAAACCCCATATATTTCTGCATCTGTGTCTTCAGGACTGATATTCTGGGTTCGACTTGCTGTAACATCTTGACCTCTTTTGTTGTATTTACCATTTCCATCCTTTTGCTCTTAAATATATACAGCTTTACAAATGTTTGACTTCTTGAGGATTGGCATTGTTGCAGGCATTTATTTCTTTCAGGGGGGCTATTTTAAGTTCGGGTATGGCCTCAGAAATCGCTGGAATATGGAGACTGAGTGTTTTAGCAGTGTTAAATAAGACAGAATGATGGATCAAGATCTGTACCAGCTGGCAGCAAGGTTGTACACACACCTTCATATGCTGTGTCTTTGTTAGGGTCTACACCATGACCTACAAAGCAGGTGCCCCCTTCAGGAGCTGCATTCTACTGGGAACACATATTGGGTATGGATACAAGGTGAACTGAGTTAGTGATCTGTCAGTAAGGCTAAAAAATGACCACTAAAGTGGATTTAAGCAGCAACTTGCAACTGTGTGTGAAAAAGTCTGTCTCGTAGCAATTTCTGACATAACTGTGGTTACCATAGAGTCACAGAACCATTTTGGTTGTAAGAGACCCTCAAGATCATTAAATCCAACTGTAGCATAAATCTGGCACTAAACAATGTCCCTAAGAACTTTGTACAGCTTTTAAACACCTTCAGGGATGGTAACTCAACCACTTCCCGGGGCAGCTTGTTCCAGTGCTTTACAACCCTTTCCATGAAGAATTTTTTCCTAATAACCAATCTAAACCTTCCCTGGTGCAACTTGACACCATTTCCTCTTGTCCTATCAGTTGCTACTTGGGAGAAGAGACCAACACCCTCCATGCTACAACCTCCTTTTAGGTAATTGAAGAAAACGATAAGGTCTCCCCTCAGCCTCCTTTTCTCCATGCTTCAGACTTCATAGTATTAATACAAACCGCTGTCAACTTCAAGTTGCATAGAGCAGAGATCAGAAAGTTAGTGCATGCAGACAATTGCAAATGTGTGCTTGATGTTATATTGCCCAGGATTACATGATGAAGAAGAATTCAGAGTAGAAATACAGAGCTAGATTCAGAGAGCAAGTTTGTATTGGTGATTTAGATGAACTGGACAGTACGTTGATAGTTTTTTTCTTTATGGGAAATTAATTGTTTTTCATGATCACAAGTTACAGGGGATAAGTACACAGATGTAGTGATAAGGGATGCAGTATAAAGGTGTCAATTTACTAAATAAGCAAATTAGAGATGACTTTTTATTTGGTGTCCATATTCGTTTATCTAGAGCTGAACTCATGACAAGTTTGAAAGCCATCCTTTACTTTGGCACTGGCTAGTTTACGATTTTTTACTGAGGGCAGGACTGAAATTTTTTCCAAATGTTTTCTGAAAGTTTATTCATGAATATTTACATGGTCTTGAAAAAAACAGCCTCAGGAACAGAATTGACTTGCCATCCAGATAATGATGCTACAGGTTGAAAGATTATAATATTTAACTTGCCCATCCAAAGAAATTACTTCAGCAGGTGATTTGAATATTTTGGTGAAAATCTAGTGTTCTGACTTGTTCTTTAACTTTCAATAGGTGTATGTTACCTGTGTGAACATGCAGGTTTCCAACTCTAATGATTAAATGTGATACACAGCAATGTATAAAGTACATTTAAGGAAGCGATGAAGAAATTTTTTTATGTTGGATCCCTGTATTACATTAGATTGAAAAGTCTAGTGCAGTAACTGTGCCTGTGTTCAAGGTGCTTCATCAACTTGAGCTGCCTTGCTGTTATGACAGAACCTCTGCTTATGCTTATAACACTAATAATTTTTTATTGTTATTTTCTCATGCTGCCTGTCTTCACAACTTCGGGAGTTATAGACAAAAATATGTATGTGGTGGAGTGCTTTATCTTACCATTCATATGTTTTTATCTTCTAACCTGTGCAATAATTGGGGTCACCATGATAGAATAGTGTTGCTTTGTGATTTGTTTCAAAGGCTTGTTTAGTTACTACATATTTTAGTGCATGTCCAATTATGTCAAGTTATTTTAAAGCAGTTCTTAAATATTGTTGGAGCTCTTTATGATACTCAGAATACATATTCTAGGTATTTACGAAGTAATTGTTAAGATCTTTTTAATAGTGCTGAACATGAAAGCAACTTCATTGGACAGCTAATTTACATTGGGAAATAACATTAAATGAGATTTAAGTTTCTGAACTTATATATCTTTTACAACCTATTAGCTTTGAAAGCAATACTACTTTACAATAGCTTACTCAACCATTGTCTTGTATTGCTTGTCAAAGTATGGATTACGCTTAAAAATCACAATTTAAATACTGTCTTTAGGCAGAGAATGTGGAGCCTGTATGCAAAGAGTGATGAAGCTCACTAACAAATTGTTGAAAGAAAATTGATTTTTTTTCTTTTTTTTTTCCTGTTGAAAATGTTCGAGTTGCTGTACCTCCTGAAGCTGTGCTGCATACTTTATAAACAGCACAGAGAAAACACACTCCCTGCACCAGAGACTTGGAAAAGACTCCCCGTGTTGTTCAGAAATATTATAGTTGGACTTACCATTTTCTAGATGTGCAAGCTGACTTGGGACCTCAAAGTCTAGTTGCACAATTTCGTTCTTACATTGTCAGTAGCAGCTCAAACTCCTGAAGTCAAGCTCTGTTTTCAGTGTCATGTGAATCACGGCAGCCTAGAGTGACACATATGTGGCTGAGAGCAGAAATGTAAGAGTTGTGTTGTGCTGATAGCCAGGTGCTTGTCATTTTGTTAACAAACCTGCCAGTGATGTGCAAGACAGAAGGAATTCCAGATAGTTTTCCAGTTTCTCATAATGATTACCTTGATCTTTTGGTCTAACAGAAATTGAAACATCTTCCCTCCTTGTCTCAGTTTCTACCCTTAACATCAGTCACTGTGACTGACTAGATAAAAACACTTTTTATTTTTAATTCAGCTTATTTGTGGTTTTTTATCACCACATTTTTAGAGAAGAGCTGTTTTGTAAAAATTTAAGCTGTGTTTTTTCTCCCCCTTAATATTTTCATTTCCTGTGTAGGACAAATGGATTACCCCCTTATTATGTGATTTTTAGGACAAATGCATATACCAAAGCAAAAGGATGTCTAGACATTCCAGGGCAGATTATAGCCAGCAGTAATTGTCAGGGATGTTTGAGAGATGTGTAGGGAGAGGAACCATTTTCTTTGGTGTATTTAATAGCTGTTAAAAATCAATGTTGTAGGGTTTGTACTGAATAGTTAGAATTTTAGGAAAACAAAATAAAAGCCACCTTCCAACACTTACATTTTATAACATTGGAATTAAAACAAAAAATAAAGTATTATTTTATTTCCTTTAAAATCTTAATTTTTCTGACTTCTATAAATGCATCCACTAAAAGTGCAAGTCTAAAGTTCATAAAAGCAGTAAGGTGTCTTAAGTAAGTGGGTGCAAAGTACATGAGTTCTTATGTCACATGCATTTTAACAGCTAAGTCAGTGGAGCTACTGCAGATTACATCAGTGAGTGTCTGGCTCCAAATATATTCTATGAGAGTTGTCTTGCTTTGGGTTTTGTTTTGTTTGTTTGTTTACTTGTTCTTCCTGGCTTAAGATTTAGGCTTATTTTAGAATTGATAGTTTTGGTTCATTGGTGCTTTGTTCAAGATGCTACACAGTATTGGCCATTTTCTTTGAGAGCTCTTGATTATCTTTTTCCTGTTTTTAGCAGTCGGAAGGAGAATCTCTTGCAGCCTCTTAATAGAGGTCTTAGCTCACAGTTGAAAATATGCCAGTGGGGTTTCCTGTAATACAGAGGTGTTTCCCCAAAGCTGTCTGCTACAGCTGCTAACCAGAGAAGCTCTGTCTGCTGTGTCAGTTACTGGTTCCTGCACAGGTTGCAGATGTTCCCAGAACCACAGCATCCAGCTCTGCTCCTGCTACTGGTTGGCTTGATGGAACTGAGTAGATAAGGGACGGACTTTTTGGCAGGGCAGACTGTCCCAGAGAAGCCCAGGACCCCTTGAAACACTGAGTGCATTTTCAAGTATGATTAACCCCACCCATACGTTAGACATTTGCCAGAAAGTTTCAGGATAATCAAGTTATTTGTGCCTTGATTTAAATTTGCCTGAGTACTGGAACCTCTTTATTTTTGAAAAAGAGTAGGAGTTTTTGAACTTGTTCTGTATCAAAGCAGTCCCTGCTTGCACTGGGGCTGGGATGCTCCGGTTAATTTTCTCTGTCCCAGAAGTAGTTGCATTTCTATTTGTGCTTTTACTGTAGGGTTGAGAATGTGCTATGAATGCCAACCATTGTCTGCAATAATTGGTCTCTGAATAAAGAGCAGTATTTATTACCTACACACCTGCCCCATTAAAGTATGCCCACTTTTCCACCACCTCAGTTAACCTGATAGACATGGATGACTGAAGATCCTCAGTTGTTCCTGTCTGTGGGCTGATGCGTGGCTGTCAGATAGTGAGACTGTTCAAATGATCTTGGCACTAATTGCACATAAAAGTACCTTCCAACAATAGGGAGGATGCTGTAGCTGTGTTACTAACTCCAGTGAAAAACAGCTATGAGGATATAGTTTCTTTTCATGGAATCCAACCTAAATGTACATTTTGTTGATTTTATTTTGACATTTTTGGTGATGTATCTTAAAGGTAGAGAAAACTCAAGTCTTTTCTTCTTGTTTCTGAAACTAGAAGAAAATGAAAGTCACTTACTCTGGCTTTCCAAAAGCTTCAGGAAAGAGTCACTCCACAAAAAGGGACTGCATTTGGATCTAACAAGAGCAGTGTTATCAAATGCACAAGAATATAGCACAAGTTCTTTGTATTTCCTTTTTGAGTCTCGATTTGATGTAGGTTTCTGGAGTATCATCAATTGATCAATAAAACATGTTAGACTGCATGCTAGTACTGATTAATTCACACCTTTGGTACACAGTAAGAAACAAGGTGAAGCCTGGTGTCTATAAAGGGACTTGCTAAGTGCATTAGCCGGTTGTCTACTAACGCGTGTAGCGTGTCTCAGAGGAGCAGCCCAGCGGTCCCAGCCCCGGCTGCCTGGTGTGCCGATGGCATCAATAGGATGCAGCAGTGTTGCGGGTGGAGGGGAGGTCCTGGTCTACGGCAGCTGGCAAACCCTGCTGTACGTTTCCAGGTCGTGCTTTAAGACTGAGAGGAAAAGAAAGCTAGTGTTGCTGAAAAAATCTAGTCTCTGTAGCCATATCCTGGACTTTTTTAGCAAAAAAGATTTGTTAAAAACTGTCTTTTAGCCTTCCATAAACAAACTTCTCAGTTATGTGTTTGAAGATTGAACAGAATTTGTGAAAAGGTCTCTCTTGCAAAAGATCCTGTTTGCTTATTTTGTGTCCTTTTTTTTTTTTTTAAATTCAAATCCCAGAAATAGACTGTACACTGTAACAGCTGCTTTTATCCCCACCATTAACACTGGATGAGTTTTAATCATCCCCAAGTGACCAGCTTCTAACAGATACATTTTAATAATGTCTAGCTCTTTTAATCTCACTATGTTTAAAATTTTTTGGGAGCACTGCTGAATATTGCCAAAAAAAAAAGAGTGGGAGGGTTTCCCTGTGCTCCCTGTGTTATGTTGCCTGACCAGGTCTGCAAGTTCTAGCCTTTTTTAAAAAAATGTAGTCAGTTATGTCCAAATTTGTTCCGGTCCTTACTGAGTCTGTGAAAATATAAAACTGTTAGAAAGTTGAGCGTGGCCTCTGGACACAACACTGCAGGAGTTTGAGGGAGAGGTCTGCTCTGGGTGACATCTGTGAGCAGCCAAATACTGGCCTGTCCTCGCTGTCCCTGCTTCTCCCTGTCTGCAGCCGGTGGCCAGCAGGTTGAGTGGCAGTGCATGGAGAAGTGGTGGGCAGGTGGAATGTGTGCCAGTTTGTCTCAGGGACTGACTGCTTGGAGATGAGAGCTAAGGAGAGCTGAAAGTCCTTCCTGAACTCCAGCCGGCTTTCTCAGTGAGTGTGGACATCAGGAGCAGGGGGCCAGCTGTGCCCTTGGATGTCTACCATTAAAATAGTAATCCAGATTATCAAGCAGCAGGGGGAGAAAAGCAATCCAAAAGACTGGCACATCTGGGAGCAGGGTTCAGGTTTGGGAGCTGTAGCTCCGCAGATTGCTGGGCAGATGTCCTGCTGGCCCTCTTGCCATGGTGCTCCCTCCACCCTTCCTGGGGCCATTTGAGGTCACGGCAGGGCATGGTCTAAGTCCTGGAAACCTCGTAGGCAGTGCAACCACTTGAGCTGCTTTGTAAATGCAGATCCATGTGGATTCAGTGGTCCCTGAGGTCCTATGTCAGGCCTAGGTCCCTCCTCACCCGGGATCTTAGCAGACCGCATTGATTTGGCTGCATGTTTTCAGGAAATTTTTATTTGCAAAGTGCTTTAAGTGGGATTCAGATGCCTAAACACAAGCTTCAAGCTCCATATCAGACTTCCCAAGATAGATAGTGCCGTGGTACCAGGGTGTTTGGCAGGAGACCGAAGGGAGATGTAGAGCCTCCAGGACTGGCAGCTGGAAGCTAAGGGAGATAGGACATGATATCGCAGGTCGCACAAAGGTCTGTAATTTCACAACTTGTTCACACCTTTAGTGTCTTTTAGGCTGAACCCTTTGGCAAATGGGGCTGAAGGGGACCGGAAGAGTGGTGATTCAACGTGGACAGGACCATATTTATTGCTGGAAGAGCTGTTTTAAAATCAATCTTGAGTACCGTAGCATTTTTTACTCCTGATGTATTCATGAGTGTTTGGCAAACTGTGCACATTCTTAGTTTTGCGAGAATTGACGTTAATAGCTATTAAGTTAAGTCTGAAACTGTGTGGCATTGTTAATTACCTCCAGTCATGTAATTTATTGAACTTACAAAACTTAAGTTCTTGAGTGCTATGACTAATTATAAGATTGGAAATTAATCCAGAAGTGGAAATTACAGCCATACTTGAAAATGTCTCTCAGGCAACTTTGATCATTTTCACATGCTTTTATCCCCAGATCTCTATGAGGAGATTCGTCAGTGCCGTGAGGCTTGTGGAGAAGCTCATATGAAAACAATCTTGGCAACAGGTGAACTCGGGTCCCTTCCTAATGTCTACAAAGCCAGTATGATAGCTATGATGGCAGGTAAATATATGTGGTTTTGTTTTTAAGCTAAGAATATTTTTGCTGTATTATTTATGAAGCTTAAAAGATTTGAATTGTGAAAGTTTAGTTTTTCCATCAGTAGGCAAAAACTATTATGCTGCAATTACTGAAGTTGCAGGTGTAGTAATGAAGTGTCACTTGCTTTGTATAATCTAGAAAAACTGCATTAAATGTTAAATAACACTTAAAACTGCTAAAGGACAAAATTTGTAGGAACAAATATTTGTTGTCAAACATCTGAGCCTTGGTATATTTAATAAGGACAGTTACATCTGGGGCAGATAGACATATTATCTAGGTAATTGTGTTGAGCTACAGATGCGGTATAGAAAGGTGGCTCATAAACATATTTTAACTGCATGAGGAATTTTCCTTGAAGATTCGTGCTGTCAGCTCTTGTTACTGGTTTGTGATCACTTCTAACCACCTCAGTGAGAGCGCGATTCAGGAAATCAACTGTACTGGAGGCGCAGTGAGAGGAAGAACGCTGAACACTCCAGCAGGTGCTGGGATGGGCTCTGTTATAACTGTTTTTAATTAGCATGCTCAAAAGCACTGGTACTCACTGCTGGCAATTAACTAGCGTTTCAAAAGATGTTCAGTATTCCCTGTCATTGAAAACTCAATTACATCTGACCTGATGTTTAGAAGCCTGTCTGTCTTTTATTCTGAACCTTTCCAGTAAGAAACACACTCCTGTGAGCAGGCTATGTATAGACTGTAGGTATTACTTCTTTGCACAGCCGCAGCCATTGCAAACTGAATGTAGCAAAGCACCCATTTGAGCCCAGATTTACAGCAGTAGACTCTCTGCAGCTTTGGGTATGCGCTGGTACAATTTTCCCTAGTTTAACCAGGACTTTAGGGTTGTGTTTTAATGCCATCTTTAAGATGCAAAACCTGGAACTAGCTGCTAAAGCTGAGTTCTACCTTGCTTGAAAGGAGAGGGCTTTTCAAGCATATTGACAGAGAGAAGTGTAAAATATAGTAAGAACCACTTGGGTTAGCATGTCTTCTAAACTGCCCCTAATTTTTGTGATTTGTGTGTAGTGGTTTTGTTGTTTTTGTTTGTTTGTTTGGGTTTTTTGTTTTGTTGGGTTTTGTTTGTGGGGTTTTTGTGGGGTTTTTTTGTTTTGTTCTATGTTTTTAAAAAATTATTTTAATTTTTTTATTTACTGTAAGCTCTTTGGAATTGGTATTTCCTCTTATTTCAGAGCAAGAAATAGTAATCCAAGTGTTTTTTTCAGTATTTAAATAAATACTAGACTTGCTGCTGACCTCTCCTTTACTTACACAACACTCTGCTTACCTACTTCAAATGGCATGGGAAGCATTTCAGGCTTTTTATATACTCAGTTACAAGGTCAACTAGTACCATTAGATACAGAATCAGTATTATGCCAGTAAATACTGCTTTTTATTAGAAGGAGTGTAAGAAGTACACATTTCCTGTCATTTAAACTGATGTACTAATCATTGTGATCACTTTTTGTAACATGGAATAGTGAAAAAGTCAGATTGTAAAGCATTTTAACATTTTCAGATTTTTTGCTGGTGTAGTTTTTTTGAAATACAGCAGATGGCCCTATTGTTAATGATTTTCCTTCCATAGTTATTCATTTTATAAGATACTTATGCCTCTGAATATATGCAGTAATTTCCTTATTTCAGTCTCTTGCTTTGTCGTTGTGGGTAGGTGTGAAAATAAGAATTTATTGGTGCCCTACATATGTGTATTAGGGGCCAGATTTTCAGGGTCTGACTTGTTAGCACTGCTGAGAACCTCAAATTCTATTTATATGTTGTTTGATTTGTATATTTGTAACATTTGTGGGAGAAAGTAATTTGGCACAGGAGTTTTAAATTCTAGCTTTAGTATCCATATCTTTTTTTTCACCTGATGCCATGAATTAAAAGAAATAAAGAAAAAAAGCAGATAAACTTGTGGATCTGGCAGGCCTTGGTAACTTTAATCTGAAAATAAAAAAGCAACAACTCTGATAGACTTGACCTTAGTAATTAGTTTTATATGGGGAATTTAGTTACACAATATAGTGGATTCAACTGCAAAACTGACTTTAGAAGTTTTTGCTGCATCTGGCCAGTTGCTTTCTGCTCCTTCAGCTGTGCTGTTGGAAGTGCTCATCCTGCTGCATTGTAAGCTGAGTTTTCAAAGTAATACAGTTGAAAATTATTCCAGAAATGGGTTTACTAGTTTGCTCTTTTTTTTTTTTGTGATTGGTTGGCAATGTTGTTTGTTTTTTCTTTTTTTTTTTAAATGGTCACAGCCTCAACAATCTGGTTTACAGCCTTGCCTTGCACACAATTGTATCAGTGCAACGGAGTGCATGCTCTGCAGTCCTTAAGGTGTTTTCACTTCACTTTGCCTAACATAAGCCTATCATGTAGGGACCACAAAACTCTAGACTTACAGATGTTTACATTGCCCTTGCTGAGCATGCACACATTCACCTAGGTCCTGATGCACAAAGCCACTATATGTGTTGCAAGATGTACACAAAATATATCTATTTCCCATGTGTCTTGTTTGTGAGACTCAGAAGGCTGAGAGAGGAACACAATGCTGCTTTATCAGTAGCTCTGTGGTTAAAAAGCTTGCCTGGGATGTCTGGGACTTTGTCTCTCTGACTGAGGTTCTTCTCCAACACAGAGCTCAATTTTACAGTGTATTTGCTGTGAAGGATCTCAGTCCCTCCCAAAAAAAAGTTGCTCTGCTTTCCATAAAGCAATTAACTGAACAGGGACTACAACCCAGATACCTCCTCTGCCAAATAACTTTCCAAAATTTGTATACAGTCTTCCTGGTGCTGGTTTGAGGAGTTCTTGGTGTGTGCTGGGTTCTACGTCATGTTACATGCAGTTTGATTCAGCTAGCAGGTGGAGGCTCAGCCACTGGACGTGGGGCCAACTGCACAGATCACTGGCTTGAAAAGGGATGATGAAAGGCCAAAAAATGTGCATCTCCACATTGACTAGGATCTTAAAAGAACTCTCAGGCTGGGATGGTGTGCCAATGCACTTTTATATTCAAAGCACATTGCACTGGCTGCCTCTGTAGACAAACATCTGTACTCCCTATCGCAGCCCTTGCAGGACTCAGTGGATACCACTCACCACACACCAGTGGGTGAGGCTGAGCCCAGTAGACATGCAGATCCCAGCAGTGCGCTAGAGGTGGAAGCCAGTTGTAGAAATGATGCTTTGCACAACATGCCAGTGTCTGAGATATTAATTCTTGCACCTGTAAGAAACTGGGAAAAGTGTTGCTTCACAGTGAGATATGAGAATAATTTCCCTCTGTTTGAAGAAGTGGCTCTTGGCTCCTCCTGTGTCTGAAATCCTATCTCCAAAGGACCATGATTACTTTTTCTTCCTTCTCTAGCACAGGCATCCAGTTCTTTTAAATTCTTTTAACAGTACCTTTACAGCCTTGACTGACATGCAATAAATTCTTACAGAATATTTAAGAACCTATTTCTGAGTGAAAGAGGCTGACAGCCCTCTAAGGACAGTGACTCACCTAGCAAGAATAATCCTTGCAATGCTAAGGTGAACATAATGGCAGGTAGGATTGCACATCAGTGGCTCTGTGTCAATACTGACGGAGCACATGGTTTTCAGAAAGCTGACTGAAAGAAAATCTCAGCATTGAATCAAGGAATTTTTGGTCATTGGTTTATAATGTCCACTGCCATTTCTTGAGCTTCTTGAAGTCTTTATGGTGGTTTGAGTATATGAGCTTCTCAAGGGAAACTGACTGCATCTTTGACCCAACCAGAAAGCTTCCAGACAATGAATAGAGCAAACTAGTCCATGGTTTTCACTGCCTGGTATATACTTTTGCAAGTCGTGTCTGTTTCTATAGGAGATACTCCAGTCTGTGTCTTCATAGCCTCTTGGAATAAACAGTCCTAAGGAACACAAATGGGAATGCCTGATTCCCCCCATACCAGTGGAAACTATTCTATGTGTCTTCATCATGGTGTCTTAAAAAAACCCAGGTCTTATACACAGTTCTCTTGTGAGAGGTAGGCCATTTTTTTAACTTTATTTTTTTGGCACAAACATCACAAACTGCTAGTGAAGCCAGACAAGGAGCGGAAAGATGATGAACTTGCAGTGGGAAAGGAATGCTTCAGTAAACTTATGAATGACTTAATTGCGTATTTCAGTCACGTATAAGGTTTTTATTTTGTAAAATTACATTTTAACTATACTAATTACAAAATCTTTATTGTTCTGTGTAACAATTCTTAAGATATGCAGACCAAGGGAGAGGTAGAGGAAGAGATTAAGTAAATGTACTTTACTTTAAAAGTGGAAACTATATGTGTGCCATTTTGACTGAAAGTGGGTCTTGATAGTACAGCTCCTTTCATGTCCCTTTTTGGGAAGCTAAGGGAAACACAACAGTGACATGTGAAAGCTATTTGTTTTCATTATATATATCTAAACAAGTACCTGTGGAAAGATCGGGGGGAGCAATGTATGTTATTCTGCAGCTCTATGAAATATATGGTTTAAAACTATTTTGTCATAGGTCATTAAGCAGTTAGTCAAATAAATTGTATGTCGAGATACTGACTAATGTAAAAATTGAATTTGGAGAGGGAATGAGTTAGTGCTGAAACAAAATAATTTCTTAATCTCTAGCACAAAAACGCCTGCAAAAAGTAGCAGAAGATGGCTGAGGGAATAAGGTCTCTGATGCTGGTAGTCTAGAAGAAGAAAATTAAGACATTGTGTGAGCAGAAGTGTTTTTAGATGCTTTTATACTGTTCATTCCAAAGTGAACAGAAATATTAATAATATATCCAAATGGTGAAGAAGAGCTGTGTCTTGCAGTTCTCAGGAGAGTCCACTATCAATCCTTCCAGGTTTTGTCTTGCTTTACAGGAGTGGTTCCAGTTAATACACACTTACCACTTTCATAGCAAACTTTACCAAAACTTAAAGGCACAAATAGTCTGGCCTTGTGCTGGATCCAGTGAGAGACTGGCTGAGGGCTATAGTATCCAGTATTTGTTTCTAAAGGCAAAGAGCAGCGCCACAAAGTTCCTCTAAAAAAAGCTCAGGACATGAAGAGATTTCCTTAAAAATGCTGAAGGCTGGAACATTTAACTACACAAAAGCCTAGTGCTGAATTAAGAAAAGGTGTAATAGTTTAATGATTAAAAAAAGAGAGAGTCCAAGAAATGTGGCTTGAAACGTCACAGGGTAATGCCTTTGCTACACAATGCTTTTACCCCAGCTCCGAATAAGGTTTTTAAAGTGTCCTTAATGTTGGTGCGGATCAATTTTTTGTATGAATAATTGGAAGAAAAAAATCTAAGGTACCAATAGCTGTTGTTGTTTTGAGTAGTGTCTTGCGAATATTTGTTTTGAGCAGAGTCAGGTGGTATATCTGAAAACCTGCATGCAGCTGTCTGGGTGCAAGCAATGACTTTCCTACTGCTGGATGTGGACTGCCATGATCCAGAACTTCTACCAAGCAAATGCTCCATGAAAAATGAAAGAGAAAAAAGGAAACCAAACTAGCAAAATTGGACTGAAAAGCTAGGCATGCTTTGCGCAAATGGGACTAACATAGGAGACAAGACTGCTGAATAAGTAATAATATTTGGCACTTAGATTGCACTTTATGTCTTTAAAGCACGTACCGACATTAGCAGAATAAATCTTACAATTTCCCAGTAAAGTATGAGTCAAAGATAATAACAGCCAAGTCAAGAGTCAAGCTGAGATCAGT
This sequence comes from Columba livia, assembly GCF_036013475.1. Taxonomy (NCBI): domain Eukaryota; kingdom Metazoa; phylum Chordata; class Aves; order Columbiformes; family Columbidae; genus Columba; species Columba livia. The sequence continues at coordinate 131,245,538 of NC_088602.1, forward strand.
TGTGAGTTCCAGGCTTTAAATCCCATACTGAAACCAAAAGTTGAGGGTCCCCTCAATAGCATGTGAGTTGTATTATGTTTAAAGAAAAGTTTGATTTAATTATGTGTCGACAACTTCAGCTGTAATTTGATACTGTCGTCCAGTTAGTAGAGCCCAGAGCATTTGCAGATGAAAGGCAAACCAAGAAAGGAGGCTTAGTAACAGTAAAACAAGATTTCAATCTGTGTTTTGTTTTATGTGTCTGAAATGGAGTTTACAGTTTATCTGTAAAGGGTACACTTTACCCTGTAAGCGTCCTTCAGAGATGAGGGGCAAGGTGTGGCTGCAATCTAAAAGCAGACTGGGTCAAAAGTGGCAGCTCCTTTCTACACACGTGAACTGTTGCTCAGTGCTTTCCAGGGTGACAGGTGATGTTAAGCTCTGGTCTGGAGGTCCAGTTTAGGGCTGGGGACAAGCTATAATATGAAGTCCTTACTCTTCTGAATGTGTAGGAAGAGGACTTAGGCATGACTGGTGACTAAGGCTTCCTCATCACAGTCTGGTGGCCGTTCCCTCTCTCCCTCCAGCCCAGCAGGAGTCAAAGCGAGTCCCAGGTGTGGTGGGGATTATTTGCTGTTCCAGCCTGGCTGGGCTGCACTTGCCGGCGGAGGAAGGTAGATGTTGTAACATGACATATTCTTGCATCTGATTGCTTGTCTTCAGAGAACAAAGCACATTGCAGAGAGAGTTCTCTCACCTGTGTTGTCAAATGGCAGAGAATAATCCAAATTTTCTTTGTGATCTTCTGGCAGTACAGATTAGATATAGAATAAGCACATTTCTGAATTTCTGTCTGTTTATCAAGAGCACACAAAATGATGTTTATGTCAGCTCTTCTGTCTGCATACATGCAGACAATACCTCATTTGTCCAAAGATTTGCCTATTCCTTCAGAATTTTTAGATAAATTTGAACTTGCAGAGTTTGTACTACTTCAGCACTTTGCATCATGCAGATGCAGTGTTATGTGTCATTTTAGGAACATAGCCTTGGTTACTGTCTTGAATATGTAGAAGTGGTTGCAGTTGGCTGCTGTAAGAGGCTCATCAGGACAGTAATTAACACTATGGAATTATATTAGTAGTTGATAACTTTCCTGTCTGTTTGCTGCAGCAGATGTCCTGCATTCTGCATAGTCTGCGGTTGTTCTGCATATTCAGAGCTCGGGTTGACATCACTGAAAAGTTCAAAGAACTTTTCAAAGAACAAGTTCAAAACATGATGTTGAAAAACAAGATATAGAGCAGGTTAGAGTGACACAGTCTGTCTCAAAATTTTGAATGATATTATGGACTAAAAAAGTTTTTGAATTAGGAGTTACATCAAAAGGTGGAGGGTCTTTAAATACAATCATTCTAACAGAGGTCTCTACAGGAATAAGTGACTTCTCGTACGGCGCGGGGGGGTGGGAATAGAAAAGCCAATGGTATAAAAATGCCGATAGCTGCATGTTTAGTAAGGCAGTACAAGGCTGCTTCCTTAAATGTTGTAATTGCCTACAAGCTTAACAGTGATACTGCAGCTAATCACTAGATACTGCAGCTAATCACTAGAAATAATGTAGGCATGATAGATAAGCTTGGAGTTGAAAGGTTCTAACAATGCAATCACTATATCCTCAGGTTTGAATTACTGATGAGAGTCCATACAAAGGGCAGTAATGCAAAAAACAATGCTGGGCTTGAGTAAAGCAGATCTTAAAAGAATGCAAAATGAGACTTAAAAATCTTTCTGGAAATCGATAATGTATGTATAGGGAATCAGGAATGAAGGAACAGAAAAGCAGTTGAGAAACACTAGGGCAGGCTCTTATGACAAGTTGCTTCAGTAGAGTCAAAAGATCAACAGAACCTTGTATAGGTAAGTAGATGACAGAAGTAATATATAAGAGAAACAGAGATTTTTGGGGAAAAAAACCAAAACAGAGCATGTGAACAGAGTTACAGTGTATACAGTAAAGCCTCATTTGTTTGCAGTTTGACAAGCTAGAAGTTCAGATGTGCATGCGATGTGACGCTTTGTTATGCATTTATTTGTATGCTTACTGAACTGTGTTCTAGCCTATACAGCCATATCTGAGGGGAGATGGTTATCTGGGGTTGTTCATATTTGTCATACCAGGATGCCTGGCAACTCAGTTTGCTAATTTTCTGAAAGGTCTATTCTATTAATGGTATCCTACTGTAAACAGAAAATAGCAATATACACCCTCTACTCATGTCAAAGACGAAATACCAGTGTAAAACAGATGGCATTTGTTAGCTCTGTACCTGTTTGTTTGATTTTGTATTATACACAGCATTGCTTGACTTTCTCCTTCCACTATCCCCATTTACGAACAGAAACAGTGCTATTTCCAAACACTTCTCACCAGAAGAATATAAAGTCAGGAAGCCACAAGGTGGGTAGTATTATTTGAGGTAGCAGAATGACTCCTAATTTATCATCACCTTTGACAACAGTTAGCTTCTCTGTTTTTCCTTATATAGTATTAAAATTGCATGTTTTATAGGACCTTTGTGAGGTATAGTAAATTAAGAAATAAGCAGAAATGTATGCCTCTCATTAGAAGGCAGAAATTTTCCATGCCTGTGCATGAAGATGGAACGTTGTTGGTCACAATTGAAATTGGGAAACAGAGCAAGAGAAAGTCTGGAAATTTTCTGGTGGGAGCAACTGACTGATTTACTAGTACACCCAAGCCTGGGAGCGATGGTGCAATGGGAGCGGGCACAGCTTGCTGTGGTACTTGAGGCCAATGGTATTGTGACCTGCAAAATTGGCTGGTACTGTCCATAGTAGCAGGGAGGTCACCTCCCTTCAGCTGTTTCACAGCACTCCACCCAAAATGTTCTTTTAAATGAGAGAGTTTTGCTGTGCCTTCCCTATGCCTGTATTGCTGTGCTCTGGTGTTCTCCCTGTGCTGAGCAAAATGAAATGAGCAGAATACCCCTACAAGAAGTCACAGAGAGGAAGGCGTGTGATAACTCCCCAGAAATCCCAGGACCTGTCTCTGAATCTCAGAGGAGGGTTTAAATCCTGATCCTGCAATTTCTGCTCCTTGGCCTGTAAGAAAGTGGCCATTCTTTATGCTTCAACCTTTGAAACTAATTGTAAAATAGTAGGTTGCACGAGTAGGCATGTGTTGACAGTATAACATATGGTTGAGAGGGGTCAGTCGTCTATTAACAAACTACCCTAAATGCCTGAATGGCATTTTTCTTTTGCTGATATTTGAGATCTTTGCAAAGCACGTTAATTAAGGAATATCTAAAAGGTATACTTTCAATTCATAACAACTGATGCAGAGAAGTGAGAAGGCAGCCTTGTTGCGTTAATTTTCCCCATGAATGAAACCTTGTTTCTATGTTAAATAATTTGTTAGAATTTGAGTTAAAACTTCTGAAGTTTCCTGTCATCTCAGACTCAGAAATCATTGCACAGTGCATAGTTTTAGTCAAACATACTATGAAAATAACGCAGCTTCCTAGCAAAAAACTTTGCATCTGTGAAGCTCTGGTATTGAAGGTAATAGTTTGAGAGAATGCAATTTTAAAACATGGAAATATTATGTAAAATCAATAGATGCACAGGGTACTATTTATTTCTCTAATATTTCAGGTTGTTTTTTTATTGTGTTAGCAGCAGGTGTTAAATTCTACTAAAACCAGTGAAAAATAGAAATAAATGTTTAATTTACTGGATCTATCAATTATACAAAATTGGCTTATGAAATATTAAAATATCTTTTAAGAGATAGCAAGTAGGAATGCTAGTTAGAAAATGCAATCCCTTAACAGAAACTTAACATAAATGTGGAAATAAACTAAGAATAATTTTAGGATTCTAGGTCCTGGGATTTTTTTTGTTGCTTTTTAAGGTGGCAAGGCTTAGTGATCTTGCCTATCTAATTTCAAGGTATATGCTCATGACAGCAGAAATGTGAAATTAGACTTCTGAAGAGAATGTTGAATGGAAAAATACACTAGGAATATGTGATCTTGGACATCAATAGGTTATTTTAGAACACTTTGGGCACTCATTTGACTAAACTCATTTAATCATAAGCAACAGGAATGCAGTAGAAAACAAAGAAGCTTAACAAGAGATGGCCACAAACATAAGTGAAATACATATTGAGACATAAAAGTGGGACAAAAATTAGTCATATGAAACAAGTTAGTCATAAAGGAGGTTATGGATAGTTTACTGATAAACTGAATCTTAAAACACACTGAGATCAATATAAAGACATCCACTAGCTTATAGCAGCTCATATCCTAATGATGCTGACACTGTATTTCAAAGTAGTACTTCATTAAGGGCAGAGAAACAGGCTGGATACCCAGGCTAGCTGTTGAGTTCATGGTGCTACAAACACAATTCTCACTGAGTAAACAGAACTGACTACTCAAATGCAAACATTTAAGCTTGTGTTTAACACTTTTGCTTCTTTATAAATGTAAGTTTTTAAGCAGAATTTAAAATGTCTTCTTGTTAGACTGCCAGTCTTTTCTCAAAGTAAAATATTTCTGTCAGAATATTACCATGGGATTCAGCAGCATTCTTCAGGAATGTGCTTATTTTAGCAGTGTTTGGAAGTTGAGCTCCATGGCTTTTCCCAGCTTGCCTCTGTGGTTGCTTGCCATATTTTTGTTGAGTTGCACACAGGACTTAACTTCCTCAGCAAGTACCTTGAGCTCATCTCCCAGGCTTTCTACGCTCATTTGATTCATGTTGCCAAGATGCAAGCTGTGTTGGGAAGATATTGAAAAGAATGGAAAATATCCCCTTCTTTGATACTATATCCCTGGGAAATGTTCCTGATTTGTATATTTTTAAATTCCTTTTCTGAAACTAATTTCAGCATCTCTCAGATAAGACAGTTTATAGTTTCTGACTTCGCTTACTTTATAGTTACCAGAGACAATAGCTTCCCCAGAGCTGCCTGTAACAGTCCTGCTTTTGAGAGGGTTTTTTCAAAGACAAAGATGACAGCAAAGTCCATGGTCTTCACTGCAAGTCAACAGGGATCTGACATCTGATTGTCATTTGCACCTTTGATGTTTCTTCCCCTCTAGCATTTGTGCTATAAAGTGATTTCTCTGCAGTGTACAACTGCAGCTGATTTTTCAAGTTGAGTTCTCCCTAAATCTAAGATGTAGAAAAGCTTCCTCCTTGATGATGCCAGGACTTTCTTGTAAGCAAAAAGTCTTCCTTCCATCACCTTTACAGTTACACTGCCAGTCCAATATCCAGCTTACGAGTGTATCCCAAAAACTGCAGAGGTGAAATCTTGTAGTTATCAAGAAGATTTGTTAATTCATCTGTAATGGACCAAAAAGGAAACAGATGATGCTGTTCCATATTCTGTGCTGCACATTAAACTTGAATTATGCAATGCAAAATTATGAATCATATATCTTCAAAAGCCTCCCTCCCACAGGTCCTGGAAAATGGATGTGTAGAGAGCTGGAAGGAAACAGAAAGCTTTATACATAAATGGAGATTTGAAGTGAGCCCAAGCCCCAGCATGAGAAAGCAGCTTGTTGAGGTGTGATGAAAGGGGGTGCCACATTTCTCATGGCTTCTGGTCCCCAGTAAGAGGACAGGTAGCATTTTCAGGTGATGCTCTGATAATAAGATAACATGCTGTCGATAGCTAACTGGTTACATTTGTGTTGTTATCAGGTACTGTGTTTGCAGCTTCTCTGGATGTCATCAAATTCACAGTGGTTTCCTTGGCTATCAGTTGCAGCACAGTTGTGCTTCAAGGCAGGTTCCTCCAGGAGCTTCAGCTGGAGGGGCTCTGTGCTATTGTAGCGATGCCATTTCCAGCAATTTTCAGCACCTGGGTTAGAATTACAGCTCAGCTTTAACAGTCTCCAGAGCATACTGCAAAAATGCTGGTTTGTTGCTCAGAAATAAACCAAAAAAAAATCCACAAAAACCCTAGTAAAATAAACAGAGCCTCTCCATGCTTTTGAACAACTTCTTAGCGAGTTCATTTGCAGGGAGTTGCCTGTATTAGGGAGTAAGAACAGGAGGCAGGAGAGAAACCTAAAAAGAAATTAATATATTTTTCTGCTGAAATGTTCAAGAGACTAAGTAAAAAAAACAATGTTAGTGAGGGTGAAGAGAAGCCTTTAGGTTTGAAGGGTTCCTGTGCCTTTTTTACTATTTTAAGAACACAATTTTGGAGTGAAATACAGAATTATGCAGAGCACTTTGCAATCTGTTGTATGTAGGAAAAGGCTGCAGATGAGTACAAATAATTAGTAATTAATAACACCACTGCATTTGGTTACTCAGGGTTTGGAGAGGGTTTCTGCTGGTTGAGGTTATTGTCTAATATCTGGTTCATGAAAGACGGAAGCAGGAGAGAGTCTGAGATTGAGTGGAATTTTTAAATGGTGGAATGAAAGAACAGGCTCCATTCAAGCTGGAAGAAGGCAACTAATGCGGCATTTGAGGTACCAGTGATATGTTCTGTATTATTCACAGTTGTGGCTCCAGTGTGGCTTGTAGGTTTTCTACGTTTTCATTTGCCAAATTAGGTGGGACATCACATAAAGAGTAAAGTAGTCAGTGAAACACAGAAAGGTTTAGATCATCATGATCATACAAAGCTTGCAGACACTTTTCCACAAAAATGGGAGTTGCTACAGCACTGATTTTTATGTTAATTTACTAGTGAATAATTTAAAAAGTTCTGTTTATTTTTTAATAAAAAGGAAAGATACATTGGCTGAGTGTTCCTAATGTTACTTACAGCTGCCATTGAGCAGATGTTAGGGATTCTTAGTGGTATGCTAGACCCAAAATAAGTTTTATGAATAAACAAACAATTTCTTTTTCCTACCAGCTCTTTCACGCTGATTCTTCTTCAAATTCACAATAAATGGCTTTTTAAAGTCTCCTCATAAATAATTACCTTTCTTGTGCCACTTTTTTCTAGGCACTTGGATTTTAATTACAATGATGAACTGTGTTAATAAGTTTTAAATAATTTTATCTTTTTAGGGCTGAATCCATTTTCCATTTCTCTTTGTCTTGATTGGTTCCTGGGATTTTAATCCTTTAATTCTTGTTAATTCACTTGATACTGCACCTTCATTGCCCTTTATAAATTCACGTTGTAGAAGCAAACAGCATGCAGCAGCGTGTTTTCCTTCTGAACTCTACGCACACATACCCACCTTAGCTTGCTGGTTAACAACTGTCTCCTGTTGCTAGTAACCATTTTGTTTAACTCTGTCATTTAAATCACAGTAAGTTTGAAAAAATTGGTAATTAAATGGAGACAATGCCTCTTTTTTTTTGCTTTGAACTAATGGCTGGGGGCCTTAAAGCACTCTGCAGCAGATGTCTAGCAAAGTGGATACTGTGCTAAGTTGATTGATAAGGGATATGCAATACTGCTAGACTCCACTTCAGTCCACTGTTTTCCAGTGTAAATACTTATTAGATACCTTTGCTTCTGATAGCATGTAGATGAATGTTGAACGCTTTATTCCTCGCAACTTTTGCTGTGATTCAGTATCTGAATCAGCTGCCTTATTGAAATGCTATTGGGTTGGAGAGATAAAAGCCAAATTACATGTTTTTAAACTTCCTGATTTTTAGTCCCATGGCCTGATCAAGATTTACTTAATTAAAAGTGACTGCTATTAAAAACAAAAAACCCCACAGATTGTGTTGAAATTTCATTGTTTTCTTTTGAATCACGTATGAAGCACAAAACATGGTCCTATGTCTCATGATCCCATCCATAATGCTCAGTGCAGAAAATATTAATGCCAATTTAGGTATTGTTAGAAGTCATAGTGAGAAGTGTAGATTTTGCAAGCTATTACTTTTATCAGGGTAGTGTCTGTCCACATCAAATACCTGTTTCTTTGGCGTGCAACTTTGCTTACTGTTATGCTCAATATGACCTAAACAAAGCATGCTTAGGAGCCAGCTCAAATGGAGAGGCAGGACTGCAACTTTTTACTCTTTGTGGCAGAAGCTCGTGGTTACAAAAGGAAAGGTATAGATCAGGCAGTCATGGTAACACCATCATTACCACTTCAGTTTGGCAAGTGACAAGTCAGTAAAACACAGCTAATGTTCTGCTTGACCACTATTTCTGAATGTGTCAGTGTGGATGAAGAGGCCATTGATACCCAAGCGAGGTGCTGAAATATTGCCATGCAAAGCTACAATCTACTGTCTCAATGAATAGTGACATTTAATAGCTTGCCACTAAATACCTATGAAGATATATATACATCAAACACAAAGAGAGTTTGATACTCCATTTCTTTCATTCACAGTATTTTACTAAAAAGAGTGGAATGCCAAAGTACAAAATTATAATATATATTTAGTGTAGGTTTTAAAAATATAAAGCCTAAATATAAAATGTAGGTTTGAAGGTTGAAATAGTGTCTTAATTTTCCCAGTAGGCTAACCAAATGTGCATTTCTATATGTTTCAGTTATTTTTAACCAAAACAGAGGCATTTATTTAATCAGATTGTTAGTACTCTTGGTTTGAGATGCTCACCATGATTGCAGTCCATGACCAGAGCAGCACAGAGGCTGTTGGCAAATGGACATAGAGAAACAACACCCCAGCTTATTATATACCTTTTTATGAGTTGCTGCCTATTTCTGAGAGTGCTTAAGGGTCCTTTTTATTTGTTTTATTTTTTAAAGGAGAAGATTGTTATGCCAGAAAAGTCTGACTGAATTTATCAGCAACGTGCCTTCATAAAGCATCCCTTTTAAATAAAATTGTTAGTTTTGCCATGTAAACATCATTAATAATACAGATTTTAAAAAAAAACAAACCAGAAGTGTGTCTTTCCCTGACCCCCAGCAGAGAGGTGCCTCCTGCTTGCAGTGTGGCTGCACAGTCAGGGGTTTTGGTTGTTTTTTTTATTGAAGGAGACTGGTAGGCTTTTTGGTATTCAGGCTACCTGGAGAGCTAAGAAAAATTTTTAAAATAACCCTACTGACAGTGGTGAAAATATCTGTCAGTACCTGGAAGTTCTCGCCCACATTGCAGCCTACACATGTGGGCTTTTATGGTTTTGCCAGATGTCAAGTTATCAAGGTGGGGAAAGAAGGAAACACTCTGAGGGCCAAAAACTTCTGGGAAACAAGAGCTGCAACTAACATCAGTACCTTTCAAAAACAACCATAGCTTGCCATTTCATTATGCTGCTTTATGCTTTATGTGTAGTTAAGGCCTTCCAGGGTATTACCCTTTGGATATTTGTTGCATCAGGAGAATGCCCAACACCTGCACCCAGGAAGTCCGTGGTAGAATCTACATGTATTGAAGGCTTTCAAGTATGATAAAAATTAGAAGTGCCTAACATTTTCCTGGTAAACACATGATTAGTGGAATTGGAATATTCAGCCCTCTATGCAAGCCCCTAAGGAACCTGTTCTAGCTGATTTGTAAAAGCCAGGAGGAAACAAACACATCACAGATGAGTCTGGTAAGATTTTTTTTTTTTTTTTTTTCAGGCAAAGCCAAAAGCTTGACAATGCCATGAAGTGTTTTTGGGAAATGCCTTTGGTACTGGAAATCCCCCCAGTGCTGAAGCCTCCACCTGTGCCAGCTGCCTTTTTATGTGTAGGGAACAGTGTGGAAGAGGGGCTGATTTTGGCTGTTTGTCCTCTGCATGACAAAGAGGCTGGATGCTGGACAGATTCTGACTGTGGCATTAAGACATGATTTTAAATCTCGAAAATCAATTCTGCCTTTCTCTGGGGTAGAGTCAGAATAGAATCTTAAAATGCTTTTATCACGAGGTGTTAAAAACCACTCAGAATGACATTGAAGTGTCATGATTTTGGCTGTATTATGTATTTAAAAAAACAAAACAAAACAAACTTTAGCATTCATAGCACCTTCTTCATAAAGTAGACTGATTTTCTACTTACTTTGTTTGCTGTGGAGTATTTCCAAATGGATTTTAAACAGCTATTTCTTCAATTTGAGTAATTTTGTTACAAGCTAATAGACAATACATAAGCATACCTGAGTTTTAGTGTTACCATATTTGCTTTAAAGTTGCTATCAACATTAAAAAGCACAAACCTAAATGTATTTGCTAAAACATGGTATGCAATATGCCTGTAGTGCTCTGATTCTAAGTAGTCATGCATATTTATTATTTTCTTCCAAATTGCAGTGCCATTACAGCTAGATAGATGAGAGTTTTAGCCTTAGTCTGTAATATGTCATGTACTGGACAATACTTCGATAGACTGAGATGTATTGATCCAAAACCAAGAATGCCAAGAGGGAAGAAGCCTGACCTAGATCAGTGCTGGTTTAATTATTTTATAGTTTAGGATAGTTTATAATTGTTTAGATTACTTTAAGTGTGAACAAGTAAACAATGCAACGCAATTGGGTATCTGTAAAGGAAGCTTAATGGGTGAGATTTTTAGATTGAGTTTAGTTTTTCCAACAGCGTTTTGCTTTTTCACCCAGCCCAGCAGGAGCACGTGTCTCAGTGCTGAGAACCTGAGTGCCTGCATCTAATCTGAAAGGAGAGGTGAACATTTATGTTGCTTCATAAAGGAGAAACAACCTGTTGTAGCAGCAACCTGTGTGCTACTGGTAAAGCGAAGAGAATGACTGTGATGGTTCTTTCTCAAACACCCGGCATGCCTTTGGCTGTTGCATGTGGGACACTAACACTCTGCCAAAGCAGGGAAAGCCACCAATCCCCTCAAGCCCCTGGCCACATCCATAACCATGTACAGAAACAAAGTGCTATTTTATAACCTTTAGCTTTTTTGTAATGCAAATGATGACATTTGGACATTAGGGCAATCTGCAGAATTCAGCCTTCACTATCTGTGCAGCAAAGAGTCGGAGTGATGTGTTGAAAGATGCGACTGCCTTTTTTTGTACATAGCCACTGTGTAATTGTGGAGATGGTGGTGGTGGTGGAGGCAATGAGGGGGAGCAGGTCTGCTGCTCTGTGCCTCCAGGCATGCTCTGGAGCACTTCAACTAGATTTTTATGCAGATGCTGCAGCTATTCTCACCACTAGCACACTATCCATGCTTTTTTCAGTTGTTTGTAGTTCTTCTACTCCCTTCCCCAGGTATTTTGGTAGCTGATGGAACAGCCAAATATGAAAGGTTCTGTTTTGTCATAGGTATCGTGCTGGAGGAGGCCACAGGTTTGGGCGTCTGGGGCCAGAGGTGTGTCACCAGCACTGTCTTCTGCCCCGAGTTCACTGAGGTGAGCTCTCAAGCTGAGCTGAGGCTAGAGTAGGGAGGAGATTTGCACTGATGTCTCTCGTATTTTGTGTCTTGCTCAGAATCAGGAGGGGAGTGACAAAAAGTAGCCCTCAGAATAACCTGTAAAGGAAAACAGCATTCTGAGAGGAAAGTTGTATTTTTTCTCAGTGATTATAGTAAGGTTACGATTAGGTGCTGGGATGCATCAATTCATTTCTTCTTTCTACCCTTGGCTCATCATGTCATTAGGCAAACTGTTTAACCAGTTTCAGTAATGCCATCTGCAAAATAAAAAAAGGTTAATATAGGTCATAGACTGTAAAGCCCTTGAGTGTAATGCATGGTACACAGTTTTAACAATGGAAAATGAGATCTTGGTGAAGAAACATTAAATTTAACAAGCAGATAACACAGGGATTCCTTAAGCTTCCTTGCGTTCCTACTAGTTGCTCTTGGGAGTATATCCTGCTGCTTCCTCTTTGGAGAGGAAGAGAAATGGCTGTTCGGCTGTTCCAGCAGCACAGTTTCCTGAACTGCTCCTGCATCCATGCATATCCCAGCACTGCTCTGCTTGGCAATACGGGAGGGGACTGGGAGCATGTTTTCTCCTGCACTTTGCTGTTGTTCGAAGCCTAAAGCCAAGAGCCACCGTTGGCAGGGATTCCAGCTGTGGCCCTTGAGCCTGCAACACATGTCAGTTATTCATCTTCTCCTTCGTCGTATCAATAGGGATTGGATTAGAAGGAATGTTCTACAAGCAGCAAGAGCCCATGCTATATAGCAGAGCAACAGAAGGTGGTATGGTTCTTTCTGTTGAACCTTCTAAAGAAATACATTTTAAATGAACACACAAGAAACTAATACTAATTAGGTAATAGTATCCTATGGAGACCTGTGGTAGACACTATAATAGTGCATTAGCAAGCTATGCATAATTCAGGAGTGCTGTATTCTTTCAAGCATCATCTACAGGGAATTTTGCATAAGTATAAACTTCATAATTTGTCCCTTCGTGTGCATGCAGAAGAGTTCCTAAGGGCGTCATTTGGCCCACAGAACACCTGTTACTGGAGGTGGTGTATGAGTGAGGAAGCATCCATTTTGAGTCTTGAAAACAAAGCTGAGATGATAGGATGGGTTGTTAGAAAAGTTGTCTTATTTGTAAACAGTCATTAAACACGGACCCTTATGATTCCCCCCCCCCCCTTTTTTTTTTTCTCCATGGAGGCACTGTTCTGAAAATAATATAAAAAAACCGGCAGTTCAGAAAAGACAGAGTTGCAAGCCAGTGTTTTTCAGACAGACACAGGCATGTGAGAACGTGCATAGGTACATAACCAAGTGGACTGGCAACATAGCCATGTGGGATGGAGTTAAAACTACTCGGTGAGCTACTGCTAAAGTAAATTGTCACAGCTGCGTATTCTTTTCTCCTTCTCAATGGCAAATTTAATCTCCAGGAAATATATTTTATCTTGCAACTGAAGTATGATAAGGACATGTAAGTGAACAATTACAATGATTCAACTGACAAGAATTAGGGACCACATTAGCCTTTTATATCTTGCCCTGCCTTTAATTTTCAGAGGGTTGATAACCTGGTCACCCCAAGTCGGGCTAATTGTGTGTGAATCTTAAGACCCTTATTTTAGGTACACATAAAATAGAAAGATGACTTGCACATGGAACTTTATGCACATTTGATAATGTACTATTTTATCACTGCCACCTTGTCAACACAAACAGCAGGGGCTTATGCAGGTCCCCTCAGCAGCATCCTTCTCTTTGCCACCAGTCCTGGAACTCTTGCAAGGGTATGTGTTCACCCTATGTTGCCACATATTCTTACATCTGAGTTGCAGCAACAAAGATACATTTGTGCTCATTGCAAGTGCTTACAAAGTAGCATGGCATAATTGTCCCTCTGCAAGCATCTCTCTCTAAACTATTGTTTAAAACTGCCAGACGCATCTTTGTTCTTTATTAAGAGTAAGGCAACAATACAGTCTGTAGTTATGAGGAGATAATCATTCCCCAAGGGCATTTGAAGCACTTCGCTACCGAAAGGTTGTGATTACTCCACGACTGCTATACTGCTTATTATTCCTTATTGCTTAATTATGGAACCAGAGCATGTTTCTTGGGTGCTGTCACCTAAATAAGATTCTCCAGTTCTCGTGCTCTGCTTGAGTGGTAAGTGGACTGGGAAGCTTTGTAGTGTTTCAAAATTATGTAGGGGGTAGCAGTAGCATGGGCCAGTCATGGCAGCACTTCTGGCCTTCAGGAGACCAGGACATTCAGGTCCTTCCTTACCACGTGTTTGCTGAGCATTTGGACAAGTCACTCAGCTTCTGTATACCTCAGCTCTGCACCTCTGCTCAGGTGCCACAGTAAACAGGGCTCTGTGGATATCTAGACTAGAGGTAATTTAATGGGCTTCATCTTAACCTTTACATCTGGAGTTTGGCAACATGCTGTGAAGACACCGCTTTTCTTTTTAGCCTGTGCACATTCAGCTGGCTTGTTTTGAGTGGTCTTTGATGTAGTGTGATGACTGAGGGTTGTATGTATATGGAGGGTGAGAGTTAGGGAAAAAGGGATTTAATATCTTAAAATACTCGTCCTGATTTCACAAGGCAGATGACTGCAGCCCAAGTGGTCTAGCTCACAGTGGCACTGAGAGCTTGGTTGCTCTCAACAGCCAGTGGCACTGTTCACATTTCTTAAGGTTTATTCAGGGTTTCCATCTCTGGTTAAAGTAAGTTGATGCAATTTGTGCTGGCTAGGCCTTGGTAGGTTACTAGGTTGGCAGCAAGCCCACCTGAAACAGGCTTCTAATGCTTCTGTGTTTCAAACAGTCTTTGATGTCTCCACTCTTTACTGATTCAATGAGTCTTACATGACTTGCTGCCGTGAAATGCAATGTAGTGTTGTGGTTACACACTGGAAAAGAGTGGTGTGAGCTCTTCCAGCCTAGACATCTACCCTGGCAAACTCATTTTTTTTTAAGTCAGTGTTTCATTGAATTGTGTAATTCACCCTAAGGAAGGAGAAAGCCATCAGGATTTGTTTAACACTAGCCTTGACTTTTTTGAGTGCGTACATTCATAAGAAGATGGGATGATGGGTGATAAGTTTCTAAATCATCACATAAATTTCTAGATGAAACTCCTGCTGAACATTCCTTAGACTTGTTTTTGAAAACTTGAATAAGAAATAGACTTGGTGAAACTCCTTTATTGTTACAAGGTTGGCATAAAGTCTATTTAATGAGGTGTTTTTTATGGCAGTGGCTGATTTTTAAATCCCCCTTTTCACTCCTGAAATCTAAACGTTAATAGCATCTTGCATTGTGGCGCTCTCTGCTAGTGTGCATCTTCATCTTCTGCAAGAGGCTGCATGCAGTCCTGCTAGCAAGATCTTGTGTCATAAATAGAATTTGTTCAGGAAATAAAAATGTATTGTTTTCATTGTTAGAGGATGCTACTAAATTGGCTGTATGTTTGTCTAATAATCACATCTAAAGCTGATTATTCTGGTAATAGCCTTAAGATATTATTTAAAAATAAATATATAAATGCACTACTTTTGTACTAATACTAGTTTTTAATCTCTTCTTGTTTCTATGAAGTCTGAATGAGATTTTCAAAATTGAATAATAATTTGATCCGTTAATCTTTTGAAGCTAGTAATTTTATTTTCCCCTCTTTGCAGTCTCTGAGGCTCACAAATGAATAGAGCTTCATTACTGGAGTCTGCATTTAATAACCATTATCCATTATCTTGTAATTAAGACTCCCTGTAACGAATCATGAGGACAATGCAAAAATACATAGTACATTTCTTTAATGAACTGGAAAATGTTCATCTTGTTCTATTTAGTAATGAGTTGCTGAATAGTCGTTAAATCCACTGGAGAATAGAGCTAGATGGATTTTGAAGACTATCTTGAGTTTGTGGTTAATCTATTAGAATTAAAATTTCATCTTCTATTTTTATCAACAGCTGATTAGAAGTCATTCTGTTTGACCAAATTGATTAGAAGACCATATACAAGGGCAGCTGTTGTTTAATGAAAGTTTTTAATGAAACTGTACCATAGAGACTTGTAATTATAAGACTTATAAAAGCTTTGACTTACCTTATACTAGAAAAAATGAAAAGTATTGCGCTGAAGGACTTTAAGTGCTACATTTCGAAAAGGAAATTAAAAATATAATTTGGCAATGTTAAAGTCCCACTTCTACTGCTATTTGTTTTAATGTGACTATCAGATTTCCATAGTGTCTCTCTGGAAGGGAGTAGCTCTGAAATATGTAACTCAATTGTCTCTTATATGTGCTCCATTCTTTGCAAAGCTCAATCGACTATTAATTGCCTCTTCTGCACATTGCACCTTCTCTGGAGTTGGAACTTTTTTACTTGAATAACTCTTTCTGTTTAGAATGGGAATTGTCATAGGATGGTGCAGTTGAATCACAAATGGCTTCTTTAATGCCTAACAGGAAGCCTACAGAGAAAATTGTGATCTTACAAGGCAGAGTGTTAGTGACACTGTTTGATTGTGTTTAAATTACAGGATGCAGAAACATGCCTGGCTTTGTCTTAACTTCCCATCAGGCTGAGACCTACCTGTGTGCCAGCATTCATGAGGAAGACAGGTCTTTGGAGTGTGCTCCTGTACACCCTCCAAATGTATCAATAGTCTGGGCTACTTGTTGATTTGGGCCAGTAGTGAAACCTCCCTTGCTCCCTCTAGGAGATGTCGCAGAGGCATCGTCATTCAAATAAGAGACAAAATGGACCCTACGCCAAATTTGAAGAGGAAGCAGATGCAGTTCCAATTGACTGAAGTGGATGATTCACTACTACATGATGTTTGAATTATCCTTCTCCTTCTCCCAATTACTTTTGATAATTAACGATCCCACAGTACACCTTTTCTAAGAAGTCGGTTCCCAGGGATAAAGTGTGCCCTAATGCAATTGAAAAAGTTTTGTCATTGTATGGTGTCAATGCAGGATCAGACATCGCAAAGCAAATTTTTGGTTAGTTTCTTAGCTTTTTGTTATATTGTGCTGCAGGATTTGTTTTAAGCCACCTCAGAAGAGCAAGAATGCACAAGAATACTATGCAAGTGATAGGTGGTAAAGAATATTGTTCACAAGTGAGAAAACAGGAAAAAAAAAAGACCAAGGCTAACTCTCTTTCTTTAAATAGCACAGATATTTTGACCTTGTTACTGCATTATACCATGGCTTTAAGTATAGTAATTTGCAATGTTACAATTGCAAAATGCATAAGGAGGGACTTTTTCCCCTGTTTACAGTATTTCACAGCTGGTTTCATAAATACATGTGGGATTTTTTTCCTTTCACTTTAAACAGCCCTGGGAAATACAATACTAGACTGTCAAATGCCAGACTAAATGGATGCAAAGTTAAATTAGAGAAACTGATTAATTTATTTTTTGTTCAGAAGGATCCTTGTGGAAATACTAAAACGTTGATTTATAAGCAAAATTTCTTCAGAGGAAACAATTCCCATTGTTGTGGTTAGTCAGACACATTCCTATTAATGTATATTTACACATAGATTGAGTGTCCATCAAGGAATATACATTACGTTGGACTATCCAGAAGAGATCGTTGGTCTGATAGCTAGAACAAAGAATTAAGAGCTGGGGTGTTCATTTAGCCCCTGGTTTGTCAAACTGAATGGGTATCTCACCTTCCTGCTCTAGTCTCGACCAGAGCAAGATCAGCACCAACACCAAGGGGACATTCGTATAAAGAATCGCTTCATAATTACTATGAAACATGAGGACATCGCTGGAGGGCGTGGTTTATATATGTGCAGAGTGGCTCGTCTTCTAAAACTACCATAAAGCTTTTCACTTCCTTTCAGGTTCTGATTTTATAAAGACATCTACAGGCAAGGAAGTGGAAAACGCGACCTTTCCAGTTGGAGTAGTCATGATGCGAGCCATTAGAGAGTACTACTGGCAAACTGGCAACAAGGTAATTCTCACTACCTTTATAAAAACTAGCCAAACAGGCTCACTGAGAAGGAAGACTGGAATAAGTTTCAAAATGCAGAACATATAAATCCATGTATATAACTTCTATGGCTGTATGAGCAATAGGTAACGGGACTTCTTTCTTGTATTCCTCACTTGATTTGCTAATAATTGTATACTTTAAAAAACAAACACACCCCCCCCAAACAAACAAACAAAAAACAAAACCGAAAAATACCCACAAAAACTAAACCCAAAAAGTAAACACTTTTGGCTTTCTTCCCTTGAATAACTTGATGCATACCCTGCTGCATTTGGATTTGAGTTTTGTTTCACCATTTAAGGTATTTACATGGTTATTTCAGTACCAGGGCAGATCTCAAGCTGACAGTGATTGTCATACTCCCATAAACCTTGGTGGATCTGTACAAATTTGGGGTCATCAAGAGTCTGTCCAGTGTACACAACTGTATTTTCTGACTCTGTTCTGTCAACACAAGAGAGAAATTCTGCTCTTTCCTCCCTTGTCAGGGGGACTTTCCAATGGGACAAGAAGGCAGATGCAGTTGGATCCTGTTGTCCGGGATGGAGGGAGGGAGGGACAGGACCCAGGAGAATGTTATGTCCTGGGATATGCCATTTGTCTGTCAGGTCGCTGTCAAGTGAGGTCAGTGGAGGTTTGGAACAGCGGGGAGCATACAACAGAGCCAGTGATGACCTGTCTGTCCATCTATCCTTGCACTGGAGCAGTGAGAAGGGAGAATGTTTTCTCTGAAGGCTTAAGCTACCCTTTACCTCCTCTGTCCCCTGGCAAGTAGGAGCTGCCAGTTAGATCTGGAGCTGGTGTTTGGCGGTGGGCTTTGTCCTCACCTACAGCCTCTGGCAAGGAGACTGTATCTTAAGCTAAAACACTCTCTTCCTGTTTCTGGGTCACCTTTCCATCCTCTCCAGCTCACCCTTCTGTCCCTTCTGCAGGTGGCCTTTTGAGGTGTGGTGTTAGGACATGGGATGCACAGTGGGATAGGGGCTGAGATGGCTTCAGGGGCTTTTGGAGCTTCGGGATGATGTGACAGCAGGTTGGACATGTGTCTGTGTGCTCTCTGTAGTCATCCAGATGAGGCCAACATGGATCCTTGAGCTGTTCTGACTCCTCCCTTCCCCAGCCTGCATCTCCCCCTGCCACACAACAGCTCGGGCAGCCCGGATAGTTACGCCTCTGCAGGAGCATCATGGCTGCTGCCAACCTGAGGCAGATCCCTGGGGCCGGGTGACTCACGTTGGCACCAGCGCTGCTAACGCGGGCTGTGTGCCAGAGGTTGAACTCTGCTGCATTAACGCAGCTTTGTACCTATAATTGGATATAAACGTTGAATTCACCTTTTGCTTTAAAAGGATGCATTCACTGCATAAAATGTGTTATTGAGTGCTTATGTGTGTGTCAGTGAATTGGATGTAAACTGACTTTATGTGCTTGTATTAACTGAAGACAATATTATCAGTGATGAGATTTCTAAATGGTTTCTTTAACAAACTAATTTTGCTGCTGTAGGGGTGCTTTCTAGCAAGGCATTGGCTGGGAAAAACACGTTAATATAGAATTTAAACTTCTTCAAGGAAAGGAACAAGTTGCGGAGTAACATTTATTGAATGATAAGCTGTGGTGGTGATATGAAAAGTGTGCAATATAATGGGAAATAATCTTTTCCTGTCATTATTGAAGGACATACATAAATTGGTTTTTCTGTTGGGAAAACCCCCAATCCAGAAAAACTTATTACTTTTAATAATATAAGGTGAAGAGAAAATTCTTGAGGAGATGAACTTATTAAGCAAAATAATGAAATGCCGTGAAATAGCAGGAAAGTGGTAGCTGGACTTTGTACTGCTCTTGAATTAAATTCTTCCCCCCCTTCCTTTTTGCATTTTTGTAGCAGTCAGATGTGCCATTTGGAAAGCTGGTAAATGGAGGAGAGGACAGGCTTGTCTTTGTCAGCTTTTTTGCAAAGAAAAGAGCTTTCAGAATTTGCTAAAAGAACACGGAGTTCTGCATGGTGTTTTTAATTCTCTTATTAACTATATTTTACTTGGGTTTGCCACAGATTGTCTCAGAGAGTTATAATATTTCTAGGAAGAAATCTAAATTTGAATTTTTTAGAATTTCTCTTCCTGAGGGAAAACACATTCTCACTGTTTTAATTTATTGTCTAGAAAATGCTTTTCAATTGCTGTGGTTTAAATTCCTTTTGGAAATCTGATTTTAACAGATTTATGCATATACTCATGCATGCATGTATGCATCCATCCATCCACAAAAAACACAGTCTTCATGTTTTGCATTTATCAAGCTTTTTCCTGTCTTATTGGAAATGTATATATAGAAATCAGAACAGTAATTCTTGCTGAAGGAGGCTGATAGGAAGGCGCACCCAAGGTAAAGGTTTATTGCAGAGGGAAATGTAAAAAGAATCACTGTGTGCTACAGTACAGTTGTTCTTTTTTTTTTTCCTACTTCTCCTTGGTTTTCAAGAATTTAGTAAGCTGCTGCTGGCCAACATTTTGGTTAATGCAGGTGAGGAATTTTTTGATGAGAGATCTGATAGCTGCGTGTCACAAGCTCTGTCTCAGAATGAGATGTGTTTACGTGACATGTAAACGAAAGACTGCTACTATGGGTGCACACCAGGTCACCTCAGTGCTGACTCTGTACTGCAGGTTGACCATGGGATTCAAGACATGCTTCACCTCAAAGATAATTTTTTCTTGGCGTGTGTGCCTCTGCATACATGGCAATTCACCTGCCCAAATATGACTTGTGTCTCACATCAAGGGACTGAAAGCGTATCCAGTATTGTTGGGAGAGAAGTTTGGCAGTTCCTGTGAAGCACAAAACTTTTGATTTTTGGTAAAACCAGACCTAATATCCCCATTTAGAAAAGTTCAGTGAAAATTAAACCTCTGATAGGTTTGAATGTACAGCCCGATCATGTATAGCTCTGGTGCATATGCTTTTATAAGGTACAGCCATCTCTTATTGCCCTCCCCATGAGTCAGCTGTGTCACATGCTTTATTTCAGCATCCTTGGTGTTATGTTATTGCACATGTATTTGTTCTTATGTATTTGGTATTAGATTGCAACATGAGCAGTAGGTCATATGCAGATATCCCGTGTCCTGCTGGGATCCCTTGGCCTAATATGTAAAGGGCAAAGAATTCCCATTGGGCCTCAAACCCAGCTCCTGAGAAAGTGCACTGGGGATGGAGGTGTTACTCCTTCACTTGCTGTCCCTCGGGACAAAAATTTGTCTTTTGCAGTGATGTCTGAGGCATGATAGCTCTCAGCACTAGTTCAGAGCTTATATTGTTTGCAGTCTGATACTTCCTAGAGCAGAGCTGTTACATATACCACAGGCACTTTGAGACTGCAGGTGTGCAAATGCTGATTGCTCTTCTAGGGTTGCTGATGAATGAAAATGTGTGTTGCACTTTTTTTTTTTTTTTCTGTATAAAGGTCGGATTTAAACCTGCTGGGGGCATTCGGACAGCAAAAGATGCTATTACTTGGCTTATGCTGGTGAAGGACGAACTGGGAGTGGAGTGGCTAAAACCAGAGCTCTTCCGCCTGGGTGCCAGTAGTTTGTTGGAAGACATTGAGAAACAGGTTAGTTGTTAACAGTTTTCAGGTTTGTGGAGATAAAAAGTTATCTTTCTAAATGTGCTGGCTTACTGGTTTTGCAGAATATGCTTTTAGGTGCTGTTTAGAAGATAATAGAACATACATCTAATTCATTATTAATGACAGGTTCACTTCCAGCCCAATATTTATTTAAATTTGGCCTGTCATTGCAGGCATCTGGAACTCTGGCATTCCAGCAGTCTGGGCTAGGTTTCCAATGGGGAGAGCAAATAGGCTCGGTTTGTACATATACAGAGTCTTTTGCAAATGCACTTCCTTGCACTCCTAGCTGTTGCCAGTTCAGCTGACCCTCGCAGACCCTTCGTGTCACTGTGCCGCAACTGTTCACAACACATTCCCATGTTGTGGAGAAGGGCACGTCTCATCCTACATACGGTACTGCTGATAGGGAAGTTTTTTCATATTGATTATTTCCTGGGGAAGAAAAGCAATTGCTTCCTACAAAGCCTCATTTTTCTAATTGTTTTTATTTTTGTGCAGGCTGGTCGCTGTGTTTCTTGACAGACAAATAGCATATGAGGTTCAGTGGCAATGTGTATTCCCAGTGCGAAGAAGGGTTCTGACCTGCCTACCCATGACCAACCGCACTGGTGTAGGGGATCAACCCCAGAGGATACAGCATAGTTGAGAACAGTGTAGTGTCACAGGAACTACTAAACCATTAGGGCTGCTGAACTTCACTCCCATGTTCTCAAACCCAGGAAATGAGGCGACATTAGCTTTAACCAAGAAAATAGTTTGAGAATCCTTGTGCTGTTGCTACTGGTGGGAGAACATAGGATGTAAGGGGTTTGGTGGAGGAAAAAAAAGCATCAGTCTGTTCCCTCTCCGCACCTTTCCTAGCAACTGAAATACTGACATATCTTGAGAAATATAGAACAGCTGAGAGATGTCAGGTGAATATGACTGTTGAAAACCCCTGGCTCCCTCCTGCAATGAGAATAATATTGGCTTGTTTCACTGCTGGACTGCCTCTGCCTCACTCTTGACCTAAAATCGTGTCCCTGGCTATGACAAAGCAGCATGAGCTTTCTTGTTGCCACTTCCATCGCTGCCAAGTCTTACAACACAGCCAGTGATTGTGTTGCACAATTTGTTCTGATTTCTTAACAGTGGCAACTTTCTGTCTGTCAGGGATTGCACAAAGGCCCCAGTCATGACCAAAGCTCTGCTATACTGTGCCATTGAAAAACATCTAAGATAAAATATTCCAATCATTATATTCAATAAAGCAAACAGGTATTTAAATAGAAAGACTCAAACATAGAAAATGAGGAGAACAATCCCCCATCCCCAGGACAGTACAGTTAAAAGAATAGTTTGAAATGAGGCATATAAAACTGTAATCAATTTTGGAGACTTTTAATATTACAAAATAGTACTGAAATCACCAAAATCAGATTACAGTGAGAGTAAAGCATTTTCCTCTACCTGGCTTTTTTTGAAAGCTTAGTTAAAAACAACAAGAGTCTTTGCTTTTTCTTTTTTTCCAAGCAAAACAGCAAGGAGCCTTAGTTCAGATCCTATAAACAAGTATATAAAGGTAAATTACACCATATTCTATGCACACACACACATATAAATATCCATCGTCTTCATCTGGCATGCCTTTAATTTGTTACTTCCTTGACACTCTCAGATTTATAGTCATATATAATTCCATCATAAATTTTCTTTTTTCTTGCAGATTTTCTATCATGTGACTGGCACTTATCCACTTCCGCATGACCTGGCAACGGTTTAGACACAAAATCAACTCAGGATTACTTTTCAAAATAGGTCTTTAAGCAAACAGCGTTCAGAAGTCTTCTGACAACCGAGTGCATACAACAGAATTAAAGGCCTAATTCCCCCTTCTTCATATTTTATAGTGTTTAAAAATATGCTCAAGTCTGCTGGTTGTACTTGATCCAAAAGCAGAAAAAATGGTAATTCTGAAATAGTGAAATAGTTAATACTAGCAGATTTGAAAAGTTAATCTTGCAAAGTCTTCCCCAGACCAGCCTGAAAAGCTTATTAATGGCAACACTAAAGTACTATGGAAAAGATTTAGGTGGCCTGGTAACACTTGGCAGTCTCAGGATGTGAAATATCTATGAAATGTTTCAGATTGCTAATTAAGAGCTACAGATCTTGGAATAGCTTTCTATTCACCTCAGACAAAGTCTTCTGCCACAGATGTGTTGCACTATTAATTGTTATGTTGATTCAGTTTCAAGCATTGTAACCTGAGAAAATGAAACTTGGCTATTACTTTCTTTTATAAAACGTTTCTGTAGCAAAAAAGCCGCGCTTTTTTTGTATTTTTTTCCCCCAAACTTGGGCACAGACATCCATATTTAGACCCGTGAATAAAGGTGTCTTGATTTCTGGAACAGCTGAGTATCCACAGTTGCTCCTGAAGTTAATGGGAGCTCTGGGTGATCAGAACAACTGAAAATCAAGCAGCCTCTATATAGGTGCCTAACTATGCATTCAGGGGCCTATTTTTAGGCATTTCACTCTTAAAATTTTAGTCTAAGTTGCTTAGAAGCTCCCATTCCTGTCTCCTGTCATTTTAAAACACATTCATGCAAATCTTTGCATTTTAGTCTAGGGGAGTTTGACTGTCAGTTTCTAGGTGTCACTGCTATGCTGGTTGAACTTCAACTTTGCCATTCTAAAAGCAATTCTTTAATTTAAAAGGTAATTTGAATTGTGTCCTATACAGGGTTTACAGCTTTAATGTAAAAAGTACTTTTCTCGGAGCACATCAAGAATAATACCAGAATCATCAACACCTTTTGAGTATCAGGCTGGAGCTAGTGGATTCATTATCTCAGAACTGCATTCTGCTCACTAACCAGAGTTGTACTAAAAACTTAATTATCTTATCATCATGACTAGTCTCACTGACTTAAGTAGGTCTCATCAGGGAAGTAAGAGGAGCAGGATTTTGCTGTAAATCAAGCTACAAGGTACATTTATTACAGAGAGATCTCTGCTTCATAAATATAATAACTCAGTTATTTATCTGGTTATACCATCTGAATCACTAGTGCTCTACCAAACACCTTGGGTGGACAGGAAAGTTGAATAGGGAAAAAAATCAGAGAAACAACATATACAGGAAACAAAATCCTATATGCAGTGCTCAATACTAAAAACAGGCCTTAATTTCCCAGGAAGTAGTTCATCCAAGGCTCTCAGCCTTTTTCTGGTTTAGGTATCAACACAGAAAATGAGGCTGAGCTGTGACTGTATTTTCACATTTGTTTTCCTGGAAAGTGGCCTTTTTTGTCACAGGTTTTACTTCTGATATCACTGCCAGTTTCTTGAAAGAAAATTCCAGTGCCTGTTTGTGTATTTAGTGGAAAATTCTGCTGCTGAGCTTTTGGAAATACAAAGCCTGCTGTAGCAGGTCACCTCCCACCAGGTGCCTGCCAGGTTGACCCTCTGCTGTGCCCTCCCAGTAACTGCACACTGGGTTTTGCTGCTGTTCAGCTCTAGCTGTATAAATGTATGACTGTATTTCTTTTATGACAGAAAGATACACCTCACTTTAAAAGTACACTTTTTTGTTGTTGGTTGTCTTTTGGACATTTAACACGAAGATAGAAACTAATTTTTGGAGGTACTCAGTTTCTAGATGAAGGACTCTGATTAGTTCTTTAAAAATAATGGAGGTCCAGCTTTGCCACTGAGCTATTCAACACGAGTAACTCTGTTTGAGAACAACCTCTTTCTATTTCTGTTGACAGTCCTCCTTCATTTTGATATGTACATAGGCTGCTGCTGGTTACTTTGCTTTGGAGGGAGCAGATTCCCTTTGCAGTTGGAGGCGTTTGGCTTCCTGGAAAGTCAAACCACTTGTCTTTTCCATGAACATTGCAAACATATCAATGTGAAATATTATGCAACTCCATGCAACCAGTGTTTTGGAAGAAGCTGGATTTCTTGGAAAGTAATTTTAACATTTTTCTGTTTAAATTTTTAAAGTTTTTTTTGAAAAAAAATTAAAATGTAAAAGTAACAGAATCTGTGAACACATTCAAATAAAGATGATTCTGGTTTTGGGGTGGTGGTTTTTGAGGAATAAGCAGATGACTGAGTGTTACAGAGTGTGACTTTTTTGTCACTGTTGACTTCTCTGTGGCTTAAGTGAGTTATCTCCATACAGTCTGTGGTGTAATCCTCCAACATGATCCAAAGCCTTTTCTCTTGCTCCTCCTACAGAAGTTAATGTTGGGGAGCAGTGAGGTCAAGCTGCCAGTACCAGCCAAGTGCTGGTCTGTTGAGAGCCTGGATGAGGTGAGGAGATGAACCAGAGCCACAAAGTCCTGTTGGGATCAGCAGGGGACAGGGCTGGAGACCTGTGACAGACATGTCAAAGACAGCTATCCAGGAGACAGCTACCAACAACATGGGTCCGAGGTCCATTCCCAGAGGCAGGGCTGGAAACCAGCACTCCTACAATGTAGCTTGACATAGCTGAGGGCCCTGGACTGAGCTGGAGTGGGGCTCCTGGGGCTCTGGCCTGGGTGTGGGGAGGCTGGGCAGAGCCAAAAGAGTCACTGGACTCATTCCAGTACTGACCTTGTGAGAAAACCAAACACAGAGGACAGACACACATTTTGAGCTCAGGTCGGAGGCTGGTATGGCAGGACTTACACCCCTACCTACTGGGAACTGGAACTCTTGGTGTAGTTTCCTGAGCTGTGGCCCTTTGCCTTGGCCAGCACTTCCACCATCCTCTCCTTCATCTTTCTCACTGCTGATGGCCATTTCCTGCTATTTAGTTATGGTAGTCAAGTGGGAGGTGAGATTTATGGAAGCTGCTGCATCACTCCCGCAGACAGGACGTGAAAGACGATGGGGACCTGAACTCAGTCGGGAACCAGGGAGGGGGCGTTGCTCTGTGACTGCATAGACTTTGGGAATAAAGTTCAGATTTAGCACTGTGCTTCAGGCCATTAGAAAAGGAACAGGCAATTATGCACTCCCATCTAAATATATTTCAGAGTAAAACATATGTTTTGTTCATGTCAGTCTTGTATACTAATTTATTATTTTTTAACACTTATTCATTTAGGATTTTAAATAGCTTCATTTTGTAAGCCACATTACTTTGCAAAGAAGAATAAATTCAAGAAGAAAGTCAAGTAGAAACTGCAAATCTAGAAGATTCTGCATCAGCTTATTTACAAGAAGAGGGAATTGGGAGAGAGAGTAAGCTTTTTTCTGGTTTGTAGGAAACAAAGATATTAAATAGTAATTATATGTGAAGTGTATATATCAGCTGGGGCAAGTAATACTTTGATATCTTTATTTCATCAGTTGTGTAAGTTCATTCTTTCATTTCCTTTGTGAAGCAGGGAACATGCATTATATGCCATAGCACATGCTACTGAGACAGAAAATACTGATCTACTTTTAATTTTGTTTTGCTCAGTTGGAATTTTGGCTCCCTGCCTCCCCTGGGGTAAAAAAAAAAATCATCACAAAACAACAACAGCAAGTTTTATCGAAATCTTGTTGAGCTTTTGCTGAAATTACCAGTCCTGTCATCTGGATGATATGTGTAGTGTGCAGTAGAAGGAGGGAATTGCTTTTAATTAGATGTAACTTGCCCAGGAGAGAGGGAGTTGTCCATCTGGTCAGTCCTTATTTAATAGAGCAACCGAGGATAAAAGTATTCTTAATATGCAGCTACATCATAGGACAAATTACCAATTTCTGAAAAAGCCTGAACTGTGCTAAATTAAGAGATGATAAGACTTTGAAAGAAAGAACCATCAGGAAGGGCTGCAGGCTTCTACTCCCCCCCCCCCACACAAAAAAAAAAAGAGTAAGCAAGTGATAAGTGATCAGGTCCTAGGCAGCTCTATTGTACAGACCCTTCCTCTCTTCTAGACAATTTACAGGTCCTCCCCTTTCTGTAAGGACTTACAGAGTAACCACGTACCGAGAGAAAGCGCAAAAAAGTTGTTTTAATATCCTTTAATGAAATTCAACATTGATGCAACAAAGGAGTGCCAACAAGATGCTCTAGCCATTCCTAATGAATAGTGACTTTAAGCGGCTCTGTTTTGAGCACTGGGGACAGCTTGTGGGTTGCTAATTCTTGGAAAATGCAGGATACATGGTCTTCTGGAAACACATTTCCTTCTGGAAAGCTTTCTTGAGATGTAACAGTTTCAGATCTCTGAGATCACAGGGAGTGTTTGAAAACAATAAATTGTGAAAGCATCAGTTTAGAATTGCTTCCTTAGCTGAGATGAAAACAAAGGAATTTTTAAAGAATGTTAACAAACCGAGGTTGCAATACTGGAATTGACTACACTTGTTTTTTCAAGTCTTGCATTCTGTATGGGAGAAGCAGAGAAAGCAGCTTTGCAAGGCTCGGCTGGTGAAGAGTAGCATCATCCCTAAACAGTACAGTGTTGTATGAAACCAGACCCCAAATTGGATGATGGTTTGCCCAGAAAAACAAGGGAAAACTTTATAAGCTGATTTTGCTGTTTCAATAATAGCACAAGCTCTGTCTTTATTCAAGGTTTGGCACGAGTTCTCACCTATTTACTACTCGTGACAAATGGGCAAAGCAGCCAAACAGTTCACTTCCGATGTGTGGGCTTGAGACCAGTGACGAGGTGATCCCCTGGGTTAGGGGTCCCCATCACTGTCATGGACCAGAGAGCAGGTGGGCTGGCGGAGGCTTAGTGCTTAGTGCCAAGGCTTAGTGTCCTGCCTGCCCTCACTGCCCGAGGGGTCACCTGAGGCAGAAAGGTACTAAAGCTGCTCCATCGAGAACTTTTCTTTCCTCCTCCTAACACTCAGACCCAAGCAACCAGCTTTGGAGGAGAAGCTGGAGAATGCGTATTCTCCATGATTTAATTTAATTGCATGTAAGTTGATTAGGGATATTATCTTCATTTCCAGGGGAAATGAAATATTCAGTGGCATCATGTCAGAGCTCTGGCTGAAGGCTGGCACATCTCAGCACTGGCTGCTTTTTGCTGCCTTCAGCAGAGTCCTTGTCTTTCTTCAAAGTACAAGCACCATCTCACCCAGGATATGATTTCTTGCTCTAACTTATTTAAAGGCCTGAATTGAACCAGAGCAAAGAACAACTATCCGGGCTCTGAACGAGAAGTGCTTTGTGTTCTATTTAGCACAAATCTGTTCAATTAAAAAAAAAAAAAAGTGAATGCTGTCACCCCATCTGATAGCGACTGTAATGAGACCTCTGGGAGGGCAGTGACAGGAGGGTGTAGATAAAGGAGAAACAGAGGGGTAAAAAGAGAAGTTGTAAGAAGTAAGAGAGATCATCACCACTGCTGTTATTGCTTCACAGAAGTGCAATCTTTTGTGATCTCTTTGGAACAGGAGGTAAATAATAAAACACAGGGGAGGGAAAAAAATAAAATAAATGTAGTGTGTGAGTGCATGTTAAAACAGATGTCAGATTAAAAATAGCTGAAAAGGAAATTCTACTGTAGGGGAAAAACTGCTTTTTCCTTCAACATTTTATATTTAACCTTCATTAGCCAGGAAGTGGAAGAGCTGTAAAGGAAAAGGGGAACTTTTGTTCTCTGCCTCTGAACGTTAAGAGAAGCCTAATGTGAGTGCAGGGGGGTTCTCTATGGCACGTGGTGCTGGAGCAATCCTCAGGGTGAAGCCTGGAAGCAGCAATGATGTTAAACAGATGCACTGTGTATGCTGAGCCCTGGGACTTGGAGCTTCAAACCTGCAGTGCTGCACATCCAGGTGGTTTCATCCTCTCCATCCTCCCTCCCTTAGTCCCTTCAGGGTTGGTGAATCCTCTAATGTCATAAAAATAAAAATAAACCCTGCAATCTGGTAGGATCTCATCATCCAGTAATGCCCCTCTAACTATAGATCTAGGCATCAGGGACTTCATTCTGGTTTCTTCAGCACTTTTAAATGGGCTATCTCAGTGTTTGATGAACAAACACGTAGTTCTTCCCCACATGGCAGCCAGACCACACCCGTCCTTGGAGACGGCAAGTACTCACAAATGCCACTCTGTGAAACAGTGTCATCCTGGGTCTCTTCTGTTAAATGTGCTCCAGAATGGCTCCTTGAAATTCATGGTCTGAAAAATGACCTGCCCTGCAGGAGCTTTAAATAAATACCTTGAAGACACACTGAGGCTGGACTGGGAACCACTATACTTCTTGGAGAGTTGCATGGATCATTTGACTTGTTCAGGTTAGCTAATGAAACGAGAATAATCTTTACATGGCTTCCTGTTTTATTCCTGAGTTTGAGATGGAGGTTTAAAACAAGAAACCAACAAAAAACGTACAGGTCTCTGTGCCTAATGTCTCAGCTCGCAGGAAGAGTCAGAAATGACAGATATCTTTAGCTACCATTACAATGTGAATGTCCAACATACTCAAACAACTCAAGAGATCTAGAGCAGGCATATTCTCACAATTTCAGAAAAATGTTGTTACTTCTCCCTACCATTATCTTGAACAAATTCCCACAGCTATTTCTTTCAGATACTCAAGCTAAGGAGGAGGCAGCAGAAACAGAAGTAAAAGGCATCCTAAAAGGTGTCCCCAGCAGATGGAAGGCAAAGGTATTTCACAATTTCTGAATCATTTCTTAAGCTTGGCCCGAAAATGCCAAATAAGATCCCAATAGAGAGTCCACCTAATGAGAACTGCTGACAAGCAGGACCAGCGTGGCGCTATGGTGGTTTAGGATTTGCTGGAGAGGAAAGAGCACATGTAGCCCAAAGCAACTCCACAGAGCCCGTCAGGGTGAAATGGGTACGTTAGCAACATGGGAGAGCACTCCCCTTGTTAAATGCGTTGTATTAGACTACAGTCAAATGAGATGGTATGCGCAACACATAATACGATCAGAGAGGATCGATAGGTATTAGTGGCCGCTGGTGGGACACACGCTGCCTCTGCCCACAGACTGCCGCTCAGAGTCACAGCAGAGGAGCACAGACAACCCACAGTAGCAAGGACTTGCCCAGCAAAGGTCTCCAGGAGGTTCCATCTCATTCAATTCACCCCCCAGCCCTGCTTCTCACTAAAAAGATAACTCATGACCTTCTGCTCTGAATAAATAAATGCATAAATAAAAGTCACTTCAACTGCAGGAAAATATCTATCTGCTCTTAATTGAGTGTGTGTTTTCAGAACTGCCTCTTCCAGGGAAAATTTCTTTGTTAAGCATTAATTCCATTTTATTTTGCTGAACGTGTCTGCCATTTTCTCCATTAGAGGGCTGCAGAGCAGTGCGTTACAGTTTTTTAGAATCGGATTTAAACTTGTATATGTACTTTGGGCCTAATTTCCTGCTGTGCAGCTCTCCTGAACTCAATGGGGTATAAATCTGGTGCAACACACGGAGAGAAAAGAATGTGCAGTGTCTCAGAATACATCAGTGCCTTGGGTTTTGCTGATGAGATTAAGAAACGCCAAGTTGCAAAGACAGAATTTTAAATACAAGTGTGACAGGTGAGGCAGATGAGTAAGTTAATTGCTGCTTGTGTGTTTGAACACAGCGCAATTGGTCAATAGGGTATGGTTACAGAAAAGAGTAGTGAAGTGCGTGGGCAAAGCACAGGTAGAGCTTTAAATCCTTCCTTAGAAACTATGCTTATTCTAGGCAGAAGTTAGAGTCTCTAGCACTTAATAAGAGTCATAAACATTATATTCTCCTTTATGCTCCAATTGTGGTGTTGGCAAGCTAATTGCTTGGACTGAAATTTTCTAGGTAGATATCCTCCTCAGTTGAACTTTATTCTAAAAAAAGAGGCAGAAAATAAACCTGAATAAAAATATGGAGTGGGCTGGGGTTTTTTAGCCTACACCTAGAAACTTTGCCAGTTGAGCTCTGTGAAATTCCCACATTGCAGAGCATGAATCTGTGGCAAGGGGGAGAATGGTTCTGATCCTCCGCACCTGCTTTTCCTGGTGTTAGTGCGGTGCGTGGTGCCAGCAGGATTGCAATGACACTGCAGGCAAAAGATGGACTAGAGGGAGAGAAATATACTGGCACAGCACAGAGAAATCAAGGAAACAGGGAGTGCCAGTGTGAGCAGGGAAAGTGGAAGGAAAGGTACTGGGGGAAAGGTGCCTCAGAATACCAGAAGGAAGAACTGGCAGCTGCACAGCAAGAGTGAGGAGATCTGGGCAAGAAGAGTGGGAGATGAACCTGCCAGAAACATGGTGCCTCATCAGGAGAGGAGGAATATTGAGACCAAAAGAAAATGGCTCACAGACCTGATCTCCCATCCATGAATTTATTTTGGGCATGGCTGGAAGACAGACAGACAGATGGACCAGGGAACATCGTCACTGAAAGTGGCATTTACAAAGGTTGAGATACAGTGGTATGGGCAAACTTAGTGACTTGTAACTTTGAATGCTTTGCCCTCCAGACCTCAGTGTTTATTCCTTGTTTCTTGTCATGCATCTTGCAAATTTTCTTCATCTGAGCAATTAACCCATTGAGGGATTGATTTTTTTTTTATTTTTTTTTTTTCTGTTTTCATACAGTACTCACTGCAATTCGTTGTGGTTTCTGGCTGGTGCCCTTCCATGTCACTAATGTAAACAGTCAATAGCATTTCGATGGAGGTAAATGTGAATTCCAGCAATGGAGGAGAATGGTCTCATACAAAGTAGTGGGATTATATCAGGTGCATCAGACAAAAATAACAAGTGGAAAATTTAGGATGAGTACCAATAAGTTTTTCTGTAAGTAGTTGGGTGACACTGTTTGACAGCCCCCTGGGGAAGCAGCAGGAGCCCCTCAGCTGGGACCTGACCCAATACGAGACAGCTATGTTCAGAAATCATGAGCCTGTGTGGGGAGGCAGATGGGCTGGATGGTCTAATGGGTCCACTCCACCTTAAACTTCTCTGATTCTGCACAGCCTTCCCCAAAAGCTGGCACAAAGGAGTGTCAAAAGATGCAATACATATTCATGGACGTTTCTGGAGCTGCAAACTATGAAAAGAAATCAAGCCATTCTCATCCATGGATTGAAATTGAGAGTACACTCTAATCCAAAAGGATACCAGCTCACAGAGTGGTGTATGAAAATCTTATAAAGCTCTGGAACACTCCATAAATAATTTTCAAACAAGGAGCTTTTTGTTTCAGTGATGGCAGTACTAGAAAGGAAGAATGGCAAATAGCCGTCAAAAAGCAGCTGAAACAGCCTGCACTCTGTACCGATGTTAACTTTAATCACTGCAAGAGTTACATAGAGAGTTATCAGTCATTTATTAGAAACTGCAGATGATCATTGCAGAGCTTTAGATTAACGTGGACCAGAGCCTGGTACCTTGCCAATGGGGCACCACGTGACAGGCAGCCCATGGAATAAACATTCTGGCATGTCAGCACGCTATAAATCCTCCAAATGAAAGAAATTAAAAAGCCAGCAGCAATTTTGAAAATGATTTATGATTGGAGGTGCACTTAGGAGTGCTTTTATTGTCACAGGAACATCTCCTTTCGCATCCTTAAGGTGACAGACCCCCTCTGCTTCCCTCTGCATTTCTCAGGCTACCCTGTGGAGGTGAGCACCCTGGGAACATGCTGGGTGGGAGGGGGGCATATGGGCACTTCAGCAGCACCCCCTATGTTGTGCGGGTTAGCTTTGTACCGCCCAAGGCTGAGAGAACTGCAAATCTGTTCTGACATTTTGAGTATGTGAAAAGACACCAGTTATGGGGTGTTCTTTTTTTTCTTTTACAACTGTACCATAAGCATGCTCTTAAGTGCACGTATAAACATTTTATAACATGGATTTGAAATAACACTTGAAAAATAAACTTGAGAATAGCTCCTAAGCAGAAGGTATTCTTACCAAAATAGCAGTCTGTTGCAAATCAACCCTTTGCTCCATACGTAAAATGATGCAGCACTATCTGTTAGTGTACTTCTAGTGTAAATATTACTAAATGTTTCACAAAAATGCAGTTTTAGTACTAATATGGATATGCTTTCTTAAACAAAAAGTGCCTTCTATATAAACTGAAAGGCAGAAGATTGTGATTTGCAGGCAGAGTACTCTGTTGCCTTTCTAAAGAACAGCAGTGATGATGTTAGTGAAAGCCCTTGGTATCTGATATATACAAGATATGGGCATGACAGTTAATTCTGCCTCAAGCCAGTGATACCCTGGGCTATGGACACAAACCTACCTGCAGCATTGCTGCCTTCCTGGTTTCTACTTTGCTCATGCCTCCAGGCGCTTGGCCTTGTGCCTCTTGTTCTTCCGGGGTAGCACTGGGGTGTTGCCCACAGGGTGCCATGCACATGTACCCAGCAGGGCCAGCTGGTTTGGAAACACTGGGGTTAGCAAACCTGCCTGATCGTTAATGCTTCTGTCCACAGCTGGAACAAATTTTTTAAAAACATCGTTTGCATGGGTGATTATTTCAGTTAAAGGCTTACACGTCTCTCAGTATTGTCTATCTTCTTTAGGTGATTGCGGATACATGTATTGATCTAAAACCATTTCCTCTGCGTGTTCCCACAGCTGACTTCTTGGAAAGGGTTGATTTTGCATCTGTCTACTGATCCTTATGATGTTCCTGTCCCGGAGCAGCACAGCAAAACAACTTTTTATAGCTCAGTTGGAGATCGGCTCTTCAAAGCCAGCAGCTGAGGAGCTGTCTTATAAAACTCTGCATGTGTTTGCCAAACGTGACTTTTCCTTTGCTGGGCTTTGAACTCCCGCAAGGTTCTTTCACCCTTTGGGGGGGCCCACACTTACTTAGACCCACTCGCATGCCCATGTCCATCAAAGGCTAGGCAGTGCCTCCTGCCTGGGACACTGTGAGTGACTGATGGCATGGGGCACAATGCTGGTTACGTGCACAACACACGGGAATATGTGACCTTATGGGGTCCCTTCTCACCCTCACGTGGGGTCGATGTGATAGGAGGGCATGAGGTTTAAAGCTTTTGGGGATTACTTATGGAAGGCGTTTCTTGAATTTGCAAGTGTTTATTTACATTTTGCATCTTAGTATCATTGTTTATCTGTTGTACTGCTGATATTGACCTTGGGTGTATAGTTCACTGATTGCCAGTTAATTACATGTCATTAATAAATCAATAACCTGCTTTGATCCTGATTTGCTTTAAAACATATGAATGGAGCAGCTTTTCCCTGCAACAACACTAATATTTCTCTGTCCATTTCTCGGAAGTAAAGCAATGAAGCTGTAAAACAGCTGCCTCCTGAATGCAGGTATCTCTTTACATGTACCATACCTCATCCACCATGCTGAACAAAAGAGGTAGAATGAGATAAGAAGGACCTGGACACCAAGTTCCCTATGGC
The DNA here is from genome assembly GCF_036013475.1 of Columba livia. Lineage (NCBI taxonomy): Eukaryota > Metazoa > Chordata > Aves > Columbiformes > Columbidae > Columba > Columba livia. The sequence goes on from NC_088602.1 coordinate 131,279,885, forward strand.
ACTGGAAGTGAAGGGTACAGCTAAGTGTTTTCCAGGGAAGCAATAACTCTGGGTGGGGGAGAAGACCAGCATGGTCTTGCAGCACAGGGAGAGTACTGTAAGTTGTACAAATTGTGCCAAGCAAAACTGGAAGGACTGGAGTCACCTCAAATCGAGTGTGCACAAGGAGTGTTTTAAGCCATTCAGGCTTCCTCCTTGCAAAGCCTGTGCTGAGGCACTGCAGACTTGCAACTTGGTAGCTTCCCCCGCTCTGTACAGACCAGGTGTTAGTTTGCTGTGTGCATCTAGTCTGGTCTTGATCTCCCTTCCCATTTTACTGACTGCTGAATAGAGGCTGCTATGACAGTAATATGCACCTGTAGATCTCTATATAATAAGAAATAACCTGAGGTAACTTCTTCATCTGCCTTGCTGGTTAAAGTTCCTCCTTATTTTTCTAGTTTGGATTGGTATAGAAATGCTAAGCCATCATTTTATCAAGGCAGATGCTTCTAGAAATGCAAAATGCAATAAAAAGTGATTTAAGAATTGTGTTGTGTTTAAAACAAGAATATGAGGAGATATAGTGAAGGACATTTTAGCATGTATCTGCTCCATAACAAGTTCTCCGTCCTGAGTGGAGGGGCATGTCTGAAACGGTGGCCTGGGAGCCAGCCGTGTTCCTCAACAAGCCCAGGGGCTGTGATCCCACTGCAGAACCCTATGCACCCCCAGACTGGTATTCCAACATTAGAATCTGAACCACTTGCGCACAAAGTATCTGTGGTTTTATTAGCAGCTCTGCCCATGTTCCCCTGCCAAGAAACCCACATCAAATCTCCCAGAGGACTGATTTCCATTCTTGGAGAAAGATCTCACTTTCACAGTTTGTAGGGATGTACGCCTTGTCTCGCGGGGCCTTTTCCTCCCTCTCTCTCACCCACCCCATCAACACTCCAGCATGAAGATGGGATGCCATCAGGCGCAGTTATTAATACACAATGGAAGTGCCATGTGTGATTGTCTGTGACTGCTCCAGTGTTTTATGTAATGCAGATTTAGAGATTTCATTGTAAAGTCACTTTAAACTCTGAACTAATGGGTAGTTTGGCAACAGCTTCTAAGTATGAAATCATTATTAATTCCTTTAGTACCATAATAACATTGATTTAGATGAACTCTTATAACATAGAAATTGTATAGTATTTAGCTGTAATTAACGTCCCCTAATTAGGAAGTGTTGCCAAGTAGTTTTCTCTGCTGGCTCTGTTGTACTTAAGTGCAGCTGGATGAAAATTAACCACAAAGGGAACAGCTTGTGTTTTATGTGAAGTTTGCCTTTGATTGATTAAAAAAATATTTCTTGGTACTTTATTTTATTATCAAAAAGGGTGCACTGGATTATCAATGTTACAGAAAGCCACAAAGTCCACATGCTGTAAACTACACACACATTTGTATAGTATATAAGCCCAATGACTTATCTACGCATTCAGAAAATTCACAGATTTATTTTGTCTCAATACCACAAGTTACCATAATAAAAATGAATCGATGTTAATGTGGCTGTCATTAATAAATTCTGAAGAAATTTAAGCAGAATTAGCATAATTTAATGTCCACTCAGAGGAAAGAGTCATGTACAGCAAGCTGAGAGGCATTTGTTGATGTGAAAAATGCTGACATTTTTGGAAATTCAAATTATAAATGAAATACTGCTGTCAGTTTACTGTGCAACTTCGTAACATATGGTGCTTCTGCTGGTGGGTGTTATTTCAAAGTTTGCAAATCACACTATGAGAGTGTCCCTCTGGTGAGCTTTTGCAACGCTTAGCAACTGTGAATCAAAAGTGACAGTACAGAGGAAGAAGGACTAAAAAAAATTTATCTCTCTAAGTCAGTAGAACAAAGTACATGATAAGTTAATGCATTTTTACAGGGAGAAAAAGGAGGGCAACATGCTAAAGCTAAAAGACATCCAGCACCGCTATTCTTGCAGAATAATGCACGAAGTCTTCTAAATTGTTAAAATAAAAATATGTTTTCTCTCTCAGTCTCTTTGACTTTGGTATGACAGGAAAATTAAAACAACTGGCACATAGAACATATAATGGTTCACTTTCAAAATTAGGGAAGTTGCTTCAAGACGTAATGCAATCTCCTCAGAAGGTCCAGATGTTTCTTTTACCCACGTCTCTGAAAAAAGTTCCTATGAGCAGAAAATAGCATTTGCCATTTGAAAAGCGTTGTCTACCCAGGGCTGTCAACACAGAGGAAAGAAGACAGAAAAAAAAATAAGTTCGGTATTAGCCCAGCAATGTGGATTCCAACAAGCCTGATAAAAAGCATACACTGATAAGGTAGATTTAGATAACTAAAATACCACAGTTTTCAAGAATCTGCCACCCAGTGACCCCTTTAACATGCATATATGCTATCAAGAAGTGAACATAAAATTTGGATTCATTGTGATTTGATCTGACCATAGTTGCTATTCATTGTTCTGCTCTGGGTAGTCTTTTTTGGCACCAAGATAGAACTGTGGCTGTGTGGTACAGACCTCATCAATTTGCCAATCAAGCAGGCTGAGAATAGAAAGTGATGGAGCTGTCAGTAGCAGTTCAACCATAAGCAATTCTAAACTAAGCAATTTGGAATTTTAAATAGTTATAATGACCAAGATTCTCTTCGTTGGCCCTTAATTACTGGAATGTCAATTCAGCTGAAAATTGCCTTTCCAGGTAATGATAATTCTTAGAAAAGTCTTTGCTTATACACCCACCCATAGCACTCATTAAGTCAAGCTTCTTCCTTTTGTCTGAAGAGCTGTCAATTATATGTGACATCACCAATCATCTGCCATCTAAAAAATCTCTAGACTGTCTTGCTGAAGGCAGGCTTATTCTCTTTTAGCTGTAGCACTCTGCGTGGCAGCACAGCCCGCTGTTACAAGCAGCCTTGCACCAAATGAGTGTAATGAGTTGCCCAGTCTTGGCACTGCTGAACGATGGGCTACTCAAATTGAGTTGTTGGCATCTTGGGTGAAACGTAAGGTCCGTGAAATAGCAGTGCATGTTTCAGGGTGTGAAGGGAAACTCCACTACCCAGTCCTTTATGGCACTCAAAGAGAAGGTTGACATCTCCTTCATCACTTCCAGAAAGGAAAGGGAGAGGGAAGTTGCTGGATTCGCTATATCAGAAGGCTCCACCTGAGATGGGCATAAGGGATAGAGTTGGGTGGAATGAACCTGTGGTGCATGAACACATCCGTATGGATTACATATATCATATTTCTTATATTTCTTTTGCAGCAATCTGCTATTTCCAGTTCAGAATGATTGCATTGCATCTGTCCATGTCAATCTACATTGGTGGACATCACCAGTTGCTTTCGTTTTGAGAGAAAAAACATTGAAAAGATGCAAAACCACTTCCATGACCAGAGTGTGTATGTCAACAATCCATTGTTACTGCGACCCATGCTAGTAATATTATTTATTTCTGCAGAAGGCCAACAGCACCCTGCAGTAGTAGGTACAGAACAGCTATGCTTTGTTCCCCTCTTCCAGTCTCACTGGAGCAGACTTTGCCTTCTGCCTTCATATGAGTAATATGGAATTCCAGGGAAAACAAGAAAAAGTAAGAGCAGCACAATCACACCTGCTGAAAAAGTCTGTCACAGATAGAGAGAATTCAAGTGCCCATGCACCTAAATTCAGACTAATTCAAATAACTCACTGCCTCATCCTGGCAATGTGGGGTGTGCCTAAGGTCGTATTATACCCCTTGTACACCATGGCCTATATGTGGCATTGTTTTACACACAAAAAAAGAGTAAAGAGTAAAGGGACTCCATTATTGGTTTGAAAAGAGGAGAGGGTTTCTTCCATGCTGCTTCTTGACCATGGGTCCTTCCCTCACCAGCCCTACATGCTGAATGTGACATTCCACCACATCTGTAACAGCTGGATAAGAGCTGCAATGATATTCTCACAGTCAAAACTGTTTCTTACCAGTTTGGATGCAACTTGCTCACTCTCTCTCCCCACTCCTGATTCTTCACTTGCACACAGTGAAATAGTAGGGGCCTTAGGCAGTGGGGAAAAAAAGAAAAACACCAGCCCTCAATAAATCCCCTTAAGGGCCCATTTTAATTCTGCTTATGCTCTTGATGTGCAAGTTCTTACCCTGCTATCCCCCTAGAAGCAGTTTATTTCTGTCTGTCAGCACTGCCAAAGTGACAAAATCCCCTTTCCCACCCACCATGTAATTGCTCTGTTGTTGCCCTTCCCACACATGCCTGTAGAAAGAAAGCTCTCACTTTATTTGTGCTGCTGAAGTGAATGCATCTCTTTCCTCTCTCCCTCTATGTGGCTTTCAAGTAGTCACACTATCATTAGTTATTTCTATTGTGGAGGAGCTCCCCATCTGAGAAGAGCATATATTCCATAGGAAGTAGAGTGAAGGCCTGACCTGACAGCTCTCATGTGCCCCCACATCCTGAAGCTGAGGAATTTGGGGCTTGTAAAGAATGCAGAAGCAAGCATTACAAATAAAGGACTTTGAGAGAAGGGTATAAAAATAAGAAAAAAAATATAAAATAAATAACATATATATAAAATAAATGACATATATATATATAAAATAAATAAAAAATAGGAAAATCAAAAGCATTACAAATAAAGGACTTTGAGAGAAGGGTATAAAAATAAGAAAATCAAAAGGCCTTGCAGCATTTTTAGTTGCATCTTTTCTTATTGCAAATGCTATGGGGCAAAGTAGCTCCCTTTGGTCTGTGCTTGCACAGTGCCATGTTGTTAATTTTAGTCTGTGACAGGAAAACTGTCCATTGTAATAAGGTTATTATCTCTCTTCCTCATCTAAACTTCTATTGTTGGCAGGAAACAAAAGCAGTTCTAGAATTAGTCTAAAGTTGTGGCTTTCTTTTAATTTCTTTGAGGTTTATTTATCCATTAATTTTAAAGGTGCACCACAGACTAATTTTCCCACCTCATGCTAGGTGCCAGGTGTATGATTACAAGAAGACCACACTGACCCTTAACTCTTGTTAAAACTTCAAAGTTCACTGAAGAATTGTTACATGGAAACAAGAAATAGGGTTTCAGAGCCACTCACCTCTAAGGCAACCAATGGACAATAAATTTATTTCTTAATGAAATTTTAAAATATAATAACACAGCCCATGAAGGAACACATTTTTGTTTCAGCTATGCCAAGTTTTTCATGTAGCTTTTCTCTTCTGTGGTTTGGCAATCTAGGATTGGTAAACAACCATAGTTATATTGTTAAATAATAGGAGAGCACAACTGTAACGTATTTTGCAGTCAGCATCCTATTATCTGTAGCTTCACAATTTTGCACTGTGACAACTCTCTTTGCAAAAAAAAAAGTCCCTAACAATGGTCTAAATCACACATTTGCTCTTCCTTCGAGCACTGCTGGCTGTCGAAACCTGTTGCACTCTAGTAGGGGAGCCTTTTAGACATATTCCAGGGGTGGCTCCATGCAGACAAAATGCATTAGAGACCACTCAAATACCACACCTAAACAATCGCACAAACCTGCTTATGCCCACTTCATCTGTGAGCAGTCCTGTAAATCACGGCGCAGAGGTCAGCTATCCTCCTCCTTTGTGGTGTGGAGCACTGCCAGGCACAGAAAATATCAAGGGCTGATAGAAATTGATCTATATTACTTCCCAAGAATGTATTTAGGATATCAGAGGGGGTGTTATCGAAAACAATAAACAAGTCAGGAAAAAATGAGAAGAATCTAATTTTAGTAAGAGCATAAGGGACTAACCTTAAACTTGTCCCTCTCTGGATGCCCAGGCTTCTCTCTGTGCCACTATTCCTCCCCAGCATGCCCGCTCCATCCTGGTTACTTCCTCTTAAAGCAGCCTATTTTTACTTAAACTTCTGTTTATTTAGAATTATTGATTTTTGAAGCAGCCAAAACATATCTGTGAAGTAGTTGTATTACAGTACCATTCATTGCCTGGGCTAACCCAAAGAAAATTGTGCTGGGGAAGAGCCTTACTACACTTCTGATTATGATGTTCTTCTGACAGTGCTGCCATGCTGGACACTGGCTGTGCCCTTTTGTGTTTGGTTTCCAGTCCTTCACTCTGCTTTTTTGTCCCTGATAGGACCTTCTTGCTCCAGTTGAGGTGTTATCAAGTCCTCATAGCTGTGTCTGATTTCAACATTTTATAACAGCTCTAAAATTTTCCGTTTATACCACGGCAGCATGGACTTGTTAATGGCAGCTTGGAAATAACAGCCTTTGTCATAAAGCCCTACATTAAAATTTTATCTTTATGGAAATAATTACATTTGGGTTTGGATAAACAGAAACCAGTTACTCATGCTGTGAGTACAGATCAGTGCTCATGGTGTAAAAATCAAATGGATGAAAAACATGAACAAAGAGGGGACTCTGGAGTATGCTCCCCAATGATCTGCAGAACACTCCTCAAGCCTGTTATTTACTCCTAGCTGGTGATTCCAAAGCTGAAATAAAAACATATTCCTCAAAGTCATTTTTGATTGGTTCAAAGGTGATATTTCTATCAGTGATGATTTACTATTCTCAACCGTTGCACCGATCCAACCTTCCTTAGAAATAACACCCATTCTCTGAGCCCCCCAAACCTGTGTAATTTGAGAAAAGAGACCCAAATAGCCTTGAGAAACTGCATAGCCTTGGCCTGTATGTAGTCTCCAATTTCTGCTGATATTACCAAAGCAAGTGCCAGATAGCATGAATAATTTCTGTAACATCAGCCGGAGCCAATAAACAGCCCCTTGATGACAACAGCTCCTCACCTGGCTTGGACCAGCAGCTGTGCTTTGCCTTCCCAGTCCCAGTCCCAGTCCCAGTCCCAGTCCCAGTCCCAGTCCCAGTCCTGTGTTTGCGGACACCAGAGACCTGCTGGCCACACTGGCTCCCGGCAATGGCTGCAAAATCCCGTCATCCAACGCAACACGCTTGGAGCATCCCAAATGGTTTCTGTGATGGCACACAAGGGGGAACTGAACAATGTTTACTTTCTTTGAATTGTGTTGACACTGCAGCACTAAGTGGAGTACAAACACAAAGGGTTATCTTTCAACACTCATTTCGGCAGGTGAGACGTTACTTATAAACACAGAATAAATCAGCTATGTAAGGCAGTGCCAGTCCACCTGTGTTAAGAATTTGAGGCTCATATGCATACATGGATTTAAGCAAAACAGGACTAATTTCCCTGGCTTGTGTGGCTGCTGCAGAAGCAAGAAGCTGCACACAGTGTCTCTCAGGCTGCATAACTCAGATCCTCAACTGCCTGACACTTACGTACCCATCCTCCCTTTAACATGACCAGAAGAGTGACAGGTGCCAGAGTACTATCCAAAAAAAAAAGCAGCAGCACCCTAGATTAGCAGCTAACCAAGAGCTAGGTAACAGAGGACCAGTAATACGGGGGAACACAGACCTCCACACAGTGCACAGCTGGGCTCTGCTAACTCGACCTCATGCCTGAAAGAGGCAAATTTGGCTTATCCTCACTTGCCACCACCATTGGTAGGGTTTTGCAGCATTACAGTACTTGATTGAGATCCAGCATATCCAGGCATCTTTTCTTGCCCTAAGGGGACTCAGATTTACCAGGCAACAGGCCAGTAGCATCACCGTGCCTATACAGGTGCACAGGTACATGCTTGTGTGCCATAAGAGAGCTGTGAGTGAAGGCAGGAACTTGGACTTGAGTCTTCCAAAAAGCCAGAGCTTCAGTACTAACTGGGCCAGTGAGAGAGGAGGAAGAGTGTGCATAAGCAAGAGGGACCATGACTTTTCAGATTATTATTGCTATCTTTCCTCTGAGAGTGAGATTCTTTGGTCCCAGTGCACACTCCCAGAAAGTGGTCCATTTTTACATTGCGTAGATTTTACGCAGGTAAAATACAGAAAGAGCTGGGACTCCCTTTTATAAACGAAATGCTACAACTACACAGCTCGTTATGTTCACCCTCCTTTCCTGTGGCCTAAATAATTGCTGAGTCTCTCCTGTGCCATGGCATAGTTCCCATGGGGAAGCTGGAAAACTTGGTCCCTCTCCTGGTAATATGGGCACACACAGGGAGATGAGAGGGAGTGATTCAGGCAGGGGAGGTAACCTACGCAGGGCTCCTTCTTTCTGGCCAAATGTCCTAACACTGAGCACAGGTTCAGAAAAGCTACAGCTTAAGACAGATTTTAAATGAAAGCAGTGGTTTCTACCACATTTCACCCAATCTGGTAGGCATTCCCAAAATTTTCAGACTCCTCTGGGAGAAGCAAATCTACTAATATATTGTTTGAAGATCGTGATCAGGCTTAGGCATAAAGATAGGAAACAAGCTGTTCGGCCATTTCAAGACTGTGCATTAAAGCTGATTGTCAGTTTTTGGAAAGCCTATAAAGAGAAAACTACCCGTAAAAGATTATGAGTGACAAGCTGGGGGTCCAAATAAATGATGCTTTGTAGGACTGCAGTTTAGGATATAGTTGACTACGTTTAATGGAAGTACCACTTAGGCATCCCAGTCCGTTTTCAGTCTTCCCTTCTAGAGGCTGATACACTTCCCTGAGCAGGCCTGAAACCTCATTCAACTGACAAGGTCACAGAGTTTCGGCACCATATCTCTGCTGGCTTTGATTCCTTCCTATTTTAAGCAACCATACGTGGAACGAAAGACAAGCACAAATTTCTTAGGCAATCAAGCGTTTAACTGTTGGCTGTGTGACACAGGATGAGAGATGTACCCAACCTCCCAACTTCTCGCCTGAACTCACGCTTCCTTCACAGCTGACATTTCTCCTTCTGCCAAGTCAAATCAAAACTCCATCTCACAACTATCCTGAAAACTGCATTTACAACCACTCCAAGGCTCCTTAGCTGGTGCCAGCTCTTCACATGCCTCAGAGTGTTTGGTAAGAATGAGAATAGATGTATGAAACACACCTGCTTTGGTCTACTGGACAAGACCTTATTCTCATTTATGAGCCAGGCATAACACTTGTGAAGACAGAGGAATTATTTCTTTGTATGCTAACTCCAGGAGAAAAATGCATCGCCCTCTATTCATGCAAAACATAGACCCTTTACCTTTAGGATAATCTACTGCCAGCTCCAAACCTGCGCTGTCTGCTGGTTTAAATCACAATTCTGTAGGGTAAAATTTGGCTCATGATGCCCTGTACTAATTTAGGAAGAAAAGTGGGGCCTCGCTCATGAAATATTTCAGGTATAATCAGGAAATTGTGGTTACAGATGCAATCCAGGAGCATTTTGGGTTGGTAACCAAGGCAACACTTCTTGCTTCAAGATACACTTTTCTGTTGATAATCTATTGTAATGCCAGTAATTGCAGCTGACAAGGCTCTATTTGTTGTGAGAGATAATTAGCACTTGAAATAAAGTAACAGATTTAAATAAATTGGGGGGAACTGAGTGGTGTGACCTGATCGCTTTAGAAACAAACAAGAGCTTTGGGGCCCTACACACGGTGTGATGTTAGTGGTTGGCCTCCACCGCGACTGAACAATACCAACATTTATTAGGCGTTGTTTAATTGGAAATTACAATCGCTTTTGTGATGAAAATATTTTTTCTCTTTCTCATCCAGGTTATATTTACATTATAAAATACACTTTAAAAAAAACACCACCCCCCCTCTCCTCTACCTACCTTACCAAACAGAACTGCTGATGTTTTTGTGTGCTTGTTCTTTTGCCTATAATTTGATTTGTTTAAAACCAAATGTTTTAAAATAAGTGTTTTGGACAGTTGCACAGTTTAAAGAATCCAGGGTGACTCTGCCCAAGGGTGTGGAGGGAGCATTGTTATTTCAGCACATAACAGGTATGTCCCCAGGGTCAGTAGGCACAAAAATGGCTTCAGTTTGCTGCCAGTTTATGCAAGCCCTGGTTTCATGGGTTGGGTTGCTAACACAACTCCTTACCTGATGTTTGTGCTTGTGTTAGGTGGTGGTGTATCTAGAGCTAGAAAAGCAAACCTGGGCTGCTGCCTGATGTAATGTAGGATCCCATACCTTGCAGAAGGACAGAAGGAACACTGGGCTGGAGAGATGTGGGTCGGGGTCACACAGCAATTTCAGTAGGCTCCACTAATAAAGCCAGACTTTTTTTTTTTTTTTTTTTTTTTTTTTTTTTTGTAATAGTGAGACACAATTGCTTGGCTCAGTGGATAGCAAGAAGAGGAATACAATCCCACAGCAACTTTTGTGCCATGGGGAATTGAAGTATTTTACATAAACTTGTAGCTGTTGAAATGAGGATGCTTCTTGGGGGTAACTGATCCTCTTTTTCAAAGTGCCCAAGTATTGTTTTTGTAGTTAAAGAGAAAATAAGATTTCCTAAGAAAATGAGATCAGCTTGTTCACAAAAAAGGAATGGAGGCTCAGGCTACTGTTGAGGTTTTGATTGCAGGGTGACAATAAAACCGTGGCAGATGTATTGTTAATCCCCGCTCCCCTCCCTTCCCCCTTCAGCCCCACGCTGTCCCCCCTTCCCACTAAGGACAGGTGATCTTGAGAAAAAGAAGGACAGAGAGAAAAGAGTTGGAAAAATTAAAAATGTTTTACTAATGCTACTAATAAGAATAGAGAAAATAATACAAAATATGCAAAACCAATCTTGAAAGTCCCAGCAACTGCAGAGCTGGCACCCGAAGTCCTGGATTGGACTCTGCAGCCAACTGGAGCTGGATTCAGTCTGTCACTAGGCTTCAGTTTGCAGGGACGACTCACAAGGTCCTCTTCTAATGTCAGCCATAAGTAAAAGGGACGAGATCCTTGTGATCTCCCACTTTTATATGAAATATTCATGTGAATGGGATGTTGTACTCCGTTAATCAGTTTCTTGGTCACCTGTTTCTCGTTGCCCCTCTCGTGAGAGGTGCATCCATGCTTATCAATAACTTTGCATTCCATTGCCATGTTTACCAAAACATGTATCTGGTTTTCCAGGAAAATGCAGCTAATATGAAAGCTTTAGCTGACAGGCAAATTCATTAAAAGAGAAACTTGTTTTTAACAAAACCAGGACAGCTACACAGGCTTGTCCAGTCTGACAGGCAAACACATGGCAGAATAGTGAATTGAGCCCCCATCGCACCATGTCAACAGCAGCATCCCAAAACACAGGCCAGGCTGGTTTTGGCTGGAATGGTTTGGATCCTTCACACAATCTCACCAAACCTGTGACACCTCCTAGCCAGGACAAGATATCACATCCAGTGTCAAAACAGAGACTGTCATGTAAATGCATTCATCTCAGGGCTGGCCAGAAGTCAAAATCAGTACCCTCTCAAGATTCCCTCTTAAGACATTAAATGGCTGGTAATATTCTTTCTTTAATGTGTCATCAAAAAGAAGATATCTTTGTCATCCTCTAGATAACAGCCACATTATTTCTCCAGGAAACATTAATCAACAGTTAATATCAGAATCATGCATTCATTTTACATTACTAATCACAGCACATGCAAGGCAGGATAGTCATATTCTCAGGAGTCCAAATTGCATTATTACTTTCTTTCTACAAGTGAGGTCAGTGGTTATAGATACCAGAATTGAATTGTCTGCTGTTTGCTAACCTCTGCTGAAGTTATAAAGGTGGCTAGCAGTGGGGACCAGGCTGAAGCCCAAGGGGGTTTATGCTTCCAAGGCCAGTGGTCAGACTCTCCTCTGCCAGCTCACACATGCCTTGTTTTTCACATAAGTTCTCTAGAAGAAATCAAAGAAAGGTGGTGCATTAAAACTACCCACTCAGAACATGGATCACAGTTACTGTCTTTCTTTAGTAATCAGCAATTTAGTTCCACTAGGCAATGTTTCTTCTTTCTAAATGCTTTGAAACACACAAAAATGTTGCATTTATAAGTTATTCAAAAAACAACAACAAATAACAATCTGCGGTAGTTCCCCAGGAATTAAAAATTGCTTACAATTTGTAGCATATGCAGGATCTTACTGCAAATCCCATTCCAGCCCAGTTCTAAGTACCTCATAAAAATGGCCTGTTTATTTTCTAAAATGATCTGCATAAAAGGATTAAGCTTATTTATTGTAAAAATTAGCGTCTTGCTGAAACAGTAATGACTATATCATCGAGCAATGTTCTTCCCCTGAATGCCTCCCTTGGCAGTGCTGTGCAAGGAGACCCGCATTTATAGTCTCCTAGAATAAAGTTAATGCTCATAAGACTCTGCTCTTGCACGCCTACAGCTAAATCATGGTATCTAGCAGATGGTGTATGTGTGTTTCCTAATGCAATGTCTTGTATGTGTGTAGTTGTCATAATTAAATAATAACTCCCTACATCATCTCATGTAACTGGAGAGCCACAGCCGTATTTCCTATCAGAGTGAAGCCATCAAACCCAGCTTGTAAGTAGATGGAGTGGGCTATAAGGAGACTAAATCACAAAGCACCCTATCACCTCCTCTCAGGAATAAAATGAGTTCTTCTGTATGTGGCTAGGCCTTTTAAAAAAGTAAATTTAAACATTGCGGTCCAAAACCTGTCAGACACTAGTGTCCCAACACATCTCTGATGTTAAGTAATCTATTCTCATCCCTGAGGCTAAGCAACCTGGTCTTGTGGGAAAGGAGTCTGGCCTCATATATTTGGGATTTTCCCTGCTTTTTCGTGGTCATCATCATGATGGAGGTGTTATGGACATCTGCAGGAGAAGTACCTGTGAGACAAGGCAATTTACAGCTATCATCTTCTTAAGATAAATGCAACAGCTGCTTTTTATGTTCCTTTATGGATGGAAGACAGAATGATAGGTTTCTGCAGATAGTCATTCTTTCCTTCACTTAGGGAGAGAATTAAGTTGTTGATTACACCCAGCACGAAACACGTCTGTTCAAACTGGGGACAAAAGTAACTTATTTTAAGGGAGACAAGTTTAACAACTCCAGAATTATCCTTTGCTGTAAAAAAATCCTTTTGCTAAGGATACTATAAATGCCTTGAACAGATGAAAGGCATCTAGCCTTTATTTCATACTAAAAAATAGAATGTGAAATCAAGAAAAGCATCTTTCAAATTTCAGTGCGCAAGTTAAACAGGAAGTAGTGGGAGCTATTTACCTTTTCAGTGTAAGAAAATGCAAGGAAGCTTCGGCTTCCGCTCTCCTTTGGCCAGGCAATGCTCTGTCCACGGATCAACCTCCTCCTCCTCCCAGCCCAGCAGGTCGCACCTTCCAGTTAACTGGAGGCTTCTTGGAAGCCTGGGGAAGCAGTAAACAATGCCTTCCTGTGGCTTTCTCTTCCTTAGGGGGGCACAGCAACAGCTGAGCACCTTCAGAGAAGTGAAAATTAAAACTAGCAGTTAGTTCTAAATTTTGCAAATGGCCTCAAACTCTTATCAAACAAATGGCTCCTCCTATATCTTCAGGAGATTAATATCCCTTTTTTTTTTGCTTGAAAAGAATGGAAGAAATGGTTGTCTAGAACATATGAATGACTATCTAGGTATTTTTATTTCATACAATGATCATTTTGCTTACCATATATGTGAAAAGAAGAGAAATTCCACCTTTAAATTTCACATCATATACTTTAATTAGAAATCAAGGCGAGCTATTGCCACAGGAAGTGACAAGTGATGAGCAACATGCACAGCAACGGCTACAGTGAGAGCTGAGCCTTGGCATGGACTGAGGAGACAAGAAGGAGATCCTGGAGCCATGATTCTGCCACGGAATTGCTGTGAAAGTGGCTGATCCTGTGAGAGGGGCTGATGTGGCAGGGACGTCACCAGGAACAACCAGAGGAGATTTACACACCCTCCTAGGGCGCAGAGGTGACCAGGAGCTGACCAAAAAGGGCCAGCAAACAGGGGAGAAGCAGTTAGCACAGCAGTCTGTGCAGGCAGGGCAAGGAAGCTCGGCAAACTCCTGTGATTTACCTCACTTGATTGTTGTCACCCTCACAGAAGGAGCTGACTATAGTATCCACTCAGAGCAAAGGTAAGTACTCTGCACTCAACAGGAAGGAGGCAGCAACTCAGACAGAGCTACCACAGGAACATGCAGCCACCCAGACCTCAGGCAGCAGAGAATGCCAGAACCTTTCACTGATAAGGAGTGGCAGCAGAGAAAACAGTTGTGTGAGGTGTGAGCAGGTGGATGACCTGCTCAGACTGGTTGTAGAGCTGAGAAAGGAGGTGGAAAGGTTGAAAAGTATCAGGGAGCTGGAAAAGGAAATTGACTGGAGGGATCAAGCTGTGGCCTCTGGGGGGCAGGTAAGACCTCCAGCAAGAAAGGAAGATCAAGGGATTCCCCTTGCCTGTCTTAAGAAAGCAGGTCAAGGGAAAGGGATGAATGGAAGAAAGTCCACAGTTGGGATGGCAGGAGAAACACCCCCCTATCCACCCCACCTTCCCAGGTGCCTCTGTCAGACAGGCATGAGGCTTAAGATGTGGAATGCAGCAACTTCAGGAATGAGGGGAAATGGCAGCAAGTCAAGTGTATAAACTTCAGAACGGATAGGCGAGGAAGGAGAGATGGTGGGGTAGCCATGTATGTTAGGGAGTGTTTTGATTGTCTGGAACTTGATGAGAGTGATGATAGGGTTGAGTGTCTATAGGTGAGAATCAAGGGGAATGGCAACAAGGCAGACATCCTGGTGGGGCTCTGTTACAGACCATCCAACCAGGATGAAGAGGCAGATGAAATATTTTGCAGGCAGCTGGGAGAAGTCTCCTGATTGTTAGCCCTTGTTCTTATGCAGGGCTTCAACCTACCAGATGTCTGCTGGAAATACAAGACAGCAGAAAGGAAGCAGTCTAGGAGGCTCCTGCAGCGCATTGAAGATAACTTCCTGACACAGCTGGTTAGTGAGCCTACCAGGGAAGGAGCCCCATTGGATCTGTTGTTTGTAAATAGAGGACTCATGGGTAACATGTTGGTTGGAGGCTGCCTTGGGCATGGTAATCATGAAATGATTGAGTTTACTATCCTTGGAGAAGTATAGAAGGGTGGTCAGCAGAAGTGCTGCTTTGGACTTCCGAAGGGCAGACTTTGACCTGTTTAGAAGGCCGGTTGGCAGAGTCCCTCAGGAGGCAGTCCTGAAGAGTCCAGAAAGGGTGGTTTCTCTTCAAGAAGGTCATCTTCGAGGTGCAGGAGAAGGCTGTCCCTGTGTGCCAGGAGGCGAGCCAGTGGGGAAGAAAGCCTACCTAGCTGAATAGAGAGCTGCAGCTGGAACTTAAGAATAAAAAGGGAATTTATAAGCTTTGGAAGGAGGGGCAGGCTACTCAAGAGGAATACAAGAATTCTGTGAGGGTATGCAGGGAGAAAATTAGAAGGGCCAAAGCCCAACTAGAGTTGAGCCTGGCCACCACTGTGAAAGGCAACAAGAAATGTTTCTATAAATATATTAGCAACAAGAGGAGGGCTAAGGAGAACCTCCATCCCCTCATGGATGCAGAGGGAAACATAGTGACAGAGGATGAGGGAAAGGCTGAGGTACTAAATGTCTTCTTTGCCTCAGTCTTTCATAGTCAGAACAGCTGTGTTCTAGGTACCCAGTCCCCTGAGCCAGAAGATAGGCATGGCGAGCAGAATTAAGGCCCAATAATCCAAGGGGAAATGGTTAGCGACCTGCTACACCACTTGGATACCCACAAGTCTATTGCGCCAAATGGGATACACCCAAGGGTGCTGAGGAAGCTGGCAGATGTGTTCACGAAGCCACTTTCCATTATCCATCAGCAGTCTTGGCTAACTGGGAAGGTCCCAGTTGACCGGAAGTTGGCAAACTTCACTCCCATCTCCAAGAAGGGCCAGAAGGATCCAGGGAACTACAGACCTGTCAGTCTGACCTCAGTGCTGGGGAACATGGTGGAGCAGATCATCCTGTGTGACATCAGATGGCACATACAAGAAAACCATGTGGTCAGGCCCAGGCAACATGGGTTTTTGAAAGGCAGGTCCTGTCTGACCCACCTGATTTCCTTCTGCAAGGTGACCCACCTAGTAGAAGAGGAAAAGGCTGTGGATGTTGTGCACTTAGACTTCAGTAAAGCCTTTGACACTGTATCCCACAGCATTCTCCTGGAGAAGCTGGCAGCTCATGGCCTGGGTGAGTGTACTCTTCGATGGATAAAGAACTGGCTGGAGGTCCAGGGCCAAAGAATTGTGGTGAACAAAGCCAAATCCAGTTGGCATCTGGTCACAAGTGGTGCTCCCCAGGGCTCAATATTGGAGCCAGTTCTGTTTCACCTCTTTATCAATGAGCTGGATGAGGGGATTGAGTGCACCCTTAATTAGTTTTCACACAAAACCAAGTTGGATGGGAGTGTTGATCATCTGCTGCAGGGTAGGAAGGCCATACAGAGGGATATGGACCAGCTGGATCGTTGGGCCAAGGCCAATTGTATGAGCTTCAACAAGGCGAAGTGCCGGGTCCTGTACTTGGGTCACAACAACTCCAAGCAGCACTACAGGATTGGGGAAGAATGACTGGAAAGCTGCCTGGCAGAAAAGGATCTGAGGGTGTTGATTGATAGCAGGCTGATTATGAACCAGCAGTGTACCCAGGTGGCCAAAAAGGCCAAGAGCATCCTGGCTTGTATCACGAATAGTGTGGACAGCATGACTAGGGAAGGGATTATCCTCCTGTACTCAGCACTAGTGAGGCACCTTGAATCCTGTGTTCAGTTTTGTGTCCTTCACTACAGGAAAGACACTGAGGTGCTGGAGAAGAGTTCAGGGAAGGGCAACAAAGCTGGTGAGGGGCCTGGAGCACAAGTCTGATGAGGAGCAGCTGAGGGAACTGGGGCTGTTTAGCCTGGAGAAATGGAGGCTGAGGGGAGACCTCATTGCTGTCTACAACTACCTGAAAGGAGGTTGTAGCATGAAGGGTGCTGGTCTCTTCTCCCAAGTAGGAAGTGAAAGGATGAGACAAAATGGCCTCAAGTTGCAACAGGGGACATTTAGATTGGATATTAGGAAAAAATTATTCACTGAAAGGGTTGTCAGTCATTGGAACAGGCTGCACAAGGAAGTGTTGGAGTCACCATCCCTGGAGGTGATTAAAAGGCATATAGATGAGGTTCTTAGGGACATGGTTTAGTGGTAGAGTCAGGTTAATGGTTGGATTCAATGATCCTGAGGATCTAATGAGGGTCTTCTTCATTTATCCTGAGGGTTTCTTCCAACAAAAATGATTCTATGATTCTATGAAGCTCATAAAGACAACAAACTCACTTTTAAATTTTTCTCTTGAAGTTTACATTATAATAAATATTCATACCATACTCCCTTCACAGTGTAACTACTAGAGAACACGCTGTAATGTATTTAAGAAGAACATGAATCAGACTGATAAAAATAATTGGTTGGATATTTCTATCTCTTTTATTTTTATTTTTTTTTAATGTTTTAAATAAATCTGTCGAAGGTTCCTGTGGTAATGAAGAGCTTTGTTGTTATGACAACTGCTTATTCTTTTTCCTTTGAAGGAATATGCAATTTGAAAGGCAAAACATCAGGAATAATTAAAACAAATGGTAAGTGAAAAAAAACATCTGCTAGAAAAAATCCCTACCCGAAATCTTAACAATCATCTCGCTTGTGAAATGACAAGCTTCAGATGGAGTGTCTTTACATTAGCCAGCCCAGGGGTGCTCAGCAGCTGCCAAGGGTTTGGGTAACCCCACATCAGAAAGCTCATGTCTTCATAAAGGGCACATATGCGTTATTCATGTGACTCTCTTCCTCTCCAATGTATATAATTATCAAAGAAGGGTCCTTTCAGAAGTTAATTCTGCTTCTTCTAATGGTTTATTCTGCTTCTCCATTTTAAAGGGGTGATTGTTAAAAAAGTGACCTCCAAGTGTTTGGCAAACCGTGCTGGTATCTCCTGTGACATGTCCTGCTCTCACTGTAAGACAGGGACTGGGGAATGGTGAGCTCTGGGCAAACTGGTGTGAATTAATAGGTTTTGGCAGCCAGCAGGGCTTTGCTTTAGAAGTGAAGTTGGGCATTGCCATAGAATCACTAGTAAAAACAGAGCAATCCTCAGAGCACAGGGGATGTACTGAGGGTGCTGATGGCTCTGATGAACTTTTGTATGAGCAGATAGGGCTGTCCACAGCTGAGAGCCTAAGTTGACAGCCACACACATGCAATGGATCTCTAGATGCATCAATTAAAAGTGCTTCTGTCTGGGACTAATGTTAGATGTGAGAGGGAAACACACCATAGACAACCACCAAAAAATTGTGAAAGTTTTCCCCAAAGCGTTTTTTTTCCCCTCATTGTTATCTCACAGGCTGTCCTTCCCAGGAGACATGTGACTGTCAGACTTTAGTCATTTCTTATGTGTGATAATTAGTCTGCTCCACTTTACAAACTGCAAGACTTAACCCCATAGATATAATATGACAGAAGGGATACAAATGCACGGTCTTGGCTCTATAAAGCCAATAAACTTGGTGTTTGGCAATAAGGTATGATGATATATGCCACTCAGAGACTGGAACCGGGACTTCCAATATTGCTGCTGTGTGTCTGACTTCATCAGAAACTTTGCAATAATTTCTGAAGCTTTACATGCCAGCTTGTACTGCCGGGCACACCACAGTCTCATTTTGCCATTCTTTGTGCACACTCTGCTCTTCATCACTCCATCCTCTCGGAAACAATCCAGTGCTCTTAAGCAGCAGAATTTTAACCAGTCTCGCCTTGCCACGCCACCAATATTTAAGAACCTGCATTTTTCATGAAGTCTCTTCTTGACACCTTGTGCTCCTCATTCATTCAGCCAAAATACTCCTACCAAAATACTCGTTATCAAGAAAGTGCGATCGCTGCTTGCTACCATTTTCTACACTGAGACATTTCAGACATTCCAGAGAAGATGATCTTCCTAAGAACATGATAGGATTTGGAAAAAAAAGCAGTAGTTGAGCTATTGCAACTGTAATCTTTCTCAGGCTGCTGTAGGAGCCTATGGTAGCTTAAAAACCAAACCAAACCAAAATGAAAAAGACCCCCTGGATTTTGTTTTCCTTCCCTCCCGCCCCAGCTGGCTATGTTCCCGCATTAACGACATATGAATTGCCAAGCTGGGCACTAGGTGGTGCTAGGACAGCGGTTTGTCAGGAGATTTAGTAGAAAAATTCTGGGTGGAAGAGCACAGTAGGTTATAAATGGTTACTTGCCAAGAAAACATTTGCTCTGGTACAGCTAATGCATTACTATCTGTCTTTGTTAGATTAACCCACATGACTGGACACCATTAGCTGGCAGAGGAAACACCTAATGCTGCCTTTTGACAGCTTTGTTTCCCATACATCTGTAATACATATATATGTCAGAGGTATAATGCTCTGTCACTATTCCGCTCCCTCTCCCACCCTCTCCCAGGAGGACACCGGCCTGGCTGCCCCCTGAATACAGAGAGAAAGATGCTCTAGAAATGTTCCTGAGCTAGCCCTGCAGCTCGTGTGGGAGGGAGGCAAATGAGCAGGACTTCTAGATGGTCCCTCTGCACCTCCTGCCTCGTACCGTGCCCATAGTAGCTGTTTACATGGTTGTGCAGCTGGCCAGGTTGTGGAGCTGATTTTGTTTCAAAACAACCATTTCCCACCATGTCCCAAGGTCTTTTTTTCAGCTGGATCTGGTCTCTCGCCGCTGCATCACTCACATGAGACACAGGGTGCCTGTGCAGGGAGTGGGGTCAGCCCTGCTCGCTGTGACTGCAGCAGTGCTGCTGCTGACCAGCAAATTGCAGCCCAAGTTGTTGTGGCCACCTCTCCTGGTGAAGAAGGCACACAAAATGGCAAGCTTTCATAGAGGGCTGTCTGCTGGGACCCAGCTTGGCTCCCTGTGCGCCTGAGCAGCCCCATGCTGCAGGGACACAAGGCTCAGCATCCCCTGAGCCACCTGTTCCCTCAGGGGCTGTGGTTCCCTTGCAGACATTGCACACATCCTCAGGCATCCTCCTGCATCTCCATGAAGGGTGTAGGGTGCTCCAAAGGTGACGGTAGCTGCCACACAGCACAGGCTGTGACACTGTTGAAGAAACTTGGCGAATTCATAGTCGGGAGCACTGCAGCTTTCTATAGTCCCAGACATGTGAGCGAATCTGGTGACATGAGGAATGAATAACGCCTAGAAAGTAAGTGGGAAAGGCTTGCTTTCTCTGATCTGGTTTTGACACCCAAATAAAGTGTTTCTCCTCACTTACGGGGTGCTACATGAGTGAGAGCCCTCTGATCTGCTTCCCTCCCTCAGCCTCCAGGCAAACTGCACCCCTATATTTATGGACAGCAAATCACATGAGTTCCCTAGGGTCACTCAGGTGCAAACTGGACATAGTGGACCTTTTAATAAATATATTCAGAGAAAAAGAAGAGTTTGAAAGAGTAAACCCTGTGGTCTTATGATGTGTTATACCTAAGGACTGGCTGAAACTGAAAAATTCAAGGGCCAATTAATTTTTCATGCATGCAGTTACTTCCTAACTACAACCATTAGGTTGTCTCTGCTTCAGCCTAATCCTTTTATCCAAAGCATTAGAAATAACAAAGTAAAAGGGCCCCAGAGATCCTGTACTTGGTGTTCTCTATTGTCAGAGAGCACTATTTGGAAAATCAGGACCAGTTTAAAGCAAATTAAAAGAAAACAAACAAACAAACAAACAACAAAACAACCCAAACCCCCCAAACTTAAAGAAGAAAATGCAATTTCAGAATAAATAACTGCATACAGAAAATAAATAAGCATTCTTGTGAGAGATGCATTAAACTTAGAGATGATGAAAGTTTGTGTAAGAATGAAGTATCTAGTCTGGAGCAGGCAAACAAAGATCTGAAGCCACAGTTCTAGGTAAATGTCCAAGGGGTGTAAACATACTGCTGCTCTGGACACACTTTTGAGTCCAAGTTTATCCTCAAAACATTTTCTCAGTCACTGCCAGGTGACTTGGCATGTTAAAGAAAGAGATCTGAAACCTCAGAACTGCAGAGAAGAATAAACATGCTCTCACCCAAGAAAGGCACACAATAAACTTAGCATTTTGACCTTTCCGTGCTCGTGTGATGCACGACATGACACCCATCATATCTTCATTCGTCAGTTACTTGCGACAAGATGAGCACCCTTCAGCAGATGTGGCAGGAACTGGGATGCAGCAGCAGGCTGCATCCATCCTGTCACAGTTAACCAGTAACTGATTAAACGGTGGGTATTTGTAATGGTTCCTTCAGATGAAGAAACTATTGAGATCCGGACGTGCTGTTCTCCAGCCAGCACCCTGTATGCAGAAAGACCTTGATCACCTGGAAGTGAAGCTTGGGAAATTTTGAGAAACACGCGGAAGATTCAGCTAATAAAAAAGATCGACTCTCCTTGCCAAACTACAGTATCCTCTGTGCAGGTGCTTGCAACAGGAAAGAGGTTCTTCAAACTTTCTCATTTCCTAGATTAAACTAAGTAGGAATGTATTCTTCATAGTGAAGACGACCATTTGCACATGGGAAAATTCAAACTAGCTATCGTCATTTATATCTGTGTCTTCATCAGTCAAATTAGCTTTCATGGATAGACAAGCCTGTGATGGAGCCAGGGATAGTGTCACATCGAATAGTTTTACTAAATCATTAATTACTAAAGGTCAGAACAATATTACATAAATCTTAAAGCATCCTTTAATGGAATACTCTCCATTTGGACTATTACAGCCAGACTGTGAGCACCTTTCTATGGATTTCTTGCCTTTCCCTGCTCCATTCTTGCTAGGTGTTCAGGGATCTTTCAAGACAATAGTTAAAACACATTAAAAAAAAAGAATTTTAAGAGAATTAAAAAAAACACCACCAACAAAAACCCCAATACAACAGTAACTTGGTTGCCATTTTGTTATCTAAATGAATAGTCCCAGATGACCATCTTGTTAATGCACGCTGTAAAATATATTGTCCCTGCTTGGTGGATGTAAAACAAATACAGAGATTTGTGGGTTCTGGCAGTTGCTGCTTGCTCAGTATTGCTTGTGCATCTTGTCACAAATATAAAATGTAGATTTTAAAAATATATAAATATTTCTAGCTTTGCAAAGTGATTAAAGACGGAGGATATCCATCTTCAACTATCCAAAAGTATAAAATGAATAAAAGGAAAAGATTTGTAATAATTCACAAGGGGATAGGTCAGAAAACACAGATTATGGTTTTTAACCTTTGGGGACAAAAAAAAAAGTGGTTAACCTGACAAGAACCAGTCACCCATGACTTCAGGAACATGTATTAAGGAGCCTGTCCTGTTCTGGCTATGAAACCCCCTGCTCTAAGTGCGCTTGCAGCTGAAGGATGGTAAGATGGCCATGACCCACGGAGCAGGCTGCTGCTTCTCCCACCACACAGCCTGGCCCCAGCAACCACAGTACTCATGAGATCATTATGTGCTGCATGGACACACAAACTGAGAGAGCTAGCAAAAAGGCCAAAGCACAGCAGAAATGCTAGGGCCCGAGATGGCTCCCCGGTGACCTTCCAGGACATTGTGTTGAAGGACTTACCAAAACACCAGCACCTGATAGAGGACAGTGAGCAACTCGTGCACTGAAGGGAAACAAAACATGCACCCAGGAGCTGGCTGCTGCTTCAGGCTGGGTGAAAGTGCTGCTGTGAGGTGGTACTGCTGTATGCACCCTTAAATTAGTCCTAGAGAGAGAACAAAGGTATTTACACAATGTATTAATAAGACTTGAAGTAATTTTGGTGATAACCAGTAAAATCAATGCAACCACAGCTGACAAGAGCTGACAACAATTCAGAGTTGCTGAGCAAAACTTCAGGGCATGAGGTGTGGATCCTCAGACACAAAACGAGGCACTGAAAACTGGCTCACTGACAATACCCAGCTGCTGCATGCATTTATTGCAATGTATATGCTTGCAACAGGTGACTCTGATGTTAGTGAGGGCAGGTAGTCGTGTCCACTAACAACTCCTTATACAGTAGCTCTCAAATGTCTGTGATCCCTGCTTATTCTATTGCTTCCCTTTCAGTGAATGAGTGTAACTGCACTGTCACACTATGCTCCCCAGGGATATTTATTAAACAATGGCCAGCAAATCACCTTCATTATAGAAACTATATGCAAAGCCTTGAACGATGCAAAGATGTTTCAAGTTTACCAGCAGCACTTCCAGGGAAAGAGAGTGTGAATTTAGTTTTGTTCTTTGCATCTTGTCATTCCTCAACATCCAAGGGCTTCAGCTAGCTGCAGCTGGACCGTTGAGGACCCCCATGGATTAAACACAAAACTAGAAGACAGCAAGAGATGATCAGACAGCAATCAGAGAAGCAGATGCTTAAAGGATTTTTTCATTTCACCAGGTGACAGACCTGATATGCTAATTGAAACAATATGTGTCTGCTTGTGCAATTTTGAGCCACTAAAGCTCTCTTTATGACACAGGCACAATAAAAATAAAGTCTTCTTCAAAAGAGTAGTGGTGACCTCATTCAGACATGTTCGTTTTCATGAAAGGTAAATATGGTAGACAAAGTAGTGATGTTAGCAGTTTGTTCCTGGGAAGTAGTGGGGTGGGGGGGAAGGAAATTCATCACGTAGTTTGTCTTTCCACCAGGCTGATTTCCTTTAGCAGCCTGAATAAGCAATTGGCTACTAGCCAGCTGTGGTGAATTTGTCCCATGTTTGCAAGATCAGTCAGTGAGCAAAGCTGTTTTCAGTTAATAAATATTTGATTTACAAGGTACAGTAAGTAATAAAAAGGGAAGGGAGTTTAGCTGCTGGGAGATTTGTTTAACACTTTAGTGGGGATAACTAACAACCAGCTTTGGTTGTTTTTCCTCCTTCACATGGCCAGTGGGCAACAAACTTTATCAGTCTTGCTGCATTACACCTTGCAGTGAGCACAACTAACACACTGAGCAAAACAGAGGTGGACTGGAACATACACTGTGCCTTAACAGAAACACAGCTGAAGGGAACACTCTTAGATTCTCCTTTCTTCTTCTCTGTGAGTAACCTGTGATAAATATTGCATTTCTCAGTATCATTGGGAAAAATCAAAACTGTTTGATCCTTTCCATATGGTATAGGTAGCTATATATGAGAGGGGGGAGGATATAAAGTAGCAGGTACAGAACAGCCAGCAGCACTTTATCAAAGGAGAAAACACCCCAGAAGACACTACTAATCAGCCGACTACAGAGTCCTGGGTATTTTTGATAGAGCTGGAAAACAAAGTGGGCACAGAACAAAAAATAAAATAAAGGCCTGTGTTAAAAAAAAACCAAAAACCAACAACAAACAAGCTATGATATAAAACATAAAATTTTTTTACATTTTAATTTCGTCTTAGAGCACTGAGCCTCTAGGTGGGGATGTGGTGATGTGGGCAAGGCAGGATGTGGAGCATCAGGAGACCTGAGGTGCAATGCTAAGCACAGGTGAGCACACTCTGCATGCTGAAGGAGCCTGCGCTTGTGTTCTCAGTCTCCAGTGTGCAACAGACCTCCTGTGTGACCACAGGCACATCACCTAGTCTTTCAGATCTCCGGTTCCCCTGCTTATAGAATAGACTGACTATCCTACCCACTGCTCAAGCACATAAGGTTGTTTCATTCAGGCTCTGTAAAGGAGTTTCGAATTGTGTAGCAGGTGCTAAAAAAGTGCAGAACTTTATTTTTAGAGTTGTGACTATTTATTGCAGATCAAGGACTCCAACAGAAGAGTAATAGTCTCTTTCTAGAGGCTCACAACAGCAGTAAGGATGTCCATACAGCTTCACAGAAATACTGTGTAAACACAGAGATATTGATTCCTGGGGTGCTGTCAGTAGTTACTTCCCAGTAACTACTAGCAGAAAAGAACAAAGTGTTTGTTAAGTACAAACTAATTTTTCTGAGTTATAGCTCTTCAGTCTTTACAGCTTTACATTGTTTTATACTGCTTTGCATTTGTCCCCAAAGTGATTCCAGAGCACAAAGCAAGCTCTGGACAGCCTGCAGGTGAGGGACAGACTGCAGCTCTTACAAAGCAGAATCTGGAAAATTTGCCCCTTTGCCCACTCCCCACTGCACAGAGAGGTCTCCAACCACAGCACCTGGAGAGAATCATCAAATAGTTTGTATTCAAGGCGACCTTCGAAGACCATCTAGTCTGCAATGAGCTTGGACATCTTCAACTAGACCAGGTTGCTTAGACCCCTGTCCAGCCTGGCCTTGAATGTCTCCAGGGATGGGGCATCTACCACCTATTTGGGCAACAGGTTCCAGTATTTTAACACCCTCATGGTAAAAAATTTCCTTCTCACATCTAGTCTGAATCTCCCCTCCTTCAGTTTAAAACCAATATAAATTGTCCTATTGTAACAGGCCCTGCTAAAATGTCTGTTCCTGTCTTTCTTACAGGCTCCTATTAAGTACTGGAAGGCCACAACAAAGTCTCCCCAGAGCCTTCTCCAGGCTGAACAATCCCGACTCTCTCAGCCCGTCCTCATAGGAGAGCTGTTCCAGCCCTCTGACCATTTTTGTGGCCTCCTCTAGACCCTCTCCAGCAGGTCCATGTCTTTCCTGCACTGAAGACTCCCCAGCTGGACGTAGTGCTGCAGGTGGGGTCTCACCAGAACAGAGCAGAGGGGCAGAATCACCTCCCTTGACCTGCTGCACATGCTCCTTTTGATGCAACCAAAGATACAACTGGCCTTCTGGGCAGCAAAAACCAACCCCAAATAACATCTACAACTACATGGCAGCACTGCAGGCTTGGCTAGGCTGGCCCACAGCTCTGAAAGACTGTACTGGGGCTTGGTAGCTGGTTGCCCAGCTGGGGTGAGCAGCAAGCACTCCTGAGAGCAGCTTTCTTGCTGCTGGTGTGTAGTGGGTACTCTGCAGTGAGGGGCCAGCCCTGCTCAGCATCACTGGGGAGCACAGAGCAGCTGCAGCAGGAGATGAAGGGCCAGGCTGGGTGACACAGGCCACCACCCACCACACAGTGGTGGAAGAAGGTCCATGTTCACCTTTGTACCAATGCAGAAATTCCGTCTTTAAATTCTGCTCCAGACCTGAGGAAAACTTCATGCCAGGAGTTCCATCAAATAATTTGCTTGTGCAAAAGATCTTTAATGAATCAATGATTCCTGTCAAAAAATAGTTTTTTGCCAGGAATCCTGTCTATCTCCACTGTTCACTTACCTATCTCTAAGACCACAGTCTTTCATCTGCAAAGCAGGGATAAGAATTTTACCTTCTTTTAATGAAGCACATTAGGATCTATGGGTGAACAGCTCACAAAATAAAGAGCTATTAAAAACTGGTGCTTTCACAAATGGATCTGATAGCAGCCATGCTAATATTGGGCAACAGTATTCAAACGGCCAAAGTAGTAATTTTGGCACAAACAACCCCGCATGATATTATTTTAAGCTATCCAGTCATTCCACTGGAATTGGAGTCCAAGGATGATGCCAAGTGCTTTAGGGAAAGCAAGAAGCAGAAGGAGGGTGTATTTACTTCATATACGCTTTACTTTTTAATAGCTATTGGGCTATTTATTAAACTAAACTGCAATAGATGGACCACAAATGTTTATTGTAATAACAGCAACATTATAAAACTGATTGGCCCATCCTTCAGAATCAGGCTATGCCTCTGTTTTTCTGTTGTGGAGGGTTGTGTCCCGAAGGATCTCCCTTTGGGAATCCCTGTCTCAGCATTAAATGAGTAACACGATTTATGTAGACACTGGCAGCTTCTTTCCCTTTTCAGACAGAAAATGGCTTTATCTAGTCAGGTATTGTCACAATAAAGTAGTACAGTAGAAATTTCATCACTGAACGGTCTAAAAGAGACAGATCACCCAATCTATATTTTCCCAGGCTTTCTAACTAACATACTGTACTCAAATGGCAGAAAGCAGTAAAGGGAGCCGGGGTGGGACATGACACAAAACCACAAAACCAAACAACTGAGGCTACACCACAGATTTTAAGCCAAACCTTTTCATGAGGGACTGATGCTAGCATTATCAAAGTTGGATAAACAGGGAGGGGACAATGCAATGCACTCGACCAGATTTAGTGAACCTATTAGACTTGCTTTTGGTGAGCCTTTCAAAACAAGTCTTGATTTATCTTCTGTTTAACTAGGAAAGATTTGAGGGCAGAGGACAGGCTCTGACAGGATTGACAACCCTCTGCTAACAACGTTCAAGATGATGCTCACCCTTCCCCAGCTCATCCATCCCACCCTTCCTACCCTCACACCTGCTCCCGGGTCAGACTGGGACTGTGTCCAGCTGTGTTTCCACATGCATAGATGGAGGTTACAAATAGCTAATTTTTAAAGAAAAGAGGAAATGCAGTAAATGTTTCTTTTACTATGCAATTTCAGCTTCTTGCTCTAATCACATTTGTCCCAAATCAGAGCCTGCTGGTAGGTACAAAGCTCTCTGCTCAGGTAATCTGATATATGACAGCAGGGCTAGCAACACTAATGCTTAACTGAATGATTTGCGCAGTCAGTCTGAACTGGGCAAAAAATGTATTGCCTGTACTCCCTCCATGTTTCTGTTTGCACTACAAAAAAAAAAAGAGAGAAGGGGGCTCTTAGGAAATGCCACATGAATTTCATAGGAAAATTTCAGATACAAACGATGGGGGATTTGGAGGATGTTTTTATTTGCTGACCTAAACATGTTCACCAGTGTCTGTAATACTCACCATTTGCATCCAGCACAGCACACCTCTCAACTGTATGACTAAATAAAACACTACTGTTTCATTTTGATGTTTTCTTGTTTTTTAACACTTGAATACAAAGCCTTAAAAACCAAACAATAGCAATATTAAGCACATATCACTACTGTCACACTAGTGTCCAGAAACTCCACTCATTATTTCAGCACAACATGTTTTTTCAGGCTATGGAGAGCCTCAATAGATGTTGTTTTGCTTTAAGGAAAAGAACACCATGTACGATGCAGTTGGTTTGAAACTCTTTCGCTCTGTCAAGAAAAGACCAGTTAGTGTCTCTGAACACCAAGTTCCTTCCAAAAAATCCAGACTTTTCTTGCAGCTCATCTTGGTAACTCTGTACCACACCCTCAGTGCCAAAGAGGGATGGGAATGCAGGAATTGGTGATGGGATTTAGTAAATGAAGAGAAAGGATGTGTGTCACCACCTACAGAGATTCTTACTTATTTTCAAAGGCATGAGTGTTTACAAGCTCTCTTCCCTCAAAAGTAAAAGCAGATCTAAAACAAAACTATGTAAGTCACTACTGTCTCAACTGATTTAGGCAGCTGTTGTTGTTGATGGTCTCTTTGCTTCTCAACATTCATGAATAAATTCCTTCATCTTAAGCCTTATAAACATATAAGTTCAAGAAAGAATGCACATGAGTCCTTTTATTTTTAGGAGATTGAATAAAATATTTATATCCCTCTGTGTCCCAAATATCAATTACTTCCTTCACCAAAAAAGTACATATGCAATGTGACTAAAAATTTACCCTACTACAAAACAATATACAATTAACTCATACATTTCTGACTGTCCTTGTCAGACATATACTGTATACATCCACATCCATCCCTTTTAGACCATGCACACCATCGATACATCCTTTCGTATTTGACAGGTATGTCAAAACCACAACCATTATCAGACAGCACATCCACATGATCTCCTGACAGCTACAAGCACACACACAACAGTTACCACTAGAAGAAGTCAGCATTTACTAATGTGTATCAGATAGCAGCCTGATTTTCCAAGATTATAAAATCCTGCAATTAGTTTGGCTTCAGAATTAATTTTTAGAGAAACTTAGACAAACACATTCTCATAATTATAACCTTCAAAATTCTATTTTAAGATAAATATACAAACAAGTTTGCATGTTTTCTTCCTTCTCATGACAAACTTCCCACTCTCAAAAATAAAATCCAACAAAAACATTAAAACTTTATCAGAGTAAAGCTTTTAAATTTTTTTATCTTCTCTGGAATAAAGAACATTAATTACAAGAGCAACCTTTGTTTTCATTACTGCATTTTACATGGAAGATACAAGGAATTTAAAATTTTATTTAGAATTAAGTAATTGGTTTTAAATGCCTAGCGAAATACATCCTCCTGAATAGTCCTACAATAATATAACTATAAAAATCAGTGACATAAAAAAATGGCACATTATATTACCTAGTTAAAAAAATATTAAACAAAAAAATAAAGAAATCCAACCAGGAAACCAACATTGATAAAACAGAGACAGCAACACAAAGCTGTGTGGTATTTTTTAACCCCACATGATTCTCAAAATTTTTCTTTTTACAAAATCTCCTGAATCTCTCTAAAAATTAAATGCAGTGATATGATAATATTCAGAACACAAGAGCAGAGAAAGACTTAGAAAACAGTATATGAAACATGTAGTGAAATGCTGTTGTTGAATACCAGATCCTATAGCAAAATACAACAGTTAACCAGAATTTGTCTTCTAGTACAGGAAGTTAAAGGGTGTTTTTTAATAGCTATGATACAATCAAATATCACCTGGTCACAGTTGAATTGTCATAAACTACTGAAGATTTTCCTCCAGTATACAAAGTCCCTCTATACTGGCAGAAGCAATCTTTATACCTATGAAGGAAGGTGTGCTATTGCTTGAATATCAGACATATTTAAGGAGCTACACATTTTGTGTTCAAAAACCCCTCCAAGTTCACTAAAGTAGATGCCTACTGATATTACTAGTGGCTTCAGGAGAGCCCCCAAACTGCTTCTGTTACTTCTGCTGCCCTCCCAAATTTATTTTTTTATAGTTAAGAAGGGTTCAGACCAACCTAACAAGATCAACATGTTTGTCAAGTAGTGGGAAGCAGAAAGAAAAAGGAAAGGAGGAAGGCACTTTTGAGAAATAAACTCAATAATAAACTCTATCTGCACTTCTTTAATACAACCAGAGACACAAACAGCATGTCATTCCTCAGTCATTGATTTGAAGTGGCCACTATTTCCAAGATGAGAGGAAGGCAACTGCCTGACCTGTTGCATGCTTCCCCCTATGATGGAGAAAATAAGCATTAACTCCCAGATGGAGTTAACGTTTTTATTTGGTCTGGTCTGAGAGCCAAGGACATTCTGAGCCCTCTGCCCACAGGTGTGAGGGCTTGAGGAATAGGGACATAGGTGGGGCAGAGCTTGATTGACATCCAGACCGATCAATAAGAGTATTCCATCCCAATAGCATCATGCTTCATATTTAAGGAGAGTCAGGATCTTCTGGTTGCTCTCTCATGTTCTCTTCACTCTTGACCTGTTTAGGGGAGTTTGTTCAGGGCCTTTAGTTTGGCCTTTTTGCCATCCTGCCATTTTGCAGAGGCATCTGGGTCTTTCTGCCTTTTTCCTCTTTCCTCTCTCTGGGTTCAGCTGTTTGGCTCTGCTTCCTGGGGCCAGCTGCTCAGTGTGGACAGAGTTTGCGAGGAATTGCCTTGAGTATCTTTTATTTGATATTCTATTTCTATTCTATTTACATATTTACCAGTAGTATGTTAGTATTTTGCTATTTTATTAATCTGTGTTTATCTCAATCCAAGTTTCTCCCTTCCCTTTTTAATTCTCTCCCCAATTTGAGGCAGTGGGAAGGAGGGCTGAGTGAGCAGCTATCATGGTTGTATTGCTAGCTCGGGTTAAACCACAATAATGCCTCTCATTCAATTTTGGGAGATCACAGGCTTTGTCTCCACTTCCCTATTTCCGGCTTCCTACAGTCTTTGCTACTATAAAATAGTAGGACTTCCCATCTGGATGGGTCTTCTGACAAGCAATAACATATGACTATGATTTCCAGCAGGAATACAGAAGAATGCACAGTGGAAAAACGTATCTTTGAATTCATAATTTTTGAACTTATTTTCATTCTCATTCTGTGAAAAATTCATTTGTGCTATTAAAAACTCTTGTGGCGGAAACCCAAAAATCCAAGCCAATTTCATAATGGAAGGCAATTAAGTTGATTGCTGAGTGATAAACACCACATCTTTCTTCAATGAGGATACTGCTCTTGAGTAAGCAAACTGTTTTTCTGTTCATGAATTTAAAAGAATGCATCATAAATCTCTGAAAAGTTCAATGGAAAGCGAACATTCAGTACTGAGTTCTTGAAAGTCTCAGCCATTTAAAGAGCTTATGTAACAATAATAATGGAGCAGGAAAAAAAGCAAATTGATTCTGATGCAAAATTATTGACCTTTATTAGGATTAGAAAGAATACCTTTACAGATCCTGACCTATATTTTTGCTTTCCAGCTGTTTATTCATTTTCAGCAGTTAATGTCTTTATTCTGGAATCTGTAGGTTGATTTAAAACTTGATTGGGAGAGGTGCTATGAAAAAACCAGCTATTGCCCTGCATGTAGTTAAATGGCAAAATTTATTTCTCAAATAGGACAAGAAAAAAAACATACAACAGAAGCTAACTGATTTATTCACTTGGTCCAGGCTATGTGAACTATATAGGTTGAGACTGATCCTTTATTCTGAAAACCACACCAAAACAAAACAACCCCATCAAGAATTGATGATACCAGTCTAGGAATTTATATTGAACACAGACAAAGAACTTAAGGGCTAAGCAAACCTTAAGAAGGCGTTGAGTAGGAGGATAAAAAAAAAAACCCACATGGTTAAATCTGCAGTAGAGATCAGTTTTGAAAGTAAAGTTAGGTAAGAGTCAGGGGCTATAACTATAATTTGCAGATTTCTGGACTTTAGTATTTTTCTACAGTAGTAATGTCATGAATGAAAAAAATACAGCACCTTACTATGGTATGATCGAAGTTCAACCTTAGTTCTTACCTTCTGTAAACTATATACATTACAGATAAAACGTAGAAAATGTGAACACCTCCCCCCCGCCTCGCCCTAAAAAACAAACAAACCAACAATAACAACAATAAATAAAACCCTTATGGCAATTTAAGACTTTATAGTTAAAAAAAAATCCCATAGGTCATGCCACACACTCATGTAAACAATATTGGGCACACTCAGACCCTCACTAAAGATTTTAAGTCAAGCCAGGCAGCAAAATGAAACAAGGTATTAAACACTGAACAAGAGTCCACTGCAGTCTCATGACTGAAAATGGATATTATTCACCAACAACTGAGATGAAACTCAAACCACATGAAATGTTATCAAAAGACATTAGCTGAAGTAAAACTTTAATTGCTTGGAATAAGTAATATTTCTTTCTTGTTTTTCAGCATTCTTTCCTTTATTGTTGTAAGAGGCACCAACAACTTCCTGGGGTTAGAGGCACTCCATCTGTTGTATTTGAACAACACACAGAGAACCCTAAACCTAATCAGAATCTTTGGACACACTAAGGAAATTAGCAGTGACACTATAAACTTAATATTCTCAACAAGCTGCTCTTCCCTTCAAATCTCTTCTCCACTGGTCAGGCAGAGATTTGACTAAAGATAAGACACTGTTGTTTTGGGTGTTTTTTTTTTCAAAAAAAGGATTTTATATTTACAGTGGGAAAATTCACTGTTTTGATGCTTTGTGGTGTCAAAAGGCAGGAGAAGCTCTTTAAATTATATCTTCAGAAAGAGATTAAATAAGAAAATTTTCTAAAGCCATAAAAGTGGAATGCAATGATTACATGGAAAGTAGTGAATAGTACAAGCTATAGTAACCACTATCAGAAAAGCTATAATGTGCAGAAATACTGGATGATTAAGTGCAGCAGAATACTAGGAAGCTACTCCAACTCAGGAGCTCAAAAGCCAATGCAATGATACGATCATTTCTCGTGTCAGAAAATCTCAAAACGTTTTGCTGGAAATGCTGGCTTTTAGTTTGTTGACAAAGGGGATCTGTGTGCTCATGAGGATATTTTGCCCAAACTCAATTTTCACAGGGTGCTCATGACTCTTGCAGATCATATCTCTTGAAGGGCAACTCAAATTGGCATTTTAACTGTAAGGTACTGCTGGAGTCACAGAAGTGATCCTAAACCTGTTCTCCTCTTTGCTTCCTTAGTCAACTGGCTGCAGTGCATTTGAGGAAGATCAGCACCTTCAGCAGTTCTGCACACAACTTGGTCTTTGAGATCTGTTCAAGAGACATGTTTTGATTGTATTTATTATAACCAACTACAATCTCCTGAAAGCTGTAGCTCTCTCACCAGGTTTCTATTTGAGCAAAGACTATATTTAGCAATTTGGAAAGCTCTTAAAAGACAGGTACACTGTAAGATAATAATTAAGAAGTGGCTACCTGGCCTGACTTAGCATTCAAATATTTTCATTCAGAGATATTTAGCAATAAAATTCAAACAGATTCAGGTGTAATTAGCTGTTTATGAGGGGAAGAATCTCAACTAAGTATTCTCAAATTGTTAACAGTTTGAGTTACAATGGAGCTTTTATTTCCTTTTAATTGTAAGCAAACAATATTATTAGTACTCAAGGCAGACAAAACAGCAGTATTATCATTATTCATTTACAATTATTACTAAAAAGTACAAGAAAAAGCTACAAAAATCCCCAACCTCAATCTCTTCTTCCACCTCTCAAGATATCCTTTCTAATCCTATAAAAGCATCTGTGTTTGATTTCAAGTGGAGTACCTGCTGTGCAGGATGCAATGCCAATCCAATTTGTGTGCAACAAAACCAAACGGGTTGAAAAGAACTCTGCATTTTAAAGATGTTTTTGTTTAATCATTACCGTCACTCCTCTTTAATGAACACATTAATCAAGCAAAACTTCAAGCAAAACCGGAAAGGCTCATCTCAAGAAGTGAAAAAAAAAAAAAACACCATACAAAAAAACCCCCTCTATCTTCACAATATCCGCTACTGTCAAACACGGTTACACTTTCCTTTGGCAGAACTTCAAATGCATATTACTGTTGTTTGGAGCCATTAAGTAGAAGGAGCAGCTCTCTCCAGAAAGAAGTGGAGGAGGAAGCAAGGTGAGCTGCCCTGTAGTCTCAGCTCTGCTAATGAACTGATTCATGACCTGCTACACAGGATGTATAGCCCTGAGTTTTCCTGAGCACTCCATCAAATGTCATAGAATCACATTTTATTTTGAGGGAATAATAACAGTGGTCAATACTATATTGTAAGCAACATGTAAAAGCCATGCACATTACATTTATTCAGCCCTTTGAAATTAGTTTGCTTCAAAGCTTGATATGAGTAAGAACAATTCAATACTTGTGAAATTTCCACCAGACAATAAAAGGCATAGGGCTGGCCTAAAGAGAAATCTTGGTTTTAGAAATTAGAGTATGCAAATGCTCCCTTCTGACACAAATTCAGTCATGTCTATTATTTACCTTATGATGTTTCTCTAAATTTTTGAAGCAGAGATTGAAGATGAATTTGCACATGAAAACGCCAACTAAGAAGAACATGAAATGGGAGGACACCACAGCTTTTTCAATCTGGTATTCTCACCCTTTCCATCACCTAGGCAAAATTAAGAATGTGTTGAAATTTAGTCATTATAATATACTGGCACAAGCCAGCTATTGTTTCACGAATAAAGTGGAGATAATTTGATGTAACTCATTCATATAAATTCTTTCACCTATATAAGGATTTTCCTTGTTGAAATCATCATACTCTTTCACCAAGATAATGCATAAAATCCATTACCTCCCTCTTGCTCCATTTGCAACCATGTTTTTTTCCAAACATTTAAAGCATCTCTACTTGTCACTACCACCAAGGTAAGGAGGGGAAAAGAGTTGTTTTTCAGTTTTCACTGTACCGAGGTCCCTACCAATCCCTAACATTCTGTGATTCTGTAAAAAGAAAGTTGCAATGTCCCTTCAAAAGAGTTTATTACAGAGCTAGATCCTTTCCAGGAGGAATTATCCAATAGTACTCCATTAAAGGACCATAAAAGCTGTAAAGACATTTTATGATTAGGCCAGTGACCTCTACTAGAATTTCTCCAATAGCTTCCACAAAATTTATCTCAATGTGGAAAAAAACAAAACCGAAACCAAGCAACAAACCAGCAGAGGAACAATCATCTTGTATAAATTAATTTGGCGCTGTTTCCTGTGTCAGGTGGACTAAGAGGAATACAGTAATATTACACAAAATTATAATTTGTTTTATCCTTTAGAAAAAAATAATTTATTGAGTTTGATTTTGATGTGTTCCCTCAATCCCTGGAGGGTTCAAATTATTATTATTATTCTTTCGTATTTCTGAGCAAAACTAGGCAACAAGTTGGCTATACTAATGCACAGTGGATAGACATTTTGGTGTTCTGATGCTACTAACGAGAAGATCAGTTAGTGCCATTTCTGGAGTTACTAAGTGGGCAAAGGACAGTTATCTCCTCTGTTCAGTTATACAACAAGAGTCTCTAGACAGCGCAGGGCAAGAAATATCTTCCATCCTCTGGTGTAAAGGTCTGGAATTCACTAGTGTAGTTAGTCTATATTGTAACAACCACAGAAGAGGTCTTTATTTATTTATTTTAAAATCTGTCCCACTGAGAATTATTCCAGATGAGCCCTCTCAGTCAGAAAAATGGGAGACTCAGTCCCCGTGATGAGCAATGACTGAATCTGATCACTGTCAAATTCAGAAAAGGGAAGGGATTAGCTCCCCTCAGTCTCATTACAGACTCCAGATGAACCGAGGTACACATGAATTATGCATGAGGCAAGTTGAAAAAGTTGTATAAAAAGTTTAAGTTGTAATTATTCGTCTTTTGTTTTGTTTTTTTTTTTTTTTTTTAAATCCCTGTCACTTCTAACAATAACATTTATTTACCAGTTATTCTAGTGTTATGCATTCAAAATAATAGCTAATATTTTCCTTACTCTTTCTTCAAAATTCTCCATTTGAAAAGCAATTAAAAGATATACCGAGTTCTTTCTGAGAGAGACCCAATTTCCTGATTTCAGTTGTTGATAGGTATGAAACAACATCACATAGTGGGGGAAAAAGAAAAAGACAAGAGAAAGAAGTCATCCCAACCTTCTGACAGGCACTTTACAGCATAACGAGCTATAACGAAAAACAAGTCAAACGCTGAGAAAAGAAGAAAGCTTGGAAGTTTGATCTTACTGACGGGATCAGGAGTAATTAATTATAACCCATGTGACCACTGGATGTCCCCACTGTTCCTCAAATGCAGCACAGACACCGACTGCCAGGCGGTTCTAAAACCAGCAGATCTGACAAAGAGCAGAGTGGGCAAGGACAGGGGTAGCGATGATTCCCACAGTAATCAAATCCCCAACACACACAGACACACACATGCACCTGCATGTGCAGGAGCACACAGGAGAGCAGGGTAACAGAATATCACACAAGCCGGGAGAGAAAACACTCTTTGAATACAGTTTCCATCAAGTTCGCTTGGTGTCTATCTGATACTTAATAATGCAACACTGAGCGAGGCTGGGTGACAGATCCTCAGAGGGACCCAGGAAAGCAGAATTACTTCTGAGGAGATGGTGCAGGAAGCCTGGATTAGAGCGTGGTGTGCAGCGGGGCAAATGAGAGAGACCCTTGTGTCGTAAGAGGTGAGAGAAAAGGTGAACAGGAGCAGGGATTCCAGCAAAAGACCACCAAGGAGCTGCCAGTCAGAAGCATCCAAAAGAGCTGAAATAACAAGAGAACATCTGTAATGCCATGGGGTTCTCTTCATATCAAAGCTTTGAGGGTACTGGTGGGATGAAAGCTGGAGGAGGCAAAGGAAAACAAAAACAAACCCCCAAATACATCAGGAAGACTACTTTTACACATCCTTCTTTTGAGGTCAGGTCATATGAGAGGTTTAAGTTCACATGAAGGAGCAGGAAGCTGAGGTGTTAGCATCAACTCATTTTTATTTATTTTGTCAAATGACAAAAAGCCAGACTCAATTCTGCTAATTAGGGAAGGACAAAGCGCATTGCTTATTATAATAAAAAGGAAAGAGATCATCCTGGTTTTTAATGGAAGTAATTTTCTACTAATAGATTCAAAAGCAAATTTCAAATCAACTGTGTGTCTATTTTGCAGACTTAGAAAGCTCAAGCTCTGATAATACATGACCTATTTCATGCTTGTAATGAGAGGTTACACCACAGAAAAAAAAGCTAGATCCCTCCTCTGGCCCCACATTCTTTTATTAGCACAACTCACTGATGTCAGATGTTGAACTACAAAGCTATGGGAAGGGCAGCAGTTGCTCATACAAAATAATATTTGAACAGTTTGCACTCTGTGAACTCACTCTGTCTCCTCCATGCTTTCTCCTCTTCCTACCACTTGTAGAAGCCTGATTAGTGAAGGGTTTGGGCCACAGCTGACTTCACCCTGGACTTCAAAAAGCAAGGCATAAAAAACATGCAAGAGCACAAGTGCTAGCAGAGATACTGAAAACAAATAGAAACTGGAAACAAATACCTAAATCACACATTTCACTAGAACATGCTAAACTGGTAATTAGTACTAGATTTAGTTTTATAAGTATTCTGATTAGTTACATAAGCTTTGGAATGAACAGAAATGCAGAACTAAGGATAACTTCTTCAGCCTGAGTGCCTGGAAGGTTTACCAGAAGGGTTTAATGTTCTGTTCTGTATTTTTCCCTCGCACACCATTAAAAGGATCACTGGTCTGACATGCTAAGGATATTATTTTGTTAAAATTTCAGATGTTCACAAACAGAGCTGCACTGAAAAGGCAGGGATTTTTAGGGAGAGAGCCCTGGGGGAGGGAAGTGCATGAATATATTTGAATAATAAATTAATTTGATAATGTCATGGTTTTCAATTACAATAACTGAGTACTCCGAATTACTGGCCAGTGATTCTTCAAGCTTGTTCTACTCTATTTGAAGTGATGTATATACACAACTGTGCCAGAAGCCCTACACAGCTTTTGTTCCTTCCCCTGGATCTCACATATACTTTCAGATCAGAAACTGACCATAATGCATATGCTCTGCATGAAGAATAAAACGAATAAAGTGATTTGTTGAGATTCCACAATAGTAAAAAAAAATTCTTACCTGTTAGGCTGACTTCTCATAGTCAACACCCTTTTGCATTTTGTTGTCTGACAGAGAGAATGCAGTGTGTATGTTTCAGCCTTCCAGAAATAACATTTACTATCATGACTCTTCATCCAAAGATCTGAGATTGCTTAAAAATGTCAGGGATGCTTTATGAAAGCTGTTCAAATTCTGAGCAGTTTCTTTACAGCTTTTCGTTCTAAAGGAGGATAAGTAACATATCTAATCCAGAGACCTGATTACTTTCCCAGCCTTACGATGGAGACTGTGCACTCTTTTTCAGATTTCTTGGAAAGCTAGTACTCTGGCACCTCCTCCACTCTTAAGACATTAAATCTCCACTTGACTCCAAGCTGAAGTCAAGTAAGAGTGCTCTGCACTCTCTAGCACTCAGCTTTTTGCATCTTAATTGTGTGCTACAACCGAAAGGCAACTATAACTAAGGCCTATGTAAGTTTAACAAAAAATAATAGAAAAAAAAAGTAAAAATCCATTGAGCCAAACACTTAGGGGCCCAAACGTTCAAGATCTCATCTGCTCTCTTTGCCCTAGCACCCAGAGAAGGAACAGATCAGCCTACAGTGTTCTGGCTGTGATAGTAAAACAGACACTTCAGAATCTCCCCAATTCCTCCAGTTTTAATATTATCGTGGTTTGAAACTTATAACGTTCACCATGGAGTAATTTAAATTAAATATTTACCCATTAGATATACAACTAAGCTCCATTAGTGTTTACGAAGAATTATCAGATTCATAGGAATTAGACACAGGTAAACAAAACAAAATGAGTCAAGCCATTGCTAGGGTCCTCCACACTGCCTCTGCAGAAGTTGTTTCTGGCCATGCAAACTGGAAGACATTTGAATGGAGGAATATTAAAAAAAAATGAATGGCTTGGGCCAAGTTTGCTTATACCTTTATGATATTTTTACCTTATCAAATGTTAATTTAGCTGAGAAGAATTTGGCCCAGAATTTCTACAGTTATCTCTGATTAAATTTTAGCTAATCTTATTTGATAGAAAATGCATGCATGAATTCACTCTGTACTCCAGCCTGAAAGACTCATAATACCTTGATAGAGCCTTTTAAGCATGATAGACTGGGACAAGACTACACAGTAAATCCTGTCTTGCACTAAGGAGTCTCACAGATTCAGTTTTAATTTTTGTAAACAGATTGCTTCTTAGGTTGTTATTATTAGTGTGAGCTGGACAGCTTGAATTAGAGAATAATTTATTCCCTGTGCATTTCTAATTACAGAAAAGAGGTTCACATACTGACACACTTGTCCGTCTTGTTCTTTCCTGTCTTTCAGGCATGGCTGATTGCAGTTAAATAGACAGACCAGCACAAACTGCACAAGAAACACAACTCTGTCAAAAAAGGACTGAAGTGTTACCATTAATTATTCTGGACCATGTGCTCATTTACAACAGATCTAACATGAGAAATATTCTCAGAGGTGTCAAACAGCTTCAGTTTCATAGGTGCATGGGAGTAGCACTGACTAAATGTTTGAGTGACTGGTAGGATGTGACCTGCCAGAGACCCTTGAAGCTTGGGGATTTCATGTGCAATTTGTGTTTCAGCATTCAATAGATAATTTAAATTGGGCCACTCTCTCTGAGCATTTCTGAAGGCTCTACATGCCTGAGCCTGTATCAGAACTGCACAAGTATCTAAAAAAAAAACATTTATGAGCATCTGTGCAAGTGATTATTTGGAACTCACTGCATCTTAAAAAGGCTCAAAGAAAGTGAAAATGTTGTTTTCTAAAGAATGTTGAAAGGTAGGTGTAACAATCACTGCATGCATAGGAAGATAGCTCGAAAATGCTAACTGGGGGAAAGAACCAAAAGAAAATCACCATGACTTAGTTAACTCTCACTACAACAGTGACTGTTATTTTAAATAACCAAGCAGAGAATAGTCCACTTCAGCCATTAATCAGATGATCAGTCTGTGTAAAGGAATTAAGAATCAATTGACTGGTGATTCATATTGGAACTGGGAAAAAAGAAAAAAATAAAAAAGGAAAAGAAAAAGAAAAGAAGCTCTTGATTTACCAACTAAGTTATACCCTACAACTGTTTCAGCCAGCAATCTAAGAGTAGCCTCTCTGATCAGTTTTTAAAATAAGAGGAATACGTACCTTAAGTCTGCCCTCACTGCCACTGTATTTAGTCTTTTTAACACCTATTCAATCTAACAGACAAGACATTAATCCTCTCTCTTATGTTCTTATAAACATGAATCTCCCACTCCAAGCCAGGGGCAGCAAGCAAAAGCTTTTCCATAATGAAGCAACACCATTTTCAAATAGGTAATAACTGCCTTCATCACCTGTAGGTACAGTTTGCTGGTCTCTCTGTTGTTGAAGCTATTTGCTTATTTTTGCAAGACCTGCATAATTTGTGTACTTGGATCTCTGCAATGAAGTTTCTCCCTTAAAGTCACAGACATTCCCTAGCTCTTTTTCACAGAATATGTAAACACAGAACCTTTTGCTGCCTAAAGTTTTACATCAAGGGCATCAAACTCATTTTCACTGGGGGCTACATTAGCCTCACGGTTGCCTTCAAAGGGCTGAATGTGATTTTAGGACTGTATAAATGCAGGAGTAGTTACATTACATTTGGCCCTTTGAAGGCAACCGTGAAGCTGATGTGGCCCCTCGTGAAAATGAGTTTGATACCCCTGATTTACATAATACTCTCACAATTTAACTTTACTTTGCAAATACCTTAAGCTTAGAGTGTTTCCTCTATATGACAGCTCTTTATAAACAGTGACAAAGCTTGTTGAGGGGGTTATCATCTATCAGCATGATATTAAAATCTCAGGTTTTTCACCTGAATGCTTTAAAAAGGAACAATTTCAAGACAATAGGGAAACCCTATGAGCCAAGGTAAAGCAATTCAGAATTGCGTGTAATACAGGATTCGCTTTCAGGCAGCATCCTCTTGCAACATTTGGTTTACTATTCAACATTTGTTTTGAATTTATGATTTTGCTTGGTATCAAAGATTGCCTCTTTCTGCCAGTTAAATATACAGTATCTTCATATCGTATTCATTGACCATCTGAGAAACAAAGCTGAGATAACTTGCTGTGCCTTTTTACTAAGTGCTACTATAACTACTATCCTCAACCTTATCAGCAATCTTGCTTCTGAAGTTCACATGACATAAAAATGAAAGCATTCAAGCTCTGATTTCAAAAGATGCATTTTACCAGGCTACAAAGCAGGCAGGACAAATGTTGGCTGCTTTAGGTTTTTTTTGTTGTTCGTCTCCCCCCATCCTCCAGTGGCCAGGTTTTCTTGCTTGTTTGTTAAGTGTTTCACATTTCAAAACATTCCTTCTGATCTGATAGGAAAAATAAAAAAGGAGCATCCAGAAAATATGCACACCTACAATCAGTCTCCAATTCAGTCAGCACACTCTGCTGAGTATACAAGACTTGGTTTCAAAACCTCTGTTCTACATCGAGCTGTTCCAGATGTGACAAAGGAAGCACTTGGAGCAGGAGTTTCCCATATTAGCAGGAAAGAAGCCTAAACCTCAAAATGCAAACTTATTATCTGCAATATTTTATAGACATAGTTTTTTTCTCTGAAGTGTGTTAGGTAACTGGAATGAGCATATTTTGGGTCTACACAAAATCCTGGTGTTTGGAAAGTTGGTGGACTACCCTCCAGACAAACTGTGGATATACCTGCCTTTTTTTTTTAAATTTTTTTTTTTTTTTTAATTTCATCTGGGAAAAAACAAAAAAGAAAATAAACCAGCACCCCCTTACCCCCTGACCAAAAAGGCCTAATCAACAACAACAACAAAAAAAGCTGGTAAGCCAATATTTTTTACAAAGTTTCTGCTAATTTCGTTTTTGAGAACATGTATCCCCCAATAAAATGTGTATCTACACTTTGGTAGTCTTAATGTGAGTTATCCAGTAGTCTGAAGAGATGAAGTACCTTCAAAACCAAAAAAATCATTGTCAGAGCAGTTCCTATTAGTCTTTCTACCATCAAGTATTAGAACTGATTAAGTATAAGGAGTCAGAACCAGTACTAGTAAACTGAACAAGGTTCAAATGTCAGCCTTACCTGAATCAAGGAAATCTATTTACCGTGAGAGACAGAGACTGAAACTAGACTAGTTTTAAAGTACTATATCAACAGAATATTATTTCTATAGTGAGACTTTCTAGAGACCAAATAGATAGAAAGGAAAAGGTAATTTTCATTCTATTTAGAGCAGAGACATGATGAGAGGACTAGTGAATTTTTATTTATTTATTTATTTTTAAAGATTAAATAAGAACAGACTTTCAAAACATCCTCTGGAAAGTAGTTCTATTTGCCCTTGCCAATGCAAATATAGTTCATGTAACATCAGACAGACACAAAGCTGAAGTCTAAAAACTTTAGTTCTGCTTTGCAGCTCTGCCTAGGGCTACATGGAGGGCATTCCCTTACCTCATCTCTTCAAGTCAAGAGTTCCCACAGAAGCTGAACAAGACCGATTTTCACATCAAGTGGGTCACACACCTCTTTCTTGCATCACTAGCAGAAAGCAAGTGATTCTAGCAAATTTACAAGATCTTTCAAGATGCAATAGTAACTCCAACTAAAAGAAGGGAAAAGAAATCCAGCACAGACCCAG
The DNA here is from genome assembly GCF_036013475.1 of Columba livia. Classification (NCBI taxonomy): domain Eukaryota; kingdom Metazoa; phylum Chordata; class Aves; order Columbiformes; family Columbidae; genus Columba; species Columba livia. The sequence continues at coordinate 131,322,647 of NC_088602.1, forward strand.
ACAACTCAGTTTAGTGCTGTAAAATTAGCTCCAAGGTCTTTTAATCAGAGACAATCAGGGATCTTTACAAAAAAAAAAAAAAAAAAAAAACAACCTTCTGAATGTTATTCTTCCTTTCATACCTAGGGAACCTGACTGAAACAGATTAAATAACTTGCACAAGGACACTCAAAGCCAATATAATGTCTGATCTGGGTTCTACCTTTTGACTACTGCTGCTGAGTCTTAACAACTCCCTCTTTCCTCTGCAAAGCTGCAGGCTTCAGCAAACAAAGCATTCCTTATAGCTAATTGGTATTACATGGAAACTCAACTGCTCTTATTTACAAAACTACAGATTTATGTCAAGCAAAGCCAATTATGCTTAATGTTTAAACTATTGCAGGTGCTCAATGACATTGTTGCTAGGCAGTAGAAGTGAAATTGCTCTTTTAATGCATCTTGTTCCAACTGGGAGCATGTGTTTTATCATCAGTGCAAACTTAACAGATGGAGATCTTAATTCTCTCCAGCAATCTTTCTTCACTCTCCCTCACTTAAAACGGTGTCCATTGCATTTAGACTTAACAGAGGTGCTCAGTGAACTGTGTGGGACAGAAGTTGTGGCTTTTATATGTGTATGCATGAACATAGTAAAAACCATACATTCAAGCCTTAAAAAAAAATACCCAAAAATATACCAGCAGTAATCAGAAATATATACAGCTATTCAAGGTTAGTAATAACCTCTGCTGAGTGGAGCACCTAATCAAAGTTATAAGTGGAGCTGGCAGACAGCACAAAAGCAGCGTCTTTCAGAGTCCAGACTGAATCTACATCGTCCTTTACGTTCATTTCATGGTGTGCTGGGGCAAGATTTAGACAATTTAGGCAGTACTCAGACTACAAAACTGAACTGTCTCTGGTCACTCCTAAGCTCACTTAGGAGGTGACTTTTTCCACAAAAACTTTCATAGCTGTAATTCTTTATGGTGAGGATCAAAACATGCACATCTTAGATTTACTTTGTGCAAAGCAACATCAATGGGTGACCTCAAACACATGCAATCAGATCTGAATGTCTTGTTATCTCCCATGAAAACTGCCATAGATCAACAAAACGCTGAACAAAAGAAGGCTATTATAACATTTTTCAGCTGCTCATTGCATTATTTCATACGCATACATCTTATTTTTTTTCTATCCCCTCATTTTTTCTGATGTATTAAACCAGATGTGAAAAGCAGCTTCATTCAAAGTGAAGACCAAACCTAGAGAGTCCTTTATACTGATTTCACTGTGTGCTGGTACAAGACTTATACAAATTAGGTAGTGCTCTGCAAGTACAAAGGATTCTATCTGCTTTGTATGGAGTCCGAGATGCTGCAGTTCAAGAAGCATCCCCATCTGTTGGGTATATCTGTTAAATTGCTCTGTCATAACAGCAGGCATGATTGATAGACTTTTGCACATAGCTTCCTCTCCACTATCAACTAAAATAGTCAAAATTCACTAATCAGCACGTCTTTCCTTTAGCCCTCTGTCCAAGAGGTTTAATTCCTAACTAAATCTCACAGAAAAAGCTTTCCTCTAATCCATGTGAAGAAGGCAGAGAGTTTTCAGTAGTCAACTATTCATGCCAAAGCTTGTTCTAACCCATGTCTTCTAGAATAACTCTTTATGAAGAGAACTGCTGCCTTCTCCATTGCTGAAAGCCTTTCTTGCATGATTGCATGACAGAGAGGTTCTGTCAAGGGAGATAACTATCATCTATTTCTTACAGTATGATCCTCATCAGACAATTAAACTGCAGTAGCTGCATTCCATTCAATATTGTCATCCATTCTCACCTTTTGATTCCTGAGGAAAAAAAGAAAAAATGTCTTAGGATGTTTGAGGTCATTTAGCTTGAGCATGTACCAGAAGAAAAATGTTAATATTCAAAGTTAGGTTTCTTGTTGTCCTATTCTTGACATAAATTATTCCAAACTGCTGTTAATTTTGCAGTTTATATATATATATATATATATATATATATAAATTATCATTAGATGTTAAAAGCGTCTCCAGCCCAGTTATACTCACTGGCTCAATTCTTAGATTTTAGCTTTTTATTACATAGTTGTTCTCCTTTGTGTATAACTCTTAAATGCATTGACAGTGACTACATACCTCTTCTCAGCAGACCCCACCCAGCATCTTTGCAGCTTTTCTGTGCCAGGACAAAGGTCAAGTCAAGTATTCAGGAATTTATCACTTCATGGAAAGAAACCAGGGGTTACCATGTCTTAAAGTTGGATTTATTGCAATACATATACCATCTAGAAAATAATACCTTACAAGCAAATAACTGTCAAGCGGGATACACAGATTTACTCAAATATGTTGAAATTAATCTTGCTCTCACCCTCTGGTGCCCTTGAAGACTAGGCTCTTCAGCCTTTCGCTGCCCCTCTCATTCACAGCCCCAGGACCAGCTTATGCAGCCACTTTTGGAGAAAGAGGCTGTATCTTGCTGGCAGGGCAAGAGCCAGGGCAAGGCAAGCAGGCAGCCTTTCCCCCTGCTCACCATTACTTATAGGGCAAATGGGAAGTGGTACACTCAGCTCTGCCATCAAGGCACAATGTCCCACGCTAGCCAGAGAGCACTTCCTCAACATGAATGACCATTTCAGATAAACTTGTATGAAGATATGCTTCCACCTTCACCAGTGCATCCCAGGACACATTCTCTTTCCCCACAAAGAAAGATATTAAACAAGTTCTGAAAAAAAACCTTGCTTCTAGATGGGTACTTCCCCTTTCTACAGTATCTGTTGCCATCTGGTCTTTAACAGGTCCCTCAGCCATCTTGTAGCTCTTCTACTGACCCTGATCTCCATCTTCACGAGGTATTGCCTGTGGGATATTTGTCAAATGCCTTACTGAAATCAAGGCAAATCATCTCCACTATGTTTTGTTTAGAAAATGAATTTTTATTATACAGAGACATTAAGGTAGTCTGGCAAATTTACCTTTGATATATCTGTGTTGCATTTTATTCAGTTTTTCTTTTATCTCATGACTTTAAATATTCTCTTTTATTTTTTTTTTAATCTTAAATAGTAGCAAGATCAAACTTAAAAGCTCCTGAGAGCCTGCCTTCCTCCTTCTTAGATGTAGTTACTACATTTTTCTCTCCCTCCCACAATGCCCAACACCAAATTGCAGCATTAAACATGGTTAACAGTGTAGAGGTGATTTCCCTTATGACCTCTTTCATAGTTTCAACTCACCAACTACCCTCTCTGTCACTTCAGTGCATTATATTCCTTCCATGTAGTTTCTCCTGTGGTAGAGTGCTCCTCACACCTAGCAAGTGTTCTGGCTTGACTACTACTTCTTGATATCAAAGTGTTACTTTGGTTTTCAGGTTCAACATGTTTCCTTAACACATAAAGACCCCACTTCTATCCTCATTCTCTGTTCAATAATATGACTCTAAAACAAAAACAAAACACCCCCCCCCAAAAAAAAACCAAAACACCAAAACAAACAAACAAACACCCACCAAAAAAACACAAGTTAAGTGCTATCTGAGCATCACTCACAACACCTAGGTCTGACAAATTTGGAGGTGCTTAATTCTGTTTACATCTGTAAAATGGAATGCATTTTGCTAATAATTCCTTTCTCCACTTCCAGCTGCATCTGCGCTTTTCCTACTCCTCTTCTTCCTAATTCTTTTCACCCCCTTCAATCAGGCTACAATTAGTAATTTTTATGTAAATTAATTTTAGTTTCCAGTTCTCCTGTTCACAATTTTCTGTACATCATCCTTTAGGAATGACCAATCTCATAGTGCTTCTGCCAAATAAGAGACTACATGCCTCAGCATCAATGTTTCATGACAGACTTTATGGATTTATTACTGGTATATAGTTTCTAGCATATTTTTGTTAGATCTCAAAGCAATTTGCCAAAATGCTGAGCATGGCTGTGCCAGTTTTACTGAAGGGGAAACTAAGTTAAAAAGCTACTTGCTGAAGGTGGGTAGCATATAAGTAGCAGAGCCAAGAGCAGCATGCAAGTCTCCCACCTTTGCAAGTATCAACCAGTCAATACCAACCTCCAAAATTATTTTGAAATGATACTTTCAAAGTAATTTGCTAAACAAATGGAGACATGAGTTTATTAATTTTGAACCATTACTAAGTACAAATACATGTGGATACCTATCTGTTTCCCTACAGAGATTAAAGGACTCTCTCCATCACCTATGCCAAGCAGTGAGCTCTCATTGTTCTTGATGTGCATCATGACAGTGCAGCATTCTACAAGACCAAATCCTATGATGACAGCTATTTTGTAAACTTATAAATAACATTATTATTCCTAAGGTAATTCATAAATACATTGGCAGTTCCATTTAACCACATAAGGTAATCTAGTGTTAGAAAGCTTGTTGGTAACACAATCAAAATCCAGTAAACAAGACTGAAATTTTATCAGGGTTTCTCCATAGGAGACAAAATGGGAGAATGTTCCAGAACACTATCATAACACTTGATGGCTTTTTCATGCTTCAAAAGTTTTTCTTCGGGAAGACTTCCTCTGAATTCATTGGTGCATTCCTGATTCAGACTCTTGTATCTAGGAGGGAGGACAGGGAAGGAAAATGCTAAAATAATCATTCTTTCTGGGAGTAGTTTTGCCCATTGTTTATTAGGTAATATTTAGCAAGCGACAGTGCCTTCTGAGTCCTAGGCTTCTAAGCAGCCCAAAAAATAGAACCTTTCAGAACTTCAGGAAGAGAAGTGCCAAATGAGATGCAGGTGTTAATAACAGCTGTACTGTGTCATTTTAACAAATTTTTAAAAGAAATATGCATTTTTCCTTAGAGAAGTTTTAATATATTTTATCTAATTCAGAGTTTTAAAGCCTGATTTTTCCCCACCACAAAATCAGTGTTTATCTGAATATTCATCACCCTTTTTCTCCTCTTTGGGAGAATTCTTATTCAGCAAAAAGTGAAACAATTACGTTTTACCTCAGAAGACAAATTTCATGTTTTGGTTGTCATATTGAAAAATGAGGTGTCTTGAAGTGAAATACCAATTTGAAATAATATTTTGAAATTATTTATTTTTAGGAAGACTGGAGGTCAACAAATTACCTCATTAAAATATGTTAATCTGTGACAAAATTATGTTTTGAGTTCAAGCCAATTTTATGGCCGCTTTTTGACAACCAAAACCTTTTAGTTTTCAGCAGTAAATGTCCCAAACGAAAAATTCATTTTACAGAAGAATAAACCCAATTTTATAAATGGAAGACAAAGTACATGCAGGAGAAACATTTCTAATCATGATTCAGGTCACATTTAAGTAGCCATCCAAACAAACACACAGTTGTGTCTCATCTTACAGTGAAGTGATTGACAAGACACTATGATAATCTTTGATATTGTGAAGTTAGGGCTACAGCTAATAGAAAAAACAGTGTTTTTCTGAAGAGTTCTAGAAGTACACTGCCCTTGGAAATTTCCTATTATTGTCACTATCAAATCACTGCTTCATCAAGCTTTCTGAAGGATTTCCATAGAACTGCAGCCCAATGTCTAAGAGAGAATGACACTCACACATGACCCGTCCCACTCATGGTGACATAGGTTGCTTCCCTCCCTGCTCTTGACTATGACTATTATAACACTGACAATAGAATGTTAACTGCGATTAAATATTCTGGAATACAGGAGGTAGACCAACTCTCAGACTATCCTGGATGTAAAAAAGGATTGCAGTTGTGAGTTCCTTGCATTTTACAGGCAATATACTGTCATTAAACCTAGGCTGTACAGGTAGCATAAAATTGTTTCCTGGGCAGGGGCTAATTGAGCAATTACATTGACTCTAGCAGAAAGTTGCATTTATCTCACTGCCCAATATACTATCAGAAAATATTTCAGAGTTATTCTGTTGGAACCACTGCGTACAGCATTAACCAGTAACAGTTTCCTGTTTTCTTACAACCCCTTTGCCTACTGTCACGTACTAAAGATGTAAGCTCAGAGTCAACAGCAATGTTTTCTATATATTGGTACAAAGCCAGCTGTAGTAGGGGCCAGTTCCATGACTGAGATACCTTGGTGCTGTGATCTAAACTCCATGCCACCATATTTACATCCTTCTGCAAAGAACAGGATGCTCTGCTTTCTTCAAGGCATTTTTATTATATATTAATAAGACCTCTTAAATATTTAAGGCTAATTACATTAGTGGTTTGTTTTTTTTCCTGTGAAATCTCTCTCCTCAAGGCAGATGAAAAATACTGAACTCTGAACCCTGACTGATAACATACGATCTATCCCTACCTGTTCTTTACTACACGCAAGAATTTCCACCCATATCTACAAATGAAACATCACACTTTCATTTTCTCGCACATACCTGTGTGCAACGGTCCAGAACCCCAGGGTGTTCACTGTCATTAAGGAAGCCAAGAAGAAGAAGAATCTCTCCAATTTACCTTCATGTAGCAAGTGTGGAAACCAGTTTCCTGGCAAAGTAGACATTTGAAGCAGAATTAGTTTACCTTGCAGGATGAGATGTGGCTCATAATGAAAGACATGAAGATAACTCTGTGTAAGACACAATCACAGCAGGTGCTTTGAACCCCCCCCGTAGCTATTTATACCGACTTTATTCTCACAGCATCTGTGTTTTTGAGTCTACAGAGTACTTTGCTCCTGCTTTGCTGACAGACAATAGAGATCTAGAGAAACTAAAGAACCTTCCTAACAAATCTGAAGTGGACTGGTAAACAGAACTCTGCACATCTGCTGCTGTAATGATCAGGCCATATTCCCTCTATATTATCTTGTGCACGTAGCTAGATGAATGTCAAATTTGAATATTTTAGGAAGAACCAGAATCAAGGTGGTCTGTAGAGATCCTTGTTCACATCTCTGGTGCTTTTAATAGGCCCTTCTTTAAAACAAACAAACAAAACACACCCACTGAATAAAACACAAACAACAAAAAGCAAACAAACCAAAACATGCACTGAAAATATTTGTTCACTGCCTTGGATGGTGCTCTATTACAAAGATCCTACCTGACATTTAATTTTACTTATCTTTATGGCTGCCTCTAACCATGAATCTGCAACATGCTCTTGTCTTGCATGCAACGTTTATTTGCATCAATCAGACCCTTTTCTACCAAGGCTTTTGGCAATAGTGCCTGAGACATCTTGGCAGCCCAAAATCCATCCAGCAGAGGACACTGCCACCTATATACACCCAGAGTCTTCCCTACCTGTATTCTTTCTTGTGTGCTTTAGTTTACAGACGTTTTGCTATTGATGTCCATTGCAACCAGTCTGCAAACAAGCTCAGGTGAAAAATGATAACTATGGAAATCAAGATGTTTTAAAAGAAAGTAAGCCCCAGTCAGTCTGCATTTGAAGACAATCAGTACCTAAAGTACCATAATCAACTACAGCAAAAACATAAAACCAAGGCAAAAAGAGACTATAGTAAACACAGAATATTAGAGAGAGCAGCACTGTAATGACCTTTTATGTTTTTTTGGGAATACACGGTGTTTATTGTATTTGAAGAAGAAAGAAAGACTCATCATTACCGAGTAGTGAAGTGCAATAGGAGCAAATAAAGAGCATGAAACAGCTGGTGCTGAGAACGTGATATCCACACTGCACACATCACAGGGCAGTTCACATCAGACTAGTTCCAACCAACAGCTGGAACACATCAGGCATGAGCTTTTGTTTTCTTTTGTTTTTGTTTAGTTCTGTCCAAAAGGAATGAGGGATTTTTTGGTGCTTCAGGATCAAATCAGAGACAATCAGGAGATTTGGATCAAAAGCACTCTTCTTATCTGAAGTAGAATACCAGCAATGTGCCCAAACTCACCTTTTTTTGCTCCCTAATAGTCTGGTATCAGATCTTACCTGTCTAAATAGAATTGCTATTCACCACTTGAACTAGCTAAAAGGAAGAGGAAGAAAAATAGCCTCTTTTGCCATAGTCGTGCTGTATAAACCTGGTAGCCTTAACCAATCTTTTGACCATTAATGCCATCTTTAGCTATCCAATTACATTCTTAGCTGGTCAAAATTTTGTAATTAGAGAGAAAAAGAAGTTTCACTGCCCAGGAGAGGCAGCAGTCAAAGGATTACACCCTAGCCCCCTCCATACATATATTTACATTTTTCTCTTTCCTCCACATCTTATAACTGTAAACACATTTCTTTTCAAAGCAGTTACCTTTAGCTCTCCTGGGATTAGCAGGGAAAAACTGCCATCAGTGCTGTAGTTTTTCCTAACGCCTCCGCAGTTTGCTCTGTGCCATGTTACCTTTTTGCCTGTCACAGAGCAGCACCACCATACCTCTGTGTGCACAGTTCCTTTTGTAGTATTATCTCAGGGCGACTTTTAAAACGTATCATTTAACATTGTCAGTTGACTGAGCTCCCAGGTGCTATAATTTCATTTTAGTAGCTTATAAACTTTTACTGTCATAATTCACAATCACGTAGTTTTTCATTTCACAACCCCCAGTGGCCAATAGAAGTCACAGAGAGAGTGCATGCATCCGATGAAAGAGAAAGCACACATGAGTTTCGGCGCTACAGCTTGTCAAAGCAGAGTTCACACTGTCTGCCAGGTTATTTACATCAGCTAGGCTAACTATATGAGCAGCAGGAGTTTCCTAATGGAATGGCATTTACAGTGGAACTTGAACAGAAAATTTTACTTCAAAATAGCACTGAGAGATTAAGAAAAAAAAGATTTAGCAGCTTCTAAGAGAATGGAGTAAAATGGACCTCTGAAACTGTCTTAATGCTAGCAAAGGCATCATATATAAGTGTTGAAAAAGTGGGAATGGTTGGTTTCATCAGGCTGGGAGGGCAGCCCAGCAAGCAGGAGATCTGGTTTCCACCACTACTCCACGACTTCAACACCAGCCTCCTCCTTGATCTGGGCCAAAGATCATTGCTCTATGTTTTCTCTGCTTCTTTTAGTAATTGCCAGTGTTTAAACAGTAAGACCAGCATAATGACAAAAAGGCTTTGCAAAATCCTGTTTTAGGAATGATCAACAGCATAGGTAGGGCTAAAATTAGATTGGGCATGGTAAGACTCCAGGTCCTGTAGGTATCTCTCTACTTTACTGTTCTATGCAAAGCAAGAGCTAGGACAAGGGCTTTCTTTTCCTTTCAGTGAGGGGCATCAAGCTTTGTCAGAAGGGTCTTTCTCTACAGAGAAAGAAGGGTGGCAGCAGTCCTGCAGATATCCAGACTCTTATCCTACTGTCAATATGCACTTTCATCAGTGGGTACAAAAAAAAAAAAAAAGGAACCATTTCCTATTTTCAGCCAAAACTATTTACTTAAAAAAAAATTCTTTTTCTTTTTAAATGGAAGATGGTTTTTCCATGGAAGAGGGGATAGACCTTGAATACATTTTCTTCTGCTTACATTCACTGCACAGGGAATCCTCTGCTGGCAGGAAGCCTTGGGAGAACAGCTGTCAGTATTAAAACATCAGCCATGTACTTCAGGCAGTGAAACTTCCTTTAGACACTTTCAACCCCAACCCCCCTAAAACTTTTCACAAGCCATCTGCAGATTCCAGCTCTTCCACTGACTGAGTTTGGGGTTCATACTTTCAGGATTTTACTATCAGCCATGAATGTCAGGAACTTATTGGGCCAGTTGTATTTTTTTTCTCCTGGAGTAAGATAACCTGGACACTCCTCTGTTTGAAGGGTCCATCACTTTCTCATCCTTGAATCAGCATGCAATATGTTAACAATTCACTTTCCCCCCAAAGACACTGCCTTTGTGTTCTGTCAGTCCTCTACTTTTCTATGGAGATTGCCAACAGAAGTGCCAATTATAAGGTTGGTTTGTCACACAGATAATTACTCACTGGGAATTAACTTTCTGCAACAAGCTCCTGATTTCCATTTTTATTTCAGCAACGAAAATACTTTGTACCATGAATCACCACAGAGAATGAGAAGTTTCATTTAGCCACATATATTTTAAAGAGTCTCTTCTTATTGATTAGGGATAAATAGGTTATGCATTTCATGGCAAATCTAGAACAAATTAGAAGATTAAGTCCAAGCGGAATCAGTTCCTCAAGCTTGCTATACCATACATTGTTGAAATAAAGAACCTGGTAGACTTCTCACTGACATTTTGCAGTCCTATCAGTTTTGCATCAAAAATACTCAGATAGTACAAAAAGGAGGAATATTACACAACACCAAGAGAAAACACCTGATCTTACCAACACAGGCAGAAAAATAGGTGAAGCGGGGACTAGGACACAGACAAAAACATTTTCCTGGGCTGCTTCTCGTGGATGACTGAGAGTGACAAACTGCTGACAATACTAGCCATGAAAGAAGATGTGAATCAGGCTGTAAGCCAACCTTTGACATACACTAGTGCATACAAGGTATCTGTTACTATGATGGCATTGCTGGAGTTCTCAAGGGATTAACAACAAAGCCTAAGGTCACATAGGAAGGCATTCAGTTTGTTTACTGAATAACACCATAATATTTTAGTATTAGGTAAATACAAAAGATAAAGCACAACACTCACATGGCAGAAGTTAGTCTATTCTGTATGATTTCCACATTTTTACAGCTGTCTTGCAATCTAGACTATGATTATAGAAAATAAATTACTTCATATCTTAGAAAGGAATTATAGCATCTTCCATCATTTCACCAAGTTAGTGGGCACATATTTAGCGTTTAATCATATCCAAATTAAAGTCTCAGTAAGCATCTAATCCTTATTAGCTAAATAGGCACCAGTGGACACCACCATCTGGACTGCAGGAAATACCCTTTAGCTTTATCGTCTTTGGTATTTAGAATCACACAAGACTCCAAACTGGGCGGGGGGGGATGAAGCCCACAAAAGAAGTATCACTTCTCTGAATACAAGCAGGAGAACTGTGTCTGGGGCAACTTCTTTCCTCTGACCTTTTTACTTTCTTTCTTCCTTTTGTACGTATTTACATTAATATTTTTAGATAAATATATTCTGAAATGATTGGCATGGGAGGACAGGTTTTGTCTTGCATCTTCTTCCGTTAAAATGTTAGGAGAGGTAAGAGATCCAAAAGAAAGCAGTTTCCCAGCTTGTACTGAAAATATCACTGTCACCCGTCATCTGTTTGCACTCATCAGATTTTTTTTAAAAAGTCTTATTTTAACATATTCACACCATCCTCCATAGATGCGTTAAAAATGATTAATGCAGTTTTGACTGTGACTGATATCTGATCAACTTTGCCAATACAAGCCCAAATAAAATTCTAAACTAGTGACATGAAATGTGGTATAAAATGTTTAAATTTTGTCAACACCCTCTGTGCTTCAGCACTTCAAAAAACACCCTGGAAGATCTACTCCACAGCATCCTGAATTGCTTCATGGCAAACATGATCTCATTGCTGAGAGATGGGAAAACCAGAAATAGTCTTGGCTCAGGTTTTAGTGAAACAAGAGTCACGGGACAAGACAAACGCACCCATAGCCCAGGAGTTGCACATTAAGCCTTGTTAAATCTTATAAAACCATTGCATAAAAACAATCATCTTTTAGCAAAAGAGAAAGAACATTGGTCTTCGAATATAAATTAATTCAGATTTTTTTTTCTGAAAAAAAAAGGTTCCAGTTGGTTTGCTTTACCCCAGTTTCATGAATTACCCAGATACTAAATGTTTTACAAGCTCTTTAGACAGAGCTGAAAAAAAGGACTAAATGTGAGTAATGAGAGCTTAATTTGTGTCATTTTGTTATAATTTGTGACCTAAGTGACTTCACAATTTTATTCTCTGAAGTGCTGTCATCTCTGGAAGGTTTAGTTTGTAGTCCTTAGGTTTTATAAATTTTAAAAAAATATATATATTATTTTGTTGATCTTAAGCTTTTCATCACAAGCACTAGAAAACATCACAAGAAGCACAATGGAAGAGTTGGGAAAAAAACAGAGATGGAACAATAGAATTTTGTATATAACATTTCCTATCAAACTAGGAGCAAAAGAAAAGCAAGCCTAAATATCTCTTTGGTTTTGTTATATACTCAGCTCCAGAAATCTGATCCCAAGCCTTCTTTGATTTGTGAGTCAGCAGGATGAAAGTCTAGTTGGGATGAGTAGAGGAATACTCTAAGTCTTCAGTGTGAAGCATTATAACACAGATGAAGATACAAGAATATCTCCGTTATTTACAAGCTGTGACTGTATGAATTGTGGTAACTTGGGATAATTAATCTCATTCAAGCAGGGAACACTGGGAAAGAGATTCCACTTATTTTTAGAAATAAAATATGAGCCCAGTAATGTGTTGTTTACATACTAATATGGAAAGTAATCACTACTGTTTTTAACAAGAACAATAGAGCAAACATTAAACAATTTTCACTATATTTTTTCTAAAGCTTTGAAAGTTTTGCAGAGGACCTGCCCTCTGTGAGGGCTTATTCAGTCTCATTACAGCACCTTTATTTGAATACAGACTGTCACTGGATCCCTTGGAAATCTAAGAGTAACTTTTGCTCAGGATAACGGTGCAGTTAATTCCATCTACAGGAATGGAAGGTCTGACAAAGTCAAATAAAGACATAAGTTATGCTTTTTTTTTTTTTTTTTCCTGTCCTCAAAGCTAAGCAGAGAAGTTTGCCACCCAACTTCATAGAAGTGAGGACTACTTTAGTTAGGAAACTTTTAGAGTTGGCTCAAAAATCTTGAGTAAAAAGGGTTAGAACATGGCACCTGCCATCTGTGGAGAATTTTGAGAGTTCAGAATTTTGGTCCCAGACAGGAGAAGTATTTGAATGCTCTGATAAAGTGGTATTTCTGGCAAGAAATGAACATTTTCTTTAATGAATCAATAAAACGTTTTCATACAGACTTACAGAAAAGAATAAATCACCTTGATATAAAAATCAGATTAAAATCTACTGAATTGCAAATCAAATGCAAAAATTTATTTCCTCTGTTGCTTTGTATAAAATTGTTCAGTGAAGGAATAAACCACGTATATAGTGGCACAACATATTCAAAATATTTTGATGCTGACATTATGCTTAATTATTTTATAAATATTTAATTATACCCAACATCAAACTGCAGTAAAATATGTCAATTTTCCTAAAATAAAATATTTAAACCTTGTCAAAATTACTAATTTCTGTACTTTGGGGGAGAGAGAGGAAGATAAAAAAGTCACCAACAAAGTGTTAGTTTCACTGAAACCGTATTACCCACTGAAAAAAAATCTGTTCAACTGGGGGAAATTCAAGGAGATCTACTCTCCACGCTGGATGCCTTGGTCCTTAATAGTTCTTTGCCTGATTCATTTGGGTAAGTATTCCTAATTTGGGTAAGCATTCCTAATTTTTATCTATCTCTAGGTGATGCTTTCATGCTTCATAATAAAATTTTAATTGTATCATTGACTGAAAATAAGCACTGCATGTCAAAGAACCATTCATTTGTTCAGATCTTGAAAATAGAAATTAAAATTTCTTGCCATACTTTAAAGAAATTATCCTTGGTTTTAGGTTACCTGGTTCTTTATGTAGGAAAGGGAAGAACCCAAAACTTAACCATGAACAGTTACAAAACTCTGCAGCTGTGGTTATTGCAACGGTGTCATGCACTAAGTTGTGCTCTACAAGAGAACAGTTCTCTGTAATGTAGTAAAAATTAAGCTTATCAGTGGAAAGCACCTTTAGAAATACTGCTTCAGCAAGGTGGACTGTTTCAGATATATGAACAAAGGGGTCCTTGTCCTTCAGTTCAAGAAGTGCTTTACTTTAAAAATTTACTCATGAAACAACTCTTTTCTATACTGAACAAAGATTTGTCAGCAAAGGAAAAAAGATTTTAAGAAACTCTTGGCCTATCTTGAAAGTTGGCAATGCAGAAAAATCTCCAGTTCAAGGCTTACACCAAACATTCCTCAACAGGCTGAATATGAAATAAGGCCTTTTGAAGAGTAAGTTCTCTGGGAACTGCAATATTCATCTGCAAAAGGATAAAACCACAGCGATACCATATTGTCACAGAATCTGTTTCTTCCAATAGTTGGTCAAAGGGAGATACGTAAAGGCAGCAAGAGAGAAATAACAGATCTGGGGAAAAAAATTCCCTAGACAGCTTTGAAAAGCTCAACCTCCTTTCCCTTACGACACTGTGGAACAGAACGAAAGGCATATCCTACATTTTTTGTGGCACTAATCTTGCTCTTAGAGCCAGAGGCTTCCACGTAAGCGTGGCTAACGTGAACATACTTCTTCATGAACGTAAAAAGGTCCTTCCTAGGCAATTTATTTTCATGTCTTCCAGAACAGAAGCATAGAGATTGGAGGTGAGGGTTTCCGGTAAGATGCCATCCTCTAATTACTCCACCTATCAAAACTAAAGATGACTCATTAAAACTGGATGAATATAGCTGGAAGGCTATTTCCTATCTTAATTCCATCTTAATTGTGAGAGCAAATCAATAAAACTTTGGCATTCCCTTTAATTCTGCTGCCTAATTCTCCAAATCAATAGTATTAGAAAACTGCTCAGGAACACTGGTCATGAGCATATTCTTACCTTGAGTGCCTGCATGAGCTGTCTGAACAAAGAAAGCTCCCATAAAGCAGCCAGCTCCATTAAAGAGAGTTAAAAAATGCATGGAAATCCCTCTAATTCTTTCTGGCACAAGCCAGAATGAAAGTAAGGAACCTTAGAAAGAAAGCAGATATAGTCATAGGTTAAAAAAAAAAAAAAAAGTAAATTATGGTAAAAGATAAATAACACAGAAAAAAACAAAACAACACCAAAACCAGAGTGTCTCTAATAGGGACTTTCCACGTTTTACACAGAGAGTGTACTTTCTGCAGAAACACAGTCAGATGTGTTAGCATGTACGTTATTAACAAAGGATTATCTGAACTGCTTAAATGAATCTCCATAACAAGCCATCCCACATACAACTACCAATATTCCACAAGTACATAAAGATCTTTCACCCAGGTCACCTTCACCTTTTAAAACCTCAGGCATAGCAAGACAAGAGAAACACCACCACAGTCAGCAAGCATGAAGACAGCAGATGTGATATTTAACTGCAGGACAGCAGGACCTTCTATGTCAGAGCCAATGGGGAGCAGTTACTAGTAAATACTTCCAAAATCCACAGCTCTACCTTAATGTGGGCAGTTACCTTGCTTTAACTTAAGGCTAGGCAAAGCTCCTCTTCCCCAGAGAGCAATCTGCAAAGTCACTGGCTAACTTTTAAGAGATTGTTCTTCACTTCCTTGCCAGAAGACTAAACCAGAAGAAGCAACAGCTTCAGTGGTGAGGAGGACCTGCAGCATAATGTTGTAGTGTGGATAACTATAAATAAATGCACCTGTTGGAATTTGTCTACACTAGGTCACAGTTACACTACGTCTTTATGATAGCTCTTCTCTTTGAGTAACTTTCCCTGATTATCAAAATTGCAGTTTCTAATTTCACACCTTAACTCCTTATCCACACTTGTTCTCCAAGCCCCAGTGTCTCCCAGCCTCCTTTATTAGTTGAGTTTGAATGACCTCCAGCTTGAGAAACTTGTCAGCAGCAGCTCCTGTTTGGATGCTGCGTTGCCTGAAGCATCTCTGAGTACAAAGGAAACTTCATAATCACCATCTTCCACCCTTTTTAATTTGGATGTCCAAACAAGAGCTTTGGAAACATATTAAAGAAAAAATTACCATGGGCAGTGTTTTTTCCTCATTTACAATAGGAACAAAAAGCCTGAGGGCAAGAGAAAGCAGGTGAGCCTGGTACACCATCTGTAGATGCAATAGTACAGTCTGAAACATTGTACAGCATTCTAGCTAATTTGAAGCACTAAGAGCCTGAAGTTTTTGGTTATTCCTCCCTTCTAAAAGCAGGGGTGCAAAACATGCATCTTGGCCAAATTCAGCTGGGGTAATTGCATCCTACTCACTTAAATTACCCCTGCTGTTTCAATTGCATACTCCATTCTTTGCTTCTCCCACAATGCTGCTGTGAACTACTAAATAGCTGCTGCATTTCACCCTGGAGACTATTGCATTTCATCAGTAAGTGAAGTGATCCCCAATATATCCTTTAACTAACAGAGCTGGTTGTTACAAGGCTTCCCATTTTGAAGTGCTTTGAGACATGCTGATGGGCAGATTATATTCTCACAGCGCTTCAGCAAACACTGCAAACCTGCTAACCCTTTGTAGGGCAAAGCAGTTGCAGTGCACCAGGCGGCTTGGACACTAGCAGTGTCATGCAGCTACTGTGGCCAGCGGGCTGGCTTCTCATCACCAGCAATCTTATGCACTGTGGGGGCAAATGCCTGCTAATATTGTCCCACAGGATTGAGTTGGTTGGGGTTATTTTTGCGGTGGTGTTTTTTTGTGTGCGTGTGTTTAGGTGTGTGTGTGTTTTGGTTTTGTGTGAGTTTTGTTGTTTTTCTGCTCTTTTAAATAATTGGACTTTAAAAGAGTAACTTCCCACTTTAAACTGAGCTAAAGTTACAAATTCAAGCTGTCAGAGGCCTGTGAGATCTTGCATTCTAACATTGTGAACGACAGTAATTATCATTTCTTCATTTTTTTTTTAAAGGCTACCACAGTGCTGGGGAAACACTAAATACTGATATGATTCTAAATGTTGGTCATGCCAACTAAAGCATCTTATTATATAAAACAAGATAATGAAACATATTGTATAAGCACAACTGTAAGTATCAGGGCTCAAATGTAGAAAATGTAGATGGAGAGTTCAACATGCCAAATCTACCTCCTTTAACCAAGCACTTCAGAAATGAGATATCTCCTTTCTTCCCTCTGCTTACAAGTGTGAACATTTCTGTCTTCATCTTGGATCATGTACTTTCAGGTCAAATAAATTATTACGATAATTAAATTTGACATTTTGTATAACAAAGGCAATAAAACATCAGGAAAGGTGAAACAACTATTTAAGTGTCTAGGCTGTTGTTACTGTCGGTGGAGATCCACTGAATGGTTCCTGAACAGCAATTGAGTTCAAACTGAAGCAAAAACCTATAGCTTGGTTCAGTAGCCTGAATACAGATGCCCAGGGCTACTTGAAATGCTCTAGTGCACCTCAAGCATCTGCCTGAAGCTGTCCTGTAAGGTGCAAGACCCACAGGAAAACCACGCTCCTGTCCAGCAGCAGCTGAAGGCCACACAGGTACCATGAGGAGCCTGCTCGCCCCACATGCATTGCCTAGACACTCCATGACAAATGGTGCCGGACACCTCTCGTGGGCAAGTGAATGAAGGCTTGCATCTCCATCAACTACAGCAGTAACATACTATTTTAGGTACCTACACGCAAGTCTCCAATTCAGACTTGGTCCCATTTACCTGAGTCCTTGAATCACAACTCTAACTACAGCTCTTATCAAGTTGCTTTATCTTTATTTAAATGGGGAAGACAATGCTTCTTTCTAAGAAATTATAAATCATAATCCTGTAAAAAGCCTTGGGAAAAACAAAACCAAACCAAAAAACAAAGCCCAAGATGGAGCTTTGTTTCTTTTCTAAAGGCTAATGTAATCTTCCAGTCATTTGACTTCTGTTGTGCCCCAGTGTGCTAGATTAAGAAGCCTTATTCTACTAGCAATATGCTTCTGCATAAGAAGACAGTAAGCAAGCCGCCTCCTAATCTTTTTTTTTGTTGTTGTTGTTAAGCTAAACAGAGAAGGTCACAGTTTTCAGTTACACTTAGCCTGTAACCTAGAAACCATGTTACTTGCCTAGAAACCTGTCTCAGTTAAGTACTTGAGAGCTATCAGATGAAGAGGCATTATGAAAGTGCTAAGCATTTAAAGCTAGGGAAAATTACCTTTTTAGTGACAGACCGTGAACCACAGCTCTCAGTAATCTTAGAGTGTAAGAATGAAGTTGAGACACCGAAGTTATTTCCTGCTTTTAAATAAAAATCCGAACATTTCTGGGGTGGTACTAGAACAACAGATACTCAACTTATAGAATTTAATGCCTGCAGAGTTCAGCTAGTAAATTACTTCACCTGTGTCTCTTTAAGTGAATGATTAGATTATTTTTGTAATACTAACATTTTTTTAAGCTGTGCATGGTAAAACACTGGTAAGCACACTGCATGCTCCTCAGAAGAAAATAACCCTCAGGAATGTCAGTGTAGATGTAAAAAAGTAAATTATGGAAGGGAGGGAAGGTTCAGACTTAAAATCAAGAGTGCATCTACATAATTTATGTATGGCAGGCATGAGCTAAGCTCTGCCTGTGCTCTGCAAAACAGGAGTGTTTATCTCTGGCTTCATGCCACAAGCTAAGGCATGATGCTATGTGCAGGCATGTTCAAACGACTCTCACTTGGAGCACAAAGAAAAAGCTTGCATCTGCCTACAATACTCTCCAGGTTAGCCTGTCAGTTGAATTGCATTATCTGCCTGCATATGCTCCATGTCAGTGAAAAATGCATAATAATTCTATAAGTTGTGTCCACAAATGAAAAGGGTTAAGCTAAATTGCTTCAGCTTGCTTTGACTGTAGCCTAAAAAGTGCTCACAGACCATAACCACAGTTCAGCTGTCATGTGCATATTTGTTCCGTGTCAGGAAATTAATCATGGAAGATTTCAGGTTAGAATGGACCTCAAGAGATCATCTGGTCCAACCCCTGCCGGAAACAGGTCCAGCTTCAAGACTGGCCACACATCCAAGCACAGAGTCCCACTGCTGCACCCATACCCTGCCAAACCCAGGGACATGACCAGGCTGTGCTGCCTTCCAGCTAATCTGGAACAGCGTCATTGCTCACTGAATTAGAGTCAGCAAGATAATTTATGCTATTCTGAAGCAGGTAAAGCACAGATCTGCTCATTAAGCCCTGGAAGAGAGCCATTGATAAAATATCAGATGACAGTAATTATTTTGAGGAAGCTGATATAATTCTCTGCAAATCAGGACACTCTTGTTTTAGCCTATTGGATTTTACTTACAGGAAGGAGTTACCAAAGCTTCAGCCACTCCCAGTAGGATGTACTGAGGAGCTAGGTGGAAGCAAGGCATGGAGGAGACCAGGAGAACCTCCTTGGAAAGCATTTGCTCCACCTGAGGGAAGTGCTTTCGGTGTATTTCGGAGAAGCCAGCAACCATCACAGAAAGTGCAGCAAATAAGTGACCTACAACTGGGCAAAGAGGACAGAGAATATTCACCAAAGTTGTAGTTATAGGATTATCATGTATTTAGAATTATGCAAGTCCCAGGAGAACCTCTCTGGACACAAACCTATACCACAAGTCTAACTCTAAATATATGGCAAAGGGACAGGAGCTCCAGACAAAGTATGCAGAATAAATGAGCAAGAAAAAAAATTTTCTGAATAGCAAGGTGAGAAAGAAGAACAACTTTTTTTTTTTTTTTTAAGGTTGGGGAGGTAAGAAAGGAGGAGAGAAGGAAAAAGTGGCAGCCCTTCCAAATATCATGAAAGGCTGAGTGGGGAAAAAGAGTACCAAATGGGGGAAATGCTCCTATTCAAGCAGCAATAAGATTCTGAAATACACACATACATATACACCGTATACTTTACCCATTTGTTTTCTATGCAAAAAGTAGGGCAAGCAGTTGAAGTACTGTATTTCTAAGGCTTGAGGCCATGGTAGATGTGAGAGAAAATGATCACCAGTGCATATCACACTTCAGGAGATCAAGCATTCCTACATTTTCTCCTTTGCCTCCACTATAAAGTTCTTCTGACCTACTGGGGAAAGTTTGCTGGATAGTGCATTCACTGGACTGTTTAACGTTTTAGGATGAGCTGAGCTACGTTACTGGAAGAGATAACCTCCCACTTTATAAGTGTTTACACAGAAACCATTGTACTACAGGTGCCTCCTGCTTTCTTCAGTCATCCTGAAGAAGTATCGCTGCATGAACCTTAACATGTTTTAATATATTACTGCACATGCAATGCATGGAGTCTTCTTGCCTGCCACAGTTATAAGGCATAAGTACTGCACAAGCACAGGACAGAAAAAAACCCACTAAGTTTAGCTTTAAAATAAAAGAAAGATTCTAAAAAAACCCCAGATATATTTTCAGTACCACATACTTCACAACACATCGCATACAGGATACTATTAAAATGTATTGTTTCATATTGTTGACAGTATGAAATAGTTGTAGCCTCTCAGTAACCAAACTAAAACAAACCAAAACACACACCAAAAAACCCAACCACCAAGGAATGCAAAGTTTTCAAGTAAGTCTCCCAAATTTGAAACATTTATACTTATGATTTTTTGAACTCCTGCTAATTTTAACTAAGTTTGTGAATCCTCAGGATTTCTAAGCTATAATGTAAGTACAGGCATGAGAATTTTGTTTCTTTTGACAGCTTTGGCTCAAATACCTGAACTGTGCACTGCTTTCCCCATAAGAAACCTCATCTCACATCATGACTGAAAATTGTTACACTTCCTAGATTTGATGTCAACATTCAAAGGCTTTCGTTTCTTTTTATACTTATAGTATATGAAGTTTGTCTCTTCGGGTTCTGGGACAGAAGAGACAGAAAATTCATATAGCCAAGTGGCCTTAGCCTGACGTTATTGCATGCATCTGTGTTTCTTCTCTCAGCAGCAAACTCTCATACCCTTCCACCAGCACAGTTTTCCTGCATTTTCATAACTATAAATACCTTCCCCATCATCTAATGTGAGGCCTGGAAGCTGTTTTCCTGTTAAGGCACCTCTGGTATTTAATAAGAGCATCAATGAATTATTGCTTGAAAATTGATGATGAGAGAGAATTTAACAGCATTTTCTATCCAGTGCACCTTATCAAGGTCAGGTATAAAGCCCTCAAGGAGCTTCTTGTAATCTACCAAAGCACGAATTCTCCTAGTGAAAAATTTTGCTGGTACTAAAGAAAACTCAGGAAGCTCAGTATTACTACACAGTGCTATATTTTAAGCATTTTCCTCACTAAAAGCCAAAGCATATTTCTTTTAAGACATGATGTGGCAGAGGAAGAAACTGGGAGCCACGGAGACCTGGTTTTCCTCCTACCTTCTCTCCCTTTGTCCCTCTTTAAAACAAGCAGTTTGGAATGACCTTCTGAGGCTTTGGTTTTACAGAACAGGCTGTTTTAGGAACACTTGGGGCTCATTCTAGAACAAGGTTGTTTATATTACCTAGAGAATCAGGTTGTATTAGACCTTTGTGATTAGGTAATCTCATATCCTGAGTCAAAAAGCTTTCTTGAAATTAATGCTTGTTCATACTATAACATGTTTTAGGGAGAAATGGTCATTGTCAACTCCTAAATCACCTGAAATAGACATTGGATTGGAGGCTTGCTTTTATGTACTGTATGGAGAGCTATCAACCTCATCAGTCTTGAACTGATTAAATCCAAGATTTATAAGACATTTCAGAATAATCAGACACTAAGAATATTAGAGCAAGAACTTCTATGGCTCAAGTACTTCAGCTAGAGCTTCTTGTCTGTAGCTGATGGACAACTAACCAGCAGACATACACCTTAAGTTCTCTGCTGAAGCTTCTGAACCATTAACTAAAACAAGTAGCATAAAATATATTTTTAAAATCCAAAACAAATATGAAACAAAGTTTACCAAATACTCATGTCTTTCCTAAAGAGGTCCAAATACTCAACATAATTGAGACACAATCTAAATTCATGTTAAGATTTGAATTTTATTTAGATCATACGTAGTTTACAAATAAACCAAAAACTATAGAGAAAGTGAAATAGATTTCAATTTCCATGTAGATCCTTATTACAGAGCAATCATATATTTCAGTACAACATTGTCTATATGGTTCATCCTTGAAAAACTGTTTCTCTTAACACACCGAAAATTTCCAGAAAACTATTTAAGTTTCGTCTTCTTACAGGAGTTGAATTAAAATTTAGTTAGAGGCTGGCTTAACACCAACAGTCTATTTATACTTTCAATTTTGTTCCTGAAACTAATGGTGAACCTAATTAACAGTTTGCAAAAATACTGGCACTTAAAGGTCTACCATATTTGCAGCTGTAGTCATATACTTAGATATCTAAAACCATTGCCTCTACTCACAGATATTTTTATGCCTCAGATAATTTATCACCCCTAACAGGAGGCTATTTTAATAAACAGGGCTATTAGGAATAAACCACTGCATATATTCTACTGCTGTTCAATGTAGCAGGATAGAACATTAATACTAACTTGAAATTTCCATGGTTTTAATGAAAATTATTATCTGAATGTGCTTTTTGTGTTTTAATGCAGATGTTATTTTAAAAACTAGGGTAATTGCAACCTGCTGTGTTATATGCATCTGGTTTGTATAAAACTTAATAACACTCTTAATTAGGCTAATTTAGTCAGATTAATACCTCTGTGTGTGTCAGTACTCACTGTGCTGCTTGCCATGGGGCACTGAATTAATAGTAGCACACTGAGAAAATAGTAATTTATAAATATTTTTGTGTGAGGTTTGTAATGCAGGCTGGAAGATAAAAAATGTAGGAAGTTTAATGAGAGTATCTATGAATTTGAATAGTTTTAAGTGAATAGAGAATAGAAGCTGCTTTTCTGGTAATACTAGATGTAGCTGGTATCACAAGAGGGTTGCAGAGGATCCCTCCAGATTCTAGAATATTAAAAAAAAAAAAAAAAAAAAAAAAAATCAGCATCAACAGGAGGCCCAACCTCTACTACAGCCATCATTACTTCTAGGCTACACATTTCTCTGAAATGACTGCCAATCTGTAAGCCTGAGCTTACAATGCTTACTGTTGAAAACACAGACTCACAGCAGAGTAGACTTCTTTGTGCCACTTGTCTTATATGAGAAAGAGATAACACTTCACATCTGGAGGCCCCTCTTTGCTTTACTTTCACTTAATGTACAATAAGGTATGTTTCAGTTTACTATTTTAATAAATAAATTACTAAATGCCAGGGAAATTATCCCATATTAGATATTCAAATGAAAATTCTCATACTAGAGAGGAAAGCTGTACCTCTCCAAGTAACCTTCCACGCGTGAAATGTTCAGCCTGCTCAGTGGGAACACCAGTCCAGTGATACACATCCATTTGTTTTACGTAGTTGTCTGCATGTTTTCTTTTGCTAAAAATACCTATTGCAGACACAGAATTAGACCAGATACTTTGATTTCACTTGTGATGCAACTGCAGAGTCTGGAATACACTGTACTAGTGACAATATTGTTTCCCTCTTATGAGCTGTAGTCCTAATGTCAATGCAATTATAGCATAAAAATATCAGAAAAACAGAGCCCTTGTTCATAACCTAGTTACTTAAATCCAAACTCACCAGTTTGAGCAACTCCAGTTGCTCTCCAGTGTCAGAGAGCAACTAACTGAAGGATTCTCCCACCCAAAGAAACACTTTCAAAGTAAATTAACTTTCCAAGAGTTAATATATAAACAAATACACAGAAGACAACGAAGTCAGAGTAAGTCTCAGGACTAAATGGTTAGTACCATTTCTCTCACCAGTTCTTTAGGATGACTCCTAGTTATTTGCGAGTCTGTCCCAAAGGTTTTTATTGGTCAGAAGACTTCCAGTCTCTGTCCTACAAAAAAGCTATGCATTTTTTCTTCACATCTAGTATAGTTTTTCAGGATTACCTTTTCAACAATTCCTTTGAAACATATTCACTTCTGACTATCATCCCAAAACAAATCCATCTTCACACTTACAGTCAAAACCAATTGTATAGGAACATCCAGGAACTACTGAAGTTTCTGTTTCAGAACCAGAACACATATTAAAACTGTACAAACGCATTTATTTTATACGTACCAATGTAAATTGTTGGAGAATGTCCAGTGTCCTTGGAACTAAAGAGATATGAGTTAATGCATTGCAAAATTGGAACAAGAATCAGTAGTGGCACGATGCTTATCACATTCATTGCTGCAACTGGTAAAAGAAATCCACTGAAGTGCAAGTTGGAATTCATGGTTTGGAGATAATATCCTGAAGGAATCTGTATTAAAGAATAAAACCCCACTCTGTTAGAGTACCAGGTACTTTTCATGGATTTCGATTATATTTGGAAACTTCTCCAAATGTTTTCCTTCTGAAGAAGCCACAGTAAACCAAATACCTTCTGATTAAAAGGAATGACCATTAATGACAAAAGCTTTACAGAACATAGAACATTCTTGTTCTATGCCAGAACATAACATTTTCCTTCTATTTCATTTGCTTCTGAATTTAAACAAATATAAACAGCAGTCCCTGAGTTTATTTGATCATCCATAGTTACAGCTGTCAGCCATATATTAAATGGTTCTGCCTAATACTGTTACACTTCTCATAGACAGGGTTTAACAGAACAGAATTTTAGAATAGCAAGATGAAGAGTAACTTTGAACTTCTAATTGTGCTCTCAAGGTGGAAGTAATTTTTAAGATGGTATTGCCAGTGCACGGCTTTAAAAGATACAGGGAATGAAGATTTGGCCACAGTCTTAGAACCAGTTTAATGTAAATGACAGCCACAGCAGCTATATAGAGGACTTACTTTTACTTCTGAGAATTGAAAACAGAAGAAAATTAATAACTAGATGAGGAACCCACCAGTTAATCAGTGGCAGTCATCTGCATATGAAATTAAGTAGATTTAAGACTGTGCCTCACTTCAAAAGCAAATAAAATTAAAAAAAAAAAAAAAATCACAATGTCTTCAATAGAGTTTTCAGGATTTTTTTTCATTTGTTTCTTGAGGAAGCTTGGTTAACTAAGCATTGCAATTCCATGTGCAGCAGGGAGTCATAATCCACTCTGTGTTACAGACTGATGGGAAAGAGAAGAAACTTGAAATATTCAGAGTACAGTTATGACATGGCTGGATATAGAACTGCTTTTGGTTTTGTTTGTTTGGTTGGTTTTTGGTTTTGTTTTTGTGTTTGTTTTGTGTTTTTCTGTCGTTGTTTTGGTTTGCTTATTTTTGTTTGTTTGTTTTTCTTTTTCCCCCACACTATTCCTGTTTTTAGGGAGTTCTGGATTCCTACAGCATTCTGCACGGGTCTTTAACATGACTGGTAATGACAATTCAAGTAGAATATTACTGCTTTATAGCTGTCTGAAAATTAATGTATAGTTATAACTGAGTTCATGTAGGTTTTCTCATCAATGGTGAAAGTCAGCTGTACACACTGGGAATCTGTTCAGTGCTAATGAATTACTCAAATGTCTTAATAAAAATATTTTCCATCTACATTCCACCTCTAAAAGAAGATATAAATTGTAAAAAGTTGAATAAATGGCAAAAAAGTATGACAGATCAGAACTGAGACAAGTATTGATGGTTCCTTCTTTTGATGGCCTATTGAGAATAACAATTGACTTCTGAACAGGAATTAAAATACCATCAACATGAACCACAGGCACCAAAAGCTGTTAACTTACTAATATGGAGAAAATACTATTAATCTTTCCAAAAAAGGATACTGATCTATTGCCTAAACTAAGAAAGAGCCTTAAACTTATTGAAAACTCTGCCAGAAGGATAAAAGCAGTCTCTTTCAGTGCTGCTCAACTTTTAGCATTTCTGAATATATACCTGGTGAATAATATGTGTTTCATTTCCATTTGGTCATTAATACATAGCCTCGGCCATATGTGTGCGCTTGTTGGTTTGAGTTTTTTGTTTGTTTGGGATTTCTTGTGCTTTTTTTTTTTTTTTTTGGGGTGGGGGGGAAGGTGGTGGAGGTGGAGAAGGGAGGGTGTACACAGAAAGAAGAGGAGAAAGAATGAGGTGGATGGATGGGAATGCAGGGTGATGGCAAGAAGGAGTGTCAATAAAACAGTATACACTACATATTTGTAAGATTTTCATTAAGCAGCATTTTAACACCACTAAGTAAAAATTAATTTCTGAACTGTTACTTCAGTTGCCAAAGGGTTAGCTACCTCAAACTCCTGCTTAGCCAGGATCATCTAGACAGAAATTTATCTGAAGGAATCACATCAACCTGAGTAGCTTCTTGATACATTTGCATGACATATATACACTCAGAAATGCAAAGAATCACATAGCCTGATAGAGAGGCTGTGAATAGACGGCTTCCTTCCACAAATGGAAACCCACCCATTTTCAGTGTAGGTACATCAGCCACATAATCTCACCTAAAGAGTAGGAGAAGACTTTCTACCTCTCCCAAAAAGTGCATGAAGATTAAAGAAATTGAAAAATTACATTTTTTTTTTCAGAAGAATGCTGAGGCTGAGTCTCTGATAACTGCAACACAGTAGTGTGAGGAGCACAGGACTCTAGCACTAGATGTTTCAGCCAGTAAGGGTTCAGAAAAATGACTAGCAAGCAATCACACAAATTCCTTAATGAGTCTTGAACAAGTCAATTTTACTTATTTCATGAGATGAGAGGATATAGCAAGGTATATTCTCAGGTAATTCAAACTACTCTGCAATGTTCTGCTGGTCAAGCAACAGTTCAAAAAAACACACCTAGAGACATAGTAGTTAACACATGTCACAGTATATTTCAAGATTTTTGTTTAAAAGCTGTGTACCCACCTGCATGATACATGTTCTGTATAGAATTTGGAAAGCAAACAACGGGAAGAGCCTGGCGAGCGACTTTGTGCTCTCCACCTGAGTCTCACTGTACTGACCACCATAGTTTTCCTTGGCATGATCCAGCCAGTTTGTCACGCTTCCACTAAAGTAGCGATATCGCACACAGCATGTTTTCAGTGCACTAGCAATTACCCCAAAAGTTGTCAGCAGGGAACTGTCTGCAAACAATCAGAGACACTAGACATTGTTGCGTTTCTACTTGCTGTCAAAATAAACAAGACAAGACAAATCACTTTGGGAGGGAAAACACAACCTGATATATTCACCTTTATGTCTCTTGGGGGAGGGGGAAGGCAATAACAATCTGGATTTGTTCCAAAACATTCTGTTTTGGAAGCCAGTTTTTTCACAATCTAATTGTTATGAAAGTAATCCAGCTCGATATCTACAGAGAAAAGTGTTTTTGCTACCAGTTATTTAACACACCACAACAATTTGTTACAGAGGTTGAGCAGGTAAAATTTTGCTTTTGTTTTCTGTTGATTGAATGAGGTTAGTTCTTAATTCAAGACAATAATGAAATATTGCATATCCACTGCCATTCAGCAAAGAGAGGGTAGTAGTGAAGTGAGGAGGAAAAGGAGCTCAAAAAGGGCCTGATGAAATAAAAGAGTTCTCATGGATACATTTAAAAGCCAAAAATATTATCACAAGACTTCCAGGTAGCATTCTGTGGGAGAGAGGTTTCCAGTCTAGTAGCTGTTGTGTTCAAAGTTGCCCACTGGTTACTGGGTTCGGGAATTGCTAGCTAGGTTCTCAGACTCAGAGGCAATGGAACTAAAACAAGGATAAAACTGTTAGCTTCAGGCTTGGGAATGCAGATTCATTTACCAAGCTGCTGATCCATGCAAATAGATGTTATAGCACTCCACTTTTCTGATCATGTTGGAGCACTGCAATAACTGGGGTGTCTATAAATAAATAATTTCCAAAAACTACAGTGAACTAAGAAGATGGCAGAGGAAAAAATGTCTCCCTACTGCCTCCAGCATGGAAATTCTTTTTTAGAAATCTCCATTGACACATATTGGAAGCACTTGCCCTCAGGTGTTAGGAAAGGGAATTTTATTAGAAAACTAACAGTTAAAACTCTCAGTCAGTATCAGATCAACTTATTGACAAAGCTAGTAATTACATTATTTAGGTCAAGAAGTGATAATGTTTTGCTTCACTGTATGCTAGAAGTTGAACATTGACAAAGGAATTAAAAGCAATAAAGTGGTGTTATTACTACTCTACAAGGGTTTTAAACCAGAAAACGCATAGAGTACCCCACAACAAGACTAGCAGGCAGCTCAAACAAAACTACAACATGGCTGTGTCCTGGGTTTTTTGATCTAATCTTGAAGACGGCCACAGCCATCTCCTTTCCTTGGGAATGGAAGATGTTGGGCAGAATCTTCTTTTGTACTCTCACTGGAGAAAAAAAAAGACTAATATAGACAACAAATCCTGACATTTCACTGCCTTTCCCAATGGATTAGCTGAGGCCCTCTTTAATGTAATTTCAGTCAGCTACCTAGGAAACATTATTTTGTATGAGGCAAAACAGACAACTGTATTACTAAGCTGTGTTTCTCTGCATGGAAATCCAGCTGATAAGATCTAGTAAACTGAGAAGATAAAGCTTCTTGAACTTGTCATTCAAAAAGCAACTTGAATGACACGTAGACCAAATCAATATTAAGAAGATTTTACCAATGATGTAGTTAGAGTAAGTATCTCACCCCTTCTTTAAAGGAAAACAAAGTCCACAGAACTCCACAGTGGCGAATGGTTCAGATTACAAATCCAATCAGCTGGTAAGCGACAATTTTAAAAGCATAAATATTTATACCAGTACATATTGTGTAGATCAACATCATAAACTCTATACTTGTATTTCTGATGTTTACTTCAGAAAAAAAAAAAAAAACAAAAAACCACAACAAACATATATATATATATCTACAGATATTAAATTGCAACTTCCAGAAGACAATTTTCCATCTCCTTTATATTTCAGTCCTTGGGTGTAATGTTCTGCTACTTTGACCTTGATCTAATAATGAATATCTATGCTACTTAATTACAATAAAAACCTTACATTGCACCCTAGATGGTAGATACACATTTTTTCCTCATCTCTGGTCACCTGCCAGTCCTCAAATTTATAGCAGTGGGAAGACATGCAAATGAAGCCCATGCTTGACAGCTAAACATAATTGAATGTATGATCCATACTTGAAGAGTTACCTTAAAATAAAAAAGGCAGCAGATATAAAAATCATTTAAGGTCACCTATGGATTTGAATTACACTTCTGAAGAATTTCCATTTCATCATTTCACTGAAAGGTACAAAGTATGTTATCTTTTATTTTCACTAAGGAGATAAAAAACTTTGCAGATATTAGTATAGAGACTGGCATTTTTCAAAGAGTTGGAAAAATATATGATTAAATCGAACACTCATAGGGAAAAACATTTGATAAAAAAAATCTGCTAGTTTTGTTGATGGCTAAGATATAATCTACAAATTTATGTTATTCCACTTAGCAGAGTTAAACTAGTTTGATGAAAAACTAGAGATTTAGTCCATAAGATATAGACCAGCTCAGGGGCAGATACTAATGAATTTTCTTACCTTCTTAGGTTATAAAATCTGTAATAAGCTGCAGCAAGCCAGAGAGCCATCATTTGCTCCATAAGAAGCTAGCTAATTTGACGCTAGTTTTCAGCTGCACATTATCATGATGTTTTTGGGCATTGTGGAGAGATTGCATTCCTTTGGGTCTGTTTGTTTTGAGTAAGCCTCTCTAATGACATCCTCACTATGATATTCCCAGGCACTTGATTCATGCATTCATTCCTTCACTGCTAATATATTTTTGCTTAAATTATATTTATAACAAAAAGACTGAAACAACAACTTGCTTTCGGTTTTTGGGTTTTGTTGGAAAAGAATAGCAAGGTTCAGGTACAGCCTTATTCGAGTCACCAAGACTCCACTGACATTTCTGTGCTTGGCCAATGGAGAAGGGTAGTTGCCATCAAAGACTGTTTAAGAGCTCAGGTACCAACTAGTGAGGCCGCAGAAACATAAGAACTTCTGTTATAAATATCTCCACAGTCTGCATAGGAACTATTTAGAGTATTTCTAGTTATTTTCAAGTGTGTAAAAACACTTGGTGTTATATAAGGAAGCACATTGAAATAGCAATAAGCATCAGACATTCTGCAAGCTAAGGGCATTATAGAACAACTTTGCCGCTAGTGCATATTACTGTTTAGCTGACTAACCTCACTGCTTGGCTGCTGAGCTAAGAGTTCAGCCAAAGCAATAGAGCACACTTAAGGGCAACAAACATGGCAAAATCAAGTCCACCAGTCACACGCATTCAATAACTCTTCCTGCACAAGTAAATGTTTCGGCACATCTTGACATGACAGACAATGTACATAAGTTTCCCAGAGATCAGTTTTCACTTTTTCAGACTATCTAGAATCTCCAGGCCTCTTTACAGACGCTGGATGTTTTTTCTTACATACAGACCTTGTAGAGCAAAAACCCAAGTAACTCCTACCAAACAGGGCAGTGTTGTGGAAGAACCCATTCTGATATGTAAATTCTGTGAAAATAAGCTCTGAAGATATTTTCCAATATATAGTTGACTCTTACCTGTTTTGGGTTTGTAAATCATTTCACCACGCACCATGTGAATTGTGATCACAGCCATAAGCATGGACACAAATGGGAGAAGAAAACCAAGGTTCTTGGCCACAGACTGCTGGATATAAGAAATGGTGACAAAGACAACTGCTGAATTTAAGTTAATCAGCCAGTAAAACCTAGTACACACAGACAAGAGAAAAGAGTGGAGAGGCTGAATAAAATAAGGCCTTTAAAGATGATTAAAACATTACATTAAAAGCATAGTAAGTACAGTAAGCATGGACAGCATTGGTACCATGCACACACTGACGCAGCAATTAAAACCAAATTTCACTTGGATGCCTCGGCTCCAAGAGGTATGTCACTAAAGTAAGTGTACTAAGGTAGTAAAGCTGAACAAATTATCAGTCTAGTACTAGAAATATCCTTGTGAATCAGACTAATTAAATACATCAACATTTACCATTTACGTAGTTAATATCTGATAGCATAAGTTTTGTGTAGGTGATATCATCAAATCACATACTTCAAGATTAAGAGAGAAATGTCTTAATACCACTATTCCTTATTAAAGAAATATTAGAACTTGATTTATCAGAAGGAACGACTTTTCCTTTAGTTGCAAGGCTCAGCTTGAAGTTTTCTTGGCTTCTGGAAATATCTTGATAAGGAGGTTCCCCAACATAATTTGCTCTGAGACTGCCTTTGGCAGTAGAGTTGCTTCCCAAGTAAGTGGTGATCCCCTCCTATGCACAGAAGATATTAAAATAAAAATTACATACTCTTGGAAGCAGATGGTATACCACTAGTGACAGGCCTACTGCAGTTTGGAATCCCTGACAATAGCACAATAAATATGCTTTCAGTAATTATAAGGATAGTAAAAAGCAATCTCAAGAAAGAAAAAATGCCAAAACAATGCATTTCCCTGTTAGGATGCAAAAGAATAATTACTTCTTTTCTTTACCCTAGCAAATGTATTTATATCTGCACAGTTAGGAGTATATTGTTGCCACATTTTTTCCTTGGATTCTGACTCCTACATAACACATTAAATCACGAGTTCTCCTAAAACTAAGCTTTCTGCAAGAAGATGGTTAACTGTATAGCTATTTATTAAAGTAAAACTTAAGTGAAATTAAACAAAATGTACTGCCTATTCTTCTAGTGCACAGCTCTCTTCTCACAAACACAATTGACTAATTTTTAGTCTAACATTCATAATTACAAGTGTTTCAGTTAAAACCCCTTTAAGTTCTTTTAAATTCTGATGTGCTCCTCTTACACTTTTCTTCAGGCCACTTTTGTTGCCTTTTTGCTTGCAGCAGAACTTTAACCAAGGTTTCCCTTAAAACATAACTCTCACACAAAACAGGGATCTGAGGCTACATGGCAGAATCAAATATTCAGCATCTCAGAGAAGAAAGATCAGAATTAGGGAATACATGCTTTCTTGGAGTCACAGTTTCCAAAAATACTGTCAGGGATCAGTATACTTCATTTGAAGAGTCAGTATCAGTCATTCAGCAATTTTTGCTTCAGATTTAACTCTCTCTAGCAGACTTAGCCTTTGAAATTTTAAGTTAAGAATTTTAACTTGAACTAAAATTTCGAGTTCCAAGTTAGGTTTAAAGATGACAACTGTATTTTAAAGAAAGAAGAGGGATCAATAATGGAGCAGTACTACCTCAGTATATCACAGATTACATTTTGTGAGGAACTGCAGGAAGAATTTCCTTCACCTTTGCTGGAACCTAAACAAAATGTTCCATTTAAAGGTGAAATATATATTGATACATAATTATACTGTTTAATACATATTGCTTGAGGAAGCAAAGCTTGCTTTCTTGTCTGGTGGCACTTCTGCCTATGCTACCTGGACTGGACTACTTAAGTGTCCTAATTCATCTAGAATACCTTTTTTAATAATAAAAGAAAAATCTTAACATGTCGTAGAAGACCAGTTACACCTCAGTAATCCAGCTCCCAAACTTTCCAGCTTGATGCGGGTCCCATATCGACAATCACAACAAAATGTTTTGAGCCAAAAATCATAAGAGGGATATCGCAAGTCTGTCTTGACATCTGGGAGACTTCCTCAATCCCATTTCACTCATTTAAAATTACTTCTAGGTGGCCTACCATAATTGCCAAGACAAACCATTGCCACATTTTGAGTTACAGTATTGAAGTGCCTACTGCGCTCCCTCCAATTTTTCTGACATTGCCCATTACATCACACCTAGCTAGTGCCTAGAAAGCAAAACCTTTATCATGTCAGAAGTATGGACCTTGGTAACACTACTCAGGTCCGTTCAGCTGCAAAGACAACTCTCTCTCACCCTGCTAAGGGATAGGAAATGACCACAGGGCTGTGCAGCAGTAGGCATGGGAACACGGTCATGCACCTTGCCTCACAGGACCAAGCACAAGGGGCAGAAGAAAAATTTATGTGATCCACCAGGGAAAACTCAGTGCTGCTGAGAGCAATGCAGTAGTAGCTCTCCTGGAACCAGCAAGGACACGCACAGGCATGAACTCTCCTGCTTCATGCATTTCTCTGAAGTCACAGCAAAACATATCCTAAGTTCCAAACAAATTACTGTTTCCTTGAAGTGATTTACATTTTTATGAAATGATACTCATCAGAATCATGGACTTTTCCTCTCCACTGGAATTATGTTATTCTGTGATGATGGTATAGTTGGAGGGATTCGGTACACACACATGTTGACCCCTGTTCAGCTACAGCTTTTAAAAAATACAGTTACACAACTGAGTCAGCTAGAACTTGTGTAGAAGTTTTGAAACAAGTCTTAACTGACAACTTTTAAGTTAGAAGTTTCAGTAGCTGTTTTACAAACTTTCTAAAGAAGCATGCCTGAGCTACATGAAGTCCTGACACTCTTCATGACTCTACAACTGTTTCACTGGAAGTAGGAATCTCCAAAGAAAACCCTTGCTTACAGGAGACTGCTTTTGTTTTTCATCACTTTATAGCAAAGTACTGTAAGACTGAAATATAAAGCTTCCATTCTCTCCCAGAAGCGAGAGACAAAATAAGAAAAAAAAAAAGGAACCAGTGTGTTTTAGCAATCCCTGTGGACCAAACAAGAAAGATAAACTAACTTCAGTGCACAGATCAGAATTTTGGGATTTGCTCATATCATACTGACAGCAGCAGATCAGAACCTACACAAACAGAAACATTTCTTGCTATCTCTCATATAACACAACTACCTAATATTGCAATATTTAGACTTGCATTATGTGAAGTGTTTGAGAGATTCCAGTAAGGTACAACTGAATTAGTTAAATACATTAAACTGAATATCACATCCAACTCCGCAGGGAACAGATCCTTCATGAAGCTTCAGCACTCTGAGGTCTCTCCACACTGAGAGCCAAATGCCAATGCGGAAGATTCATTTCAAGAATTGCAGTCCAGATACAAACCTAAATGTTATTGTGACATGCCCATAAATATCTAATAATCTTATCATAACACTTTACACAAATTTATCCATTGTGATAACTTTAAAGACTGAATATCCAGGTGACTACTTAGTTTATGTTTACACAATATTAAAAAAGTTTTTGCTTCACATCACAGTTGTGATGAAACTGCCGAATGAAACAATCTGAGACCAAGTAAAATATGGGAAAACATTCTAAAATCAACCTTTTGGCAGTTTTTGCATTAATTTTGAAGCCTCAGTAGATTTCTTGAAATATTTGTATTTATTTTTTTAAGCATGCCTAGCTCTCAAAATTTAAGTTTTGATTTATCCAAACTCAGACCTAGATATTTCATGTATGGACCAGTATCCAAGCTCTATCTTTTTCTGTACTACAGCTTTGCAGGAGGAGGTTATTTTTTTCAAAATTAATATAGAGTTTTCTGGAAAGAAAAGGTGGGTGAAAATAAAACTCAAAGGGACAGAAAAACATTTTTAAAAGTCAAAGTGTGTCCAGGATAACAGCAGAAACTGATCTGCAGTATATGGAAAGAAAAAAGGAGGGAAGGAACTACTGGTTCCATGTCATCTTCATTTTTTTTTATTATTATTTTTTACAGCAGATCAGTAAGACGAGACACTGCTAATTCTCATCTGTACTCAGATTGTACACTTTGCTCCCATTTTCTGCTCCCACAGACAGAAATTTCTTCTCCCACTGCAAAAATAGTATCTTGACCTTAGAATAGATATAGAATAGAATAGAATCTTGACCTTAGAAAATCAGACATCCTTATGGAAACTTAGTCCAGCAGAATCCAAGTCCCTTCTTAATTTAGCATTGATATATTCTGTTTATTCAAAAGTTGAGTCTCATAGTTCGTACTAGGAGTTAGAACCAGGCCCTAGATGTGCAAAGCAACCTTCGAGGACTGAATTAGACAACAGATGATTACAAGGTCTTTTAACCCAAACTTTAACCCAATAATTCTGACTGTTTAAACAGAACCTAGCTAAGAACACAGACTCTCACTCACCAAGAATATGCAACCATCTCATATTATTTTAAAATTCAATTCTGTGACAAGCACCTACCAAGATAAAATAATTATATTCTGAGAGGTTTTAGTGAGATTAAGAATGCTAAGAATGAACCCCCAGTTTTAAATCTTGAGATGGCAATGGATGCCACCGCAAAAATTATTAATTTTTTTTTAATAGTACATGTGCCTTTCTTGATATTTCCAAAGTCCCAAGAACTGACCCATTTGGATTCCCCCAAGGAACTTTTCATTCATATTATGTCTCCTTTGTAATCAACACTGAGAAATGTCACTTTGATTAAGAACAATTCTGAATGGCTAAGACCACAGTACAATAAATTCTCCAGAGCTATCTTTCAGAACAACTGATTGCTCTCCAGTCTTAATCCCCCAGAGTCTTATTTA
The DNA here is from genome assembly GCF_036013475.1 of Columba livia. NCBI lineage: Eukaryota > Metazoa > Chordata > Aves > Columbiformes > Columbidae > Columba > Columba livia. The sequence continues at coordinate 131,357,901 of NC_088602.1, forward strand.
ATCAAAATGATGTTGCTAATTAAGGAGTAAAACTCAGAATAGAGTAGAAAAGGAAGGATTTTTGTTCTTCTCTCCTATGGGCAGGTCAAGGAGGCAGAATCTAGTCTAAGGAACTAGACAGTCTCATCTACCTTTGCTAAAGCTGCCTTATTCATTGGAGTTTGGTTTCGATTCAAAACTCTTTCATATTAACATAATTGAAGGAAAAAAATAGTTAGGAAAGACATTTCCAAAGGAAGAGAGAGCTGATTCACCAAAATCTTCATTGATTCTTCAGCATTGCATTGTCAATATGCAAATGTACTCAGTTTTGATTTTAATAACCATGCATGTACAGAGAAAGAAAAGGGGGCAGTTTAGAACTTATTTCACCCTGCCTCAAAGCAGGAATCTGGAGATTCCCACTGTGACTTTTTTCATCCTTACCCCACAGTTTAACCCGAAGGTAAAGATGAATGTATATAGCACCCTAAAGTGCTATAGAAGTGGTGAATAAAGGCAAATATAACATCAAAAATGACCTCCCTGACACACAGAGAGATAAATAATTAACATGAAAAAAGTCTGAATTTTAAGAATCATTTTAGGAACAATTTCTTCTCAAAATTTTCTTAAAAACTTTAAAACATTCAAACCAATTCACAAACGTCTACGAGTTTATTTAATGCCAAAACTTCACAGCAAGAGAGATGAAGCAATACAGGAGATTGCTACCACCGAGCCTAGCAACTAGAGACCACTAGCAATCCCTAGTTCAAATAAATCAGCATACTCCACTGCTGCCTGTCATTGCTAAATATTTATTCTGATGTAAATTATAATATATTATTGAATTTTGCCACTGTTAATTAGAGAGTAACAGCAAAATATCCTAAAGGGATAACCATGTTAAAGGTAGAACAGTATGTTCCATTTGGTTTTCTAACAGCAACTAGGCTATCAAGTTCACGAGCACTGAGGCAAATCAGTTCATCCTAATTTTAGCTGAAGATTTCTTTAGGAAGCCAAAATAGATGATCACCTACTGGTCCTAGGAAAAGCAAAAATTTAGGAAAAGTTTTTACAGAAATTCTTGGCAACTCTTCCAAAAATCTAAATGTGTTGCAGATAAAAACAAAACATGAAACCCACCATCTGTAGAATCTGCCTTGTAAGTCAGCAGTGAATTCCAAGGCAATTCTACAGTATCCCCAACAGATATTTAGCTGACATTAAGTTACCAACCAGTTGAAAAAAGAAAGAAGTTCCTTTGGTCCACAGTCCTCAAGGTTGTATGCACTTAACGGACAAACTATAGCTCTTATGCCTCCTATTCCCAGACTAGCTGTGAGCAGTGCAAAGTAGAATATTATTTTCTGCTCTCTTTTGGTTAGTGTATGAAGAATATGTCGTCTGTCAATGTAAATATCTTCAAAGGGGAATGCCACAACAGGTAATAGGGCTGTGCCTAGAATTGGAAAGAAAATTGTTATTTGAAGTGGATTAGAATCAGACTGATGAACAAGACATATATTTTTTAAGCAGTTATGTTGAAAAGACAGATTAAAAAAAATCAGAGATACACAACAGAGAATTGCAAAGAGAGAGTCTTAATTCTGTGGAGATGCAGAACCTTTCTGAATGCCACCATATATAGTAAGTCAAGACCACTAAGGACCTCCAGGAAAGCAATCTTCTTCTGAAATGCTTTTGAAAAGAGCTCACTTTTAGTTCCTCTCACTGGCCCTCCCCATTTCCTGTGCATAGAGAGAAGTATTATAGCTCTACACTTGTCAGAGGGCACCAGTTAAAACATGTAAATTCACCTGATAAACCATCAATGAAGAGAGAAAAAAAAACACATTTCATGGTGGAGCATAGCCTTTTCTGCATCTTCTTTAAATCCCGGAATTGTAATGAGAATCATAATTTAACAAATTCTCAAAACATTTATGGAAAATTTTATTTTTTTCTGCTTCAGCTTCATGGAAAATACATGATTTTCAGAAACATTATGTAGAGAAGCACTGCCATGAATTGCATTTAGCACATCTAGTCTGCAAAGCAAGTCTTTCAAATTTACTCAGCCACAGATTCTGCGAGTTGTAATTGGAGGCTAAAATCAAAATATATTGATGTATCAACATCATCAACATTAGCCATGACTAAGACTACAACTGTGCATCAAACACTAATACGTTGGGAATATTTAATGATTTATCTAAAAAAAAAAAAAAAAAAAAGGCAGTAAAAAAAAAAAAGCAACCAAACAACAAAAACGTTCTGGTTAAAACAATACCTGAATTCACCAAATTCTGTTTGTGTCACCAGTCTCCTACTTTAAGATGTATTTTGAAAGGAAAAGGCAGAAGGAGATTTCAAACCAGAAGCCCATGGGTAAAACACTGGAACATAATCAGCTTCTCTACTTAAGGCAAAGTTTGTTTAAAGTAGTATATGCTTAAATACATCTTTCCCTCTTGTCCAAATACAAAAGTCATATATCTTTACATAAATTAAAATCTCAATACTAACAGCTGGAAAACAGTTTCCGAACTCTCTCTCAAACTACCTCTCTGACTAAACCCTTGCATTTGCCCAAAACACTAGTAACCTTAGATGCTTGTTAAGGGGACCAGTTTTAAGAGCTTAGTATCCATGTTCTGAACAGCTAAGCCACCTTAGAGGAGCCATGTTTGTGCACCAGCTATCTACAAGATGCACGTGAAAATGTTGCTTAGTCTTATTCAAAGCAGAGCCTCAGAAAAATACATATGCAAAAAAAAATGCAGTGTATTTTGTAGAGGAGAGTAATTAGCTGTTAGAGAAAGTGGCCACAAGGTTGGAAAAAAATGTTAGATTTCAAACACAATGATCAGTAATGCATTTCTGCAACAGAATAACCAAAATATGAAAGAGCCACGAGGGTGTCACCTACCTAGGAAGTGTAGAAACATGCAGATGCACACAAGCTTGATCCTCCCCACCAGGTATTCAGCAAGCCAGCCAACCAGTACCGGCGTTAACATGGAGGTGCCTACAAAGCACATATTGACAATAGCTGCCTGGTAGTTGCGATAGCCAAGTTTGACAGTGCAGAAAAGGATCATATTGCAGACAATGCCAAAGAACGTGAATCTCTCACACAGCTCCACCAGCAGCACACAAATAGCCTCTTGGAGTTTTTTCTCACGTTGAGACAGGTTTCCAGCACAGTTGCTTCTCACAGGTAATGGTCTTTGCTCCTTGTCAGCTGTGTGGTTCAAAAGTTGGTTCTCTTGCATCTCTCTTCTGTCTGCACCAGGCATGCTTGTCTTTTTTGAGTATGACTGAGTAGAGCAGTTTAAGCTACAGGTATACTTCTGTCCTCCTCCACTGTAATTAGCAAACTGGTAAGACTCTCTCTTTGAATTCCACACTTCATTACTACAATTTCGTAGGGCACCCATCACTTTCACAACATTACATATAGGATCAAAGAGTTTGAAAAAATTAAAGATATATATCAACATTTCAATTTAGCAACACTCAGGAACTCAGTCTGTTTATTTAATTAATCCATTTAGGGGTGAACAAGATTTTTCCCCAAAATTGTATTACCTGTTAAATTATGTGAATCCAATACAGTATGTGCAACTCAATCTGTATGTTAAAGATAAAGGTTTAAATACACAGGAAAGCTAACATTTTCAGCAGGATTCAAATAATAGATCAAGAAAATAATTTGTTTTAAATAATCTGCGATTTTAATTAGGCAACAAGAGAAAAACTGCAAGTAGAGATAAAGAGAAGGATACTTTTTTCTAAGGTTAACAATATCTAATCATTATTACATTTTGTGTTATTTTTTGGTTGAAATTCAGATAAAGTTAATTATTAAAAGAAGTAATGCTTCTACATTTAAGTGAGAAAAACAAATTTTAAAAGAAAGGAAGTTGAATATACCAGCAAAGAAAAACAAAACAATCCAAAAGCAACCTAAATCAGAACTGTTTCTCTGGTCAGATATTGCACCATAGCTACAAGGCATCATAAGGGGCAGAGGCACAGATGACATGTTCTCTCATGTCAACCAAAAGAAAATCATCAGCTTAAAAAGAAATTAGGAAGGGCCAAACTTCTAGTACTTTATAATGGTCCTGCTACTTTACCTACAGAGAAATTTGCAGGTTTCCCAGATCAGTATCTCCATTTTGTGGAGCTCTTTAAGGTCACTAAAACCTATTCAAAATACTCCCAACTAAATGCTTTTAAGAATTGAAAGCATTCTGCATTTATTTTGCACAAACACAAATGCATACACGTGTTGTAAGGCAGTGGTAAATCAGGTCTGCTTCTCTAAATGGGGCTCTCAATGTTTCTGATGGCATTTTTTGAGAAATAGGCTCTGCTGTTTGTTTCCATCTGTCCATCACAACTACTCGAATTTTACCTCTTCAGAACTATTTATAATATGAGAACTGCTATATCCCAAACCAGATGCACAATAGTATACAACCAGAGTGGATAAAGATAGATTCCAAGATTACCTCAAAAAAACTCCAACAAACCAAACTCTGAATGTTGCTGTCAATTTTGATTTACTTTCCTGGCTTGTTTCTAAAGCAACTGTGATTCATACATAAAGCCTAGAAGCTCTGAAGCTTAAATTTAACTATATATTGCTCCCTAAAATAATTTGGAAATATATATATATTTTTTCAATCTAGTATGAGTCTAAAGCAAGAACTCAGACACCAAAGAACTTATAGTTTTCACAGATGTCCCATTGGGGATGAAAACAGCTCTAACTCATAGCATGCCAAAATCTATTTGTCTTCTGATCTATGATAACTAAAATGATCTTCATTTGGATGAACTAACAAGAAAAATCCAAGCTACAAACCACTTGTAACTCAGCTAAGCTTCTCCACCAAAGTCTAATGAAACTAATCTCAAAACAAGAAAGATTATGTTTTTGACTAAAAGGCACATACATTTTCTCTTTCATGAAGCCACCCTTATCTGACTGTTCATTAAGAATTTATTTTTTTTAAGGAAATATTTTACAATCAGACAGAAAATACCAGGATAAATATACTCTCACTCCTATCGATGTTTCAGTGTAAAATAGCATCACTTCCTACAAATTAGTTTTCTTAAAAAAGTGCAAACTTTACCTGTTCTCATGGGTTCTAGCAATTCAAAGTGAATCATATCATGGGAACTGGTAACAACAGCAGAGTTAGTAGTTTGGGTGATTGTATCTTAGTCCTCATGTGGTTTCATTTACCCTAATTTTGGGTTACAAGCTAGGGAAAATAAACAATTGACTGAGCCTTATAAATGCCATAGAAAGAAGGAGGTGGGTGATTTTCATTGTTACTTTTGAATTACCTTTACATGTGACTAATATGGGTGTGGTAGTTAGGATAGTCACAGATCCAAATCACTACATGAGTTAATATGGTCAATGCTAAAAGAATATACAACTTGATATAACAAAATTATATTTTTGATTCATTTTTAATCACTTATGCAGCAATTATAGGTAGTATATCTAACTACTTGATGTGGTTTTAGTTGATTTCCAGTTGAATCACCTGGCATTCACTTGGCTTATTTTTAATACACAAAGTAGTAGGACTGCATAATGCCTGATGAAAAACTCTATTATTTGTGTTAATATATGTAGAGCTATTTATATACTGAGGCACCTAGAAACAAGATGCATCAAATACCCGCTGTTTCAAAATCCAGCCCTTCTTCTGGCAGTATATTTTTGTAAAGCATTCTTGAAAGGATAGCTCTCAAAATGGGACAGTCAGATCTTGGAGAGAGGTTTGTAAAAATACTTGCTCTAACATGACAGTGTCAACTCACTAAAGGTCTGGGCATTAAAAAAAAAAGAGTTGCTATTTGATAGCTTATCAACCAAGACAGAAGGCTACTTCTACCCATACTGGAACTTATAAATTAGCATTAGGCAAAGAATTAAGTTGGACAGGTTGGAACTTAAATTTTCTCCTAATTTTCTCTGACAAGTGACAGTTGTTGTCATCAGTGTTTTAATTATAGGGGTAGTTTATTGAAATTGAAGAGGTAGAACTTCAGTGTACAGCACAACAGTTCCTCTGGCTGAAAGGCAATAGTGGCTCTAGACTTCTGTTTATGTTCTAGAAGGGTCAGTCTCTATAATGTTTTAGGAAATTTAGTTCAGCTTTACTCTTAGTCTTTTAAAGAACATGTGGAGGTGTTACCTTTAATCATAGCAGCAGCTGTGGTTCCTGCCAAATATCTGGTGGGGGGAAGCATAATTAATATGGGCAGATTGACAGTGCAACACAGAAATTTTGACATTGTAAATAAAAAATTACATGGGTCAAATCTTTCTATTTAGCACCAGGATTCCCATTAATTTGCATGGGTTGAGAAGCTGGCTTAATGACACTGACCTGAGGACTGCAATTTCAAAGACATTGGGAAGACAGAGCAAAAGCTCCAGGGGAGAGCATTGCCAAACAAGGGCAAACATACCCAGGGTTTACTGTCTATGGTGTAAAAAATACATCCAAGGTGGTAGGTTGAGCAGGCAGCCACAATAAAGAAACACAGCTCAAAACTGGATGACAGAAAGGGAGAAAGCAGGAAAATGCTGCAAAGACAAGTTGGGAGAAATGTTTCTGGCACCGAGCGTACCTGCTACAGCTCCAAGTGACTAATTAGAAGAGTTACAAGGCTAATGACAGAAGAGATGTGGTAAAAACACAAGCTAAGACAAGACTTCATACTTTTCAGGATCACCACTTTAACTTCTTATGCTTATGAGAAATGATCAATTTTAACACAAAATGGCTGTTACCAGCCCAAGTTTGAGCCCTGCAGGGTATCCTTCAGCAAGGGTAGCTAACCAGTGCCACTCATGCCTGCTTTCATCTAGGGCAATGTGTGGCCTCAGAAAGCGTCTGGGACTCTGATACCAGGTATATCCTTCTCTCTTTTTATCCTTCCCTGCAGTTATGTGTATAGTAAGGTAAAAATCAACAAATGAAAATTACAAGTCTTTTGAGGCAGAAAAAACAAGTGCTGGAAGCCATGATCTCTTACAGGTTGGAGATGACCTGACCCTTGTGAATGTGCTTCACACAATTTCAAAATGGCTTTGTGGAGGAACTTTTAATTGTAGGAGGAGTATTCCAAAAGAGATTAAACTTTGAGTATGAATTTCCTTTGTCTTTTTCTGTCACCTTTTTTTTATTATTATGTGTCGCTTTGGACAATGTCTTATTTCCTTGTGGTCTGTATCCTGTTTCGCAGGGGAATAATGGAACTTCTTCTATTTAAACTCTTACCTCAGCCAACCATTCTAATGATTTCTGCACTGCCTATCACTGCAAAATCAGAGTACTCTGGCTGCTGTGCAGAAAGCCTTGAATCAGAACTGGGATAGAATATGATGGTGCTTCTTTTGGAGTTCACAGCATTTGAAACCTGTATTTGATGCTTCTGAAGAACCTAATCAGCACCAGTAAAAACTCTGACGAATATTTGTCTGACTACGTATCAGAACAAATACACACAAAACCCAAGTGGTCTGTAAATAATGTAAAAGGTAAATTAAGAAACTGAAATGTAGGCATCAAGATGTCGAGAAAGCTTATTTGTGATATCTGATAATCTGTTAATTAGCAAGTCTACTCAAATGAAATTGTTTTACGTTTTATATAAATCTATTAAATGTTATAAAAGTGTGCTTTTAAAGCTTAAAAATAGTATCTATAAAAACAGTTATTAAAATTACTGATTATATGAGAAATTTTCTAGGAAGTTCTGTGACTATGCTGCAACATCATGTTTTGAATAGTTTCATTTTTGCTTTGTTAAGTATTCTTGCAAAACTTTCCAAACTTTAGCCAGATGTAACCAGGAACCTTAGCTCAGTTCAGTCTTGCTTCAGGATGGACTTAATGCCTGTCTTGTCCCATAGCCACTTTCTTAAAGTGCAAGACAAGGGTAAGACTTTCCATTTAGGCAAAATCTGTATTTTAAGAAGTATACTTTATTATTTTTCCTTGTGTAGTCATAATTAAAAATGATGTAGGAAAGCCATTTTCTTCTTCATTCTTCCAAAAGGTAACATATCAATAATCACATCCCTCTCTCAAGATGCCCAGGAGATCCCTTAGGAGAGTACAGGCCTCTTCTGCAAAAAGCTTTCTTTTCTCTGCTTGTCCTAAAGAAGACTGCTGTAGCCGATTCTCCCCAAATCCTACTTTTTCTCTAGCGCAATTTTTTTCTCTCTCTTTCTTCTGTTCAAGCAGGGAGTGTGACTAAATCACAGAAATGACAGGAAGAAGGACTTCCATTGCTTTTCACACAGTACCTAGGCAAGTTCAAGTGCAAGAAAGTATTATACAACCCATGGACACACTGGAGCAAGTCCAGCGAAGGGTCAAGAAGATAATGAGGGAACTGAAGCATCTCGTATATGAGAAGAGGCAGACAGAGCTGGGACTTTCAGCCTGGGGAAGAGAATGCTCAAGGGGGATCTTCTTAATGCATCTAAGTACCTAAAGGGAGGGTGCAAAGAGGACAGAGCCTGGCTCTTTTCAGTGGTGCCCAGTTAGAGGACAAGAAACAGTGGGCACAAACAGAAACACAGGAAACAATTTCATAGAGCCATAGAATCATTTTGGTTGGAAGAGACCCTCAGGATCACTGAGTCCAACCATAACCTAACTCTAGCACTAAACCATGTCCCTAAGAACCTCATCTATATGTCTTTTAAAAACCTCCATGGATGGTGACTCAACCACTACCCTGGGCAGCCTGTTCCAACACCTGATAACCCTTTCTGTGAAGAAATTTTTCCTAATATCCAAATTGAACCTTCCCTGCTGCAACTTGAGGCCATTTCCTCTCATCCTCTTGCTTGTTACTTGGGAAAAGAGACCAATACCCTCCATGCTACAACCTGCTTTCAGGTAGCTGTAGACAGTGATAAGGTCTCCCCTCAGCCTCCTTTTCTCCAGGCTAAACAGCCCCAGTTCCCTCAGCTGGTCCTCATCAGACTTGTGCTCCAGACCCCTCACCAGCTTCATTGCCCTTCTCTGAACTCTCTCCAGCACCTCGATGTCTTTCCTGCTGGCTGTCAATCAACACCCCCAGATCCCTTTTCACAAGGCAGCTCTTCCCTCAGCCTGTAGCACTGCCTGGGGCTGCTGTGACCCAAGTGCAAGATCTGGCACTTGGTCTTGTTGAACCTCGTACAATTGGCCTTAGCCCAATGATCCAGCTGATCCAGATCCCTCTGTAAAGCCTTCCTACCCTCCAGCAGATCAACACTCCTACTCAACTTGGTGTCATCCGCATACTTACTAAGGGTGTTCTCAACCCCCTCATCTAGACCATTAGTAAAGCTATTAAACAGAACTGGCCACAATACTGAGCCCTGGGGAACATCACTCATGAGCGGTCTCCAACTGGATCTGAGTCCATTCACCACAACTCCTTGGACTTGGCCATCCAACCAGTTCTTTACCCACTGAAGAGTAAACACCCATAAAAGCTTCTGGGGTTGTGAAACACCAGAAGAGTTTGTCCACAGAGGTCTCCGTCCTTGGAGATATTCAAAACCCAACTGGCCACAGAGCTGAACAACTTGCTGTAGGTGATTCTGCTTTGAGCAGGGGGGGTCGACAAGACAATTGCCAGAGATGCCTTCCAACCTCAACTTTCTGTGATTCTAAGTAGCAACATTAAATGACAAAGCAGAATAAAAGCAAGAAGATGATAGAGGAAAAAAGAAATATCTTATTTTCCTGTTGCTCATATCCCCTGTGTAAGTGAAAAAGGTTTGCTAATTTACTTTTACCTTTTTTTTTTTTTTTTCTTTTTCCAGGGAGATGCTCTTAAAACTGCTTATCCTCAAACCTTTGCTATAAATGAAAATTATTTTGGTGTGATTACCTTGTTCCTTCAAACTGCACATTTTATTTTGGGAATTTTGTTCAAACGTATGTAATTATCTATGCTAAACAGTTTTTCATATCTTCTAAGGCTCTTGTCTTATTGCACCTAGTTGACGGTTTTATAATTCAGGAGTAATTGAATTGCAATTATTTTTCATGATGCATGATATGGTTTTATATCATGTTGTTGGCAGATATTTTTTATGATGTCATTTGGTCTAATGGGAAAATTAGAAGTAGCTCTATCATACAGAAAGATGGCTTTTTTGTGTCATGTTATAGTTTGTAAATGGCACTCGGAATATTTTCTTTTGACATATAGATTTTTAGGTACAGATCGAAATGAGATTCTAAAGCAGAGTTCACAGTTGAGACAGTATTATCTGTACATCCAAGATGATTTCAACTATTCTCCCAGAGTGACAGTTCATTTATATTCTAGTCCATTTAGTAGACTGTGGTTAGTATTCTAAAACACATATATAAGTACTATGTGATGGTGGAGTTTCTGCTCTAAATTCATACCTGATCCAATGTAACTCATTTCAGAGAAGACATGAAAAGATGTCAGCATTTTTTTTAGAAGCAAATATTCATCAGAAGAGGGAGGTGACAGTAGATCTCCCAACTCACTGAAGAGATTTCCAACCACTGCAGTGCCCAGATAGTCTCTTAATCTCTCCTGCTGGAGCTGTAAGTCATTGTGTAAAGTTTTATGAGCTGTAGGGAAGCTGACTTTGTAATCTAGAGATTAGGGCTGCTCTCTTGGAATTTGTGGAAAGGTACATTCAAGGGTCTGTGTCAATAAATAGTTAATTATGTCTACAACATAGATAGTCCTCAACAGAGAGTAGTGAGAAAACACTATCTGAGAAAAGCACAGTTTGGCACATTGGATGTAGGAAATGAGAGCTGAATGCTAGAGCAGGCAGAACATCCTTTACAAAGGGAAAAGAAATACTTGAAAGTTTTTGGCTTTGCCCACAAAATAATGTTTGGAATCTCACAAGTTTTCATGGGGTGAGTCAATGGTCATATGAAACCTAGATCATCTGTCCATATGAAATTCTCATAAACAGATGATTGCATAAAAGTTGATAACAAAAAGTTTCAGATAGCCATCTTGAAACCTTTTTTATTTCCCTCATCTGTTCATACACATTTCAGTGTTGTAAACTGGTACAGGAAAGTAGGTAACATTATTTATTCAGCTGTAAACTTGAATGTCCACCAGCTGAAAACCGTGTGAGTTACTACAGACCCTGTCTAAAGTACCTCATGTGGCCTGGTTGAGAGAGAAACTGGCAGAAAATACTTCTCCTTGTAATGGCCAATATTTTCTTGTTAAAATTGTTTTTTAATGGAGTTGTCAGTCTTTATGAAAGGTGTTGGCATTGCCAGCAGGTCAAGGGAGGTGATACTTCCACTCAGCTCGGCACTGTTGAGCGCATTTCTGGAGTACTGGGTACAATGTCCTCCATTGTCAGCAATTTGCCTAAAATGTGTGAGACTGAAGTCACACTTCTAATCTGGAGATATGTACAGTACAACTGTTTCAAAATTATCTCTTTTTGTTGCAGTAAACATAGACAGATGTAATTTTTGTACCAAGCATGATCCAGATTTTTTTTTTTTTTTTTTTTTTTTTTTTTTTTTTTGCCAAGGGTTTCAGGATACATCTTATAGACATGGATTTGAACTGAAACCATGAGTCTGAACAGGTCAGGGCAAGTTTGGATCTTGATGTGATCTCCCAGGTGCAGGCACTTCTTTAAGCTTTCTCTTATGTTTGGCATTAAATGTATAAGCCACATGATTCTTCTAAAGTGAGAAGCCACATGCTGCTTCTGTTTTTTTGTCACACATCTATATCAGGGCCTCTATGTTGAATGCATTTAACTATTGTAATGACCTTTGACTGATGCCCCAGCACACCACATTAGCAAACTACAAGTAGTACAAAATGTTAATGCTAGAATCTAATCCAATATATGGAAAGGCAAATATGTAGTTGCAATTGTACTTCCAGTTATGGAAATAAGAAACCAAAGTTTCCTTAGGATACTACAGACACTACAATCCAGGTTGAGCTCTTTATTTTCTCTGGTCTTTTGAAACTTTCATGAAGGAAAATGAGCCTGAATAAGAATTCTAGATTTAAAACTCCTGGGAATGAGGCTCATCCCTAATTTGAAATAGGCAGGTCATTAGGAGTTTCCCTCTTGCTGAGGAGGATTGTATCATGTTACCTACACATGTTTAGACGTAGATGTATATGCATCCTAATAATTAGCCTTCTTTTTGCTTGTCTTCTCTCTGCATGGCATAGTGAGACCACAGAAGTGATTAAAGGACACCGTCATCATATAGCTGTTTGAATCATATTGGTCTGCAGACATACATGTACACATTTTGTTCCAATCAGCTATTCTGAATTCTGATTTTCAAACGCAGATGACAAACACTCTGTATTTTAGTAATCATTCTGGGGAATTCCATGTACAGTCTGTGTGCAGCAGGTGGTCACATAAACAGCTTTATTTGGTTTCCAAGGAAGTCAGCCAGTGCTTGGGATAGCATACCATATTCAGTCAATGGCATGGGCCATAAACTTTACATTTTCCTTGCTCTTTTTCCTAGTACCCTTGTACCAGAGTTTGAGAAAGGGGCTGCACAGAGGCTTAGCTCTGTCCATATCTGCCTCTACAATTTTTACAGCCTCAACATTTTGGTCCACTAGCACACAGGAACCTTAGCAAGAGGCAGAATCCCTTGGTCCAAATATGAGTCCTAATGCGATAATGGTTTGTCTTATCCGACATGCCCAGCTCCTCCAGTCTTCACATCAGTCCTCAAAATCTATGGCTGCCCAGTGCCCATGGAAAGGCACGGGATGTTGTTAGACACTGATCTTCTGGCACCAGTGCATCCAGATTTCAGCACAGCTATTCAGGTCTTTGCCTATGAGTTTCACTAATACTGTACTAAAATTCTGTTACTGAAACCATCTAGTACTTTCTTCCCACAGTCTTTTAAAGAGCTGCAAGGGAGCAGTTAAGTATACTGTACAAAGGCAAAAAGAAAAGGAAACCTTGGATTCGCTCATTTTATAGAATCACAGAACAGTTTGGGTTGGAAGGGATCCTTAAAGGTCATCTAGTCCAAGCCCACTGCAATGAGCAGGAGCATCTTCAACTAGATCAGGTTGCTCAGAGCCCCGTCCAGCCCTGGCCTTGAATGTCTCCAGGGATGGGGCATCTACTACCTCTCTGGGCAACCTGTTCCAGTGTTTTACTGCCCTCATTGTAAAAAATTTCTTCCTCATGTCTAGCTGGAATATCCCTTCCTTCAGTGTAAAACCATTACCCTCATCCTGTCTGTCCTCATCATTCTTATAGGCCCCTTTTAAGTACTGAAAGGCTGCAATAAGATCTTCCCAGAGCCTTCTCCAGGCTGAACAACCCCAACTCTCTTCACCTGTCCTCACAGGACTGGTGTTCCAGTCCTCTGATCATTTTTGTGGCCCTCCTTTTACTGCTGATCTTCATTAATTAGCTGGAGTATATAACAATTTTAAACCACTGTACAGCTTACAATAAAGCACCCTCAGTTGTCTTTTAATATGATAAGGCATCATGTATGCCACTAATTTATTACTGAAGACAAGACAGATTAGTGTGTGCTTCATGTTACAAGTGATTTAGCTATCATTTGAAACAAAACATTCTTCTTTTATTAAAATAAGTTCAGTCCCTTGTTTTAAAACCATCAATACACAGAAAAAGGAGAGGAACACCAGATACTAAGTTAGTAGAGAGTGAAAATAGTATGTTGCTATTAAAAAAAAAAATAATAATAAAAAAAAGACATGGCTAAAATATCCCTATTGTGAAGGCTGCTCAGCTTCAACAAGAAGGTCCTTTTGAAAATCACTGGACATTATAAGACTCAGAGTATGTCCAATGGTTTGCACTGATGACATGTGTGAGTACAGAAATATATTCTGTTAACATGCAAATGTATGCAGTATCCATATTTAATTCCTTTGCATGTCTTGCCATTGAACAGGACTGGTAAAACCCTGCCCCAATAAATAACTTCAACAACCTAAACATAGTGAATTAACTTTTTCAACTTCAGTTACTGTTTAATTTGACTGATTTTTACTGAAATAGGTTAAAGAAGGCTCATATAATCCTTTCCACTGATGGAATTGGTGGGTGCTGTGATGTTTGTACCAGGGTGGTGATGTCTTCAGCTGTGAAGGTTTATGAAAGGAACATTTGCCCTTGTCTCAAATGCTGAGATCAACACATCATGTAACTTTATAGCTGGCTGTACTTCTAGGCCTCTGCTACTTGATGACTTGAATACACTTTGTTTCTGACTACTTATGGCAGTTTAAAGACATCACTGAATTTCCAAAAGTATAGTTACTGCCACCTATATTCCAGTCTATTAGATCTGAATTTGTATTTGGAAAGATTGTTTTCAATTTGTGCTTAAAACCTACACCACAACCATCAATGGCTGTTACACCTGCTATTCAGCGCTCACGCAGAATGCTTGTCATGTTCAACCACATGCGATATCTGTCAGTGCAGTCTTCAAAACACAGAAACAATTTAAGAGAATGAAAACCAGAATAATTATTATTAACTTTGTTTATATTTGATATATCTTAAGATCAGGGCTTGTTGGGTCTTTAACAATGGACTTTAAATTTCACCCTTAATTGTTGGTGTGTGAATTTCAGGATAGAAATATAGTTGCTTACATGGATCACAGTATTTAAAAATAATCCTCCCCCATTTTGAGACATGCAATACACTATGTTTTGAAAAACTCATTTTTTCAGAGAAGTGCTCTTGAATGTGCAATTCCAAAACAATATAATCAGACCAAATAGCTTTATCAAAGATAGCAATTCAAAGCTTTTAGTGCAAATGCATCACAAATGCTTATACTTAGAAATTCTCTTTGTAAGATTGTGTTTACAGACTCTGCCACAATAGGTAAAAGAACAAAAATATCTTTGATGATTTGGCAGAGAAAAGGGTAGCACTGAAAGGGAGATGAGAAAGAGTAGGATGCAAGACACTATTGAAAAATAATTGATACTGTTACAGGAAGAAAGGCTAAAAAAAGAAAGACAGAGAGGGAATAATAATGAAAAATATTTGGTATTAGGTGCTCACATTTTACAGTTAGATACAGAAGTGTATGTACATCAGTAAAGTTTTGTCACATTCATACTACACATTGACCTAAAAGTACATTTTCTCAGCTTTTCTCCATATTGCTTTCTCCATGACAGACTTTTTTGAAGATCTTAGACATGAAATCTCTTAGCGAGACGTACATCAAGTAATTATATTCATGGCAGAAGAGATGAAGGCAAAGGAATGCCAACCATGTTTTGGTTATCACACCATGATCTGACAGGAAAAGAAAAGCAAAAGGACACCCTAGTTTCCTCATTCAGTTCCTCTAGCCGGGGTGGAATGGTGAAGGAGACACCTATGTGACAAGAGATGCACAAGGGGACAACATGGGCTACATTGTTTAACAGTGATGCAGCCATACCACCAACATGCTTGCCTTTCCCCATGTGTAAGTATGACTATTGATTTGGAAGGGAAACCCTCAGGTTATAGTTGAAAAAAGTCTGGAAGTGGTCTAAGAAATCAGTCTGCACGTATGTAAAAAGAAACAATACATCAGCACCTTGCAAACAGAGCTTTAGTAAAGGTTATGTTTAGTTTTTACTAACACAGTATCTATCTGCTATACACAATTGCCTTCAGTCCTCTTTCCCAGACAAAACACCACAAACATACTTGAGAGAACAGGAAGTCTTTAAGACTAGTACTTTAAAAATAGCAAGTGTTCAACTTTGGATGACCTGTGCAAATCTGTTCTTTTTTTTTTTTTACTCCTGGATTGTGAATAGTCTTTAATTAAAAAATCAAATCTGTTAATAATCTCAAAGCACAAGATGGATTTACTCTGGGGATAATTGTCGTGAAATGAGAGTTTCTGCAAAACTCAGCTAGACTTTTTGCAGAGTGTGGAAAGTGTGGAGTGGATGAAGTAGATGGGTAGGGCTACAGAATACTGCTAAGCTAAGGAAATCAGGTTGGCTTCTACGTTTTCCTTCCAGTTTCCACTTTTTTTTTGCTATAATTTCCACCCCATCCTCTCCATTCCTCCACCCTGCTGCTATGTTTACTCATCTCAGATTTAACCTGGCCTTTATTTATTTTTTTCTACCCCTGCTCACTCTCATTATTCCCCTGTAGAGAGCAGCATTATTCTGTATTATTCCTCTTCAATCTGTTCCCAGACTCCTTTTTGTTATCACTACCTTTTTCTTCACTCTCTCTTTCTACAGTTTTGCTGCCTTTTATTTGAGGGGAATGGAAAGGTAAAGAGAGATGTAAAGAAGCAGACACCGGTGAGAACTTACTTTTCTCTAGAACATACCAACACGAGTGTTTCCATCGATGGGAAGTTAAAAATGTTGAGGTCTTCTTCCAAAGTTGCCACAAACACAATTTTGAAATAGTGACTAACTCTATCTTTTTTAAAAACCCTCTCCACACTGCAGGCTGGATGTAGGCTACCTGGGACAGCCAGGAAATTGAGTTTTCCTCCTCTATGTCCCAGTGCCCAGAGACCCAGAAGCTTCTGACAGCCAGAAGCACTAAAACCAGCAAAATGTATGTAGTTGCTGTCTGCAGTCTGGCATGCCCTTAGGAGCAGGGAGGGGATGGAGTATGCTCTGTGTAAAGGGAATCTTCTGAAGATGCAGGTGCTACAAATCCAACAACCCTTCCAGGGCATACAAAACTGAGATTTCAGAGGAATATACAGTTAATAAATACAGACAGGTATTTATCATATTTGGCAAGAGTTTCAAGGGATGGGGAAGGCACCTTTGGTTCCAGTGTCTTTCCATAATTTCAAATTCACATTCTATGGGAGATTTGCAAGGAGTTTATATCTCCCAGATTACAAGACTTCACTACATCAAAATAAACACTGAATTCCAATAGGTTCTTAAATTTACTTATTGTTGATAGAGCACATAATTTGGTCTGGCTTCTTCCAAGAGAAAAGAATCATGCTTTCTGCTGAAAAAAATGGCAGGGAGATGTTTAATATGATTGTAACTGCTAATATTCAGGCAGCTGATGGAGGAAGAAAAAGCAAAGTTATATTCCCACTGCAAAGATGTAACACTTGTAAGATAATCTCCCAACACAATGCTTGCAGCTCTTGTTTGCTCACACACTTCAGAGCAATTTCTTCTAATCATTCAAAGAAGTTTACTGTGTTGTGTTGAGTTGACACCAGTTGAAATCAGGTCAACGAGCAAGAGATCCATTACAAAAACAGCTGTGTAGCACTTGCGTGTGCTGTGCAAGTGGCCGCTCCTTCCAATTTGGTGATGAAATCATGGTACATATTTTTCACCATGAAAGATTCTGGCAGTCACACAAGCATGCTTTCATGGAGTTGTAAAATCCTGAGTAGATCTAAGCTTAAATATTAAGTTTTAAAACATCTTTCTTCTCATAGTCCATAGTGTGTTTCACCTCTGGATTTTGCAGGTAACCTTCAGCAGGTCTGGCAGCGTTTGCACTTCTCTCCAAGAGAAAACTGAATATATCAACCAAGAGTAGGTAGGATTTCAAGTCTTTGGCGCTGGATAAGGAAAATAATTAGGTTTCAGAATATGTGTATATAGCCATGTGTATGTGTATGTAGCCATTATTATATTCACTGTGATATATAGTAGTGTGTTTCAAATGTATCTTATCAGAGCACTAACTGTTTTTCAACAACTTATTTGTGATTTTTTTAAGTGTGAATGTGTATCTACAGGCTCAACCTGATAGTATTCGAGAGTCTCATTTTTCACAGGATGTCTCTGACTAGTCACTTTTGAAAACGCTGTCTGTTGCTAATTAAGTCTGGCACATTTCTGTCAGATAGGCAGGGAATGTTATTTGCCACGTTAGAGATGGGTCATTTATGAGACAGAGAATTTGTGGCCCCTTAGCAAATCAACAGCAGGGCCAAATATAGAAATGAAGAATCCTAAGTAAGATCAGTGGAGAGACTGAGATCCTAAATAATGACTTTACTTACATAAGGATGAAATCAAAGCCATTCCAAATTTAACATGGGAGGGGAAAAAATAGGCCCTTTCAAAATATCCAGCAGTGTGACAATCAGATAATGGTCTTGATGTGTGTGGCACACTGTTTAAAGCCTTTCTGTCACTGGGACTGGGCACTGTGTTTATGTCTGCCTTGTTGGAAGAATAACTTATGTCCTGAACCCACAGAATTTTTCCAGGTAGATGTTCTCTAAATTGCTCTGCCTTGCAAAAAGGCAAGTAATTGAAGTGAATCTGATTTCTCCAAAATCAGGCATTAAAATAAGCCTTGCCCAGCTATAATCCTTATTGGAAACCCTTGGCAATAATTGTTTTTCACTACCTATTTGAAATCAGAAGACAAATATGATACTCCAAGTGATACTTAGCAATTTTTTACAATGGCACAGACTTCAGTTCTCAGGAGCTACTTCATAACATGGTGACACTGAGACTTCTGATAGTTAGCAAACTTAAAATGGTCTTATTCTGCACAAGAGTTGGATCCTGAGAAATTCTTGTTTGCTCAGTGGTAAGGCTGCTAATGCTACTGCCAGAAACATTTTATTTTCCTGTCTCAGTGAAAACTTTTTGCCACACTCTTGTCATCATTAACGGTATTTAGTACAGCCCATAGTGTGCAAGTATTATCCTTGGCCACAGGAAAACCTGATTTGTACCTGAAGCTACTCACAATCTTTCTGATATGGGCCCTATCTGCACTCAATACCTTTCCCAACATAACATTTTGGTTGCCTTTTCTCTTTTAGCTGTTACCATAACACCAATAAAAACTTCAATGTGCAATGCAGTACAAAATCACCACAGATATGCTCCACTCACTCTATAGGGATGACTATGTGACTCAACACTGTTTTACAGGGCTGTAACAACCAATCGGTTGTATTACTTTAACTACAGTGGTATATTTAAAGTGGCACAATTTTGAAGCACAGACAAAGCCTTATTTACCACTTGAGGTATAACAGGTGCATAAAAAAATATATTCCATAGATAAATCATCCCATGATGCTGGCAAAATGCTGCATTTAGCATCTCTCTGTGCCAGTAAGAGACGGAACAAGGCTTCAGACACCTGCTAAGGGAAAACAGATAGGCTGTGTATTTTTATTACCATCAAAGTTTTTTGATACTAAGCTTTGTATTTATCAGGAATTACCGATTTTATTTCCCCTGTGGAAATTCAAGCTTTGCTGAAAAATAAAGAGGAAGAATTTCCAGTGTTTTCTTTATTTTTTCAACCAGCTGTGATACTGAGCTTTTGTATGTCCCAATCCAAACCTGTGCTGACCATATTTCAGGAGAAATTACTGCAGAAAGAAATATCAAGCTACATTGTCCCTACTCAGTGTGCATTTTGTGTCACTGAGTGACAGCGCACTTGGCACCTGGCTGCTGCTCCCTGAATGTCAGGTAGGTCCCATATGCAGCCAGGTTCCCAGAGTAAATATGAACTTCCTAATTCCGTGATAGTGTCTATCATTTGGGATCAGCTGGAGTATAACAGGATCTGTTCCTTTTCCTTTTTCTTTTTTTTTTTTCTTTTTTCAAAAATTCAAAGGGGAAGCTGGGGTCTTTCTTTCATCTACCATCTGTCCTACCAGTTAGTTACTTAAGCAGATAAGGCTTAAGAAAACACTACCCAAGCAAGTTTTTGGTTATTTGAAAGTACTTTAGCCTATATTCTGGTTTTCACAACACAGTAATGTGAGCTGCAATCATGTGCCACATTGGAAAACATAATTTAGTTCTACATTTCCTCTTTTTAAACTCTTTATGTCTTCAGGCTATTCAGCGCTGTTTTGTAAGTACACAGCTTTTGTGTGAGAAGGAGAAATAAGTGGAATCAAATTAATACTGCTGCTAGTTATGGAACTTCAGCAGGGCAGGACTCCATAGCAAGTGCATGTCAGTGACACATATTCCTCTGCCTGTGAACACCTTCTGTATAACTCATGCAAACCATACCAAAACAGCAGAAGGGATATTTTCTATTTCCGATACATTTGATATTGCTTCCAGGTCATAAGCATTAGACTGATGTCCCACTGAGAAGTTTTGTGCTTCCATTGAGCAAGAGTTTGCCACATGCACAGTGGCCCTGCTGTACCTGGATATGGACAGCTGAGCCATTGAGGAAGAGACCAACACAGAATTCTTGAACCCCACAAGACACCACCACACCATTCCCAACGGTGCAGTGCACCCGGAAGCCAGTACAACATGTGAGCTTCCCACTAATACAAGTCTTTGAAGTGAGGTATACCCTCAGAAAGTGAGGCTAATAAGCACAGTTACTCTAAGTGTTTTTACACCTTTGTTAAGGTTGTAACTCACTATCCTTTTCTGCTCAGCTGACTCTTTCTACTTCAGCAAGGATCTAGTGCAACTCTAGCCTTGAGACAGAAAGATACTAAGCAGACAGTGAAAAGCCATCAGCCTCAGCAAACTTGCAGATACTATGGTTCACTGACTATCTAAATTGCACTCATATAGCTCTCGTCATAAGAAATATGCTGGGTAAGTTCAGGGGCAGGTTAACCTGTCATTGATTTATAAACTTTCTAATTTATTTTTTTTTGTTTTGCATGTAACTGTTTCTAGAAAAGCATCTTTTTATTTTTAAAGCAGTTCTGAAGTAAGTTAGATACCAACAAAAGCTGTCAGATAGCTAGTAATGGGATTCTTTCTTTTCCTTTTTATATATTTTTTTAACAGAATGTGAAGAAACAAGTTCTCCAATAAGTCCTCATTTGGTTTTTCTAAATGCTGGTCAGGACAAGCTTTCTCCAGGAGTTGAAATTCCTGTAGTCCATTCAGCGTTCTGCCTCTTGGCTGCAGCTACCAACAGAGACTTATTTAATGAGTGCCAATTGTGACAGTACATTTTGCAAAGCTGGAGGACCAAAGGGCGCAGAACTTGCTGTGAGAAAAATGCCTCGTCTCAATCAGGAAAAGTGTGAAGCAAAAAACAAAAACCATAAAAAGAACACAACCAAAAACCACAATAATAAACCAACCAGTATTGAGGAACTTCTGCCTGATAAAGACTGAAAAATATTTTAAACCTCATTAGAAAAATGAAGCTTGCTTATTTCTCCTGTTTTATACACTGTGCAGGCAATGAACACATATGCTGTCACATTCATATTTTACAGGCTCTTTTTTCCCCAAAAACCTTCATACCTCAGATTTGAACTTTAAACTTGTGACAGTGTTATGTTCATTAGAATAAGAATCACTTGCTATTTCCATTGCAAAGCTCCCCCCCAGAGGTTATCTTAGCTGTTTTATAAATCACATCAGGAGGAAAGCTGGCATAAAGGTTGACAGCTCACTCTAGATAATCATTTTCCCTTCTCTTAAGTGACTTTAAGGAGAAAGGAGCATGTAGCTTGCCAGTTCAGTTTTTACTGGTCAAGCATCCACATCTAACCACCACCAACACACTGACTAAATTAGCTTTTAAGTATTTTACTGAAATGCAGGAAAATCACAGTCCTGCACAGAAGGAGAAAGAATCTCAAACCTTCATCAGCTATCAAGCCGTATTTTCTCTGTCCTCCCAGGGCAGAGCTCGTTACACAGAACAGCATGAACTCCAAAGCCCTTTGACACAGGCTGGCACTTAACGGGAGGCTGGGCTTTAGATTACTGTTGATTTATCAGCTTCCTCAAGAGTTGGACTGGTTAGACTAATGTCTTATATGGGGTATAATTTCAGGAGAAAAGTCCTGTATCATGGGGGCAGACAAATGAAGCAAGTTAGTTCTGGTAGGAAACAGAAGATACAACTCAGAGAAACAGCCTGTTAAGTAGAAACTTAAAGGGAATAAACAGGCACCAAAAGAATCCTGGGTTTAGGAGAAAAAGTCACCTGTATATTATACTTTTTCTGCCTACACTAATAAACCTAAATCCTATGCAGAGAAACTGAAGCAGTCTGGAAACAGTGCCAAATCTTCCCAGGCCAAGTTAGATGGGGAGTGGAAGGGGAAGAAAGAAAACTGTCTCTTTTACACTACATTTCACCGTGACCTGATTACAGGCTTTTTGCAATCAATAGGAATCTTCCACTCTTTCTATTAGACTTTGGAGCCAGTGTGGTTCACTAGAACAGTTAAGGTGGGGGCATCACAGGGAGCATATGGAACACCCTTCTAAGAAGTTAGTTGTGATAGTAGCAATTATTAAGGAAGAAAAAAAAAGCAGAGAATATTAACTTGAAATGTAAGCATGATTCATCTTCTAATCACTGCATCTATCCCTAAAACTGTTGTCTCTTATTTAAATAAGCATAATAAGACTGTCATTTATAAAACAGATAATCCTGAAAGTGTGTATGAGGAGCTAAGATATAGAGAGCTTATTTTCTCACTGTCTCATAATACAGAATCAGAAGACCAATTCAATGCCATTAGGAAGAATAAAATCCAACCCCAAAAAAAGCAATAACTTTTTACACAGCATTTAATTGGACTTTTAAATTAATTTCTCTGGGAAGCCAAGAACATGAGAAGATACAAAAAGGGACCGGATAATTATGGAAACAATGAAAATTATACACTATATATTATTAATTTTGATGAACAAATGTTTGGAAAATATGATAAATTTTATACTTCAGTTATTATTATACTGTAAACTGACCAGCCCAAACTCACAAAGACAATGAGTAGTTACATTTTGTTTGCTGCAAATAAATAGTTAAGTGTAGTGATGTGGAAATATAGGAACTTCTGAAAGTAGAACAGATCTGAAACTTATGCAATAACTTGAGTGAAATACTGCCAGACAAAGAGATATTACATAAAGCACTACACATTGCAGTACTCTTCTTAATCTGATCTTACAGATCACACCCAGAAAACAGATGAACCTTATATCTAGCACACCCTGGTAGTTTCAGAGCTTGGCAGCCTATTTACATTGGTGGAAGAGATCACTTATAAGTATTACACAGTTATTTATGCAAGTAAATCTTAAAAAGACAAAAGATTGCATGAGACTCCACTCTGTAAAGTGTGTCAGAGTTAAAGGCACATCTGCAGATAGGCGGGAGGACACTGAACATCTTCCACCACTGACTCCTTGATACATGGTACTGGGTCTTTGTTTCCCAGGACTGTCAGGCTTCATCAACTCCGCATGAAGAAGATGTTTTAAAATGCACAGACTCCTAGTCTGGAGCAAAAGCAATGAGTAGTGTTTACCAGATTTTTTCACAAGGAGCTTTCATTAGCAGTAGCAGAGAGAGGTGTGCACTTGCTGTGAAGCAGGTATTATGCCCAGCTCTCATCATTGGGTCAAACTCAGAGAAACAGAACTAGGAGGCACATACAAAATCTGTATTGTGTTTGCTCTAAAGCAGGTGTGTCAAACTAATTTTCACCAGGGGCCACGTAAGCCTCATGGTTGCCTTCAAAGGGCTGAATGTATAAATGTACCAGTACTTACCCCTGCTCTAAAGGAAGCAAGGAGGTGAGAATATTCCAAACAAAAGCCTCGTCATTGTGTCTTTGACCTAAGTTGTTTTCAGCATTATTACATACATCGCACTAGCTGAAAAACTACACATAAATATAATTTAATGTAAATTGAATGCATATTCTTGGAAAAGAAACATGGGAACTATGCAAAAAGAGGCAATGATTTGGGACAAGAAGGAATATATCTAATTTGTAGTGAAACTACTTTGAGAAGGCAAGTACTTAGAACTAGCTTCATTTTCCATGTAGCCATTAACTTCTTTAACAAGAATCTGCTGGAACAAAGATGCAGCTATTCCAGAGCATGGCCAAGCATTGTTATTGCAGTTAAGGCTTAAGTGTGCTTTTAACTTTGAAGCTAGTCATGAAAGGAAGTTGTTGCATTAGTTGGAGTTCCCGACAATACCATCTTAGATTCCTGGCAATCAGCTTCTCTTGGGTAATGTCACAGAAAACAGTGCGAAGTGGATGGGAGCTGGGGTCAGTGACAAGTTTAGGACACAAAATCAGAACCAGTTGGACCCATTGTCCCCAGGAGTGAGAGTGACATAAAGCTCTTTTGAGAAGACGGCAGTATTCTTCTCCTACTGGGAAAACAGCTTCTCCCTGCTTTGCTGCTTATTTTTAGCTTTGGTCAGAGATGTGAAAAGGCTAAGGTGCTACTCACTCCTCCCTGGCACCTCTCTGGCAGTCTCTGAGGACATAGCTTCATTTTGCCACGTATACTCTCCGAGAGAAAGATCATTCATGGGTGTTAGCAATTGTTTCGGATAAGAAATGTCTGGGAAACAGCCATATGTGTGGAGGCCCATTTCAATGAGAATTAAATACCAATGCGACTAGAAGGTCATTCACATTTTGCCTTTGATTTGGATACTGGAGATAATCTTATTCTTGTAAAAGTGTAGTTTATGCAGAATTAATAATAATGCCTGATGCTCCAGATACATCTCCACTTTCTGAAAGCATTGGGCTTTGGTGTTTGATGAAAATATTGCCTTGTTTACTCCAGACTCACCTTAAACCCCTAACACAGAATTTACACGGCCTTTCTGCATTTCACTATTATAGAGGCCAAGCTATTAGTATGCCTACCCTCTCGTACTAACCTGAAATTATTAAATTAAATGTTTCTGATTATGGCTGTATTTCACTGTTTCTTGAACATGGACAGATCGATACAATTTCTAACCTGCCCATGCTTGCCGCCTGGGGGCTGTGAGTCATGTTTGTTTTAAAAGAGGCAGCACTCACAGACTGTCACTCACCTGGGTTATTAGAAACCGAGCACTTTAAGAATTACTCTGCCACCTCCTCGCCTCTAAATATAGCTAGTGTGCGTGGGTCTTAAGTGATTTAGCTAGTCTGAGAAAAGGTCTCATTCCAAATAATCAATTAAAAATCCATCATTTTAAGAACTATGTGGGCCTTAGGCCAAATGCATCTTGAATGTAATACCTTTGACTGGTTAATGCCGATATTAATTATTTGTATTACAGCTCCAGATCCTAACTCAGAATGAGCTTTCTTTGCACTAGCAAGTAGCAAGACGTGTTCCAAAGAGCAAACTATTTAAGCAGACATGATGGGCAAAGAGCAGCAGCAGAAAATCATCATTATTCCCTGCTTCACGGATCGGAAACTGAAAGACAGATTCAATGACCTGCCAAGGGCCACATAGGAAAAAAAGTAATTCATAAATCCCAGCACAAGGTCTTAAGCCATGAGATTTCCTCTCATTCTTTAATCAATAATAAAACACCACAGATGTCTAAGAATCTAATATCTACAAAATTGCTCCAAGGTCTATAGATGCTATACAATTAATTTCCATTAAGGAGCAATGTGATGCAAGAGCACTCTGTACTGACCAGAAAAGCAGGCCTTGCAGAATTTGGAGTTTTTTAATATTATTTTGACAGAGAACATGAAAATCAGGGATGGTCTAACTAAAATAAAAATGAAGGGAAACAGTTGCCAAACCTTTGACCCAAGCTAAAAACAAAGTAAAGAATTCAGGAAATAAACCAATTTAAGCAAAAAAAAAAGTCTAGAAAAAGCAAAGTCTTTAAGTGAAAATATTTATAATGGATTTTCCTTTTTTAAATAAAAGCATTGTTTCTCAGTGTTATGTCTCTTGTTGGGGCTTTAGGGCTGTACTTAGCCACATCTTTTAACTCCCTGTTCCCCTATTAGCACAAAGGATTACCAAGATAAATTCTCACAGATTCACCTGCCTGAAAGATTTGGATTTCAGGAAGAACACCAAGTATCAAAGAACTTGTAATATGATCACAAGAATCAACAACACTGTATTGCATAAGTCAGTATCTGCAAGTTGTAAAGAAGAAGCTAAGTGCTGTGGGAGACCCAGGCCCCATAGGGCCAACACAGGGAGCTTCTGTAAAAACCTGGACTACTTCTACCCAAATTGCTCTGTAGTCTCCTTAGGGTATTTGTAAGAGTTGGTCTCAAGATGGAGCAGTATTTGCCTGACCATTGCCATCAGGAACTGAGAGAACTGAAGCCCAGACAGAAAGAATGCATGGACAATGACTTGGAGAGAAGCCCGAGGAGAAGCATTGTGTTGCACTGGTTTCTCTGATTCAGGGGGTCAGCTGCTTGCAATGGACTTCACCTACTGCTTCGGCCAAACCAGCCCCTGCTTCCTGGAAGGGATTGTTATGAGAGTCTCTTCAACCCAGGGACAATAGCTGCCATCCAGAAGATGTGTTCTCACCTGCAGCCTCAGTCACACCTGTCCCCCATCTTTTCCCTCAAACAATGGCCAACGAAAAAGACCATGCCCAGAAGCTCACCAAGTGTCCTGAGGTCACCTAATGGACCAGAGAAAGACCCCTGAATGTTGGCCATGTAAGCACTGGAAAAAGAAAGCGTGGATCTTTCGAGCCTGTGCAGTTTAAGCCTGGGTTGCAAAATCAAGGCGGAGACTGACCTCAAAAAACGGGAGTGAGGGGGGTGAAGAAGCATAAGAGATGACTCCCGAATGGACACTGTCAAGATCTTCCCACCAGAGGATCCCGAACCATGACAGAGGACAGGCAGGACTCTATGGGACCAGAGACCAGAGGGATGCCTCTGAAGCTCGACTGGTGGTAAACGCATCCTCATTCCCACTTTATTTTCATTTTATTTCCCCGTTTCTTTTCCCTGTTTCTTATTCTCTCTCTCTATTGCGTACCACTTTATGGGCAAATTAATAAAGTAACATTGTTTGATTGAATCGTAACCCCTTGGCTTTTGGTTGCCTTAATTTTGTGCTCTGAGATCAAGGTAAATGAACCATCGTGAGTCTATCATTGAGTGGACTGTGACAGTATTTCCACAAATGTAACAGGAATCATCACTAGGTTGTGCGGTACATAATCAGGCCTCAACACATACAGAATTAACCTTTGAATCTTCCCACTACCCTTCCTTAAGTAATTAAAAAAAAAAAAAAAAATTACTACTGTTCAACATAAGCCTGAATCTTGCAATGAGTTATGGTCATGTAGAAATTTGTGCACAATGCACACACTATTGACATTAATGGAATTGCACAGTTAAGCATATATATCCACTTTTAGGTGTTGTGACAAGTCTGACTTTTATTTTATGCTTTCAAAGCACATAGCTAAACTGGAACATGTAGCTACTGCTCCAGTCAAAATATCAAATAGCAGTTCACCTGTTATTTTTAATAAAGGGTGCTACATTTAGAACACTGATGTTACAAGAAAAGTAGAAAAATTAAACCACATTTCATTACAACCTGTCCTAATCCTCCATTATTACTGACATGTAAATCAAATTGATAAAAGACTCTAAGTAAACCCCCGGCTAGTACATTTTAACCACCACTCATTCTGCCAAAAGACCTTACAATACAATAGTATTCTCCTTCCTTTCAGTGTTATACAACAAACTTTGATTGTCTAAGGAATATACACAGGGAGCTCACCAGTAGACTTTGTTAAAACTATTGCATGAAAGTGCAGAAGTGAAAAATTAAGTTTGCTGCTTTATAAGAGACGTCAAGATTCCTGGCTGGCATGGACTTACTAGATGAAAACTTTGTCCCATCAGTGTTTATTCTGATTAGTAATCTCTAGCTGTTGTAGGGTAAAGGTCTTAGGAAATATATGCCATCGCTATCACTCTTTGCACTGGTGATAGTCACACTGCATATAGGCCCTACTCACTGAACACCCACTCTACAAATCTTTTTCAGAGGAAAAATTCAGGTTTGAAGGCAGGGCCACTACCGTGCCTGGGCTTATTTTTCAAAAGCATAAAAATAATTGAAATTTTTGTGAGCCACTTAAACTGAGTGTGAGCCATATCCCATAAGTTAGAAAAAAAATCTTCTGGCTTCGATAGTATTTGGATCAAGTCTATTGCAGCAGAAGAAACAAGTCACCTCCTCTTATTTCTGCAAGAATGGTAGTCAAAGGACTTGACTTCAAGTGAGTATCAGCCCATTAAGCAATAGTTATATTTTACACGTATTTGAACGTACTGTAAAAAGTCATGAAACTTTCTAGGTGGCTTGTTTATTCAATAAAACTTAATAAAGGAAGGAAACTTGCACTGATGCTCATGGAATTGATGGAATGTCCACAGAATTAAACAGGACCTTCTGTGGAAGGCAGGCAAATCAGGCCACTGTAATGTGTCCTTCACCTCCCTCATGTAGCATTAATATCAATTTATCTGCCTTGTCACAGGAAGAGTAGAGGGAATACTGAGTGATAAGAAGGAGTGATAGGGATCTGGCTTCAAAAGTAGAGTGGGCACAATTTCAGAATGGCTTTTTAGAGCTTAAAAATGAAACTGAAACTGAAAAATCAGAATTAAATGACTGAAGTAACTTCATGAAAGATTTAAAGAAACATGAACTAAGAGTAATGGGGAACATAATTTTTATGAGACTAGAATCCGTCCTTGGGTTATAAGGTTAGGCAGGGCAGATGAAGGTGTTCATTTATGCTGCTGAACAGCCATGAGCTTTGATTGCTGTAGACTGGGAGGGCAATGAAGTGACTGAATGCGCCATGTAGGGCAGTGCTAACAGTTGGGAAAAATGAAGGAGGGATGGGAAAAAACTACATCCCCAAACTAGGGATAGTCACTTAACTATATTACAAGTTAATCATTCAACTGTTAAGGGATAAATCCTGCAGTCTTGCCCAGGAAGAACAGTCAGTTTCAGCACAAGGGAGCACAGAACTTGGTTTCCATGCTAGAGAAAGCACAACATCTGAAGCTTCCTCTTCAAAAGGCTGCCCATTGAGAAGGATGGATTAAGTGTTTTAACAAGATGCTTGTGATAAAAAGCAGTCTGTGAACACCTGGGCATGGTACTCAGCAACAGGTTTCAACAGAATTACTGATGTGAGACGGTTGTTGGCTTCTATGTCACCAAAGTCCAGATGATATGAAGCTTGAAGAAGCATGTATGATTCAGGGACTTGAACTTCATTAACTTTAGATACAGAGTTTTCTGGAAAAGGATATTTAAAATTTACTGAACATGAGGTCTAAAGCAGCTGATCTTTTCATTGACTTCAGTAGGCTTCAGATCACACTCTAAAAGGTCAAAAGCTACTGCTCACAGACAAATTTTCTGAAGCCCACGAGGCAGAAGTGGAGCAGCAAGTCTTCATCCCGGCTATAATAATGTCAAGATGGTTAGTGACCAAAAATCGTAATCTGACAATTAATTGTTCAGCTGGCTGTTGAAACAAGTTCAGGATCTTAGTTCACTTCCCAGCAAATGACAGTATGTAACTGTCGCAGCAACATTTTTGTCAGGCTTCACAGGAGGATCCAAGAACAGAGTTGTCATCATCTCCTGGTTCTCCTCTCACCTCTTCTTGTAGTTCATTCAGGTCATCATTGATGTGGGTATAACAAGCTTTTCTGTTCCTGTCCTTGGAATAAGGAGGGGGGGAGCAACACACTATTATTTCCCCTTTCAGGAAGATTGTCATTTGCCAGCCCCACCTCAGATTTAGTTATCTGATTAATCAGTTAACTCTCTACTCAGTACAAAGCTTTACAAATTGAACTTGGCCCATATGGACCATGTTATTATCATTGAATCAACTTTTATTTGTTTGTACCTCATGAACTATGCATAACTGGCCAGAGTGTGACTGTATGTAAAGTGCTTCACTCTGTGCACAGCTGAGCAAGATTCTTATTCTTCATGATCCCTTACTGAGTCTGAACAGTACAACAAAAAACATTAAAATATATACACTCATAAAGTCCCTTAAAAAGGTTAAAGAAGGCTTTGAAAAATTTCTGTTGGAGATCTTCCTAGATGATTTCTCTGAGCTCAAATGGGCTATAAAGTTTAAGGAACAAAATACGTAAAAGGCGTGAATATGACTGCTATTGAATAACTTTTTGACAATTGTCAGTAAGATCATCTGATGAAGCAGAAACAAAGGAATTTCTTGGACAAGGCAGTAAATTATTGGATCTGCACACACACAACTGTTTTTTGTTACTTAGAGAATGATTTTCAAGCATACTTCCACAAACACAGTATGAGTGCACACACATACAGAATCTCGAGGAATTTAAATTAAATGCATCATAAAATAAACAAGCATTTTAAAAGAAGCAGTGAGGATGAAATGAAAATCCACCAAAGCAAATGAACTTATTCTGACATCAGGATGCATTAGTACCTGGGTCTCAACCGGATGCAGCCAAACAATCTCACTAGAAGTAGTGAAGCAACTTCACTACAATTTTCCCTTCTCTTAACATACATCTCATCCTTTATATGTCTGAATTCCATTCCAGGGTTTTTGAAAAGCAAATTACATTTAAAAGACACTTCCCACCTCCCCATAGCATTAAGAACACAAGACTCTATTATTCATTTCAGTTTTTGGGTTCCACTCTCCCTCACAATATCAGTTCCTCAGTTCGTAGCTTCTTGTACCTTCTTACTTCACTAGAGCTAAAAGTCTAGGTCATGATCTGCATACTCTCAGACATTTTTGCCAGGGCAATATGACATGGACTGGAAGAAAGATGTATCTCAGGTACCTTCACTTTGTTCTGTTCTTAGGATAGTCAATCACATTTCTCCAACTCTCTTCAACATGTAATCCAAACAAAATTCCTTATTTAGCTTCACAGGAAAGTAATTTTCTTGTACAAAGACAGTTCATGCTACCATTAGAGGCAAATATTGCCCTTTGCAAATAAGCATCTGTGGGGAAATTAGGATAAGCTGAAGAGCATCAAGAGCTCAGCTCTTGATGTAATCACCAGTCTGGAAAGTCAATTTTCTACAGAGAGGGGCAAAATCCTGCTGTCCTCAAAGTGGGAAGCTGATAATTGTTCCTTTAGGAACACTTTCTCATCCTCTCTTGCTGAAGAGCTCCCACAGTCATTTTATACATATATATATACATATTGTGATGATTCACTCTAGCTCCTGTCAAAGGTGCATTTTCCCTCAGCTCCAATATACTCAAATAGACAGTAAAATGCCTCAGCCAATGGAAGAGTGGCTCATTCCTGCTGAAAGAAGGCATGGTTATTGCTTTGCAATCCTTCCCCCTGTAAGCCGGCACATACAATTTTTCATGGCTCCGAACAGCAGCAGGAAGAAACCTGGTTTTGCTCCATGAGGAAGTGACCTGACCTTCACCTGTAACATCTCACAACATGAGGACTTCTCTCCCACTCTGATTTCAACACTCTTGGTCAGAGCGCTACAGATGGGAGGAGGAAAGGGGTGTGAATTCAAAGTCTTTCTGCCACATGGCACAAAGAGGCTCTGTTCCTCCTGCTTACCTACATCTCAGGCAGGCCTTTGAATAGTTTCTCCACAGAAGGGCATAAGGGAGTATTTCAGAGCTCCTGTGTGCAATACACACAGGTAAGAAAACCTTGCCCTGAATGTGAAAAGACAGATTACAGCGGGGAAAAAACAACAACCCAACAAAAACTCAGACAGCTAACAGAACTGTGTTATTGAGGATGCTATTTGTCTTCTGCTGTATAATAGACCACACATTTTGAAACAGGCTGGCAATTCCATTTCATTCACTTTTTCACTTTCCTATTCCACAAGTGTCATTGAAAGTAAGCAGCAAAGTCACCCTCTTCACAAATTTCTCAAACTGAAATGCTCTCCTGAGGATTGTTATCCTGCTTCTATGTGATCTAGTCTGGAAGCCTGCATGTACCAAATTAAAGAGAACTCTATGAATCAAAGCTGTGAGACTTGATACTGAGGTGTACAATGAGCACAAAGGCACATAAGGCTCTGTCCTGCTCCCACAGAAACGAGCAGCAAGGGTTTGATTCTGATTTTGCTTATCCAGCTATAAATCAAGAGCAACTTCACTGAAGCACACATCAGTAAAAAGTGAACAAGCAGCCTTTCAGACACTAAATTCCCAACATATCATGTACTGTATTTAGTACAAAACATTGTCCCAGCTTGACTTTGCGTGGAGGGTCACCCTGGAAGAAAATGCTGAGAAAATGTTCAAACTGTGTTTTGATAGAAAAGTGGTTATGATACAGTGGAGGAGTGGGTTAGCAGAGTTTACCAAGCCCCTGCCGACTGCCCACTCGCAAAAAAAAAGAAGCAGGGATCCTTCTCAGAGACCAAACTAAGCAAGAGTACTTCTCTTCCTCTGCTGTACTGCCAGATCCTCCAGAGTCCAGAGCTGGAGGCAAAATTTGATGACCAGACAGCTATTGAGAGATTCCACAAAATTGTATGTGTTTTTGAACACTCTTTATTCAAGCTAAATAGGTAGTGCAGCTGAATATCTCTTTGTACAGTGAGACTTAAAACAACATAGAGCATCAAGCCAAGCCACAATGTGTGATATAGGCCAAAAAATTTTCACCAGGACTATTCAGAATCATGATGGCAGGGAAATGAATTAGTTGTAACAGAGTGTAACAGAGAAACACTAGTTATCATGGCTTAGGGGGAAAAAAATAAAAAAAGTATTTTTGTTAAGGCACAATACTCATCAGAATGGCAAGGTTGAAGCTATGAGAAAGAAAATTGCCCATTCCTACAAGAGGAACGTATGATTTTGTGATGTTCTTTGTAAATGGGATTGCACCAAAGAACATCATCACTACTTGAGAGAATAATTGCATCTCTATCTTATCACTTCTTTATCTTTTTAATGAGAATTGCCTGGCAAAGTACCATACACTGGGTCACAACTCTGCCCAAAGAGGATTTGTGTTTCAGTAGTGACTGAATATGAATTTGTAGCCTATTATTATTGGGTGTTATATTAACCACTAAATGAAAAATGGTCCCTGTCCCAATTAACTCTAAAATCACTTACACAACTCCCTTTTTTTTACAAGCTAAATGACAGAGTAAGATGCAGACTCTTGCCTTGCTGTTGTGGTTTGTTTGTTTTTATTTCCCATCCCAGGGCTTTAGGGAGTGTGTCTCTGCTAAGTATTTCTGCAGCTGTTCAAAAGCAATCTTACTGCACAATACAGTATCTGAATAATTGTCTCAGGTGACTATTAAAGTATACTGCTGTACCTTAAAACCATGAGGAGTAATCTTGCACCACAGCAGAAAATATCCAACAGCCAACCCTGCAGATTGTCATTCATGTTAACAAAGAGCTACTGCAACCGAGTGAAGATTCAGGAAGACAGAAAAAGCTCAGGGAAGGCTCTGGACCTTAAGTTGTTCCTTTTCTTGCCAACTAAGCAAAAGTTGCTGATTGTTAAATATTGAATTGTATTCACCCTTAGCCAAATGAAGTCAATGGACTTACATTGGGGAGGACTTTAACCCATTACATAGGAAATGTTTTTCTTCTCCTTTCCCTCTCTGTCTCTCCTTACAGCCATTTACATACTGCAGTAAAGGAACCCTTTTAAAGCCTAATGTATGGTAATACAGTTTAATTGTGGTTGGTTAGCCTGTTGGGGATAAAATGTACCGGTTCCAAGTCAATTTACTGACTCTAAACTTGGCTCTGTACAGAGCTGGGGGAAGGGGGGTTGCTGATAAAAATAGTTGTGCTACCTGGGAAGGCTCTGCATACTGCAAAGGTACTGTTGGAGTAGGCCTATAACTGCAGATAATTGATTTTTTTAAAACAATGATGTTTGGCTCACACTGACTACACAGTTTGCCTCTTAACCCTTACGTAAGATAAACTCACACACAAATTTAACTTCCAGACAAGCACACTTTGGGCACTCATTCCTCACAGAGCAGAATGCACTCATTCTGCATTCATTACACAACTTCTTTCAAGCTGAGTTGGAGACAGCTGAATTGCTGAAGGCAGGAACCTCCAGCCTTTGTTTCCTGCAGGATGACAAAAGACACCCAAAAGCTGAGGGGCCTGTTTCCTTTTCCCACATACTCTGATCTCATACTTCTGCTGAATCCCACCCATAGTCCTACCACCAGATGAGAGATGTCCTGTTGGCAGGACAGGTGATCAGTGATCAATATCTTGCTTACAGGGAACACTTAAGTTCTTTCTTTCAGATGGTTACTCCTCAAAACAACCACCTGTGCAGGACTGCACCTCTCCTTGACTGCCTTCAGCTCTCATAAGCATCTCCAAACTGGCAGGCAGAACATGGTTCACAGGCAACCAGTGATACCTATACAAAGTGTTAAGAAACTCTAATTTTAGATGACTAGAAGTGAGTGACAGGACCATTTAGCCTATTGACATTCAACAGTGAAATGAACCCAGTTAAGATTAAAAGTGACCAAACATTCAGACAATCATAGAGTGGGTTAATATCCCCGTGGAAAAAATGAGCTTGCTACAATCCACAGGGCCTAGCTCTTCCACTGCCTTACATAAATATCTATGTCTACACAAGCATAAAAACATCGCAGTATGACTTGGGAGCACTTTAAACACAAGTTTATAACTTTACCTATTTGTCTATAGACGTACCAGGTCTGTATGTCTACAGATACCTCCAATATCTGCAAAGCTTTTGCTTGTTTACTTCCAGGAATCTCTTGTCTGCCAAGACAGCTTGGTAACTTGCTAGATACTTTTTATCATCTCTCTGTCTTCTCAGTAGCTCACTTAAAATGATTGTCATCATTTTGTGCGCAATTGGAGTGGCACTATAGCAAGAAATCTTTCAGTTTGGTCTCCAGCTTTATAATTTTCTTGTGCCTAAAGAGCAGAGCAGTAGTACAATAACAAGGAAAACCTACTGGACTCTTCTGCTAGTGATTAAAACCTCAATGTCTTCAACATAATTCTGCTCTCTCTATTTGTTCAATCTGTGAAGAGAAACTTGATAATCTTTTTGCTTTTATAATGAATATTTTTCTCCTGCTACTTCAGTGTTATTTTAAAGGATCAGATTTTGTTCTGCAAGATGTATTTAATAATGCTCAACAAATAACTCTTCTCACTGGATTAGTTTGTAAGTAACTTACTATGGTGTCTGCAAAATCTGTTTTATTGGCACATCTGAACATTATGATATTGGCTCTCTCATGGCCTTTAATGATATACAACATCTTGCTTTTGCAATAAAAACAATTGCACAGATCAAATAGCATCACGAAAGCTGAGGTTAATGCGTTTTTCCCTTCAGTACAGCATGGGACTTTAAATACCTCCCCACACGCACATTACTGTCAGCTGCAAAGGCGGTTTGGTGTTGCAAACTTTTTTTCAGAAGCAAGACCATTGCTGCAATGTTTATATACAGTGAAAGAGGAACCAAGGCAAAAAAATGGTCCATGATGTGCTTATACATAGACCTATTGAAAAGGTTTACCTTTATCCTGGCCAATGTCTTTCTGAGCTGTTCCTCAACTGGGACATCAAGCTGTCCAGAGCAACAGTCTACATATATTTTTCATGTGTTGGAGTATTTCTTACGGTATGTCTACACCCTGACTTTTGGTCTCTGTCTTTTGCACATTCCTTCCACTTGATGGAAGATAGTAAGCAACTCTGGAAGATAGCCTTCCTCATTGCCTCTTTAAATGACAAGTAAATGAGCTTTGTGGGGGTTTTGAATCAAGTATAATGATGTATAACTGAGCATACAATCAGCAGATATGACCACTCTTATGCTTTGTGCTGCGTGTGCACTTGCTTTGAAGCAGGTATTATGCCCAGCTCTCACATGTCATTGGGTTAAATGCAGAGAAACAGAACTAGGAGGCACATACAAAACCAATATTGTGTTTGCTCTAAAGCAGCGGTGTCAAACTCATTTTCACTGGGGCCACATTGGCTTCGTGGTTGCCTTAAAAGGGCCGAATATAATTTAGGACTGCATAAATGTAACTACTCCACATCTACACAGTCCTAAAATTACATTTGACCCTTTTAAGGGCAACCATGAGGCACCCAGTGAAATTGAGTTTGACACCTCTGCTGTAAATCATTGGTTGATTTAATGCAGGGGGTATAATTTGTCAATTTTACAGAAGAGCTATTTGAAGAAACAACTAATTTTTGCTAGCAAGGGAGTGGTGAACAAAAGCTTCAAGTCTGGTGAAAATCTATTGTTGGTACCTTCTCTACCACTCTAGTTATGGTGAATAAATGTTGCCACAGAAGAAGCAAGGATGGAACAAGGCTGATCAATACATATCTCTCCCTTGCCTTCGCTGTAGTCAAAAGAGAATGATCACACTTATGTGGCTTTCTAGGGGACTATCTATTCCTTGCTGGAGGTTAAATGAAAAACTCTTGTATTACTACTTTTATGCTGACCCTAAATTTGTGTCCTAATTCTACTGTCTCTGGCTGTACGGACAGTTCTTCAAGTCAATGGGAAAATTGTCATGAAAAAGTGTTGCTCACATGAATGAGGTTTGCAAGATCAAGCCCTTCATGATCACTATAACCCTGGGCATTGGGCTGATATGGCATCCCTGATTTACAAGAGTAATGCTATTAGCATCAGAGGGACAATTCACATGAGTAAGGACTGTGAGAATGGGCCCCTCAGGAGCAACTATCACCACAGTTATGTGTCTAACCTCACTTAGATCACAGCAGTTTTCAAATGTTCTACAGGCACTTCATGCTGCTACTGAACTTTGAGAAGAAAAGAGACCTTGAGCATTAAGTTCACTTCTGCTTTACTGACTACGGCCCGAGTTTTGCACTCAGACTCCTCCACAGTGTTAAGTAGTTCAGAGGCTGCAACAAATATTGGCTTCTCTTCTTGTTTCACTTCTCTCTTTCTTGCTTTATCTTTCCCTTGTTTTTATTCTTTCATTTATTTCCTTTTTTCTTTCTCCTTTTCTCTTGTTCTTATTTTATCTTTTTTTATTTCCTTTATTTTTTTGTCTTTTCCTTTTATCTGTTTTCTCTTTCCTTTCCTTGCCTTTTCCCTTCCCTTCCCTTCCCTTCCCTTCCCTTCCCTTCCCTTCCCTTCCCTTCCCTTCCCTTCCCTTCCCTTCCCTTCCCTTCCCTTCCCTTCCCCTCCCTTCCCTTCCCTTCCCTTCCCCTTTTTTTTCATTTTTGTTTTTACTTTTCCTTTTTATTTTTTCTTTTTCCTTTTCCTTTTTATTCTTTCTTTCTTCCTTCCTTCCTTCCTTTTCCTTCCTTCCTTCCTTCCTTCCTTCCTTCCTTCCTTCCTTCCCTCCTTCCTTCCTTCCTTCCTTCCTTCCTTCCTTCCCTCCTTCCCTCCTTCCCTCCTTCCCTCCTTCCCTCCTTCCTTCCTTCCTTCCTTCCTTCCTTCCTTCCTTGTCCTCCTTCTTGTCCTCCACCCTTGCTCATATCTTCTTTCTGTACCTTCCTTAGAATTAGGGGAATTCAATGATGGTAGGAAAAAAATTAATAAGCTGTTGGCCTCAAAATTCGAAGACTGGGAATGTATAAGGTTTCCCAATTTCAGAATAATTTTTTAAGGTCACATAAATCAATCTACATTTCCAGAACCTATAAAACAGGAATGTGAAATCCAAATAAAATGGTGGTTTTTGTAGAATTTGTAGCTGCATTTCTGCTTTTCTTTATATCCTACCTACAACTATTGAAAATTTCTCATTCTGAGAAGTGTATGTAAACCAATTACCAGTTTTTCTTCTCAAATATAACATGGGTTTAGTTTAACTCTGTTAACTGAATAGGCTTTTTAGACTGACTTCAGATAAGGATTAGAATGCCAAAGAAACAAAGTGGTAATAGAAAATAGTTTTATTGCAATAGCACTAATTACATGATATGATTAGGATATATTATATGTTAGGTGCTGTACAAAAACATATGGAGATACAACACCTGCTTTGAAGTAAGTTATGAGCTGCAGGAATGCTTCTTTTTTTCTTCTTGTCTTTTTTTTTTTTTTTTTAATAAATCCATTCCCTGGGATGGGTCCATGCTCCTGTGACTTTTCTCGACATCGTGGAAATACTATTTGCTGTGTTTGTAGCGAGAACAACCAATGTTGAATCCAACTTCTACTGTCATTTAAAACCAGTTTTGATACTACAATCCTTCCTCAAACAAGTTTTGCTTTGTTTAATGATTAATAAGAAAAGTCACAAAGGTCTGCACACACAGGTATGTAACACGACATGAAACACGGAAGTAACATCAATGAATGCTGAATCTATGTACCTAAGACCAGTTGTTCCATAATGATGTGGCTTTAAAAACTGTATCCCTTTCTGACTTCGTACACATCTTTAGGATTATTTCTGAAATGTTTACTGGGCACCCGAGTACATTTATTTCTATCTTCTTCAGTCCTGTTTATCACTAACTGCTTAGCCACAAGCATTGCTCTGGTTACGAGGAGGAATGCTGTGGGAATAGTGTAATTTTCTCTGAAGAAACAGCGTTAAGCTCAGATACTAGGTTTCCTCCCTTCATTACATCTTAGGGGTATGAGAAGTCCATAACCAGAGCTGAAATTCCTTTATTTTGTTACACTTTGCAAAACAACACGATGCATACTGATTGGAACAGAGCTAATGGCTTGGCAATGCAACTACTTTTAGATTTTTTTTTTTCTTTGGTGAAAGTTCAGATGCACCAAAACAATGTCAGGGCACAAAGTACTGAGACTTTAGTTGGTTTACATAGTGTTTCAGGTAAGCTTTGAGCCCGCTTGGGAGTTTGTGCATGCCATGTCTCTCATGAAGCCTAGTTGGGTCACCACCTCTGGTTCCCCTGTGTCTCAAAGTCCAAGGGTGTTCAGACAGTAAGGCTTTTTCGTGTTTTCCTTTCCCCTGCTTTTCCTCTCAGACAACGCTTGCTGGGGTCAAGGCACGAACCCCCCCTGCCCCAGGTGAGCCACTGCGGACGAACCGCGGGCCTGCGCTCCACGACACCCGCCCCAGAACACGCAGCCGGCCACGGGGCACAGCTGCTCGACGGAAGCAGGCAGCGACCACCAGCCCCGCGGCGAGCCGGGCCGGGACCCGCCTCCGCGCCCAAAGGGGCGAGGCGAGGCGGGGCCGGGCCAGGCGGAGGCGCGGTGGCCGGCCGAGAGCAGCCGGGTTCGTCGCGGTGGGTGTGCTCGCTGAGGGGACGCGGGTGAGCTGCGTGGGCGCTGCGCGATGGCGGCTCCGGGCGGGAGCGGAAGATTCGCCTGTTCCCCCCTCCCTCGCCGCCTTCCCGGCGCGAAGTCATGGCGGGGTGCGGGAAGGGGTCGCGGGGCGGCATCCGCCCCGCTGAACGCCGCGGGGTTTTACATCGGGCCGCTGAAGCCTGTCGCACCGCGCCGGCTGCGTGTGGCGGGGCTGGTGCGGGGGGTGCCTGGTGCCCGTCGGCGGGGGCAGCGCCCTGGTGCTCCCCGCGGGGTTAAGGCTTTCCTGTCCTGCGTGTCCTCCCGCTCCCCCGGAAAGAACGAAGCGCGGCCATGGTGCACGCAGGGCGGGCGGCGCTGATAAGCCCCGGGACCGGGGGGAGGGAGGGGGAGCTTGCGGCTGCGCTGTGCTGGGGGAGCCGCTTGCTTCGAAACGGAGTTTGCAGCGGGGCGGGGGGCCCCGGCGGGCCGGGAGCGGCAGTGGCAGTTCGAGTGTGCTTTGGGCGCGCTTTGTAAAGTCGCGTTTTAACAAACAGCTAGGGGTAACGTTGCTAATTGCAGCTGCAGAGTCAGCCGGGGTGGGGACACGGTCACGCGTGGCCCGCCGGTGTAAGGAACAATTTAACGAAGGAATGTTGTTTTTACAAAACCGGGGAACTGGTGCCTGACCCCAGCAGGGGGGAAGGACCAAGAGACATCGGACTACGAATCCTTAATGTAAAACGAAGTCTCTTCATACTAATCTCAGAATACAAACTGATTCCTGTATTTACAAGTTAATCTGGGGGAAGGGTAGGCAAAGAACCAGGAACCCATATTTTAAATAGACCGATAAGGGAAAGGGTACTGCTTCGATTAGATGAATGAAATATGTAAACTGAGGCAGGCATCGGTGGGGCCTGAGGTGCCTACACCCACCCACTTTTAAGGCCCTTTGCATGGGATCTGGACTCGTGCACTTAACCAGGCGTGAGTTTTGCATTTGCACCACAGAGAAATGCGGTATTGCCTTTGTGGTTTTAATAAGCCCCTTTAAGCCCTGTGCTGATTCAGTATGCGGGGTTTATTTTTGCATTTCTGCAGGTGTTAAAACTGTGAATTCTTTGGTGTACTTTTAGTAGTGAAGGCAAGGCCTGGGCTTCATGGGAGTTTGGAGAGGCCAACCCTACAAGTAGGGGAAACGGTTAAATGCAGTGTAGTTCCAATGGGACGAATGTAGACATGTTGGTGGACAGTTTCTCATGACTTGTCGTAGTTTCTGGATGTATTTGTAGCACAGCTTTAAAATACAGGAAGAAAAAACACTCTGGAGCCACAGATTCACTCCTTTTGTGGTGTGAAACCACGCAGGTTCTGTAGAAACTGCTGAGAAAATCCTTGCTGGATAGCTGATTGTCTTGAGAACTGCTGTACCGTGAACTGAAGGAGAAGAAAGTTACACTGAATTTCTTGTAATCCCCAGGCCCAGTGCTCGGCCTGGTGACTCATCACCACAGCCACACAGGTCCAGACAAGGCTGAATTTCTTTTACTGAGCAAACAGCTGCTCACCTCCATCCTGCCTGCCTCCCCACCAAGGTTGTGCCTTCAGAGCAGTTGTCTCTACTGCTTTTGGCTTGTCCAGTTTCCCTTCTTTGGC
The DNA here is from genome assembly GCF_036013475.1 of Columba livia. Classification (NCBI taxonomy): domain Eukaryota; kingdom Metazoa; phylum Chordata; class Aves; order Columbiformes; family Columbidae; genus Columba; species Columba livia. The sequence goes on from NC_088602.1 coordinate 131,398,670, forward strand.
TATAGCTGGTGGTGACTTGGTGCTGAAAGTGAGAGGAGATATTGTTAGAGCTGTAATCAAGTTAATATTATTAACTTTTTTATTACTATAGTTAAAATTATACTGTAGGAAATAATTAAGTTAACTATAACAAAAAGTACATTTATTTTGGTCTTGAGTGAAGCTAAGACTTACTAGTTTTACGGATACCTACTCACTTAAGTGCATGGTTGAAGCTCTTGGTAATGCAAAAGCCTTGCTCCATGCAGAGCAAAAATTAGATGTGCAAGGGGCCATGCTTTGTGTTATATGTGCAATTCAGTCCTCATCACATTCTTAACTTCATGGTGTTGATAAAGGTACCACCTCCATAGGATTGTGGGTTTGGTATGGTCTCACTGGAAAGAGAGTTCATTAGCTCAAACCTCCCATGATAAAAGCATAAATAGTTCTATGCTTTTTGTCATTACAACTTAATCTTTGCCCATGAATCATGCTAAAAGCAATTTTTAAGAACAAGGTCTCAAAGGAGAAAAATGCATGTTTAACTCATTTTGATCGCAAGTTATTGCTAGGTGGGAAAATACTGGGTAGTTGAAAGCTGAAGTGCAATTATAATTGTGTCATTTTATCAGGAAAAAAAAGTTAGGCAATACTAATTTTCCTCTTTTAAACACTATTGTATGTATAGTGTTTCATCATATGCTTTCTATCGTGGTAACTGCTTAGGGAAATTCACTAGTTCAAATGAATTGGTCTAAAATTGGTCTAACTAGTTGTGTTATTTCAAAAGGGTACTGATTTTTGTGGCTATATCTAGTTCCTGCAATTGCATTCAATATGGTGGTGTTTTATATTTTGACAGTTTAATAAGCAGATATAATGGAAGCAAAATATTACATGATAATATAATTTCTCATCTTAAAATATTATGCCATTGTGAAAATCAACTGTGGAAAAATCAATTTGTTTGAAAAGAAACTTTTCACAGTGGCAAAATTGTGCTGTCATTGTTGTGATGCTAAAAAAAAAGGCTATCCTGACAATCTTCTTGTCAGAACTTTGGGTTGCTATGAAGTTAGCCTAACTTTAATGTTTTTTTAAAGGTCGTCAGTGAGAAGTGGAGAAATGGCTAAATTGACTCAGTTAATTGACAATGAAGTCTTCTGGGCTTATGCCACTTATACAACTATTGTGCTTCTGAAAATGATGCTAATGAGTCCTGTAACGGCATACTTCAGAATCACAAGAAAGGTAAGGAACTGGGAATACTGTGTGGTGGAATAGATTGGAATTTGTATTGAAATACAGAGATATCACAGGTATTTCTTTTCAGCTTTCAAATACTGGTGCTGTTCTTTTTCTTCCTCCACCCTCGATCCTCTAATGATATTCTGAGTTTGGCATGCTGGTGCTTTGTTCATCTCAAATACATATCTTTAACCTAATTATGAGAGATAATTATGAGACTGTATCTTACAGTTGCATTTGACTTACTCTGCCCTTCTTAAACATTTCTATCATTTTTAAGTAGGAGTGTTTAATAACTGAAATTTCCACTATCTTCTTCAGTAGTAGGGAATAGAACTTCATAGCAGAAAGCTTGATGTCCAGGGATTTATAAAGCAAATAAAATGTGATATGGAGCCATATTACGTGAATAACCAACTAGTGGGTTCAGAAGAGGGGTTATGATGTGGATTTTTATACATCTATAACCCTTTCATCCAGTAATTCTAAATGTCTTTATATTCCCTAATTGTTTTAGCTTTTCCATTGCAGGCAGGTCATTATCTAGAAAAAAAAATATATATATTTTCTTTCTAGAATGAAGGGCAGACTGAAAATTTATGTGAATTGATGTGTAGGCTAGATAAGTATGTGAAAAATCCACTGAGGTTTACTAAATAATGCATAAGTTGTATCTAGCTTAGGATAGAGTGCTCATGGGAAGCATTGTGTTGTGTTTGCCCTCTTCCTGGTCTTCTCTAGGCATCTGCTCATGGCCACTGTTGTAAACACTTGGTCCTGGGCTAAAAGAGCCCTGAGTTTTTCTGTGAGCTGTTCTTGTGAGATCTGCTTCTGCAAGACAATGTGTGCTTCAAAGATTTTGTTTCAGTCCTTCCGTTGAAATACAGCTTTTCATTCCTGCTGGGTGCAAGATAACCCAGCTGAGGTGTTCTGTTGTTCATGAGGTCCTCATAGCACAGCATCTGAGCTACTGCTGGTTTCTGATAACTCTCTAGGTCTTTGGCACAGCTGAAGATTGAGTATAGTAGAGCACACAGCCTGTCCTTTGTGTTCAAAATAGGACCTAGAGGTCTGTGTCGTAATGGTACTTGCTTTTGGTGTTGCATAAGCATGTTAGCTGTATTGGTCCTATATGTAGATCCAGTAGCGTCCTGTGTTAATGCTCATACTGTGCCATGATCCATATGCATGCACGTGACAACAGGGCCTTCATTAATTTGGAGTACTTTATTTTCTTAAGATGGACAGTAGCATTACAAACAGACAAATTAGTAAAGAAATTTTAATTTCCTATTCAATATGAAAAAGTCTTTAAAATGTCTCCAGAATTTTGAGGCCAGGGGTATTTCACAGAAAGGGATCAAGACTGCCTCAGAAAGCAAACATGTAGTAGCTCTCCTAAAATCAAAAGCTTTTCTTGACTTAAGGCTGCATAGCCTGAACGGTCCACAGAATGCATGTGTTACTGCATATGTCAGCAAGGAGAGATCTACTGCAGCCTGTGCTAACTGAATTAAATATTGTTTTCAAATAGTGTCTTACAGTATTTGGAGGTAATAAGTAGTCATATAAGTGGCAAAATTCGTACCTGAGAGGAAAGGGAGAAACTTATTTGGTCATAAATGAGTATAGGAGTAAGACTCTTGGATGCTATTGCTGTGTGGACTTCTGAAGAAGGAAGGGATCCAAAAGGGCTTTCAGATAATTTGTCAAGAATCATGAAAAAGAGACTTAGGCAGTACAGAGGATAATTCTACCTTCCAGGTCCTTACGTTCCTTCAGCCCACTGGTATTACTCTAGGCTGAGTATCAGTCATCTGCTGTGCTTGTCCATCTTACAGGAAAGCTTTTACATGCATAAATCGCATTACCTTTATTTGTCAACACAGCAGCTACATACAGGCTAGGCCCAAAGAAACAGTAATGTTAGGAACAATATTCCACCTGCATTTAACTTCAGTTAAGTTATGTGAGGTTATAGAGGCATTAGTAAAAAGAACGACCTTTATAGCAAGCTGCCGTGACCAGAAGAAACATTCTGGCTTCTAATGTCTCATGTGTGTTTATGTTTGAAATAGGCATTTGCCAACCCAGAAGATACAGCATCACTTGGTAAAGGAGAGAGCGCCAAAAAATTTCTGCGGACAGATCCAGATGTTGAACGTGTACGCAGGTAATGCATAGGAATCTTTTAAAATTATTTTAAATAGGAGAATAACACTAAATCAGGAAATTAATTTCACCCAATTCTCTTTAGTAAGCCACTGTGTTTTGTGTTGCTTTATGTAGTAATATAATAAATTAATTTGTCTAAATGAGCAAACCGTTCCACATTCAAACGGTTGGCATGCATGCTAAAAATAAGAAGTCTGTGTCTGATTATAATAGCTAACTCTTGGATAATATCCTATATACAAGGGAGAAGTGATGAGAAGATTGTAAAATATGACAGTGAATTGATTTAGTATGAAGCAGTGTACATTAAGTGTAAATCAGCTTTCTATATAATTTGAACACCAGTTGCAATAGTATCTTTTCCTAAAGTGTAAAGGAAATAAGAGGAGTAAAACTATGTTGAAGTCATGGAACTCCAGGGCTGTAATGAGGGTGTTAATCTGGCAAATCATACTGAGTGGGAGTCAAACCCTGTGCTCTTTTTGCTGGATTGAATTGTGGTTACTCACTGATGTGTCAATTGTACAGGAAAGTTGATCACCCTTCAGGAAGAATGCTGTTAATAGTACAACATTTTGCAGCCTGTGGTGTATGTGTTTTGTTTTGCAAGATTTGGGGCAGAATGTAAGCCATTTTTCGGTGGGCTAAATGTTGCAGTTTATTTAATTTTATTTAGCAGATGACAGTATCTTCTGTTACCAGAATCGTAACTTCACAGATGCTGTTTGATACATCTGTGCTAACAAGGAACACTTCAGTGGAATACTGTCTATATCATTATTCCTTATGAATGAAGCTAGCTGTTTATTTACTTTATATATTTTTATACCAAAAACTTGAATGTGAATGAACTCTTCTCATTTAAAACACCATTAGGGAAGATCGTGAAAATAAGTTATGGCTCTGATTTCAGAACAGTGCATCCTTGCAAAGATAGATGACTGGTGTTATGTTTCTGTATGTCTGTTCAGGATTAAAATCTCAGAAAGAAGGATCAAATCTCAGTGGGCTGTAAAGGTGCTGTGAACTTCCCTTTTCTCCTCTTTAGTGGGCCAGGGAGTTGTTACTTGTTTAATTTGCTGGTTATTGTATAAAAATTACTACTTTTTGGTGAGGAATAATTGCATTCTATTTGTAAATTCTCAGATGACAACCAAGTTGATACTAATTTTACAACCAGATGCCCTTTTAACTCAGATCATTACGTTAGAGAAATGGCTACCACCTCACAGAGTCATTTGCACAGGTTAGATTTTGAAAACACTGTACTATCTAGTCTGTGTTGCTGTTTTGCAGAGCTGTTCTGACTTGCCCAGCAGTCAGCTTGGTTCTAGCAATTCCATTGGTGCTGCAGCATCCATTTTTTTTCCTCCCAACAATGGTTCTTAATGGCAGTTTACTATATTTTCTTTTGCAAGCTTCATGGCAACAGAGAATGCCACACAGATTTAACATGGCTTCTCTTCTGAATAAGTGGGATTTGTTGTGTTTATGGAGGTATAAAATACATTACATTCTTCAGCGGACTTTTTTGGAAAAAAACAGGAGCTGGAGGATATGTTTCCTTGCAATGATAAATGAGTTCAGAAAGCAGCTGCAAAACAGCACAATGTTCTGATTCTAGTTGGCTGTGAAATTTGACATAATTAGTAAGGCTTAGAGGTTGTTTCAATCAGTAAATTTGGCTGGAAGTATAATTTATATAAAGAGGTAAAGGGAGCACGGAAGGATTATGAAGAGGCATGACAGAATACTTCCAAGATCTGAAGTTCAGTCTCAACACATTTTTGGTAAATTATATTATAGTTCCAAAATTTCGAACATTTTTCAGCTATTTTAGTGCTTAATAGCGAAGAAAATGAACCAAAAGTGTAACTGTCACACCTGCTAGATGCTCAAAAATAGCATTCTTCAAGATGATTGAATTTCATTTGATAGAATGCTTCATATATAGGATATTCCATATTTTCTTTGTGGATGCTACAGACTTGAGTTTATGGGATTGAAATATACTATCTGGGTTGTGAAATCTAGTAGTTACAGTCACAGTCCAGTTAACTGATGTTCAGTGGAGAGATGCTACAAGAAAATTCCAGCTGTCTTCTTCCCCACTTTTCCTTGCATTCTCATGCACCCAGGTGAACTCATGTAGCTCTTGTAAGTCCCTAGTATTATGAAGATCCTGAGGAAAACCTAAATCCATTCGTACAAATATCATAGGCCTAGAAATGTGGGGTGTGGCACGAGAGATGTAAGTGATGTCAGGTGAGTATGCCAAAATAATTTCAGTAGCTGCATCAAGTCCCCACTGCTGAGGAAGCCAATGGTTGTATTATGGCCTTAACAGTAGCATTCTTTGAAAACGCTGACAAATATTGAGGCTTGAAGTGGTTTATTCAACAAAATATAATGTTGTAAACCAATTTTGCTTCTTTCCCCAGGGGCCACCTGAATGACCTTGAAAATATTGTCCCATTTCTTGGCATTGGACTGCTGTATACTCTCTGTGGCCCTGAGCTGTCCTCAGCCTTGCTACATTTCAGGATCTTTGCTGGGTCTAGGATCCTTCACACTTTTGCGTACTTGATCCCTCTTCCCCAGCCCAGCAGAGGTTTGTCTTGGGCAGTTGGGTATGTAGTGACCATCTCGATGGCGTACCAAGTGCTGAAGACGGCATTGTACCTGTAGCAGAGTCATAGCTTCTATGTACCATTCCATATTCCGTGAGAAGTTTCCAGCAGTGTATGATGATGTCTAGAATGAGTTTTCCATGGTGACTGGAATTTGATTTTTAGCAGAGGCTTTTCATTCCTGTTCAGAAATATTTCTTTTTAGAGGGAAAAAAAAAATCCTTTTCCTTGTAATCCCTATTCATGGGCTGCATTGCCAAAATATTAGATTGAATGTTCCCTTTGCGATTTGTCAAGTGCTTACAATTCTAAACGTGCAATGATGCTGTATTGATAGCATGTGTGGTAATTTTCTACAGATGCACTATTTTTGTCTGTAGCTCTGAAGTCTAAATCAATAAAGACAAGAGGAAAAAAAGCATGTTTGTATTTTTGTTTTCATTTTGACTCTTCTCACTGCAGCCCGCAAATAGCATGTCACTGTGTATCACGAAGAGATTCCAATCACACAGTTCTTTGAAGACTGCTTACCTTAATAATAAGATATAACCAGTAATGCTAGGCTTGTAAAAAAATATTTGATGAAATTGTTTGTATAATCCACTTTGGGTTTAGAGAACCCAAACCGTTGCTGCTCCATTTCAGTTGAATAGATTAAAAAGAAAAAAGAAAAAAGTATTTGGGCTAAAATCTGTTCAGTGACACTGGTGAAAATTTGAAGTAATTCCTTTTGTTGAAGTTACTCCATGCAAAGGCTCTTTTGACAAGTCTAGTTGTCATTGCTAGGCGCATTCAGGAACAGCATTTTTAACTTCTTTTGCATCAAGCTTCTGTACAGAAATCTTATTCTGAAGAGGAATACCTGGAGCCTGTGTTTATTTCTGTAAGTGTTAAATTTGGAACAAAACTAGCTTTAAATCCCTTCCATTTGTTCAGTGGTATCAAAGCCCTGAACATACACTCGCTATGTGCTGAGAAGTAGAAAAGATAAACGGAAACCCTTAGAAATACCTAGGGTGAATCAATGTTTTCCTGTGTTTCTCATGAATTTATTTTAAATTTACATTTTATTTTCCCTTGCTCCCACAAACACCATCTATGCATCTGGGTGGGGTATGTGCTCAATCTGGGAAAACTGACTTACCAGCTTCAGTCAAACTCTGACTGCCAGCTCCATGGAAGTGTGTTGGAGTGATCCTTGTCAAATGGCTCTTCTTGCAGCTTCTCCAGGATGTGCCTTAGAGAGGTAAACTGTCCTTGCCGTTGTACAGCTGCAGACTTTGAAAGGTTAGCTTAGCTTCTGGAGAACTAGCAAAGCAAGGGGGTCAAACGCATTTTCACAGGGAGGCCACACCAGCCTCGCGGTGGCCTTCAAAGGGCTGAACGCGATTTTAGGACTGTATAAATGTAGGCGTAGTTACTGTGAGGCTGATGTGGCCCCTGGTGAAAATGAGTTTGACTCCCCTGTAGTAAAGGAAAAAATTGTATTTTAGTTGCAAGTATTACTGAGTTAAAATTAATTTTCACCTTCTAAAATATGCACATGTGGATCTTGGACTGAGATTATCAGGTTCTGTTACAAAATCATTAATCAAGGTAATCTATAACTAATGAAAGGACCGGCTATTATCACCAGGTGTGCTCCTTTTGACCTGGTCAAAGTACAGAAAAGGCTGGTCCATGGTAGACATAAAAAGAGGTCAAACCAACATATTGTAGGCTTTGTTTCTGTTCCTTATGCCTGTTATGCCACCACTAATCTTTGGTGGCTGGAGAAACTATGTGTTTTCTCTCTGCCAATTATTCCTGGCATTTTATATTCTTACTTCTCCAAAGCACTTTGCGTATCTTTGGAGTGGCTCTAATAGTTGACCATGAGCTTGACCTAGTTAGCTAATTTTATCTCTGAGTGAATTTCATGGAGCTGCTTCATTTTTAGAAGTGTGAACATATGAGCGATGTATCAGTTTAGTTTTTGACTCTGGGGGTAAATGCTTATGTGGCTTTAGCCAAAGTTACTTTGTCCTGGTTTTCATGGCTGCAGACAGATGCGCTGTAGGTGGTGAGTTATTGAGAGGGAGACTGGCAAAAAGCTCTGAGCTTGAACTTCAATTTGAATGTGACTTCGCATCCTGTCACAACAAAGCGGGTGCTTAAAACTATAAGCGATACATCAAATGTTTCCTTGAATTTTCAGAAGCAAGGTTGTATCTGAACTTCACTGCCTTCAAGGTATTTATTTCAAGAAGCTGGATCAATTCTTCTGAAAGTGATGAAGTTGTGTAAGTTACCAAAATACAACAAAAAAAGCTTAGGCTGCTAGTTCAAATCACTTTGGAGTTTTGAAAAATTTTCTAATCACCTGAAGCCTGTTACATTCATTACACCATTCTTAGCCATATGTCTTTCTAGTTACTTACAGAAACAAATTCAATCTAGATTTTGGTGGAGAATGCTTGTAATGTTTGTCCTTTCTAAAGGCACGAAGTAAAAAGCAAAACTTTAAAAGTGTCCTTTTAAAAATAACTAAATGTTTTCTGGTGTTATTCAAGCTAACATGATTTTAATTTCAAGGCTGAAGTTTAGGAAGAACTTTTTTGCACTGCAGTACAAATCTTTTGCTGCCAGCTGAGATGGCACATCAAGTGCTCTGTGAAAGGTTGCATGGACATATGTTAAAATACTGTAATTATTGAATACCTCTAGCTGTTTAACACTTAGTAAAATACATCTTTGTGATTCACATCAAGTGAAATAGTATTAATTAAATACTGATTTTCAGACTTCCAAATCTTGATCAGTAAATCCCATTCCTAGATTTTGAAGACTAAAATAGATCATTAGCTCCTTCAGCCTGACCTCTAGTGGAAAATATGCCCTGGAATGGCTGCCCTTCTGCTGAGGTTGGTTTAGTCACAGCATGAATTTGGGAAAGGTGTGTGATCTTCATTCAGAGACTTTGGGAGACAGGCGTTGATTCACTCTTTTCTTTTACATTGTTTCTCTCTGGAATATATGCACACTAAACTTAGTCTTTAAAAACAACATAAGTTTTTTCTTTTTTTTCAAATCAGGGCAAGTTATTATTACATTATTGCAGTGCAAGGAGGAATATGAAATATTTTAAACAGGTGCCTTCCCTCCTCCAAAGCACTCTGCTCTTTACTCCTCTACGTGCTTCGAGAAGCAAAAATGTATAGCCCCTTTCCACATATAAAAACCTACTACTCTTCTCTTTTAAAAGTACGTGTGAGAAATGTGAGGTATAATGCCTGAAGTTTTTTTCTGTATAATAGTGCTAATTAAGCATTCTTAGGAGTATATGTTATGGTGCATATGCACACGGACTGGATTCTGCACAAATGCTTACAATGTATGAAGTTGTAACTGTGATCTTATGCCATAAATTCCATAAGTAGTTCTACAGTGGTGTAGGGCATCACTTGCTAGTCTGGAGTGAATCATATTGAAGTGGATGCTTGTGAAAGAGTGGAAAATAACAACTTCAGCACACTTTCTTCAAAGCCTATTGAGTTGTAATATGGGCAGGGGAATGGTGGCTGACTTCTATTGGCTAGTCAGCCTCTATTCCTTGACATAGCATTTCCAAGTTCTGACCTGTGTGCCAGGTGACTCTTTTTGCCATGGAAACACATTTGAAAGTAATTTATTTTTATGCATTAAAGGACATTATTTTAGCAGTGGCCACATAATCTCCACAGTTGAAGGCTTTTATATCTAGCTCTTCTTTGCTGTTGGATCCCCTGTGTATCACCACTGGCAGCATCTTTCTTTTATTCTACATCTTATATGTGCTGGTGGACTTCTGAAAGAGCTGAAGAAGAGGTTCCAAGAAACCTGTCTTTAAAAAAATATAAAAATAAAAAAGAAGTGTGTTTGTCTCATGGGTACTGCTTGGCCAGTGAGGGGGAGTAAATTCAGAAGGTAGTGTCAGTTCTGCAGAAACAATAAGGAAGAAAAAAGAAGGACTGAAAGGAGAGAAATACCTTACTGATAGCTTAGCACAGCATCAGGTAGCAAACTGGATGAAGACTAGTAGCTGAAGTGCTACAAGAGAGGCAGATGGCTTTCTGATTCTGTGGTTTTATTTTGTAAACCCACTTTACAATTTCTATTTAAAATACGCTTATTTTTAAGAATGCTTTTCCTTGTGCATCAGGTCATTAAATATCTGCAAAGAGGATTATAAATACCTCAAATCAGAATGCAGATGACCCATGGGCTAAGTCAACTTGGTAGCTAATTCTGTTTAATCAGTTGCCTCTTAATGCACCTGTGGCACACAGACCAGTGCTGTGGGAGGTGGGAGTTGGCATTGTGTGACTACGATGAATAGCCTGTAAAACTGCTCCAAAAATGATATTGTACCTACAGTGCTGGAGAGGACGATTTGTGTGTGTGTAAAGTCATATTTGACACTTGTTTTCAAGTTTATGGAAAAGTAGCCCTTTTCACAGCAATACATTCATGGAAATCAGAAAGGACCTTCAGAGCAAGGGTGAGTTTTTCTGGGAGCTGGAGAGGAAGGGGTCAGGTCTATAGGTTGTCCCACATTTTGTGGAAGAATTTCCGAGCTTCATCTCTAACTCTCACGGTAGAGAGGCGCTGTAGTGATTGGTGTATGTGGAATTGCCACATAAGTCATCCAGATATGTTAAAATTCTTAATCTCTAGGTGTCCAACAGACCTTTATATAATTGCTATAAAGGTAGAACTTCATCTGCTTCCTCTTTTGATAGGATGTGGCACTAAAAACTCTTGTGTTCCTTAATGAACCTGCAGTTACTGCCTCATTTAGTTAATACTGGGTAGCTATACAGCACAAAGCTCTTTACTATGGGATTTTTACATCAAACCTGTGAACAGGTGTGATCCATCTTACAGGCTGCATTTCTCAGAGAGCAGTGCTGGCAACTTAGGTACTCAATTTGGGTGTCCCTTCTGTATACTTAAAGGGGTGTTTTCAAAAGAAGGACCCAGTTTCTTACAGACACAGATATTCTTTGGTATGAAAGTTGGCTGGGACTGCATAGTTGGTGCTACTCAGCTCTTCTGTTGTCTTTCCAGCAATTTGTAGTTTGCTGTGAATCTCTTATCGTCTTCAGCAGGAAGAAGGGTCTGATGCTGCTGATCTGCCTTGTTAGCTGACAGATGGCCTATTCCAATAATATTTCACGAGTACTTCATGATGATTATGATGGAATGTTCACTGCTGATAAAAGTGACAAGCACTAAATCTTATCGTTTGCTCATTGAGTGAGTTTTTGGAAGTTTTGACAAACTGTAATTTAGTTTTGGTTGATGCTCAGCCCTCGGTTGGGGTTTTCTTTTACCTTGAATGTAGACAGGTGCATCCTCTTGGTTTTCTTCAAGATAGTTCTACAAGTGAAAGCGAGGGTGCAGTTTCCTTCTTTCTATCTGGAGTTCTGTGGTAGTGTTGGGTTTTTTTATGGCTCTTTCATTTGGATTCAGTTCATTTTGAGAAATCTGACTTTCTTCAAACAAATTAGACTTAACTTTAAAAAATTACTGTTAGCTCTCCTTTTGTTTTGCTTCATCTTTCTGCTTTGCCCAAATGGAGTTCAGTGCTAAGTATTTTCCCAATGTATGTGTCTATGTGATAGAAAATAATAAAATGGACAGACTTTTTCCTTTCTTTAGTTTTGGTCTTACCTTCAACCTTTCTTCATTCCTGATGAGAAATGAGAGACTTTCTCAGATCCATAGGCATCGGCAGTAGGTTTTCCTCCTTCTGCTCGTTCTTAATTTTGTGCATGGTACCACTAGATGTCCCTCTTTGGCTTTTTTATTAGGATTCAGGACTGGGCCTGTGAAGAATAAAGCAGCTGTGCTCTGCATCTCTGGCAGATTGAGTTGTAGAGGGAAAAGTATTTTGCTAGCTTCAAATAAGAAATTTATAGTGGATATTAAGACAAAATAGTGTCTCTGTACAGTAAACTTGTACTGAAAATGCCTTTATGGAAAAAGTGACCTTTGTGGAAACAGAATACTTAACTTGTGGCTGAAGCATTAGAGTGTTTTGTTTTGCTTTTTTAAATTAATAAGGTACCATGTAACTGCAGCTTCTAAATTCTTCTACTGAGGTCCCTAGAGAATTATGCAGTTTATATTTTAATTGTCTGCTGTTGTTTTTGGTAAGTAAATACATTTTATGATTTGTATTTAGCAGTAGGCTAATCTGAATGGGACTGAAACTGTTCAAAAACTTGAAGTGGGTAAAGAAGTAGAAATAAAACTCAAAAGCTGTGTTTGTCTGCCACAATATCCAGGGGAGAGGCTCAGTGCAAATGGTTCACTTGAAAGTATTTTGGTAGTTACAGAATTCAACTTTGGAATTTAAAGGTGCTGTAAAAAATGTCGCTTGTATTTATACAAAACTGGGATGCCCTATAAAGCAGTGTGTGCACAGCAGATTTACTTGTCACATCAAATGCCAGGAAAGTGGTAGGGGGCATCTTTGAGTGATCCACTTGGCACAGAGGTGGAGTACAGTGTCAGCATAATGAATAGGACCTTGCTTGGTGGATGGAAAATATTTAAAATTGAGTTTTTATTTAATGGATTTGAACTTTTCATGCCCAATTACCTTTTTTGCTGAAAGAGAACAATAATAATAATAATAATAATAATAATAATAATAATAAAGTGCAGAGGTTCAGTTTCATTCTAGAAATGCGGAAATGTTCTTGGAGAGCTGTCAAAAGGCATAGTCAGATCTCAGGAGCACGGAGCAAGGCAGCTAATGCTCTGGAGTAGATGTCCATCAACTTTTGTGGCTTTATATATCCTTGTCAATGGTTGTGTGATAGAATGAGATGAGTTATGTACAGGTACTGATGGCAACAAAGAGTTGGTTAAGGTCAGAGAAAATATGTCCTTGTAAGGGGGTTTATATTATTTGCTGGATTTGTCCAGTTATGTCTTATAGGTGCTCGAGTTATGGAAAAACCCATCCTGCAAAATGAAGCTAACGGGATTTAAGGAAACCAGTCCAGGATATATAGAAGTAAACCCTTCCCAAAGAAAGATTAATCTATCCTATAGCAGGAATGTAAGAAGGGTAAAGAAAAGCAACAAGCCCTATTAAATTCTATGGGTTTTTTTCCTTGTGAAATATTAAGCTGATCTCCATGAACTTCTATTACAGGAATTTTTAACTCCAGACACATGTACATCTATGAAGAGAAGCTTAGCCCAGAGGTGTTGGATTGTACCAAATAAAAGTGTACTTTCGAGAGTGCATGTAGTGAGAGAGGACACATCTGTGTGCTATTTATTTAGTTCTCATCACTATGATATCTGGTCTACAATGTATTGACTATAGACCTAAGTCAGAGTCCAATTAATTGAATGGAAATGTTCCCACTGACTTTCACAGGCTTTGTATCTAGACAAGTAGTATCTATCGTACTCCATTCATTTAATTAAGTATGTGCAGAATACAGTCTGCACTAAAATATTTACTGCAAGCAACAGTGTCCAGATAAAATATTATATTTTGTAAAACTTCAGAGAAAAAACCTGTCAGGTAAGTGCCACCTTGGTTCAGCTTTAGCTCTGCTGTAACCACCAGAAGTGGCTAGTCCCTTGTTTACGTATTCTTGATTGTATCAAGAGCTTTATTGATGGCTGGCCTTTGACTTGGCATTACCGATGGCTCATATGGTGCAGTCCTCAGCAGGGGACATAAGAAAGTGCCACTGTAAAATGGATCCTGCTGGCCATGTGGTGCTGTTTTGTTCTGTACACTGCTAAAAGGGCCACTGTCAACTTGAAATCCAGTAAATTAAAAACAAACAGGCTAGTAGGAGCTTCATGTCCCCAACTCCTTTTGCCAGTTTCTGTGAGACTGCAATCCAGAAGATCCTATTTTTAACCATGTTTTTGTCATTCTTTTTGGTAGCTTCTTTATGTGTGTGTGTGTGTAAGTATAAACCATGCTGGATGAGGTACTGGCTTATTCACTGATACGGAAATGAAAGAGTGAATATGACTAAACCTGAAGTACACAAAGTAAATAAACGACAGTTGCTTTGTGTATTTCACAAAGTAAGAATAAAAAATGCTTTTCCTTTAACTCTTTCAGTTACAAAGAATTTCATCTGAAAAATTAATGGAATGAGCTTAGCAGTAAAATGGATAAAAAGTGTTTTTCTTGGCAACCTCTAAAAATACTAATTTTAAAAATTGAATAAAGTTTGTTAGATCCGAATAAACATTTTAAAAATACTTTTTGGAACAAACTGGAAAAACATCATTAAAATTGCTCTGATTGGAAAAATCAAAATTTTTTTTTGTAAAACACTACAGTTAATAATTTTTACAATGGATACAATGGATTTTCTAGACACTTGCCTACAGATAACATTTAACTATGTTTATACAAACTTCTCTTGTATCTAAAACTACCCCCTTGAATCAGTAGTTCCAACAGTGCTTAAAATTGGACTCTGGAGCTGCTCAAGAAGGTCTGTGTTTGGTCACACAGTGGTCTATGTACTGAGGAATGCCATGGAGGCCAGACAGGATTCATCATAAGGGGACTGATTCTGGAGGCATTGCAGATCATCAGTTGCCATGGACTGCAGGGCAAATTGGTGGCATTCAGCACCTTAGTTTGAGTGTATGGGTTCAGGTCAGAACTATTGATTTGGTATATTGAAAGACTCTTAGGATGTTTTCTGTCCAGAGCTCTAGAATCTAGTAACTATTCCTACATTTATACAGTCATAAAATTACGTTCAACCCTTTGAAGGCAACCGTAAGGCTGATGTGTCCCCGGGTGAAAATGAGTTTGACACCCCTGCACTAGATAACATCTAAGAACTACCGCAGCACCAGCGACAAAAGCAACGCAACTCGTGGACAGCACATATCACATCCACTGAAGACCAGGGACTGACCGTTGAGATACAGAACATGCTAATCTCAGTCATATATTGAGAGGCCCATCACACAACTGAAATTTTCAACTGCTAATAAACCTGCTGTTTCTCCTTAATTTTGATTATGAATTTTCTTCCCCCTCTGTTTTGAAGTATTAAAGTGATACCAGCAAACATACCAGAGAGAGATCTGAGATTCTCATATTCTCCAAGGTCTCTGTGCTGTCAGTGGACTTGGTGTTGGCGATAGAAACTCCATTGCAACCCTGGCAGAGCCAGTTGATGGAGTGGTTAATGATGCAACACTTTTTTTAGTAATGTGTCTCATTTGGACACCACAGCACATCCTGTTTGTATCTCATCTCTTTTCCCTGGTACTTTATCTATGTCCAATACTCTTGCATTTTGACCCAAGGGACTTCTATTTTAATCATTTACTCTTCCTACCTGAACTTTCTTGTACATACTTAATTTTACTTTACCTGTGACTTGAACATATGGAACAGATATTTTTAATTCTCACAGTTAACACTTGATTGCTTGAAAGATATATTTTTCTACTTCCAAAGAAAGCATTTAAAATCTCCTATATTCTCACTTGCAACCCAGAAGATGTTTCGTGCTGACCAGGAATGCGTAAAAAGTGAAACTTGCTTGATTTTTTTTTTAATTTTTATTTTATTTTTTTCCCCTAGCAGGACAGTAACTGACTTTAGTGAATGAAAAGGCCTTATCCAGTGGGGACTTTATGTTTCTTTAGAGGCACGTGGGCTTACTTGGCCTACTCATGGACCTGTTTCACGTAGTCATATTAGGGAGGCACCGAATGCTGGCAGATTTATTAGCAGGGCCTTGATGTTGTGAGAATCTGGTTACATATATCTCTGACCAAGAGTAGCAGTTACTTGCTTCTGCTCGTTAAAACTAAGAATTTTATAACTAAAACACCAAAAGGCCCGTGTTCTATCCCAGTCTTTTTTTTTTTTCCTAAGGTGAAATCTATGTACTTCTCTTTCTAGTCTCCAAACATTTATTAGCAAAAGAATTGAAGCTTAAACAAACACTAACTACTGAAATTGCCTGTATATGTGTTTACTGAGTTGTAAATCACACACACACTCACGCTCTCAAGTATAAATGTTCAGCTGTAAGGTAAGAGAAGAAGACATAGGGACAAAAGGCAAAGTGCTAAAGAAAAAAGTAAAGCAATGTGGTATTTTGGAATTAGGAAACCTGGTCTACTGCTGGCGTGTGATATGAGCTGGACCACCTCTTTTTGCTTTGATTTTGTTTCTGTCATCTTTATTTTGCCACTTTGAACAAGGGACTGTATCTTGTTACCAGTGAGAATTGTACAGAACACAATGTAACAAGGTCATGTTTGTGATGAAAGTTGCAATTTTAATTTGTTGCTATAGGTGGTACTGTAATATTAATACATAAAGAAGAAGAAATAATAAAAATATGAGAAAATAAATAAAAATAATGGTAGCAAATAAATGCCAATTTTTCATACTGTCTAAGGAGTTGTCCAGCTAAAGCAATTTTTAAGCTTGAAGGGGATATGGTGACATTCATATGGTGGATTTTGAACTGAGTGCAAGTCTCTTAAATACCAAACCTCACAGAACCATGGCTAGATCACACCCCACTCCTTTCTACTGCCTGGTAACTGTCTGTGATAAAAACCTGAGCACTTTTCAAAAAAGTTGTTCCAAAATGTCCAGAAAGGCTTGACATAATACGTGAAAGTTAGAAGACACTTTTCAAAATGAAGAAGGTTCTTGATATGGGCAGCCAAGAAAAGTTTGAATGCAATCTCATCCATAAAACAAGACTTAATCTCCACGATTTTCTCCAGCCTCGTCTTGAATAGGTTTCCCTCTCACTTAGCCTTTCTAGGCTATTTTTTTTTTTTTTTACTTACAGCAAAGTACCACTTAGTTTTCTTTCATTTTATAGTATTACTGTTTTAAAATCTGTGTAGTGTTTATGGAGTTCAGAGAGGAACAGAAACATAGCAAGACTCATGCAGAAGTCCCTTCTGAGAGACCTGTAGATTTCACACTTCAAATTATTCTTTCTGATATGTGATACTTTGGCCAGAAGTGCAAATGTCAGTATCAAGCTCTCCAGCTTTTCCTCGGTTACTAAATTTGGGAATGCAGTAACATAAATCAGTATTCAAGGCAGCTGGATTTTCTCAAAGATGCTATTCTGACAGGATAATGCTTCCTGATCTTCTATAGTGGCATCCGTAATAACGCATTCTCAAAGAACAGTTACTATACAATAAAGGTGATTCTTTAGGATTTTGAGGTCAGCATGGGTCTCCTGGCTTGTCCTACAACTTCAGTGTTTAAAGTTCTCACATAATGAATGGGCTTTGAGTTACAAGAGAACAAAGGAGAAATGCGTGTCTTTCTTTTAGGACTTTAGAAAGACTTAGAAGGCATAGAGGACTCACATGTTATCAGCAGACACACTTTGCAGAAATATCTAGAAATGCTGGGTGGGGATTTGAAAGAATGAATTTTTTATATTTTTGTTTTTTTAGCTTGTCAAGGATATAAGTAAAAATACGTAATATAGAATCATAAAGTAGTTTGGGCTTGAAGAAACCTCTGGAGATCATCTTGTCCTATCCTTCCAACTCAAAGCATGTCTAAGTAGTTAAGCAACCTCATGGCTTTGTTCAGTTGAGTCCCAGACATCTCCAAGAGTGGAGATTCCAAAAGTTTTCTTGGCAACCAGAAAGGCTAATTACTGAACTCTTGTTCTCAGAAGTCAGTTACTGATTTTTTTAAAAAGTAATATAACCTTGTCCTAACAGTTGTAGTAGGGATGACTACTATAGAGGCACCGTTGTGTGTCTATAAAGCAGGGGGCAGAAGATAGCAGGGGGAAAAGCCATATTTCTCAGCGTAATGGTTTCACCGGTATTCAGAAAGCTGTAGTGGATCAGACTGGCAGCAGACCACCAAACAGTGACCATGACCTTTTCTGGGTGCAAGTTTGGCTTTGGGAAGTGGCTTGGAGGTTCTTCTTGGTCCAACCACTGAGCTGGTCATTGCCAGTTGCCATATAAAATCCACTTTTCATTGCACATCACAAACTGATTATGATATAGTTCGTTGTTGCATAGAATAAGAGAAGACGACATGAGGCACCCACTTCTCGAGCTTTTTCACCTTTCCAATTTGCCAAATGACGGTAGATTGGTCAATGTTGAGTTCTTGGGCAATTTCTCTTTCAGTTGTAAAAGGATCAGCTTCGATGATTGCCCTCGGCTTTTGTAAACTTCCAATGGCTGGCCACTGAGCTCCTCATCTTCAGGGCTCTTGTCTCCTGTGCAGAACGTCTTGACCCACCACTGTACCGTGCCTTCGTTAACAGTTCCTAGGCCAAATGCATTGTTAATGTTGCGAGTTGTCTCTGCTGTTTTGTAACCCATTTTGAACTCGAATAAGAAAATTCCTCGAATTTGCTTTTTTTGTCTAACATAATTTCCATAGTCTAAATAAATACAAAATAAACAGTGAGTACTTAGTCAGTAGCAAAAAACATCATAAAGCAAGAAAAGTGCTTTAAAATGATATATAATGTAACCACATTTATTTAAGAATGTATTCCAATATCAAGCGGCAAATTTCAACAGCGCAAAAACTGCAATTACTTTTGCACCAACATAATACCTCACGGAATCTTTTGGACAGATACCATTGCTAATTATACAGTAGTTCCCTTGCATGCTACCACAGCATTAATAATAATAATAGTAACCATCTTTTAGTATGACTCATGGACTCATAGAACAGTTTGGGTTGGAAGGGACTTTCAAAGGTCATCTAGTCCAACCCCCCTGCAATAAGCAGAGGCATCTTCAACTAGATCAGGTTGCTCAGAGCTCCATCCGGCTGGCCTTGAGTGTCTGCAGGGATGGGGCATCTACCACCTCTCTGGGCAACTTGTTCCAGTGTTTCACCACCCTCATCGTAAAAAATTCCTTCTTTAGTCTGAATCTACTCTCTTTTAGTTTAAGACTATTATCTAGTTTTGTATCACAACAGGCCCTACTGAAATGTCTGCTCCCATCTTCCTTTTAGGCCCCTTTGATTATAATACTGGAGGGCTGCAATAAGGTCTCCTCAGAGTTTTCTCCTCTCCAAGCCAAACAACCCCAGCTCTCTCAGCCTTTCCTTACAAGAGAAGTGTTCCATCCCTCTGATAATTTTTGTGTTTCTCCTCTGGCCCCTCTTCAACAGGTCCATGTGTCTCCTGCACTAGGGACTCCAGAGCTGGACACAGGACTCCAGGTGGTGTCTCATCAGAGCAGAGGAGCAGAATAATCTCCCTCAACCTGCTGGCCATGCTCTTTTTGATGTGATTATGCATTTCAGTGTACACAAAATATTACTGAGAAGGTATTCCACAGTGTAAAATATTTATTATATCATCTGAAAGGTCTTTGTGTAGCATGTGCGGTTTTTCAGATATAGTTTTATTTACTCAGTACTGCCTATAAAATATATTTTAACCTTCCTCCTTAAAATATATTCTAATGCATCACTATAATATCCTTGTGAAACAAACATTTGGATTTTTTTAACAACCAAAACCATCATTTCACAAGGCTTTATACAAATGGGAAACATAGTTAAGATTTATTTATTATGTAAAATGGCAGGGATTATTATGTTTATTACTTTTAAATTGCACAATGCTTTTACATTAGGATCAATTTTAGAACACAGGATTAGCTACTATAACTACTAGCAGTTTTGGTGCCTTATTACCTTCTATTATATTCTGAAGTAATTTTCATTTATTTAATTTAAACTTCTGACATTCTGCTTTTTCAAGCCTTAATGTCTTAGTTTCTAAAAATCCAGTTGGTGTTTTCTGTCTCTGCTACTAAAGAAGTGCTGTTATTAAGTGATTCGATGGCTTGTTTAGTCCCTTGACTATTCCAAGGCTCACTTTGCTTAATTTAACTACTGTACTCGCCTGCTTCTTCTCTCTCCCCCCCCCCCCCCCTTTTTTGTTCTTAATTGTTTTCAGAGTACTCAACTTCCTGTGGGGAATCAGTCAGCATGCAAGACTTCAAAGCACTTGTTACAGTAGACCAATTTGGCAATATGCTAATTTAAGCCTATTTTTGTATCTTTCTACGTTGTTTCTACGCAAACAAAGATCATTTTGGACATTAGCGAAAGAGCAAGGTCTTTGGAGGCTTCTTATTGCCTCAGATCTCATTGGGAGAAAAAAGAGAGTGACTCTCAGCTGTTGGAGGTGGAAAATATCTGTAGGGTCTCATTTGATACATCCTTCTCTTAATTACTTACTCCATTTTATTTGCTTTGCCCAATCTGATCCTGGTCCTTCAAGTGAATCCACATACACTGCATGTGGATTAGCTTTAAACCAGAGTAATTGGTGTACAGCTCTTTCTGTATGACCATGAGATGTGGAGCTGAGGGGCCTCAGATGTGCAATTCTTTATGGGTTCACAGAATGAAAATATGTGAAACCTAAGAAACACTTAACTAGACAGTTTGGACCTCTGAAATTCTCAGAACAGTGAAACAGGTTGAATCTGGGAAGTTTTTAAGCGTGCTGGGCAAAAACATTACATCTGTGATTCCATGCACATTTACTGACACTGTACAATTTAAACTGTCGCACACCTGACAGGTGAATCTAGGAGATGCATATAAAAATTTCGTTCAAATTTATCCACACAGACAGTCGCATGACTGAACATCTCAGAAGGATCATTGATTCATGTGCCTCCGTGGATGAAGTTACTGAGTGCTTTGGACATAATCCAAGTAAGATTTTATGTGTTTAACATCACATATCATCTCAGCTAAGTCAATGAGGTCATAGTTCCAGCTTCATCCATGCTGGCTGTATGCATCCTTGAGTTGTCTATCTTTAAAGATTTGGTCTATATTCATCACAAAGCCATGATTAATGCTATTTCCGTTAAAATAACAAGAGCTGCCAGATTTGTGCTTCATGCTGGTTGTAGGATAGAGAATAGATGATCTGGCAGGAAGTATACTGGGAAGATTTTTTTAATTAATCTGAACTGGCAAGATGAGTTCGTTTTGGGTCTGGAGAGCACAGCATTTTTGTTATGTTGTCAGAGGCTAGTATCTTGTAGAACCATGACCTTGGATTTATCACCTGCTAGTAATTAGAGATGTTTAGCTTTTCAGTTGATTATTTGATGATAGAGAGAGAAATCCTGGCCATCTTCTGTAAGTCTTCAGTGGCATCAGAATCTCGTTCAAGGCTGTTATTAGCTTTGTGTTTAGTAATCAATGCCTTTGCAGTACTTGATTATGGTAATTTCATTACTGATACTGTTCCAAAATGGCATGGATTGATTTTTGCAAGGAGAGTCTTGTATACAAGGAAACAACAGGAATTCTTTTATTCTTATATTTATTTTTTATCATCAAAGTGAGGAATGCGTTTTCAAAATGCTCTCTCCATCTAAGAAGGCACTTCTGTTCTGGAGGACTTTAGACATGAATGGAGAGGCTATTGTGTCAGCAGAGGCTGACGGCAGAGGCTGTGTACTTATAAAAGGGCACAGACAGGTCATACTACGAAGAGTTATCAGTAATCTCTTACATGTAACATATAATTTTTATTTGAGAAGATGGTGAGCATGAACTCAGCATAGAGTGCTGGCACAAGGACCCTTATGCGAAGGCTACAAAGTGGATTCCTGCATCACCTTCTTTCTGCAGAGGGAGCACTGTGAAAATCCTGAAAAAGCCAATGTGAAGACTTCATCTGAAGATTGTCCAGCTGCTAGATGAATAATTATCTTGATCTTGTGGCCCAAGATCCTACTAAGTTCTTAGGGACTTCCCTAAACTAAATATGAAGTCTGGCCCTCTGGAGAGTCTGATATATTGCTGTGATTAGTAATGCTGCCTTTTTTGGATGGATGTGATCGAAAGGTGGTCCTTTGGTTCACAATCCCAGTTGAAATACGGAAACAAATGTTGGTTAATTACCAAAGCTGATTTTATTTAAGGTTTCCTACTGCAAAGGAAAAATTAAAGAGACACATAACCTGTAATTTTTCTTTAATGGAATTTAACTCCTTCAGTAATTATTAGAAATAATAAATGTTGGCAGATTTTAAAGTGAAAACATAGTTTCTAAACAATGGGTCAAAACATTTTAAACCAAAATATTTTAAAATTTTTCCAGACTATTTTAAAATTATTTTCTTTTAGCCAAAACTGCTCTCTGAATTCTGTCCATCTGGTAAACAGTTTCAGGCTGTCTAAAATGATATCTTCTCTCTAGTTATGCCATTACTCCAGTTCAGTGTTTCTTTAAGAAATGGTCTCTTATATCTCTTATACGTTTAACCACATCTATAAGATGGAGTGATGCCTGCATATGCAAAAGATCAAACTATAATAATGTATTGGGAAATTGAAGATAACAGACTCTCCAGTAGCTCTCATTAGTGGAATTATATCTAAGAAAATTATTATCTGAATGCTACAGATGGTTCAATGGCTTCTTAGTGCAGGGACAGAATGAAAAAAATTGTAAGCAAAACATTCTGGGAATTACTAAATGGAAAATGAGATTTTTTTTTTTCTGACTCCTAGTGGAAGCGGCTCCAAGTCAAAATGTCAGATTCAGATAGCTGCAGACCTTGAGGCTAATGAGATCTGGATCTGTATTTTGTAGCTTGCATCCATAGTTTAAAGTGAATTTGAGATCTAAATTTATATGTGTGATGCAGTTTAATATCATTTGAGTTTCTGGTTCCAAACAGCTCTTAGTGATCTGAGGAGCTTCTGAGGAAGGCAATGGAACGTATACCTCACATTTTCCTTGAGTCTTTAAAATCAGAAAAAGGTTGTATTATTTATGAATGTAAATGTACAAAAGAAGTGTCGGTATTGTACAAGCATAGGAAAGTAAAACCAGTTCTTTCCTAGTAAAAGTTTAGGTCTTGTCCAGTAGATGTTTGTTGTTATTTATTGAATTTTGCTGTATTGATTTCTGTAACTCTGACTATTTATTTTTCTACTGCAACACACATTTCAGTAAAAACTCTTTTGGGGGCAAAAGGCCAGAATGAAGTCTTTGCATGGCTTATCTCTAAAGTAGGAAGTAAGAGATTCAGAAGTTGCACCTATAAAAACCAGCAGGGATTCTTTGATGTCTCTCTCTTAATGTTCTGGGTTTAGATTACTTTGTGAGTACAAATAGGGTGAAAGGTTTGAGGTTACTTTTAACTAGCTCTTAGGATCATGATTTGTCCATGGGGTAGTTTTTAATAGAGCAGATACAAGGGGGATGGCCTATCAGATGCTGCATCTTGAGGCTGAAATCCAGCTTCTGTCCACAGAAAGACTCGCATGACCCAAAGATTCATGATATTTTCAATATCATACTTCTTTAAAGGGAGAATAAAAAAAAGGTCACAGCATAGGATTTTTCTTCTCCAGTTTTTCAGACCTTCCATGTTATTTTTCATAACTAATAACAAGGTTCTCCCCTTTATTTTTTGGTTATTTATGCAGATGTTATTCATGCAGATGTCTAAATGTAGAACACTAAGTACCACAAACTGCAAGACAATGTCACGAGAGGAGGCTGCTTGATGCGTGGTACCACTCAGGCCTGTGATACTGAAGTATGTTTAGAAGAGTTGCTGTTCTGTGGCAATCAGTTGGTAGTTCTTTGTTCACCATCTCTTGTAGTTCAATTTCTACTGAAATGAAGAGCTTTGTAAAAAAGATAATTTTGAGGCTAAACGGTTCATTCCAGTTCTTGCATTCTTGGGGTTACTGTTCAGCTGAGCCTGCTAGTTATATTTGGGAGCAAGTAGTGTGACAATGTTTAAATCTCAGTGAGGAAATTTTAAAATAAATAATACTTCTCTGAGTTTTCCACAAGTCAAGAGCATGCAAATCCACAGCTATTGTGAGTTAGCTCATTCACACTAACAGTAATAACATGGTTCAGGATAAAGCCCTACTGTGGGGGACAAACTCTGTCCTTTGTTTCATCTATTGCTTTCCTTCATGTTCTTCCACCTGCATGGGTCAACAGGCCCACATTTTTCTGACTTCCTAATTCAAGCCACAAGACTTTCTAATAAACTGCCAATCCTATTGCATATTTATTTTTGCAATAGCACCAAACCCACAAGTTGTATCCTTCATGGTTAGATATTCCCTAAATGCAATAAACAATGTTCTTACACTATTGTAAGGACTCTGTCCTTTTAAGTTGGTCAGTTAAGACCTGGTTTAGGTACACTGTCTTTAGTTATGATGTAAGCCTTTCAACTCATAGGTGATTGTTTCAAGAATTCTGTTAAGCTGGTGTTACTGCAAGATTCCTGACAAGTATAAAGTATAATGAAGTGTGCAAATAAATAATATCATAAATAGTGATCCTTTTAGACACAATGCTGATAGGAAATCTAAATCTCTCATCAAGATTTTCTTTACAGATGATCTTTACAGAAAAGATGATATAACTATTAAAATCAGTTTACCCCACACAAGTAGTTGTGCAATTTGGATCAGAACCTAACCCAGAAGATTCCACTTGCTTTTTCCCATTTTACACACATAGGGAACTGGTAATTTCTGCTGTTCTGAAAATGTTCTGCCAATACATTTTCACTTCCCCTCTGCAAGGGCAATGCCTTAGGCCAGTTCTGTGAAATCCCCTCGATCCTAAAGCTCTCCTGCTCACTATCCTACCTCAGGGAAGTCAGGCTTCTTGTGGTCAGTGTATTAGTAACATTTGGCTGTTTTGTTTTCATTGTGGTGTCCTATGCGCAGATCTTCAGGGCCGTGCTGAGGATCCCCTCTGAGCAGGGACGGCACAAAGCCTTTTCCACCTGCCTCCCTCACCTGGCCGTGGTCAGGTGTTACATTTTCACTCTATGGATAAATTGATTAAGGTTTTGTCAGGCCAATTTTGAAGCTTTCTTTCAAGAAATTCACAAATCTGTAAAATGTCATGTTGCTTTTATACTTTAAAACATCTTAAAGATCCACTTAGGGAAAGGATGCATTTTATTTATGACTTTCCTATCATCTTGACTTAAAATGTTTAAATCTCCTAATTACTGGAAGAAAAAAGATTTCTGAATGACTTAAAAAAGTGAAGAAAATGTACAGGTTAGGAATTTGTTAGTGTGGTGACAATAAGTCCCAGATACTTAGAAAGTAATTGGTGAGCTAATTATATAGGCTGAAAATTTTGCCTTTTAGATCCATTTTGGACAGACCTATCTATATATGAATCTTCTATTACCTACTCTTATCTATCTTGTTTGTCACTGTTATTTTCTCCACATTAGGAGAAGTAGAGGAGAAAGGACATTCTCCTTTCAGCATTTCCAGGACTGTGGAGATACAACTTAACGTCCTGGAACAAACAGGGCAATGCTGGACCAGTTCTCTTCCATAGAAAGATATACCTACCTCTCCCAGCAGATGAACTGGAAAGGATATGGACATCTTCCTGGCCTGAAAGTATTTATGTGAAGGACACAGGATGGACTTAAGTCCCTACATTGGCAATGTCATTGGACTGCATTTTTTTTTTCCTAAATGCAACACTGTCATTATATTTACATTTCCAAAATTCTCATGTAGTCACCACCATATTCAAAAGACAATTTGAATATGGATTGTTCAATATTTGAAGCTAAGCTAGGACACTAATTAATCCCTTTTCTGCAGTTCTGTAATGAGTTGGCGAGCTTACAAGTACCACTGACCTCTAATGGATGGAATCAGAACTGTTCAGTCATTTGTCATGTGTCATAGGGCACAACTCATGGCAAATCTGCTTTAAGTTAAATACTAAGGACTTCTGCTTTTGGGTCAGGAGAAGCTAATTTCAAGCTCAGCTGCCGCCAGGAATTTCTGAGTGGTTGTGCTCTCCAGTTCAAGAGTAAGGTGTCATTAGCGAGCCCAAATGAGTGAGCAGTTACTCACAAGAATGAGTTAATGCTTTGTTTGCCACTGTAAAAAAGTTTGCAGTCTGTCCACAGTAACAAATGTGAAGCTGTAGGTGGTGAGAAATTTGTTATACTATATAAACAGAACATTTCAGAGCTATTATAAAATTTGAGGTTTTTGCTGAACAGTGCTCTTTATTATGTCTTTCTTCATTGTGGGCTAGCTAGCAGTGATTCATGGAATATTACTGTACATCTGATTTTAGTAGTTACCCATTACATCATGTTAACATATTTCAGTAAGTAATCAATTCAGGTTTTGGTATGCTGCTTTAATTCAGATTTCATTCTTTGCCTAGTATTTATTTTTGGAGGTGTGTTGTCCATCTTCGTCTGAGATCATACTGCACTCTTTGCAGTAGCCATTTTAGGATAAAATGCTTAATAAGATTTGCATTTAAAAAATGAACTGAAAGAACTGGACACCCTCCAGCAAGAAACAAGTAATTATGTCATTTGTATTGCAAAACAGGAGCAGCTGTAAGACATCAGTATACTTTTTAAGAAGACTGATATTCTTAAGAAGCATTACATCACATACAAAACAACAGGCCAGGTGGAGGGGAGAAGCCCTTTCCAGTGTGACCTGCCAACTCGTAGGCAGGGACATGGTTTTTATTCTGGGTTCTGCTTAATCAAGAACTCCAAATTTACCGCTTTGATTTTTTGCCTTTTACTTTCATGATATTGTGATTATGAAAGCTAGTGAGGGACATTATTAGACTTTGTCCATGATCAGAAGAATTTTTTTGGTAGATTTGTCCCAGAAAATCATCCAAGTGTTGCGTAACACATACAGAAGATTTCTGTCTGGTTAGGTTATCTTACATTTCTTCTCCCCACCCCTGCCAAATTATGAGCTACTTTTTTTTTCTCTGTAACTGTGCAAAACCTGGCATAACTAAGGTGTATTTTGCACGGTTGGTTACTATGGCAAGAGGTATTCTATGTAGCTTAGGTGCTTCTGGCCTTTAGTCTTCTTGTTCCAAGTGAAAATGCAGGAGCTATTATTCCTGTCTGGTTGGATGACTAAACCAGTTTAAAGAGTCTTCAGGCAAAGCACTGTTTGTGCTAAAATCCATGTAATGTTTTGTGAATCTCAAGTAGAAATGTTCATCAGTTTTTCAAATACTTGTGAATAATATGTAATCTCGTGAAAAAGAAACATGTATGTTTGGCATTTTATTAATGAAAATATTCCCAAATCAGTGTGTTAGCTTGTTTAAATAATCAGTAACTACCCTGAAGAGAGTCCATTTGCAAAAAGCTGTTAGGTGAGTATTAATAAATTAATATGTTAATTAATTCTGCATCCGTGTGCAGACTTTATTGCTGTTTGCTTTGTATCTTTTTTTAAGTAAACCATTTTGAGCTTTTATTTTTGTGCATAGCAAAACTTTAGGTTAGAGTTGGTCAATCTATTCTCATATTGGCAGAAGGGGATTTTCATTGATCGTTTTCTCTGTATTTGCCGTTTTTCCTCCTTCTCTAAACCCTAGTGCTGTAATGCAGAAGATTTATTGTCAATGATTTATTAAAATGTAATTCTAAGGTGACTTCTTATCGTGAAAGTAATCTGCAGGCTATCTTTGTTTAAACTTGCAACCCGCTTTGTCAAAGAAAACAGCCTATGAAATTTTCATTATAATAGACAAGTTTTTATAATGAACTAGGAAAAAGCTATTATGACCAAACAACAAATTGTTAGGAAACTTATGCATTGAAACAATATGCTCATTAATTGTAATTTTTTGGGGAGTGTGAACAATTCCTTTCAATGGTTACATTTTTCAGTCTTACAAATTAATTTGAATTACCCAATATCACTTAATTTTTCCCTAGGAAAGCTTCTGCTTGCCCGAGCAATATTATAACTGCTAATTCAATTACACTGAAATTGTTTAATA
The DNA here is from genome assembly GCF_036013475.1 of Columba livia. NCBI lineage: Eukaryota > Metazoa > Chordata > Aves > Columbiformes > Columbidae > Columba > Columba livia. The sequence continues at coordinate 131,426,577 of NC_088602.1, forward strand.
GAAAATATAATTGCTTATTCATACAGAATACCCATTAAAGAAGTGCAAAGGCCTATACCCTAGGGTTACTACATATTAGTACTTTGGGAATTCAGATGGGAATGCTGGGTAGGGAAGGTGCTGACTGATCTTTAATTGTTCATCACCTGCCTCCAAAATAATATGAATGGACCCAAACTAAATGACCACTCATTACAAGTTTCAATTTAGGAGCTTGGCTGGGGTCAGCAGATTGCTTATGCTGATCGCAATGATTTGAAGTTGTGATTACCATAAGCAATTTAAATTTTATTGATCTACCCTTCTGAAAGTTGTAATTGAGCATAGATGTTGGACCCGTAGCTCTCCAAACTAAATTGTACTCTGAAGCCCTTGCTGGATTACTGCAAGAATCAATAAGCAGTCAGTCACATTAACAATGAAATAGCTCCATTAACATACAGTGCTAGTGGTGAAACTTTATTTAGGAGGGGTGTTAGTTCACTTCATTGTTTTATCAATGAATTTCAGTTGTACAGGGAAAAGTATAGCTTGTGTACGTCTAATGAGCTTGCATAATGGTGATCTTATATGCTTTAACTATGAGACTTTTTATGGGAAAGATTCTTTTTTTTTTTTTTCTGTGACAGATTTGCTTTAGCATGATCAGAGGAACTATGTAACCGGAATAACAATTTGTTAACTGTGGTGCGCTGAAATAACTTGGGTGACAAAGAGTTTTCTGCTGTGACATATGTTCACTATTAGTGGGTTTCAGACAAAAGGTCATGTCTCAAACAAGAACACAGACACATAGTGAATTTATTCTCTCTATATATTTTGAAATTCCAAGCGGAGTTAATGGTCGATCTCCTAAACACCCCCTCTCCAAGTTTCCTGCACCTCTGTGGCATTCCTGAAGAGATTAGAACAGTGACCAGAGGAAGGCTGGTTGTTCTTACATAAAATAGGCAGCAGAAAAAACACCAAAGTGTTAGTAAGATGGATAATAGACTTGTCTGGATTGCATGAAAAATATTTTTCCTGTGATTCAAAAGTTCCTCAAAATTTGGGAAGGAAGATGGAGAAACTGGACCATTTGAAGCATGGCATGGCCGCAAACACAGAAATGTCTTTGACTACATCTCTCATGTATCCCTTTTTCTCTACCTCTGCTTTTACTGTATCTTCTGTCATACTTTTGTTTGTCATGACTTTAACTCATTGCAATCTTCTTTCCTGCAGTACCTCAAAGCCCTAGCTACAGTACAGCCTGTCTCCCTTCCCTCCATACTAAGTTTTAAATGAGCAAAGAACCAATATTTCTTGACTTTATTGGCAGTGGTATTGTGCTAATTGAGTAGTTTTAATGAAGTAAACTTGGATTTGGGAAAGTGCCATCTTTGTATTCACCAAAATGGTCATAAAAGAGCCATAATGATAGCATTTTATCTTACACTTATACCTCTTGACTACCTAAGGAGTTGTTGATTTCATACTATCCCAGACAATCCTACTGGCAACTCATCCATGAAGAAACGAAAGCTATTAGCAGTATACCAGGCTTAGCTTAGACACTGTTGAAAACCATTGCCATTAGATAGAGTTACTTTTCAGGACCAAAAGATCTCTCTTCTAGTGAAAGGATTCACATGTTTTTGAAGAAGAGTAATGCCATCAGCTGTGGTCATGGTGTTGCATAGCAGCATTGAGAGCAGCAGTGCTGGATAACCAACTTTATGTACTCCTTGACTTGAAAACCCCTTGCAGGACACAAACTATAATTTCAGCACCTCATTACTACAGAATTTGAGGTCTTATAAACACTCCACAGTCAAAATGCCTAACATACATCTATGCAGAACTGTCACTAATATGTTTGAAATAAAGGCTTATACATTAAAATTTAGCACTAGATAGCTTTTGTAGTCTAGGACATATACTTCAGATCAGTGAGACCAGGCATCCTAAAGGGTGTAGGCATGCTACAGTGAAGAGCACACACAGCCCTTTTCTAGAAATATAGTCCTGAATTTTGATATGAGCTGGTTTTTAGCTTAGGACAGTTCAACCAGTTCTTTGCAGCTGTAACAACACAAACAAATATTTTGTCCTGTTCTACAGCATAAAAAAAAAAGAAGTGTAGAAGTACTTCATGGTATTTTTACTGCTTTCTCAGGAATTTATTTTCTCCAGGTTTCTGCCACTATATGCTTACTGAGATGGTAAGCTCTTTTGCCCTAGATATTGGTTTATTGAGGATTCAAATTAATGCATGTGTACCATGATCCAGCTCTTGGAATTCCTCTCTCATTCAGCAATTCAATTGGTATGGTTTATGCAAGTCCAGGCCCATATCTACTTTATAGAAACTCACGCAGAGGATGAATAAAAGAACACATATATTCTTCAGAATTCTTTCAGCTGAGGCAGTGTTGTTATCCTAGGGAATCATGTGGAAAAAAATACATTCTACTTACATAGAATTTCTATACCAACTTCTGACGTAGAGCAGACACAGAGCAATGTGAGATGTGGCATTGATTCGTAAAAGGCTTAATGTCAATGGTCACTCTCAAGTATAGCAACATGTTTACAAGTGTAAGAAACTCTAAAAAGAGACATAGCTGACCTTTATATAGGAAACATTGGCAAGAATAATGTGCAGTGAAAACTGTCTTATAGAAATTATGGTTCTTCAGATAAGAAATTGTATTAATTAGAAGAGCATTTAAGTGTTTTATAAACTATAAGATCACTTGTAAAATTTGTAATCAGATATATATATACTCAATTTTCAAAAAAGATTTTTGAATATGGTGTTCTACTACTAATATATTTATTGCAGAAAATCTGAGAAAAACATGTCTGATTGATCTATATGCTATATAAAATGTCATGCATCAAGAAAATTCCACATGTACTAAGTGTTACACTGAAGGGCTGAAGAGTTCTCTGTCATGATAGCCTGATTATGAGATATTATATATCAATTTACATTGAGGAAAGAAAATCTTCTTTTAGTGCTTGAGATTCTGATCTCTCTATCATCTCTTTTATGCTAAAGAACTTTGGGTTTTCAGGTCATTTCTGATAGGGTCCCTAAACAAAAACAAAAAAAAAACCCAAAACCCACCTTTAATTGAGAGCCCTTTACACTAAAAACAATTAAGTTTTGAGATCTATTTAATTTTTACTGGTTTTAAGCACCATCATAAACATCTGCCACCTGGCATAGAAATTGCTTCATATGGCAGGTGGGGAGATCAGATTTATTTAAAAGTTCTTTGTCTTTGATACTTATCCCTGCTGTATTTTCCAGTGGAATAATTTGAAAGTGATGGCATTTAAAAAACCATTTATTGCCATAATGGAAGAATACAGTTAAAAAATACATAGCGTAATTGCTGTCATTCCAATATAATAATACTGCAGTAGGCGTAATAGAGCAAGCCATCTTCAGTCTAGTTTGGCCTCCAGCCATAACATTGGCCAACACTTTGATCATTCAGAAGAAAATAAAACGCCTTCAGCCACTTTTCTGCACATATATGTAATGCATAAATTGATTGATTTATTAACCTGGACAAAAAAAAAAAAAAAAAAAAGTTTTATTTTCCCTCTGTACTGTAGACAGTGCTGGAAACTTCAGATCTGGGAGGTGACTGTAGTCAGTTTTGAACTCATCCACAAAATCAAAATGAGTTTCACGTTGCCCTTTGAAAAGCACAATGTGTAATACACATGGAACCTCCTTCCCATGAATTGCAACCCACCTGTTCCATATGCTCTCTCCTGTACAGACTTCTTGTGTATTTTTTTAATGCCACCAGAATCCCAAAGCAATTTATAAAGAAGCATGAATCAGCATTAGATAGCAAGCATAAGAGGGGGGGCGGGGCAAATTTAAGGGAAAACAAGTTCTGCTTATTTTTTCCCTGCCTTGACTTCCTTCACATTATTGCATACTTTTTGCATGGCATTTTAGAGACAAAGAAAGAAAGGTATTTCCTATTGTCCTTCTCCTGAGACATTTGACCTCTTTAATGGAATAATCTCGTAAAATCATCTGTCCTTGCAAAATTTGAAACATCTTGAGCAAATGATCTCATCTGAACAGTTCAATCTGTGAAATTCTTTCTGAGTCAATTAGGTCCATATGAGCTTAATGCAGAACTAAGACCATACAAATAGTTAGTCAAGAAAATTTGCAAAAGGCTCTGAGTGCAATATTAGCAACTATAAAATCATCAAACATTGCTTTAAATGCAGTGATAACACTTGATTCTTGTGCCACTAATTTTCAACAGCTGAGTATGACTGCAAAACAGTGGTTTATATCTGATTCATTTTGATTGCTTTTACATTCCAAGTGGTCCTAAAAGTCCTTTTGGATATGAAGTGGAGGAGGGAGAGTGAAGAGGCTGATTTATGCATTGTAATCCTGTGAATTTTGGGTACCTCGATCACCCTTCCCCAACTTTTAAATCAAGATTTTTTAAACTTGGCTTTGTCTGTGCTAGCATTGAATAAATATCCCCATTACCTCATTCCTCTGTTGACAAGAAATTTCGTGGAAACAGCAAACCATAAGTAAGTCATAGAAAACGTTCTTGAACAGCAAATTGTAAAGTTGGTGACATGAAAATATTCACCAAAGATCTGCCCTCTGTGTCCTGTGACTTGTCATTTTTAGTGTGCATAACATACTTATTGTGGGTAATGTAGAGATGAAGATTTGTCAGGATTGTTGAGAAAATAATTTTGAGTAAGAAATATATCTGTGGAAGAGAGTAATGATGTTTAAATGGAGGATTCATTTTATGTTCAGCTACCATAGTTTGTCCTGTTTTTCTTCCAGCCCTTTAACTCATGAAAACAAAACTGAACGTAAACCATTGTCTTAGATTGTTACTCAAGTTTCTTGATTGCTCTTTCTTCTAACTTTGCTTTTAACTGCTGAGGAAACTGGACAGATATACTCATTATGGCATTCAAATCAATTCCACAGCATCTTCCTCAGAGTTTTCAACAATATTCATTGTCCAAGGAATGCATTCATGGACCATCAGTGTGTGAACGTAGATTCATTTTGGCCAGCAACTGTCAGCTTGCCAAGCTTCATCTCTTTACTTCCCTTCAGAGTCAGAACTGAAATTTCCCATACCTAGCAATCATTTTAAATTGAACCATTGTCAAATTTAACTAAGTTAATAAATTTTTTGTTTGAGGCATTTATAAATATTGGAGGTAGACCAAACAAAAGCCAAGTTTCGTACTAATTTTGGAGAAAAGTAAGGTCCAGGTTTTTCTGTATAGGCTTTTGGAAATTCAGGTTTAGTTCTCTGTTCTACTGCAACTTTTACTACAGAGGTTAATCAGTTAAGGTTATGATTTTAAATGTTCAAATTTTGCCCCTACAATGTCAGTTAAGATACTGGTGTGATTTTGAAAATTTGCATAAGTTCTTGAACTGTATTCGCTGTCTCAGAATTTAACAAATGTAATAATCAGAAATCAGAGTGTTTTTTTCTTGCTATTAGAAACATATCAAAATATTTTTTCATTCTTTCTCTTTCCTTCTTTCTCTCTTTCTTTCCTTCTTTCTCTCTTTCTTTCTCTCTTTCTTTCTTTCTTTCTTTCTTTCTTTCTTTCTTTCTTTCTTTCTTTCTTTCTTTCTTTCTTTCTTTCTCTCTTTCTTTCTCTCTTTCTTTCTTTCTCTTTTCTCTCTCTCTTTCTCTTTCTTTCTTTCTCTCTTTCTTTCTCTTTCTCTCTTTCTCTCTTTCTCTCTTTCTTTTCTTTCTCTTTTCTCTCTCTCTTTCTTTCTTTCTCTCTTTCTTTCTCTCTTTCTCTCTTTCTCTCTCTCTTTCTCTCTTTCTCTCTCTCTTTCTCTCTCTTTCTCCCTCCCTCCCTCCCTTCCTTCCTTCCTTCCTTCCTTCCTTCCTTCCTTCCTTCCTTCCTTCCTTCCTTCCTTCCTTCCTTCCTTCCTTCCCTTTTAAAATTTAAGACAGTAATTTTTTTACTGCAGTGACTTCAATTTTATTAAGATAAATTTTTCTGGGAGGAGAAATGTCCATTCTTTCTTTGTTTCTTTCCTACCAGGTAAAAGTTTCTAAATATTTTTGTGACCTTGTTGCATTTTCTTCTATTATTCTGCCATGTAGTGTCTGGTTTATACGTGGAAATATTAAGATACATAATTGCTAAAATCATGTGGTTTATGTGGCATAACAATCTTGTGCATGTGTAAAAATAACTGTGAACAGCCTTACATACAACACTTAATCCAGAGGAGGGCTACAAAGTTGGTGAAGGGACTGTAGAGGAAGCCGTATGAGGAGCAGCTAAAGTTACTTGGTTTGTTCAGCCTGGAGGAGACTGAGGGGAGACCTCATAGCAGCTACAGCTTCCTCACAAGGGGAGGAGGAAGGACAGGTACTGATTTCTCTGGCAACCAATGACAAAACCCAAGGGAATGCCAGGAAGATGTGCCAGGGGAGGTTTAGGTTGGACATTAGGAAAAGGTGCTTCACCCAGAGGGTGGTGGAGCACTGGAACAGGCTCTTCAGGGAGATGGTCACAGCCCCAGGTTTGACAGTGCTCAATAAGAGACTGGACAACACCCTCAGACACATGGTGTGAACTGTGGGGTTGTTACATGCAGGGACAGGAGTTGGCCTAGATGATCCTTATGGGTCTCTTCCAACTCAGGACATTCTATGATTCTATAATAATTTATTAAACATATTCTTAATCATTTATTATTTATGATATAATTAATAGATATATTAAATTCGGAACTTCAAAGTCTGAGTCTGTGTTTAAAAAGCCAAAAACTTTCAGCTGGTGTAAATTGTCATGGCTGTTTTTATTTTGGAATAAATGCTCTGTATGGCTCAACATTTACATTTTGGTGCTTTCTGTTCAATAGCAGGCTGGGGAATGCAGCAAAGCATTTGGAAGATGCCATGAGGATGACTGCCCACTGAGGTATTTATCCTCCAGTGCTGCACCATCTAGCTCACTCAGCAGCCACTCAGGCTTCCCCATATAAGTGCTTCAACCTTGAACTTCCAGGATTGAGAAACCACAGCGGCTACATCTTCTGAAGGTGAAATTTCTAGTGTTAGTGGGGCGTCTTTCTGTAATTTTCTCCTGTCTTTTTGTCACTATAATTTACCATAAGGTAGACCAAAGGGCTGGAAGAAAGATTAGGAGGATGGAAAACAAATGAGCCAAGCAAACTTTGGAGAGCAGTTGACTGGAGAGGATGTGACAGTGTCTAAAAAAAAGAGGAAGAGAATGATGAGGTAGAATGAAAATACGATTTCTTCCAGAATACGGATCATATTTAGTAGAGATATTAGTTATGATTTTCCACTGACTTGAGGGGTATAACTCTTGTATATACTGTGACAGATTTTTCATGAAATTGTTATGATTTCTGCCCTTTGATGATATGGAACATAATTTTGGGGGCCCATGAATTGGGGCTAATATTCTATTTGCTGTCTTTTTTTATAAGAGCAGTCCTTTGAAGAGGTAACTTAGTTGCTCTTAACTGCATTTAAAAATCTCTTTTCTGGTGAAGTTCCTCAACAACTTTTGAAACAGCTGGAATTAACTAGAAAAGGGTAAATGCTTTAGACAAGTTCACTCCAAAGCAGTGCTTTGGCGATGATTGCTGGAACATGGTAGCATATGGTAAAACCACAGAACTGCAGTTTTATGGGCTCTTAACTCTCCTAAGCACAGGGCTGACTTTCTATGACAATTTTTTCTCAATCTACTTTGATCAGTTTAGCCCTTTACGTTTCACGGAACTTAAAAAAACGCATCCCTAAGATAGCTATTTTGTAGCCATCTCCTTTCCATTTAGTGAGTGCTTGTTCTGTTTTTCTTATGTATAAAAAACACCTTTTCACAACATTGTTTTAGTTAGTAAGATACAGTTTGTGTTGAAGCTAGTTGTAGTAAGTCAGGAATCTGGAATACAACTTGGTGATTTACATAATTAGATAGCTGTAAATGAAGGATAGTTCATTGTTATAGCACTCTAACAACCTGCTAGCCTGAAGCACAAGAAACAGAGACACTGGAAAGTTCAGATTTGAAATAATACATAAGCTTGAGAACTAACTCGATGTGAAGTTTCTAAATTAAAATTAAAAGTTTCTCTTAGGGACTCAGCAGAGTGAAACAGAATTTTCCTCTAGATAATAAAAGTGTTATTTTCTTTTTGCTAGGGGAATTTCTGAGAAATTAATATTATTATTTTTTTGCCAACCTGCCCTCTTTCATATTCATTTGTAGGAAGAGGTACCTGTCAGTCGTATTCTGTGATGCTTAAGCATCTTTGTGATTCCTGTGTCTTGTGACATAGAACAAATTTAGTTCCTCACACTTCCAGCTGCATCCTTGAGGACTATACCACCTATGGAAGTCCAGCTAAAGTACTTTCTTATGAAAACAGATGGTGTCAATTGTTTCTGTAAAACAAAAGATGAAAAGAAAATGTCTGTCTGAGTTAAATTCTAGAGATGTGACCCAACTGTACATAGGCAATCTCTGTAACAGGGATGTCAGAATGACTGTGACCAAAAATCACATTATACTTCAGTAGCAGGATTCTTGAAGAGACACCTTTTGAAGTGGAGCATTGTGTTCGACCAGCTGGTTGGCCTGAATTTCCATTGTTCCTCTTGGCTCTCTAGTGATATTCAGATTTTTATATTGTTTTATATTATCTCACAGCTCTTCCTAGTATTTACATTCACATAACACTGATGAAGAAAATCAAAAAGCCTAACATAGAGAAGCTAGAGAACACGTTTGTCTCTGAAGTGTGTGCGTGCATTAAAGATGGTATTAAAGGTGTACTAAATAGGTATTAATCTTGGTGTTTGTGTTTTTTGGTTTTTTTTTTTTGTTTTGTTTTTTGTTTTGTTTTTTTAAACATTTTACATGAAAGCTGCCATGACTGGAATAAGAGTGAAATGAACATAAGTATGATAAATGATGAAGTGCTCCTGGGAGTAAATATACCACTCAGAAAGAGCATTGCTAATCAAGCACTGCAGCCAGCTAATGCACTCTGAGAGCAAGTACCTCAAAAAAATTCTAAATTTGAAACATTGAAGGCTGGCATTTAGCTTGAGTAGCTTATGTTTTAAGATGAAACTGCTGCATCAGGGGGATCACAGTAGCAAAATGAAACCTTGGAAGAGGCAGAGGCTTGATGTCTTGACCAACAAGACTGAGGGGAAAAAAGAGAAGTAAAAGGTGAATTTGATACTTGGTATGTAGTGACTAAGAATTTGGACAGTGAATAGGATTAGGTAAACGAGAGGATAAAATGTGGCCCTCTTAGGTTCATAATAGGTCTATACCTGTTGGTGTCTGCCAGGCTGACCGAGGTGCTGCTTTGTTACAGCTGTGTCTTTGAAGGATATTCCTGAATGCCTTCAAGAAGTTTGGTAGCCCGGGTGCCACGAGGCCTTTGGTCTGGCACATGAAAGCAGGCTGTATGCATTGCTTTTAGAGAAAGCAGCATATGTTCTGCTTGTGAATTTCATCTGCCACCCACTCCTCAGGCGTATAACACTGCCCACACGTCTTGCCTGAATGACTTGGAAAATATATTTTTATTTCAAACTGTTACTCAAAGTTGGAATTATCCAAGCTATGATGGGTCAGGAAAATCATGCAGAAGGGCTTCTCTTTTTTAAAAGGAGCGTGAAAAGTACTCCTGGCATGAGAGAATGACACATAACTCTAGATTGTGTTTCGGGTAAGTATTAGGGAAGTATTCAACAGTGTTTATCTAAAAAACTTTGTAGTTACCCTATTTTTTCAATGTTTACAAAATTGCATGCAAGAAGTTGCAAGTGTGAGTGTGAATCCACCTAACTTTTTCAGAAATGTTTTAATTTCACCTGATACTTATTCAACTTCACTTAATCTTGTGATTTAGCTGTTTCATAACTCCAGAAATGATGGGGGTCCTTCTTTGAGTCTTATCTGATCCTACTGTGTGACATGGAAGGAAACAGAATTCCAAGCAGTAATCAAGATGTGTTTGTATTAGATCTAGATTATTGTGTTTTCCATTTTAATCTGTGTTCCTTTCTCGGTCATTCCTGATGTTCAGTTTGCATGTCTGACCAGCACTGATCACTAAACTGACATTGGTGAGCAAATAGAGTAACTTCAAGATCTTCTTCTGTAATGGTAACAGCTAGTTTAGAACTTGTAACTGTGGTATACATAGTTACCATTACTTTTGGTTTTTGCATTATTTTGTGTTTATCAACTTTTAATTTCACCTTTTATGCACAGTCATTTAATATTGTGAGATCTTCCTACACTGTCTTTTAATTTTGACAGCTACGGAGATTTGAAAAGCATGAGTCAAGCTTCAGGAAATCATTAGATTGCCTTTAAAATTATTAATATAGATACTCTTTAATGTATTTTGGTTTATGCAAATTTTTAAGCTTTTCTCTGAGGCAAACAGGTCTGGAAATACCATTGTGTTTTTTAATAAAAGTTTATATTCTCTAATAATATTTTGATTTGGTTATCTGGAGATTTAAAGAAATTTTTAAGTGTTTCAAGATTCATACATAAAATTCAAGTATTGGCAACAGTGTCCAGATTGTCACTTCATGCTTCCATATAGTTCAGGTAGCTGAAAAGTAACAGAGAACATAACTGTATGTGATAATATCACAGTGGCATTGTAAGTCACCGTATCTCAGCTGATCTGCTATGATTGGACATGTACTCTTTGGATGTCTTCTGCTGAATTATAGGCATGTTAGAGAGATAATTTATTTCCAAATTGGATCCAGAAATTAATCTCATGTGAACTGAGACTCATTCACAGCCGCAAACCCAAATGTCTTTTCCAGAACATCTTCAGAAAAAAGCTTGGAGCTCAGTGTCTGTAAAGGATGGTTTCACTCTTTACATACTTTTATATTTGTGCATTTTACTCATCAGAAAGTGATTACTAATAATTAATCAGCAGAAGGTAGTTAACCCAGTTGTTTTGGGTTTGAACAGCTGGTTTAAAAATATCAAATAATCTAGCTGCTTGTATGTGTAGGGACAAAAACGCCTCTCTTTGCACCTTCCCTGGGCTTGCCCTGCTGATTATATTAAGGGAAGTATTTGTTTATTATTGTATTTTGTAGTATCTCCTGAGGACATCCTAGCACATTATAGTGCTAAGGATCTTGGGAGAGCAGTACAGTTTGGTCATCTGTATTGTTAGACTCCCTTCTTTCCCTCTACTTGGACTTGCCTTGCTTGACAGCTTGTTGTGAGGTAGAATATCACTTAGCTACATGGATGAGGCAACTCTAATGCCTCTTTTTCCTTTTCTGAAGTGAAACAAACTTGTCAGGATCCTTTGCAGATGGAATCGTAGTCCATTTGGTATAGCCTTTTTGCACTGAAAAATTAATAAATTCACTTTCCTTAGAATCAGGCTTAAAGAGGGACTTATATACTAGACACTAGACAATTTTGTAACTGTTGCTGCTTATATTTTTGACACTTAGAAGTAGACAAAAAATAAACTGTAACCATAAATTGTTGTTAACTTTTTTTGTGTATCAAAGTGAACAATAGAAGTGGCTTATTTTGAATGTCAAGATTTATTTTTGCAGTTTTCCTAAATGTGGGAAGACTAAACTGCTGTGATATATGAGCTGTAGATCTAGGCACATTTAACAAAAAGATTGTTCCTGCTGAACCTTTTATCATGAAAATCTTTTAAAATATTTCCCATTTATGTGAAGATTTGTTAAGCTGGAGCACTGACATTTTCCAACATCGTCCCTTGCTTAAGTGCAGTTGAGAAAGTTGCTGCATGCTCAATTACATGAGCACAGGCTGTTAGTAAGTGGGACCAAGATCTGGCAGCTTGTAGCTCTGTATTAGCTTAGTTTGTGTTATAGCCAATTGCTGTCTGACCTCTCCACACTGTGCAGGAAATGCAATGCCATCTGTATATCTCTTAGTCACATTAAATTATGTCATTTATATTAGATTGGAATGCAGAGTTTACTTTATGCTTTGCAGCAAAATTAGCAGAAGTAATAAGATATAAGCAGAAGCACAAAGGTGAAAATTTGTGGGGCCTGTTTCTCTCCAGCTTGCTTTGATTCTGCCAGGTGTTGAATTGAGGGAGGGAGGGAGGTTGTTTAAATCTATGGAGGTGCTAGCATGTGTAAATGTTTATAGGTCTTAAACATCCACTGATTTCAGGCAAGAGTTCTATGTGTTTGGTCATGTGGGATCAAGTCCTTACTTTTAGTACATTATATCCTTAGAATACGAGAGGGGGAGAAAAGCACATTGCAGTTAGAAAATTGATATAAAATTGGTAAAATATACAAGGTATTAAATAAGAAATTTTGTACAATAAAAACAACTTCAAGTTAATACTACCTTATGAGCAATTAAGTATAGATCACTCTGTCTTTTTAACAGTATCCATGAATGTGTCATGCTTGTATTCTGTGAGGTACAGTCCTGGACATTTTTTGCTCAAAGAAGCTGAAAGGAACCAGGATTTCTCTCCAGGGGGCCTGTTACAACTCCCATGGAAGCAGATGAAAAAAAACATTATGGATTTAAGTGTAGCTGGGTTCTACATGTAATTTTTCTGTCTTTAATTTCCACAACTACATTTCTCTCGAAATATACACCTATGGATCCACTATCTGCTGCTCAAATAAACTCGGCCCAGAATACGAGTTACATTCCACACGGAATAGCTTCCAGAAGATACCTTTTTTTTTTTTTACTGTAATTTTGTGTAAAATGGAAAGGCAATAAGACTGTCAGTTACTTGGTACAGCTCATGCAGGCTGAAACAGGATCCAGCTGCTCTTTGGACATTTATTGCTTCAGTCCTTCCCTGTTAAATGTCCACTGTCATTTTGGTTTTATGTGAAACCCTTCGTTCAAAAATATGACCACAGACAAGAAGTACTCTTAAAGTAAAAAAGTTTTCTAGCTGATATAAACCTAGACTATGGCTGGCTCAATAGGCTTAAAGCAATTTTAAATGATAATTTATGCCCAAAATACATCCACAATATTTATAAATGGTGAAATTTATATGAATCTTTGACATAACTCATCCTATATTTTGTTTTATAAACATTGAGAAACTGTTCGCAAGGAAACAGGATGTGCACTGTCTGAGGAGCTTTCTACTCTTTCCATAAAAGGATCTGCTACATGCATATTATACAGAGCTGTTGTATATCACTTTAGTCTTAAAAAAAAAAAAAGTGTATACATAGAAAGGTCAAGGATGAAATCCTTGAATTCAATAGGAAAACTCTTATTGATTTAATTGCATCAAAGTTTTCTCCTCTTTCTCCTCAAATGTTGAAAACTAGCATAACTTTACTGAAGATGATGAACCAACTTGAAGGATGTTCTAGTTGTATTATAGCCGAGGATCTGGCCCTCAGAATGAATGTATTTCTTAGGGTAAGAAAGCAGTCAAGAGGAAATATCTCAAAAGACAAGTAAATGATTCAAATTAAATTTGCAAGTTTAACCCTGGGCTAAAGAACAGAACAAAGCCTGCACTGTAGTCCTCTGCTACACATTTGTACAGGATTGATTGTCATTTTAAATGAATAAAATTAGGTAAACTTGTGTTCGTGTCAGATTTATATCCTCATTTGTAATACATTAACAAATAAAGTGAAAATATATTTATATACATTATATAAGCTGATCTGAAATCCTGATGTATGAACCCACAGATTTATAAATTATACTTGTAAATCAATGTAAATTGCTTGGTCAGAATGTTCATGCTTTGCCATCATAGAAATTAGATACAGAAAAGACTGATTCATTCACCTAGTCCATCTCCCTGCCAGAGAAGAATTATTTCTGTTCATTGTAAGCTTTTCTAGCATGTTGACCAGTGTAATTTTGAAGGACTCAAAGATTAGGATTTTTCTATGTCTCTATCAGATATAGATTTTATTTTTTTATGTCCTGATAATTTAAACTGAGAGATGTCAGAGTTCCAGGGCCTACTACTTAGTGGTACTGGGATCAAACATCTCCAAAGCCCCTATATCCTTCAAGAACAAGAAAAAGAAGTACAATTAGCACAAAAAAAAACAGTAAGTGAAAATGTGAGCTGTGTAATCAGCATACTTCTCTTCATCCACACCTAGAGCCCCTCAGTAACGTAAAACCCTTTGCCACTGCTTTCAAAAGTTGGCTTATTTCCATTTCAGAATATGAGAAGCAAGGGGTTTAATAAACAAGTGCTAAAGTAAAGCAAAACCTGTAGTTACGAAATGGAGGTATTATTGTCTTGATTGAGGCTCTTAACATTAAAGGCGTACTTGGTTTAGTTTTATCTCTCTTTCATTTGTACAGATTCCATTTCCCAGATCCGGATGTATGAGAGATTATATATAGAGATCTGACACCCATCTCTATTTGGCTGTTGAATCTTGGCAACTGAGTCCATTAACCCTGTAGCATCATGTACTTCTGGAGTCTGCTTGAGAGCTGTGTGATGTTAGAGGCAGCAGAGCTTACAGGTAAAAGAGTGGAGTGTAAGGCAAACAAGTTCCACAGTTGTTACTGGCACTGCCTGAATAGAGGCTTTGTCCAGTCTTCTATTTCTGCACAATAGGAAGTTTTGCGTGTTGCAGTAAGTGACTGGTGCAGACTGATATCGTGAGCTTATCATGAACTTACCCATAATAGAAAAAATAAAAGAGACAATAGCTAACTGGAAAAAAGTGTAGCTGATTTATCATTTACTGACCAAACTATCCTTGCTGAGAAGGTTTGTACCCATGTGATAACTGTCTATCAAATTATAAAATGGCCATATTTAAATCCCTGAACTAGAACAAGAATGATGTAAGGTCTTGTGATTAAGATGCAAACCGAAACAAAAGATCGAGGTCCCCATCCTAGTTTTGATGCAGATTGTTTGGATCTCATTAATGTTCCCAGCAGCATCCACTGAAGTTCATGCTGCCTAGTCAGTGGAATCATTAGCCAGATTTTTCAGAAACTCTGGACATTCGTTCTTCCCATTAATTTGCTGGAAATTATTTTAAGGTAATGTTCTTCTGAAATTCTGGTTCTTTCAATATGTTTTTGGAACAAAGGCTCCCAAATAATTGATGTGATTCTGAAAGTGATGTCCTCGATCTTGCCTTCTCATTATCTCCAAATTTATATAATACTTTCCTTAAAGGAATGTGATGTAAATTGTGTTGAGATCTTTAGATGGAAAGAGCAAAATACCAACTCTTTATTCTCTGTTTTTTGTGTGTTTTTTTTTTTTTTGTTGTTTGTGTGGGGTTTTTTGTTTTGTTTTGTTTGGTTGGTTGGTTTTTTGTTTTTTCGTGTTTTTTTTTTTTTTTTTTCCATTTTTCTTCTGTATATGTTCATATTGTGTGTGCTTTTGAACTGATTTTAGCTTTCTGGCTTGGGACTATTCCTCTTCTGAGAATTAAGCCATTTAGTACAACAAAATGAGCTTAGTAATGCATGCTATTCTTTGATGGAAGGCTACTCTACTTTCATCACCAGCAAATCAACACTCACCACAATGCTTCACATCTGATTCTCTTTTCATTTCCAGTAGCACGAGTCAGGAATAATGTCAATTAAGTCTGTGGAATTAAACTGGTGTAAGCGAGGATATTCATGTTTTCCTTCTATTCAGAACTCCTTATTCTGACATGTAAATTGACTACCATTTTACAATAGAAGCCATTTAGGAGTAAATTTCCAATGTGCTATATGCTCATTAGATTCGTACGTATTTCACGTGTGCCATTTTGAAAGTACCAGCACCCATTTGAAAGAGTATGAAGGTAAAATGGTTACTTCTATAATGTTACTTAAAAGGTTTCTGTTTACTAAAACCTCACTGTGTCATAAAGGCAGTGTTTGTGCATACTACAGAAAAAGCATACTTGCCTTTGTGACTGATCTATGGAACAACTCTTGAATAATGGAAACTTATTTTGTACATATAAGAGAGATAGACAATCCTCCTCCTGCCCCTTGGAAAAACTAGAAAATTTGGCTTTGCTATTTCAGAATTTAATCTTAATCTTCAGACCACTAAAACTCTCCAGTGGGGCCAGTGGTTGAACTGAGCTACTGAATGTTGCCTGAAGAAATTTATTACAAGATTGAATAATATAGTATTTTCTCCATAATATTTTAACCTGTTGTGTACCATTAAGAGAGAAATTTGGGGCTGAAGAGTGGGGACTGTCACTTCTGCCTGCACATAGCATTTTCATTTTGGGTGCAAGAAAATAATCAGTGATCATAGTTTTGCACTCTCTTTTGCATATTTCTTTCTTTTGACACAAAAAATATTATGCTGCAGAAGTGGTTGCAGTTCAACTAGCAAAGAGGCTACAGTGCTTCATGTTTTCAAACAAAAATAATTCCGGTGATTGTTAACAGAATTTATTTCATTGTATGGAATTATACTCCTTAGGCAAGGTCTCACGAACTTTTCTGCCCAAATGGGAGTCTCAATAAAGTGCTGGCTGATCCTTGTGCAAGGCTGAGTTTACTGTTCTTGATAATTAATCATTCTTCATGAGTGTCTCTGATATGCTGAACTATCAAAATGGAGAAGCATTTAAAATATACCATAATTTTATACTTGCAGCATTGAAGATTCAGAGGCTTCTAGACCTGTTAGTTAAATACAGACAATAAATTATAAACCAAAACGAGAAGCCCACAGACGACATGAGAAATTCCTGAAACAGTGTAACTACTGCCATCTTCCAACATGTACACATACCTGCCATGTATGCATCCTCTTATAAATGTTCATGTATGCAAAACACAACAAAGACAAACCCTCAAAAAATGGGAAACCTGAAGAATTCTGAAGGATGCCAGGAACTATAACACTGTAATTTTGTCTCCTGCAGACAAGGAGTAATTCTGCTGTTTACACCAATAGCTCCAAAGTTTTAATCCGTGGAGGGGTAAATTTTGAAGTTTTAAAATCTGTTGTATTTAATTGTAGTGTAGAGAGAAGACTTTCAAAATGTTCACCTTCTTGGATCATATTTAGTCAGTGGTTTTCAAATATTGCTGATTTGTGTATCCCTAAGAATTATCTGATGAAACTGCAGATTTTTGTACAAGAACTGATAACCTGCTGGGATTAGGCAAGTTTTGTTAGAACACGGATCTCCAGGGTCTCAATCACTTGTTGAAAATCGCTAATTGGTATTTTTGTTATCAGTTACCATATTAGCAGTTATCTTTCTGGGTTTCCAAATTAATTTCTGCTATGGGGTACAGGTCCATTGAAGCAGAGCACATGCCGTCAGTGAGATTTCTGTGTAATGCTTATATTCTTTCCCAGAGAAAGTCTGGGAATGGATTGGCAGTTAATTAAGGGACTGAGCCAATACACAGTATGGTTGTGATGACACTAAGTCTTACTCCCTTTACCCAGCCTAGGCTTTCAGCAGTGTCCCAACTCCCCTGACACCATCTCACACCCTCAGATCATGCAGGCTCCTTATCTCAGGGCAGTAACAATTAGGACTGTGCTGTCTAAGCGCAAGGATATTGGATTGCAAAAGAGTTCTCTCATTGTTATTTTTTATATGGAAATGTTATTTCTTAAGAGTCCTAGGCCAAAAGGAGGGCCACATGGAGCCAGAAGAGTTAGGCTCTTTTGACACTGTGTAGACAGGAGAAGATAGTATTTACAGCTGTAGAAATTTACCTGGACATGTGTAGCGATGGCCTTCTGCATGCTGAGAAGTTGGAGTATGGTCTTGTACACTGCTAGAAATAGAAATAAATGAAAGCAGCCTAGATGAAAGTGGTGGGAATATAAAGGCCATGACCATGTGGCAAACAACATGTGGATAACTGTTGAGCACAGCACAAATAGTCTGCTAGACAGACCTGAGAGTCAGTAGGTACAACGATGTTTGTGGTAAGTATTTATCCAGAGATCCCTTCAAATGTACCTGTGTGCAGAGCACTGTAAGTGGCACCAGCTGTGAAAAGTGTGTGGGCCACACCATGCCATCTGCCCAGAGGACTGGGACTGCTCCCTGCAGCAGGTTGTGAGGACAACAGCAATATGGTGAACAACTGCCGGAGCTCTGCATCTCTGCGGTGCCATACCTGGAGCTGCGTCACTGCTGCTTCCTTCCCTGTCTGCCTGCACCTTTCCATCCCTCAGCTGGCAGCCAGTGTAGTGTGGGCAAAGGTTTCTCCTTCCCATTGTTCCAGGTTATGTCTGGGATTTCTGACCAGGCAGCCCATGTTGGGCTGTGATACTCCTGTTCTCGTAGAGCTTCGGGCTATGTGTGAAAGCCAAGTTCTGCAGAGGGATGCAGGTGCCCCTGGAGCAGTCCACCGGGAGCCAACAGCAGCTGAAACCATTTGAACTCAGTGGCATTGAGTTTCTGTTTGGAAATTTGGAGACTCAGTTTTGGCATTGAACCTCCAAAGTGTTTTGCTCTGCCCTTACCCACTGCAGTCTCACTGATAAAATCTTTGCCAGTCACCAATGAGGCTGAGTAGAAGGTAAAGGGGAAGCTATGAAATAAACCCAAATAATCTCCCTGTCCTACAAGTTACCGATCCCGTTAGTTCAGTGACCCTGAAAGAATGATCTTGTGTGTTCACTGTGGCTGGTAAATGAATAAGCATTTCATGGTAGAAAGATATATTTCATAGTGACTTAGGGATATATGTACAGAGTGCATTTATCTGATAATTTCTCTCTTGATTTGTTGAAAGAAAAACATGAAGTCATACCTTGTGAGGTCTAAGTTTAAAAAGGGGTGTTAAAGTTTATTCCCTGTGCAAGACAAAGAGCATGAGGAAGTGTGTGCAAATCAAATGTGAACACAGAAGATCCACATTCTGGAATTTGTTTTACATGGTTGTAGGAGAATAGCTGATTTGATTTTGTAGAATTGACCTGAAATATAGCAGCTGTTTGTGTCTCCTTCTGATATTTTGTTGAAGCTTAGCTTTAACTTTTATGCCAGCAGCAAAAAGAGTCCTTGTGTCAGAAAATAAATTTGATCTTCTTTTCTTTTAGATACTCTTCTACTTCAGCAATTTTTTCAGGTACTGCAACTGAATGTAGAAAATCACAGAAACTGCAGATTCTTTCATTTCACTGTCTGAAAAGATATCTCCAAGTCACTGGTAAGAGTCAGAATTATATGGAGAACTCTTCTTTGCTTTTCATTTACTTGTTCAAATAGATGCCTTTCCACTCAGCTGTGTCTCAGGTCACTTTAAAAATGGTTTTAATATTTGCAGCAAAGGATAGATAACAACAATTTTTCCCTAATACAAGGAATTAATATACCAACTCTACTGTATAGAAAATCAAGTTTACTAAAAAATAACTTAATGCACCTTTTTTCCTACAACCGATGTGTTTGTTTTCTTAGGCTCCTTCTCCAAACATAGTTTTAACACACTTATGGTTAAATCTTCAAGGGATGGGAAATAACGACTCAGTAAACTTCCTTCATTGGTGTTCAATCATTAACACAGCCTGGAAAATAAAAAGCTATTTGGTGGCTATAGGAATTCTTTTAAACATTTGCAATGGAGAAGAAACAGGTCAGAACACACATGACCTAAACTGTGTCACAGACTACTGCTGCCTTTCTTGGCTTTATTTCTCATTTGTTTGGTCTATACCAATTTTTAGAAGCACAGGCCAAGCTCTGTTCTAGACAGGGACCACAAAATTTCCCACCAAAATTATTCTAATTTAAAAAAAAATCTCAATAATAATAAAATCACAAATAAGTAGTTTCCCAGGTAAAATACTCCTAATTTTCTGGATGTATGAGAAGCAGATGTATTTCTTGGTCCTTTTTCAATCATGCACTGAAAGATTTAAGTGGGCAACTGAAATACTACAATTCAAAATGGTGCCACTGAGCCCCAAAGGATCTGTACTTTACACGTCTTGAGGTCTTATTCTCATGTACAAGTATGTTGCCATTCAAGTTATTTCTCTGCAGCCTGACTGATTTCAGTGTTGCCTTGCTGGCTGCTCACAAGCTGGCAGAATTTCCCAATTTAGAGGTAGTAGCTTTGATACTGGATGTGTCAGAGCTACCGTACATGTGCACAGCAGGTGATTTGCACATTGCACAATAACCCTGGCATGGCCTAGACCCATCACACCTGCTGTGTGCGCACAACAGATCTGTGGGTCTGTGTTAATCATTAACAGAAGTAGCCGAGTCTATTTTTCTATGCGAATTTTCAAATTATGGGGAATGGGGAATATTAGTTTGCTTTCAGAATAACCTTAAAGAAGAAAACAAACAAAAAACTTAATTTCTGACCCAGGTATAACAATTTGAATGAGTGCATTGACATTTGTGCAGGAGAAACCAGTTCAAGTCATAGTACACGAGCTGCAGCACTTGATAGTAGTATTGCAGCTACACTGGTGATGAGAAACCTTTGGACAATAACGTCCTTGAACTAAAACTGCTTTCAAAGTGCAAATTTCACATCCAAATTTCACTCCTGTTGAAGTATGCAAGACCTCTCGCTGATTAGTTTTGTTAGAAACAGGACCCAGATGCAATACCTGGATATACCTTCCTGTTTGTACATCAGACCACATTAATGCAGCAACAGCCATGACCAAATTTCTCAGTGCAGACAAGTCCCTAAGTTATACATTTTTTTTAATAGGATACTTTCATTACTGCCTTAGCTGATATTACTCATAAACCAACCCTTGTGCTACCAGGTTTAATCATTGTCTCCAGGCAGAGGCTTATTAGTACAAGGTCATTCTATACTTTCTTATTTCATATTTCCCCTTAGAGAAAGTGAGAGATGTCTCCAAAAAAATCACCTACCTCCTGCCTGGCATATCAACATCCACAGACTTGCTGCCAGCGTAGATGTAATGCCTCTTGGTCAAACTTCATGTTGCACCAAAACAGAGACTTTACAGTAAAAGACAGATAATAAGATCAAGTCCTGAAACTTGTATGTGGGATTATGTAAGCTGTTCAAAGAATTAATGATAAAACTTCTATTAAAGAAAGTGAACTGTTTCTTGAAAATATTAAATCTCTCATTGTGAATTAAGTGCTTTTGAAATGCTGGATTGATAACTCTGCAGATCAAAGTCCTACACCTGGCTGAGCTACTTGCATGTTCCCATGGCCTTGGAGCACCCCACTGCCTAGCCCTCAGGGGAGGGGAGGTGCTCTGATTCCTTTGCTACTGTTAAGGACTTGAGGTGCAAAAAGACAAAGTGACATATTTAAGCTCACATTATAAGTCTGTGCTGAAGTAGGGACTTTAGACCAGGCATCTGATCTCCTTAGGTAGCAATCCAAATGGGAACTGTCACCTCTCTCCTACAGAAAAGGCAATGACAGCCAGAAAATCTCTGATCAAAAAGCGTGGGAGATTTCCCAGTTCGAACAAGTCCCTGGCCCTTCAGGAGAGAAACAATGAAAAAACAGAATCAAGACAGACAGAATAGTTTGAGGTGGCTGAAACCAGTGTGTCAGGAACCGGACTGTGATCTAACAAGCTTATTCAATATAGAATAGTGAATAATGACGCATAGCATAATATGTTTTTTTAAATTCTTTGCCATGTGGCTATTCCTTGTTTTGGAGTGTATTTCTAATTGAATTTCAAATAGCTCAAAAATTAGGGAAAAGTTTCTGCTGCATCAATGTTTCACAACTTATTATGGGAATGTTTTAGATCAAAATGTGCCAATTAAACAGAAACAATTGGTCCTCCTTGAATTACCAGTTTACCTTTTCCTTCTGCCTCCCTCTCCACGCTCCTCAGCAGCACATGGAAGGTTTTCTGGAATTCTTTGCTCTTAGGTGACTTACTGGACAAGGAAACAAGAAGCTAAGATTTGCCACACCTATATATTCATTGTTTCCTGTTTTTTAACTTCTACAGAATACGTCAGGAGGAATCCAAATTCTGAATCTGTGTGATAAAGCAAAGATTTCTGCATGGTAGAAATTGCAGTTCTTTGGTTTGAAGTACTGATATTGCTTTGTTCATTTACATCAGTAGGAAATTCAGCCCATTTTTTCCCTGCTCTGTGCACACTCCTTAACCCCAAATAATAATAAATAATATTTTAAGAATTAAGCGTAATTAATGTATCATATTTATAGCCATGTAAATTAAAGAGGTCTCAACTAAAAATGTGAATCACACAATTTAAAATAAATAAATAAAAGTGATATAGGCAGAAAAGCAGCCAACCATATGGTTTCACCATATGCTGAAGCATACTTAATGTCCCTTATATCCGTTTTCCCTGTAAAAACTATGTATACATTTCACTGATGGAAAAAAAAAAAAAAAAAGAAAGAAAGAAAAAAACCCCACAACACTGCATGAAAGAACTTCAAAGCTACAAGATCAAGTGCTCTGTATTTGGACTCTGTGAAAATTCATGCAGTCATAATTTTTCTAATAAATGGGTATCACAAAGATATGGTCTTTATGAGTTTCATCACAGGAGTTTTTTGCACAGAAGCTCTCCGTCATTCACTGGAGATGATGTATGAATATGAGTATGAATATTCACATGATGGCATTGATCCATATCCTAACAATGTGTCATATTAACCATCATCTCCTCTTTTATTCAATGGAGAGGTAGTTACTACAGGGGAAAAAACATTCTTTCAATTGAATTTTCCACTAGGAAAACTTGAAGTAAACTTCATTCCAACAGAGGTAAAAGTTCTCTGCCTTTGCAAAACCACCAAATACCTTTCAGAATGTAGCTGTGTATGCTGACTTCTTCAGCTACAGGTGATCTTCAAGATGCACTACATTACTTAGTATCCACACTTAAATAATCTGCAACATCTTTCATTCTTTGAAAAATGTAGCTATTTTGATACCTTGTCCCATTCTGAGAGAAAAATATATGCTGGAGTAGCAAAATACCATCAAGGATGGTAAATCCATTTTTTTAAGCAAGAAGGGTTGCTGTAGGGCCCCAAAGAAAGCTTTGTCTCATGAAGGATTTTGTTTGGGTGTGACTACTCTGGAGTCACTGCCAGCTTAGGCAGTCTTGATACTGGCAGCATAAAAGTCAGCACAAGATCTTTGCTGGAGCCCATGTTGCTGCAGGATGCTGCCACTGGTACTGCAGCTTTGGCATGGCCAACACAGCTGTCAGCAGTCTGAGTGGCCTGGATAAAGACGGCAAATAGGCTGAGCATCTGTGCTGGTTTGACTGAAAATGAGTTAATTTTCTTCATGCAGTTAGAAACCTTTCTTTTTCTTAGCTAGCATAGTCATTGTTTGAATTTAGTGTGAGAACAAGTGGTAACACCCCGGGACAGAGTTAACATTTTTAATTGCTCTGGTCTGAGAGCCAAGGGCATACTGAGCTCTGACCACAGGTATGAGGCAGCTAGTAAGCGGGCAAAGGTGGGCCAGAGCTTGACTGACATCCAGACTGATCAATAAGAGTATTCCATGCCATTAGCATCATGCTTCATATTTAAGGAGAGTCAGAATCTTTCTGTTTCTCTCTTTGTCAGAGCCAGGATGGAGACCTGTTCAGTGGAGTTTGGCCTTTTGCCATCCTGCTGTTTTCTGAGGTCTCTGGGTCTTTCTGCCTTTTTTCCCCTTTTCTCAGTTCAGGACAGGGTCTGGCTGCTCAGGGCAGATGGTGTTTGTGAGGAATTGTATTGAGTACCTTTTATTTTATATTCTGTTTCTATTTTATACATGTATGTACAGCTGTGAGATGCTGCCTCTCCTGGAGGCAAGAGCCTGGGAGGTGATCAAACTCTACAGTCCTCTGTGATCATAATGCTAGGTAGCCATGGCAGATATGTCTTAATTCCATAACTTTCCATCAGAGAAGTGATCCTATGTTTCTGATACATTTACCTGATTGTTTCCTTGCCATAATTCACTGAGGTGGGACTCAGAAGGTCTATGTGGGTCAGTTAAAAAGAAGATACTGCTCATCATTGAAAAAAATGAACAAAAGAGTGGGAAGGAGCAGAAATTTATTGCATCTTGAAATAAACAGAATGGAAATGGAATTCAAACAGATAAATGATGTGTTTATGTTCATATCTTCTGTGTACCCATAACAATCCCAGGAGACTTCACATCAACATTTTGAAATATTTTTGATAAACGCATTCACTTTTTTATCAAAATTGACTCGTGTTTGAAATTTTCATCTTATACTCCAATTAGCATTTGAACCCAACACTTTAAGCACATGATACAGTGATGTCTTGAGTGCAGATATTTAATTTAAATGTTTCATATCATTCCTACTGCTGCTACTGAGTACTATTTTACTTTTGGGGGTTTTCAGGAGCTGATTTTATGATGATCTGACTTACCTTGAAAATATATTTTTTCTATAATCTACTTTCTAACTTCCATTTATATCTTCTTAGAAATATAGAAAACAATTAAGATTATGACAGTGCTAAAGATACTGAAGTCTTAGGTTGAAACCCAAAGTGGAACCTATCTTTCAGAGAGGAGCAGGTCAAAGGAGTTAATGGCTAATGTGTGACTTAGAGCTAATTTCAAGGAAAGAATGTGGAGTGATGCTGCTATTGTTTCCCCATTTTTTTCTCATTCTCCTTTTTTCTGATCTTGCCTTATGCAGAACATAAAAGGACATTACAAGGGAGACAAACAGAAAAGAAAATAAACCAAGAGGTGACATCTTCGATCTGATAACTGTACCTGATATTAACATATATGCATAGAGCAGTGACTTCTTCAAAAAATTATGACCCACACACCTTGATATCCAGTACTTTCAGTACAAAGTTGCAGGATTTTTTCTCATTTGTCTCTACTATGGTAAGTTAAATGGCCGCTACCATTTCTGCCTCTATCAATAACGAGAATATAGGGAACTTAAAAGACAGAGACTGTTCAAGGCAGATGAGATCAGGCCCCTGTGTTACAGAGGCAGAAAACCTAGAAGTTTGTCATGTCCATTCAAACAGAATTTGGCCACATTGAGAGACAGCATGCTAAATTTTGGGCCCTGGCTTAGGTTTCACTGTGCTGGCTCAGCTTCTGGAAAGAAGCCACAGGGTTAGATTGATGACCCCATGTGGAATACACCTCAGAAGAAGGATGTAGCATATGTTTGGCAGGATGACCCCACACTATTCCCTTGATTAGAACAAAGGGAGGGAGAAGAGCACGCTACTATTCTGGCTGATTACAAGCCATTCAAAGACATAGTAAATTAGAGGAGTCTTTCTGAGGTGTATTAATTTATATTGGAATGGGGAAAGAAACAGAGGAGGTGTAAAAAATTACTTTCTCTGGTCCCTCTTCCTTAGTCCTGGGCTGCATCTTTTGACAACTGAAAGCATGACAGGAGTCACCACGGCTAAACCATTCTATTGCTATGAGATTCTGCAACATGAGGAAAATCATGACTATCCCTTTAGGTTCAGAGGACAGTAGACTTCAACCATATTATGCTTTCAAACTCTTCCGTGAAGATACAGATTATTTCCTCTGCCTGAACAATCTACTCTGTAAGAAGGAGAGAATTACCTGTCTCTGTAACACTCTGAGATCTGTGGTTGAAAGGGACATATGTCAGTTATAAATTGCTGTTTCTTTCTGTCACTCATTGCTCAAGCTTTGCTTTGCATGTAGCTCCCTGTTTCGCAAAGGATGTGGCTGAGAGGAAGGAGCTCGCAGTGGCTTAGGATTTAGGAGAACTTTGCCATAGGCTCACTGTGGGACTTCCAGATTTATATCTCTTTGTGTTTTGCTACTCCATATATAAACTGAAGATAGTAATGCTCCCCTTGGCTTGATCTTTTGTCCTGTTTATTTAGTTTATAAACATCCTGGGAGCAGTGATCATCTCTTAGTATGTATAACACCTACCAAAGAGAAGCTCAGATATCATTTAGGGCCTCTATGTACTTCTATAAAATTTCCATTAAATAATTATATTATGGCAAGTGTCACCAAATGATCTTGTCTCCATAGACTTCTAAAATATTTTTCTTAATGTACAGAAAAATATTCAGTTTCAGACATCTGCAAAACTTTTGCTTTGCGTGGAAGGCTATATGTACAACTGCGGAAAGAGGTGTCTCTGGGTAGTGGCAAGTTTTAGAGTCAGCTTTGTTCTTGACTAGAATAGATTCTGAAGGCAGAATTGCTTCTGGAGAGTTGTTGAGCACTGAGGAGATGTGTTTGTTTCTGATCCTATTAAAATAGACCCTTTAGATAAAAAAAATAATAAATAATTATTTTCCTGCATGCTGTTTAGTCACTTTGTAGCAGGATTAGCACATAGGTGTAAAACATCCAGATTCTACCCACAGATGTTACTCTTCTGAAAAGCCAATCTGCAAAATCTCTGGACATCTGATTCTACTCAAGAAATCTGACCAATAATGGGATCAGAAGAAAGGCAGTACATTTGGTTTGATGTCTACATGAAACAGCATTTAAATGTATAGAATCTTCATCCTGTATTAGCAAAGAGAAGATTGAGGTCTGGTGGGGATAATCAATTATATTATTTCCAAACAGACACATACCCAAATTCTGGATAAATAACGTTTCTTGAACAAAGTATTTTTTTAGCATTGGATAGCTCACGACTATGAAGATCTTACTTCTAGTATCTTACAAAAACAGAAAAGTCAAGAAAAATCAAGTGCAGATACTCTCAAAAGATTTGCAAGCCTTCTGACCAATTTTTCTTTAGCTGAAATAATCACTGAACTTCATTGATAACCTGTGTCCACAAGACAGTAATAGTACCAAAATTTATTTCAATTGTGACTTTTGCTAGATGAAACTGGAGGAGTTGATAAGTTTGAGTACCAGTTACTCTCACACAAGAAAGCGGCTGAAAATCAGACCCAGGATTATTGTGACACTTTTTTTTTTACTTTTAAATTTTTGTCTTAGAAACAAATAAACACAGCTAGATTTAGGGAAAATTTTAACTGTTGTAGTCAAACATCAAGAAGAGGGAAATGATTATGTAAGGACAGCAAGAACAGGGCTAATGAAGATGCTCAGCATTCAAATCTGCCTTTTTGTTTTCTCTTTCCTTCTCTGTCCAGCAGGAAATTTGCCCTCCTTTTTTTTTTTTTTTCCCCTTCCTTTATTTTTGTTGTTTGCAATAAGACAACTCCAATGAAAGTGGTTGTCATGAGATAATCACGCCTCTGGGGGATTATGGGCATCTGGCTATGATTCATGAAATCCCTCAGGATTGATTCCCCCTTTCCCTCCTCCTTAAGATAACCACACCTCCCACTGTGTTTTATGACTTGAAAAATGCAGTTTTTGTGATTATAATGTGCAGATACTATTTACATTGAGTTATTTTGTTTCATTGCATTGTGCATTTAAAAAAAAAAAAAAAAAAGGTGGGGGGAGGTTTTTACTCTAATTTTTGAGGGTGTTCTTACTGCCAAGAACACACAAGTGGGTAACGACTACTTCAAAATACTTCCTGAGCATCCATACCACATGGAGTTCTGTTCCCCAATATTAATTAATGAGGTGCATTGACCCCTTCCCTTCCCTTCCCTTCCCTTCCCTTCCCTTCCCTTCCCTTCCCTTCCCTTCCCTTCCCTTCCCTTCCCTTCCCTTCCCTTCCCTTCCCTTCCCTTCCCTTCCCTTCCCTTCCCTTCCCTTCCCTTCCCTTCCCTTCCCTTCCCTTCCCTTCCCTTCCCTTCCCCTTTCATGTGTTTTGCTTCACAGTAATGTTATTGAAACATATTATAAGAACTTGCTTTTTTGATACATCCTATACCACATCTTAACACTTAAATTACTTTGCTTATCTTAAGTACATTTCTAAACCTACCAATAAGCTCTAGAATATCTGTTGCCTACTGTTCATATAGAAAACGTCCTGCAATAATTTGGACAGAATTTTACTGTACTCATACTTTCTCTCCATTTCTATTAATTGTGAGAGTCAGAAATTAAAAATGACTGCTTTCTTCCAGTTTCTATGCATGTAGATTTTAAGAATCATTGTAACCAAATACAGAGACACTTCAAAACAGGAAAAGTAGCAGAATCTGTAGTAAGAACTTCTGAAGAATTGGATGGTTTTATTTACACAGATTTTACACTAAATTTAGCTCTGGATCTTGACATTTAGGTTTATGAAAGTGTTAACATACCCAGAAAGATTTTACTGAAACACAAGGTGCATTAAGTGTTTTCTTAGGCATCCCTGCTTCTGTGTTAATTTAATTATTTTTAATGCTATCAGTTAAAAATAAGAAATGGATTGCTTGATTGAATAGAGTCAATAATTTAAAGTGTAATTAAAAGTGTACAAATTTAGATTAAAATAACAATGAAGAAATAAAGGGCAAGGGAGTAATTCAAAACATGGCGTTAGTATAACGCACTTAGTACACTGTAAATGCTTTGTTGCTTCTGAAATTCCCTAGCAAGGTGAGTGAAACTATTCTAAGAACACTATCATCAAGAGACACTTTTGAACTGATCTGTCCTGAAGAATAACCCCCCAGAAAGATAAGGTGAGGAGGAAAGGGTAAAACGGAGGAAAAAAAAAAAAAAAAAAAAAAAGCGGCATAACAAAAAAGGCAACAAAGAAAAAAAAAAAAGGGAAAAAAACCACAAACTTTCATATGTTCGTTGGCCACACAGCACAGCTCTGACTTCTGAACATTTTTCCCCAATTATTTTTGTAAAGTATTGATCGCAATTTAATTTTGCAGTCCCAACATGAGAGGCGCTTCATGCTGAAATGTCTCACAGGAGATTGTAATCAGGGTCTAGCCTGAAGGTGAAGCACTAGTACATAGGTTTTACTCTATTCCTCCTCTCTTCATCAGTTCTGGGATTGGAGCAGAGGGCATTCTCAGGCAGATTAATTTTTGACGATGGGATCGATGGAAGATGTTTTTTCCTCCTGACATTGAGTCATCTAATTTGCTGTTTATCTTTGGCTTATTGAGTTTCGAGCATTGTTAAATCATACCTTTCAGCTGTTTAATTTCAGATGTGAATTTTGCATTCCCCTCTTGTACTTTGGCATAACTCTTTTACCTAAAATGAGCAGGGTGATGGGCCTTTTTTGACATCAGGTTACTGCTTTCGAGTCTGTTAAGTACTCCAAGGTAATGTTATAGTACTTTCTAGCCTTTTTTCTTTGCTTGTGGCCATAGATCAGATCATCTCTAGGGAAATCATTACTTGCCATCATTATTATCCCTAGCACCTTCATCTATTCTCCCTTGTTTCCTGACTCCATTGCTTGATGAAGTGCCTACTTGTGAGGACACCTTTAACTCAGGTCTAATAATTAACCCCTTCATTGCTCAGGCTGGTTCATTTTTTGTTCCCTGCCTCAATATGTTGTGATCTATGAGTTTAGCTTTTGGAGTAGCTCATAATAACAACACTCTGGACTTGCCTGTAAAGCTCTTTTCTTGCGGAAGCTGCTGTTTTTTCCTCTTTTTTCCATTTTAGTAGCAAAGTGAACACTTTGACGAATATAATGCTAATCATAAAGAAAATGCCTTCAGTCAAATGAAAATTGGCATTACTTAACCTTTGCTAAAGGGTTATGCATTATTACTTTATATTTCAAGGGGAATCCTCTAGCCTTGGCCCAACTCTGGACAATCTATGAAATATTCTTACAGTTATTCATTTTTACTGACTCAACATATATGCATATTATTATAAATATTTGTATACTGCGGTGACCAGTAAAAGGCGGCTAGAAGCAATGAGTTATCTCTTCATGGGAAGTTGCTAAACTATTATGTATCACACTGACTTTGAATAGCCCATTTGTAATAAGCATAAATATTTTCATTTTATATTGCCATTAGCTTAGACCCAAGGCCAGGAAGAACTAGCTTGTGTACTATAGGATGGCTCAGAGAGACGTGTAGAGTCTATTCCTCCTGTTCAGAAGTGCAACGTGATCGGTGCTTTCATTCTTATCACGTATGTACGGAGTGTCTATCACAGTCACCGTGCTCTTATTAATTCCATAGGAAGCAAAGGATTGAGTCACGCTAGTTCTTATTTCTGCCCAAAGCATGCAGGAAATGACATGACACTTCAGCTTGAAGCATGCCCACTGGGTTCTGCTAAAGCAACACACCACCACAACCCTCTCTGTTGGGCTGTGACCACAAGATGTAATTATACAAGAGAGGTATATGAGTGCTATCTCAGTGATGGGTGCTGCAATTCACAACTCCTTTATGGAAGTCTTAGCTCCTGTAGAAACATACTGGCTGTCATTTATGCTCACAACCTTGCTAATCTAACCTACAATGGACTTGGAGAAGGAGTTTAACTCCCAGTCATGTCATTGATCTCCTGTTGTCTCACCAGTTCCTTTGCCTGTAAAAAGGGAATGGTCATAGTGCTCAGCATCTCCATCTGGCCTTTCGATGCTTCCCTTTGATCCATTCTGGTTCTGCGGTCCTTCGTGGTAGTGACTCCACCAAAGTATCAGCAGGAGTCCATGTCTGGCAGACAGAGGAGTGTGCCTGCCCCACGGCACACGGCCCAGACACCAGCGCCGGACTGAGTCCTGATGGTTGTGTCATGGGGAGAGGGACCCCACAGGCACTACTGGTATTTATTTGCATACAGAACAATGTATATGTGTATACATGAATAAATATACATATATACATACGGGTTATACATATTCATAATGGTTCCTACACCTTAAATAAGACCTTTCTTCCCTTTTTATTCTGGCTATTTCTTTTTGCCCATTTAAATTCATATAACTTCCAAATGTTTTCATGTTTTGGGCACAAGATTAGCCATTTCACCATTGAAAGGAAAAAACGTCAACTCACACTGCATGAAGTTTGAGTAAAAAATATTTTGGTCAATTTATGTGAGAAATGTTTTCAATTAACTTTCATTTTTTTACAACTAACTGACATTTCATTACTTCAAGGCACTTAAAAATTTAAGATGAAGAGTTGATCTGGGCATGGTGTTTTCCATACAAAAATAAAAAGAAATAGTGATGAAAACCCAAAATGTTAATTTAACTGATATAAAGTTAAATTGAAAATCTCCTAAATGTAATGTTAAACTTCATTGAAAGGTTATTTTTATGGTGAAAAATAAAATATTAGTTTGTGCAGGATCTTTGAATATAAATACATTAACATTTTATGCCTCTTAGAACAGGGTTGTATATAAACAAGTATAAAACACTGTGTAGGGGATGAGATGTTCCAGGGTAAGAATTTAGCTGCTTTTTTTTTTAAGAACATTTTATTTGGAAATTAACATGTCATGGTTTGAAATGATATCAAACATCACGGCTGTAGCTAGTCTTTGACTTTTAGAGGTCTAGACTAGACTTAAGGTGAGACATGTTTTGTCTCACTTTTGCACCTACATTAGTCCCATGTTTTAAAGTGGTACATCCCAACTATTTTGCAAAGCATCTCTCCTTTGGGCCTGGCTGTATGTGCCACGTCTCGAGCATCCCCTTTCTCAACTGCTCACTGCCAGCAGCAGCACCATCCCTTCATGGCAGGGGAGAGAAAGTAGCTGTAATTACTGGCTGCAGGTGTAAATGCTTGCTCCCTTGCCCTGAGGGAACTGAACCATAGCCATGATTAAAGGTAGTCAGCAATCCCTAATGACTACAAACATGTGGAGCTGATAATTACAACTACTTTTCATTCCACCACCCTCGAGGACTGACCTACTGCCAGCAATAAACTTTCTTAAGTTTTATCCTTTTCAGAATTCAGTTTTATATTATTTTTGTAAGATTTTCCTAATTCTTCTTGACCTTCTTTGTATTTGTGACTGATGGTGTGAGGAAGACTGCTGTGAAGGATCCAGTAGTAGCTGTAAAGAGAATACTGGGTAGAGAGGAAATGTGACCCAGCATGGTGACTTTCTATATTCCAATTTGTGCCAGTCATATCAATTTGTACATTACTTTGATGTTATATCAAACCTGTGAAACTCCAGCTAATGTTGCTTTTCACATATTAAAGTCAATTACTAGATTATATACCCTGCTGCTTGATGGCCTATATGAACATGTTCGTGGTATCCACAATAAGAGTTGGTTATTTGATTATAAAGCAAATTAGGATGTTCCTATCATTAGGCTCTGAGACTGCCTTCTCTGAAGAAGAAAGATGTGCAAGTTCCATAAAATGCTTATCTATTAATCAATTGCATTCACATACAATCCCCTTAGAAGATATGGGTAAAGGGCAGGGTAGCTGCAGCAGGATTTTTTATTCTGCAATAGAAAGACACCCCTCCCCAAATCTGCAGGAAATGGTTTCTGGTACTATAACCATTATTTATTTTCCCAGAGGACACATCTGTTCAGAGAGTCTACTGTCACCTGTGTAATCCCTGTTTATGACTGTTGCCACAGAAATGGTGGTCTTTAAAGCTCATTGAAATCTTTCCTCTCTGCCTTCACAAAAAGTTAAAGGCTAATTAAGGAAATGCAAACAGGAGCTTCTTCTGAGCCTTCAGTAACAACATAACAGATTGTAACATGAGGAACTGAAGAAGTGAACGTGTATTTAGTCCCTCTGGCAAAAGAAAAACAAACCAAAAAACATTATGATCTTTTTGGCATTTAAAAAATATCCTTTATTCTTTTCTATATTGTAACATATAAACCCCAAAATCAATAATGCAGAACCACTGTTAAAAAAAAAAAAAAAACAAAACAACAACAACACAAAAAAACCCCTACAAGATGCTTCAGTCAAAATATCTCTTAACTGGCTCCAGAGGGGCAGAGTCATCCCTTCTCCTCTCCAGCTGGAGCAATTCTGACCAAGAGGTGAAGTTTCATATACGGTAGTGAAGCAAAGACAAAAAAAAGGAGAGGAAAGGGGATTTCAAGGTTGAAACGTCTGTAGAGCAGACAAGGCAGGCATAAAGCAATCAGTCAGGAACTTTTGCATGACTCGTATTTTCGACAGAGTAGGACTGGTTGCAATAATGAACCAAAGATTTTATCTGCAAATAATTATTGTATCTGATCCCTCTGTTAGGGAATTTACTTATTTAATGATAGATTGTGGGCTAATACTATAGCTGAGTTGAGGACAATTCTGTACAATCCGACCCTGGGAGAATCAGGACCTTTACCACGGTCTGTGATAGTGGATTCCCATGAGTTAGGTTTTCATGGATATTGACTTAGGTGATTTTGGAGAAACCATTTGACCTCCTTGATGACAATCATTCCTCCCTCACCTTTCCTCCCTATTCTTTCTTCTGTTAACTCTTTGTGCCTGGAACTCTTTTGCTGGTGACTGAGTAATGCAAATACCGAGTTTTGTGTGAGTCCTCTGCATAGGTAAGTGCTATTGCTACTAGTAAATAGTAGAAATATCAAATTCTGGAAAACAAAACCAAATAAAACCCAACAACCTCATACATTCGTTCAGCTAATTTAGCTGCTGTTTAGGTCATTTGGACAACATAATAATTTGTTTTTCTGTCTGGAAAATAATGCAGGACTGGAAAGAACAGTCTGAGTTTTTAAATGTGAAAATTATGACCATTAAATCTGTGATTTGAAAATGTGTCAGCAGAAAGCAGACAATGATATGGATACATTCTGAGGGTTTCTGCCTTAGGGTCAATTGAAACAAGCAGATCCATGGGGCACAACAGTGGAAGGAGCAAGCAATTGCAGGTGCAAATACGCCTGGGGCTTGTCTAACTTACATTGAAGTAAAAAGTTTGATAGTGCTAATAATTTCTGTCCCTTTACATTTTAAACAGCCACTGGCATTGTCTAAGCATTTTAACTGTGTGCTGGCAGAATCGTGGGCTTGCTGGGAAGACACGTCAGGAAGCATGATGAAGGGTAGAAGGAAGCAGAGGTACAGACCTGTATATTCAGGAGAAAGGGTCCAAATGAGTACCCAGAGGTCAAAAATGGAATAACTACAAGCCTCTGAGTTTGCACCAGTATCAAATACTTGTCTCCCAGCATTTTCAATCCTTGTGAATGAAATTTTGAAGTGTACTTATGTTGGCATGCCTGCCTGGGCTGAAAGGTTCAAAACTCCATCTGAGAACCTGTGAGGCATAGAAATGGGTTCTGCCAGATGATCAAGGCTGGATGTAGTACTGCATTTTACCCTTCTCCCCAGCAGCCTGCCCCTCGTCTCTTCCTCATCACAGAATCACACAGAATCACAGAATGTTAGGGATTGGAAGGGACCTTGAAAAATCATCTAGTCCAATCCCCCTGCCAGAGCAGGAACATCTAGATGAGGTTACACAGGAATGTGTCCAGGCAGGTTTTGAATGTCTCCAGAGAAGGAGACTCCACAACCTCCCTGGGCAGCCTGTTCCAGTGCTCTGTCACCCTCACTGAGAAGAAGTTTCTTCTCATATTTAAGTGGAACCTCCTGTGTTCCAGTTTGTACCCATTGCCCCTTGTTCTATCATTGGTTGTCATGGAGAAGAGCCTGGCTCTATCCTCATGACACTCATCCTTTACATATTGATAAACATTAATGAAGTCACTCCCCAGTCTCCTCCAAGCTAAAGAGACACAGCTCCTTCAACCTTTCCTTATAAGAGAGATGCTCCACTGCCTTAATCATCTTTGTGGCTCATGTTACTACAGAGGCCGAATATCACAGCAGTAAACAGGTATGTGTCTGTGCCTCAGTAACCCCATTCGTGCATTCAGTGCCTTTCTGTCAACCCACCTTCACTGATGGCCCAAATTAATGGACTGTCTGTGGCATCCTGGACTGCGGGATAAAAGCCAAGGAGATTGCTCAGGACACAAAAAATTTTGAACTGCTGCAGCAAACCCTTAACTGCTGTCAGGGTTTGGTTTTGAAAGTCCTTTACTCTTACCGACTTGCTTAGTTAAAGGGTAAGATGCTCTAAGACTACAAAAAGTTAAATTTCCTATTTTTGTGTTAATCTGATTGAGCTCAAGTTTTGTATGTGAGTTCTTGCTGGTTTGCTTTTCTGCTTGTGGAAACAGATTATATTGCAGTTCACAGATGTTTGGATTAGTAATACCTGATGGAATTAAGTTTAATTGGGAGAGATGTGCATACAGGAGAGAAGCCTCAAGGAAGACTGTTTTTCAGTGTCTTTAAGAGAGATTGGAGACCATGACAATGTATCAGAGTAAGTTTTCAACTTTAAAAATCTACATTCAAATTTTGGCTATGGTGTAGAGTGAAAGTCATTTTGCCATGGCTTGAGCTGGCTTCCAATTAAGTTATTCAGACACCTTCTGTAACACATTGTATTCTTTGGCTAGATAAAAAGATTAGCCAGGTCTGTGGCAAGCAATTGATGCAGAATGGCAGAGGACTGCCTTCTGCTATCTGTTATTCCTCCCAGAGGTAACATCCTATCTCTGCTGCTGCCACCAGCAGCACTTCTTTTTATTTTACTGAGAATTAATCTGATTTATTTGGCCTTGTGTATGATCAGAGATGTGTCCAAATCAAGCCTCTGTAACAGATTTTTGGTCCATCTGAATTAGTTAACTGATTGTGAACAATAACAAAAGAAAGAGCAAATGTCAAAGTTCAGATTTTCCAGCTTGGGATTGGGGTGAGAATGAGGTCTGTATATGGTAGGAAAATTGAATTTAAACAAGCTTTAGTTTTTTCAGGGAGCTAACAGAAGAAGTTGCTTCTATGGGCGATGCTGCATAGTGAACAATACTGTTCTAACAGAACTAAATTGTCTCTTCGAGGGATGTGGTGCTGGGTGACAAAGCAGGTGAAAGATTTGCTATACTGGCTACTTTTACATACTCCAAATGAGTCAAAATGTATGTTCCCAGTTGTCTTTGCCCATAGCAGGCTGGACACAGAGGAATCACTGAGGGTGTGGTACGGGCTCAGTTTTGGTTTGGTTTATTTTTAGTAGGGGCCATAAGGAAACACAGCTGTAGCAGGTCTGAAGGTACCATCTTTTTAAATGACAACTGCAACATTTTCTTCCTCTGTGAATTTAGCCTCAAGGATCATATTGACTCTCTTTCAGATCTTTGAGATCACATCTCATCCGCTTCTGCTTTGTGTAATCAACCAATTAATAATGGCTTGAGAACCAGGCAGGGATAATTGGTATACACTTTGTGGAAGAATAATCATGAATGTGAAAATAAATTAGATAGATTGTAATTGTTTTCCTTGCGTCTCATTCTTTTGCACCATATTAGTCCTTGCAGTACTTAATGGAAGAATATAAAATCAGATAGCTATTCTGGTTCAGACCAAAGTTTTCATGTAGCCAAGTGTCTGTCTTTGATGTGGACTATTAAAAGGTGGTTTGGAACTATGATAAGAAAAAAGTAAAGATAGAACAATCCTCTTCCCAATACTTCTCTGGTATCCAGCAATTACTTGTTTTAGACAATTCCTAAGCTAGTATTTATATAGATTGCTGTTCTCCTGCTTAGGTATTTTATATGCGTAACTGGCACTGTTGCAACATCCCACAATTACTACCCTTACAGAAAAGTGGTATATTATCTCCACATTATAGATTTTGAACTAAGGAGCAGAGAGACTTCAAATGCCACCATCTAAAAATAGATTAGAGCTGTTACAGTTCATTAGCACAATAAAAACTTTGGAACAAATTGATACCCAGTCTGTCCTTAAAAATCTAACCTCTCTATAAACTTCCTATTACAATAGTACATGATGAGACAAGGGTGAATGCAGTCCTGAAATTTTATGACAGTTCTGAGTTGCTTCACTTTCCCAGTAAATGCCAGCAACACAATCCTATATAGAATGACTTCAATTACACAGTGTTGCTTCCAGATGACTTTCAGACTCCAAGATCAGGTACCCCAATTAAAGAAGGAAAGGTGTATGGGCATATGGGATGTTCATCAGAAATTTGCAGACTGTTTAAAAGGATTTTCAAGTTGTTGAAAATGTCAATAGCTCATCACTCTATGACATTATACTCCTAAAATAAGTACTTGTAGGTTAGAAGGACTTTGGATAGATGGGAGAATACATGCCAGGAGGCCTAAGCAGATTTGGACTCCCTTGCCTTGGCACAGTCCTGCTACTCTGTCCATGGAAAGTTTTCAGTGCTGTGTCCTGCTTAGTTAACTTGGGGTTCTCTCTGTCACTATCTCAAAATCACTAATATGTTTAACTTCATACCACTTCCAAGTCATAGCGAGGGCCTGAGCAGTACTTTCTAAATGGACAGAAAGATACAGAGAGTAACATCCACACTGGTGGATCCAGGCAGGCACTGCTGATGCCACAATGTCTAACCTTCAAGTGCTTGGCTCCAGGGTTAACATGTGCCTTAGTGAGTAGATGGTACTAACCTTGGCGTTGTGTCTCATAACCTGCTCATTTCACAAGCTTACATGCCCGTCTCCCCTTGGGCTTCACAGCTTGGGAACCTTACCTCCAGGCAGATCTTCCAACTGGCTATATAAAACATAGCAAAGGTGTGTGTGTGACTTTGAAGGGAAGAGAGTGAAAAGGTTTATTACAATGGTCCCAAAATAAACTGGAATGAGAGGCCAAAGCAGAAATTTTCCTTGCTGCTAGAGTGTTAGGGTGATATTTTATCACTTACATGATGATTGAGAGACTGTAGGAACAAATGTGCGGCTGTCATTTTAAATTAAAGACATTTGTTAGATATTTATCTTTTTAAATTTTTTTTTATTAGTATGCATGCATTGTCACTAGGCTACTGTACTCCAGAAAGGCATTTTATACAATGAGTACTGAAATGCTCTGCTTCAACTTCAATAAAAATTATCAAAATACTTTTATACCTATTGTGACATGATTATTGCTCACAGCTCATATGTTTGGTTAACTGTGTGGCATCTGGTCTGAATACCTGGATATTATGCTGCAATCATGAATGGCTAATAAAGCTATATTAAGTACCTAAAAGTTCTTACTAATATAACTGCAAAAGTTAAAAGATCTACATTGTTTTTTCTTATTCTGTTCATCCAGAAAGCTGGTTACAATATTAGTAGTGTATTGGTTGGATACAACTGATAGAAGTTCTAATGACCTCAATATAAAGAAAGGCTTAAACAAATATTATATGTTTTGAATATGAGACAAAGATGCTTAGAAATACTTACGGCTAACATGGGATAAAACCTTCCTCATAAAAACCACACTGTTGGGAAGAACATAAGCAAAAATAATCTCATTTATAGTGCTGTAGACTGTAGGCAGTAAGACTACTTTTCTGCATTGGAGTTTAGAGACACTTTTGTAAAAGGAACCACAGACTTCCATATGAGAAACAAGCACAACCTGAATCCCAGCTGGGTATAAAGATAAATCCATAGATTGTACTAATGTTGGTGCTTCTTGCTCTTTTCCCTGCCAACTAGTTTGCTTATGTATTTTATAAAAAAGGAAAGGCGAAGTTTGTGGCAAGATTTAAATCCTGCCTGACATCCTCATCTTGGCATCTATGGAGATACACCATCAGGACAGGGAGACCAGTTTGTTATCTCATTATCTTTCAATTTGAAATAAAAACACCTCTAAATAGTTGGCCTTCCAGTGTGGCTCTTTTTTGTTGTTTCTCAATAGCACAGCATATCACATTGCTGAACATAAATTGCTCTTGGCTAGTTTTTCAAAGTAATTTGACAACATAGTTTGATTTTGCTCTAACATAATCTTGAAACTGTTTCCCAGTAGTGGAGCAAAGGGAATGTGCAGAAACTATTACACAGAATTCCTTGCAATTTTCTCCTTTTTTAAAATACCTAGGTTCAAACGCTCTATTTTGATGTATTCAGTGATTACATCAACTGTATGGATTTCATACATTAGATGAAACTTTGCTTAGAATACTAATGTTACATACTTTACCATAATGCAGTGAATCCCAGTTTAGTTTTGATTGCAGTAATCTGGAGTCAAATGTGCAAACCCTCGCTAATTTGATTCTACCTTTATCATTTTGCATATTACATGATCTAGAGCCACACAAACAAAACCTTGTTTGGACTTACCATGCTTTCCTTTTCAGAAAACAGAATTCTTTTTAATTAAAAACACTTAAAAAAAATCAGTATGTGTAATTGCTAACACCTGCTATGTGTTACTAACAGATGTTTCTTACTTACCTAAGGGAACTGTTATAATTACACTATAAGCTTATTGGAATGGCATTTAACCAAGATAGTTTAGGAACTTTAGGTGGTGACTTTGTGTTCTTTTATTCATCTTTCATCTAAAAAACTTAAAAAAACCCCAACCAAAACTAAACAAAAAACCAAACAAACCAAAACCCAAACAAAAACCAGCCTTCCTCACTCTCCTCTCCAGCTCTTATTCACCAAACACAGTTCACCACAATGAAGATTTGGACGTTCAACCTCTCCTCCTTCCTTGGTCCATCCCTAAGCATCAAGCAGGTGTTTGCATGTTGCTCCAAGCGCAGCACTGGAGCCTGTTTTGGCAAGGCCCAGCATGGGGCAGTTGTGTGAAGTCTCACAAGTCATGCTAATAGTGGGGTTTGAGGAACGCAGGCTTGCTGCATGACCTTAGGAAGCCCACTTAATCTCTCTGCCTCTCTGTTCTTCCCCGTGAAATACCAGAAACTTAGCCTATTGGTAGGCCTATGTCAGAGGCGCAGAGCTTTGAGATCTTCAGATTAAAGCAGAGGTCAGCACGGCTAGTTCTGAGTGTTGTCCTGTCACTAAGACCTCGCAGTTTGGAGGCAGGCTGGCCTCGTGGGCGTTTGCAGGAGTCTGCCAGCATGGCAGGCTGCAGGAGGTGCAGCGGATTCCTGCATCTTCAGATTCAACTGCAGAGCAAGACACTCTGCGTTCTCCCTCTGCATTTTCATTTATGAAACTAATCACACAATTACCTGCAGGCATGTGTTAAATATGACACTAGTCTCAGCAAAATAATGGGCCAATTGCAAACAATGAATAAAGAGAGGCAGCTCCATTTATAACTGCTGTTTCAACAGAGCTGTGTTGTAATCAAAGTGATCTGAGGGTGACTCATTAATTAATTGATGTTCTTTTTTATTATGTGCTATTGAGTTAATGAGTAATTTGTGCTAGATAACTCTCTGAACACAGTGATTACGTGAGATATTTTCTGGGGCTTTCATACCAATGACACGCTGAATAGGTGGAAGATGGTATTTGCTTATGTTATACTCATTATTAGCAAGTTCAGGATGAATATAAATCAGCAGAAGGACATTTTAAAAGGTATTAGATACATGCAACCCTTACCTTAAGACTTTAAACAGATACTCTTCAGCTTTTAATGCCTTAAATAGTATTAAAATCACCTCCTTTATAGTACTTCTATCACCCACAATTGGCAGCTTCTAGAAAGGGTGCCTAGACAAAAGATTTTTACTGGGAGCAGGTTTGTGCTAATGGCCTATTACCTTGCACATATTGTATTTTGGTTTCCTTTTGCAAGGTACTGAAGTGAACAGTAAACAGGTTTGGTCTGCATCATTGGACTGAAGTAGGAGAAATGTATTAAGTGAATATGTAACTGGCTTTTTTTTTTTAAATCTAAAGTGGTATTTAAAGGAATAAAAACACTATTCTTATATACAGTACACACTTTGCTTTCTGTAGTTTGAGTTGTTAAAGCTTTTGCTTTATTGAAACCACAACATCTCTAATGCCATAGGAGTTTTTTATTCATTAAACAACAAACGGCTAAATTGATAATTTAGTCTGACAACAGCAGCACAGTGGAAGCTTTCAGAAGAATCAGCTAAATGTATAAAATTATACCCAGCAATCACTACAGACCTTCATTTTTGACAAGATTTGTTCTAGGTACAGATGACTGTAAACTACCTACTGCTGAGAAAATTATAAGAAGCTGCTGTATATTACGTTGAAAAAAGCCTTTGAAGTACTTTGTCTGTACAGGCAAAACCTTGCCACGGTCCCTGTTTGTTTTGTTTCCCCACAGTCTCTCTTCTCACTGACCACTTTTCACATCATTTTATATGTAGACAATTAGGAACATTTGAGGGGTTGCTGGATGATTTTTCTTTATTTGCATTACATGAGCATAAATTCGGGCATTTTGGGAGGGTAGAAAGGGGCAAGAAGGTGTGCTTAAAAAAAACAACCCAGAGAATATTTCAAGTAAGATAAAAATACAATTATGAAGCAGATCAACTTTTAGCCCTGGTCGTTGCTTCTGCAGAATCCAGGCAGTCTTGATTCATCACCAGTCGTGGCAGATAACAGAAACAGCAGGCTATGGTTGGCGGAGGAGCCTTCTACAGTTGAAAATCAAGGTGTAGTAATTTGTACTTTTCCATGTGGTTTAAAAAACAGTAATCCAATAATAATATATTTTTTAAAATTATTGTTGTTATTGTTTTTATCTGGTTAAACTTAGAAATTTGTACAGAGTGACATAAAATAAAAGACAGGAGATACAAGTGGAAGCATTCCTGTCTGGCAAATGAACATACACAGAGCAACGGAGAATGAAACCTCTAAGGTAGGTAACTAAAATCAAACCAAAGGAATGGTCTAGGCCTCTGTCAAAAAGATCAATAAAGTGGCCCGGCAGATAATCTCTCTTCAATCTTGTCTTATGATATTATACTTTATTGGAGTTGTAAATGTTTCCATTAAATATTTCAACTCCAAGTTACTATTTTAACAGCCAGACAAGATGGAAGTTCGAAATACAGGAAAATGTGTAATTGATCTTTGACCTACCTCAAATATAAGTTTATACTGTATCTTCTACATACAAAATTTAGGTATGCATGTGAGCAAGATATATGAGCTTAAAGTGCTCAAAGTAATGCCATGCCCATTACAGCACTTCAAACAAGCATATAATTTCTCTATCCTTACATCAATTATGGTTGATAGCATGGTGAGACTATTTTTTTTCTCCATAGCAGGACCACCCTCCTCTTCCCCATTTTGAGCATATGTCACAAGACACACATACGCACACATGAGAAACACAGCATGTAACAATGAGCCACCCTTTTCCCATTCCACTCTACCCCATAAAGAGCTGAGCAGTGGCACTTAGTGGTAAGGAGTGCTTTAGCATTTACAGAACTATTACTGTGTAATTGCCTCTATCCTCAGCAAAGTCTTCCAGAAGCTTAGCTGGTTTTGGTGCTCTCCTACCTCAGATCTGTGGTTATCTGCTGTACATAACGAATGCTCTGCTTCTCCCAAAATGTCCTATGCTACTAGTATAATAACTTTTGCATGCACAGCTCTTGGTTTTCTTAAGAGCCAAAAATGCTTTACAAAAGCAGTGTATGCATTAGCCCCATTTGGCAGATGGGGCAACTGAGGCACAGAGAAGTTGAGTGACTTGCCCAAGCTTACAGCAAGTCAAAGACAGAAGCAAGGTCCCTACTTTTCCATTCCCCATCCCTATTTCAGAACCAGGGATTTCTATCCATTCTGTAGTTTGCTAGTGGAAAGCAGAAGAGAGATCTTTCTGGTTTCTAACTGAAAGACACACAGAAACTGGAGGAGAAAATTGAATTTGGATCAAAATAAGATTACATTATTCCTTTCTGGCCATCCTCACCTTCATGGAAAGGACAACTTGTTTATTGCACTTGAAGTAGATCTGGAAGAGCCTAATAGTACCTCTGACATCAACTACTTCATTATCCCAAAGACACTAAGGGACTGTGGAAGGGACTGGAACTGAAACTTGTACTCCAGGTTAGGAAGATGTTCCACAAAACAGGGCTAAAGTTCATTTGGAAAAGTATGTGGAGCTATTTCTTTCTGTTGCATTTCTTACTGGTCCTGTAAGAGTCAAATTCAAATTTTGTAAGCCATGCTTATTTTTAAAAGGGTTCACAGCCAGAAACAAAACCACACTGTAACAATAGTTATTAGAACTAAATACCCATTTCTAAATCAAGCCACCGTGCAGTGTACTCCAAACCATACACTCGAGGAATTACCTCATGGCATTACAAAGTTTCTTTCCCCATCCCCAGGAAAAATATGGTGAAACTGTTGAACAGCACAGAAGAACAGGAAAGGACAGCACTCAACTTGAGCAGAGGTGGACATTCTTAACCTAAATAAAAACAAGAGCTCAGCTTCATAGCAACATAGGGTATAGTGGTTTTCTCCTTTCTTTTTCCTCTTTTTTTTTTTTTTTTTTTTTTTTTTTAAATGCAGGCTGCTTTCCTGGTGAGCTAGGTTAGGCAAAGAGAAAAGAATTAAATGTGCATCTATCAACTTTTTAAACATTCATCCTGTTTTCCTTTGCCAAACACCTGTAAGCTCTGTCAGGGGCATGAGCACTTAGGGACATCCTGCTGATGCAATAGCTTCATGGCTTTAAAAACAGAGGTCCACCTCTCCTAGAAAATGGACTGATTGCCAACAGTAGCTGGCAGCAGTGACTCCACCTCTGTCAAAAGGATTTTAATTGCCAATATTGATGGGACAATCTGTAGGATGTTGTCATGGACAGCAAAGTACCTTTGCAGTCGAGTGTTGTAGCTCTCACTTTCTGTATTGGTATTTCAAAATTTTATCCCATCTACATCAGCACTTAAATTACCTCACTGAGGTGGGTAATTAATAACCACTCACTCTCTTATTGTCAGCTCAGGGTCATTTCCTTAAGGTAAACAGACCCTTAGAGGGGGCTGTTTACAGTGCCTTCTAGTTTCACTTCTTTTCTGGGGTTTGTAGAGGACACAGCCCCAGAAAACTTTAGGGTTAAGCCCTGATTAAAAAAAGAAAGAAAAAAAGGAAGGAGAGAGAGAGACCCCTCAAATTTCAAGAAATGTTAAAAATGTATATAAACCGAAGTTCTCTCCCTTCTCCTCCCCCGCAAAATTAAATGGTTTCAGAAAAATAACATTTTTTTAAATATATATATAAAATAAGAT
Source organism: Columba livia (assembly GCF_036013475.1). Classification (NCBI taxonomy): domain Eukaryota; kingdom Metazoa; phylum Chordata; class Aves; order Columbiformes; family Columbidae; genus Columba; species Columba livia. Next base: position 131,470,569 of record NC_088602.1, read on the forward strand.
ACCCAGAAGCATTGGTTTGAATTAGGGCTTAATTTCCAGCTCAATTAAAAATCAAATCCTGGCATTTTGAATGCCTGAGGGGCACAAAAGCAGCACCCAAAATCATTAACTTTTGCACCTTTTACAATATATCCCAAACTGGTCAGATTTTATTTTTTCCAAAATTTTGTAGTAAAATAAAAGTGCTCTTTGAGAAAAATCTATGCAATTAAACAGCAGATGCTTAACCCCTGAAAAATAGAGGCTTATAACAGAAGTGCTGATAGACCCTTTACCATAGCATCATTAGCAGCAGGTGCTGCTAGAGTTATTAGTTTTCTAAATAGTTTTAATGTAAACAGTATTCTTAAGCTCTAAGTGTAGCATAATGGTTGGGATTTGCTCTTTAATTATTTTTACTAGAAAGATACAGCTCATTTAAAATAGCTGGTAGATACAGAAAGCATAAATATACAGTAAGTTTAGACACTGATTGTACTAAATGCAACAATACAAAGAAGCAAACAGGAACACAAATGGTAACACAATAAAACTGTATTACATTTGTGCTTCAAATCTTACAATACATTATATACAATAGTCCAAAGTAAACATCTCATGCCAAATGACACAAAAAGAGACAAAAAAACCAACCAAACAAAAAGCCCCAAGAGCAAGCAAGAAGAATCCAGCTGTATGTACAGTACCTTTTTAATTAACATTCATCTCTGAACTGGAGCAATTTTCACTACATACAGGTGCAGTCCGCCTTTTATTTCACGCAACCATTCTGTCTCCCTATATCTATGCTATTCAGTAGGTTCCTGTGTCATTTCTTATATACATGTTGACGAAAAAAGATAAAAGAACATAGTGCTTTGTATTCTTAATGATGTGGCATCAGATCAGCGAACCTGGGGTGCGTAACCTTCTTTCATTAAACCCTCCTCATAGTCTGTCTGGCACAGAATCATGTTGTTCTTCAGGAAAAATTTGTCCCCAACGCAAAATCTGAAATTACAATAATAAGGGGGAAAAAACAAAACAAACAAAACACAGTTTCAGGATGAAAGATGTGATAGGCTCTTACACATAAGGATTGCACAACAAGCGTTCAGGGTATTGTTGTACCGACCGCACAGCTCGCACCACTGCTGCCTGTTGCAGCGCATGCTGATACGTGTGCACATATACGAAAGCTCAGCAGAGGAATTGCTCCGGTATCAGAATTAATCCTGTGCTTTCAAAAAAACCTAGTGCATTCAAGCGCTTTTGCTCCCCCAGCCAAAGACTTCATTCAAAACCCACCAAAGACTGTGGGAGTCTTGGATCAGGTCACTATCACACAGATAAAACAGAATAAATATCCCAGGCTACTGAGTTGAGTGAAAAGTAAATGTCCTGCTTTTACACAAATCAGAAAGAAAACAAAGTGACTGCATGCAGTAGGAAGCTCATCTGATGTATGCTACATTTGTCTCATGCAGACGTACCAGTAAGAATTTCTTGTTATATTCTCATTGGATATTTTACTAGAACTAATTTAAACTGGTGGTTCTGAAAATAACTTCTAATATACACATAACTTTGCCTATATTGTGGTGCAAACCAGAGACAGACAGGTATGCAGAGAAACCTTTTTTCTTTTTTTACTGTAGGAGCTGACTATAAATTTAGTTACTCAGCTAACTACTCTCTCTTGTGGTATAATTGTACCTACCTTGTTATACTGTTATATGTATCGGAATGATGTGATTGCTATAAAATGCTACGGAGTTATTTCATCTGATTTTTTCTGGTTAGTAGGAAAACCACATAACGTTAACGCTCCTGACTGGCTTCAAACTTCCAGTGAAGCAGGATTTCCCAGCTAAAGCAGTTTGCTTGTATATATAAGAAGGCTCTTCACTGACACCCTTTTCAACCCTTCCCCCCACCAAAGCCAATCTTCTTGAAGATACTTAGGGAGCAAGTGAATGGGGCCGATGCATAGAAAAGGAGTTACCCTAGTGACTGCCTTGGCAGGGTTACTTGCCTTTGTTTATAGTGAACTCTCCAGCTATAAAATATATTGGGAGACACTGCTCATATTATTCCAATTAAAATGAATGAAAGTAACCTAAATGAACCCCTTAACACTGATGTGAATAAATGAAACCAGTTTCTACCAGCTAATTATGGATCTCACTACATAAAGTATTGTTTAATGTGTAATGGATTATAATGTCCTTTTTTGTATAATTTCCAAATGGTGACATCTTGGACACAATTAGGGTCAGATATAAATGCTTGTGCTGTTTACGGTAGATTTAACAACAGAGTAGCTATGGGAGTAGCTGTATATGTATTTAATTGTAACAATTTAACCTTCAAATAGCAATGCCTGCTGTAGTTGACCCAGTAAAAGTACGTCTAATGACACAGGTTGACCTGCCTGACCTCTGATAGTGGTCTATCTTTATCAGATAGTCAATTTCTAATGATGTTCAAGCAGAAATCTTGGTGAATTGTCACAGATTAAATTATGTATTGGAAGCATTCCTTTAATGTTTTGTGAAGTTGGAGGTTTAAATGAGTAGCAGTTGGACTGATTTACATTTGTGAAGATTGGAATGCTAGACAAACAGTGAACACATTTATTTTCCAACTGGGTAGCTTTGGAAGTTTATCCTTATGCTAGCTAAATAGATAGAGGGAAAATAGTGTAATAAAAAAGTGGATTGAAAAGAATTAGCTCTGCTCTTAAAGGAAAATTGGTTTGTTTATTTGCAGACTTTTTTTTTTTTTTTTTCTATAGGATTACTGCCTGCTGCTGCTGATGGTTGAAAATAGAGATTATGGAATGATCCCAAAATCTTTAAGTTGTTTATGGCCAAGCCTCTTTTATAGAATTTACAGGTTCCTGCTCTGCTTCCCAACCCAATCCCGGTGTATTAGGCTACTAACAACAGAAAAGTATTTTTAGTAGGTATGTTGAAACGCAGAATACTGAAGCAAAGATGTTCTTTGTCAGTTTCTCTAGCTTACATCTATTGTATTTTTGTCCAATGACAGCAATGCTCACAAAAATTATTTTGTGCATTTTACCAGATTAGGCAAAGGAGTCTTAAATAGTGCTAATATGGGAAAGTGTTTTTCCCAAAGAAGTCACATTAAAAAAAAAAAAAGTCCTTATTAGTTTCTCTTAAATGAACATACGGATTAATATTAACTAAAGCAGGGGAAGCTAGGTACTGTGACAAGTCAGTCACTCCATTACAATTTGCCCAAGAATTACCGATGGGGTTTGAGCAGGAGATGTCTGTCCCACAGTGCCCACCACATCAGGGCATTATCGCACAGCGGGTGGCTCTGCCGGCGGGTCAGGCACCAGTGAGAGACACAACCACCTCTGCTTGCCCAGCAGAGAGCACCAACTCCGAAATCTGAATGTTATTGAGCTATGTACTCCTTTGTGTTCCAACGTAACACGGAGTTTAGTGGACTGATTTGTTTAAAATATTTAGTAAATGAAAAATAGGCTCCTGAAGTGCAATTCACTTGCGCAGCAATACTTTCACATGTGAATTCTTCCAACGTTGCTTGCATCAAAATGCAGGCTGAAGGATTTTGTTTCTCAGAGAAGAGCCAAGGTTTGATTTAAACTACACCAGCTACATGAGGGAGTCAGGATGCCTTTCCCAATAAAATGTGTCAATTCCTCTTGCTTTTGCTATGTTAATATGTCGAGCCAGAAATGCTCTACCTATGTCTACATGGCATTTGACAGTTTTATGCATGAGTGGCTTTAAACATACACAATTCCACAAATCATTTACCTTCCAAGTGTACAGCTGTCTTGCAGAGAAGCTGCTAGTGCCCTGTCTAGACATGCTTGGCTCTGTGATAACCTGTGGGGTGAGGGTCTGTCTGCATGGTAAGACCCCCTCTGTGTTCATCTGGGGCTGCAATAGCACGCTGGGGTTATCCTCTGTGCCCTGGCAGAAACCTGTTACTTGTGATACTTACGGTTCAAATTCAATTCTGCAACCATTTTCATATTGTGCTAGTTCAGTGACTGAAACACATTGGCAAACACTGACAATGTGGCTTGCATGTGACCCTAGGCATTAAATGTGTGAATTATGCACACATTAGGTGACAAATAGGTAAGCACCAGGTGAAAAACATAAATGTGGCATGCTAGCTCCCAAGTATAATGAGACAAGGCAAGTAGAGGGATGAAGTATGACAAATTCAGTACATCCACACTCTCAGACTTATTTGACTCTCAAATCAGATTTGGCCTCTTCTGAAGTAAAAGATCTAAATCATGCAACTACTTCAGGTTGGTTTTGCACATTCCAGGCTCAGCTTTAAAACAAAAATGGTAAATTCAAGCCTAGCCTTCCACCTCTGGTAAGTGTTTTTGTTTTTTTTGTTTGTTAGGTTTGTTTGTTTGGTTAGTTGGTTGTGGTTTTTTTTGTTTTTTTTTTTAATGGAAGTGGCACAATTTGGGTGTGCATATCAAATGGAGTCAAGGAGCATATTGAGATGCCACTGCGTTAGGAGTATATAATGAGGTAAGACTATTACTCTTCTAGCAGGCAGATGGTGTAGTCTTCTGCCTTCCTTAAAACCCTCACCCAATTTATTTAATAGGCATGCAAGATGAACAGGAAAAAACATACAATAGGCTGCATTAACATACCAGATTGGACGTACCACCATAAATTGACAATACTACTTTTAACACAACTGTGACATCATAGAATGACCATTATAATTAACCTACATCCTAAAACTCCTGTCATATTTTACAATAGCTAAAGTAAGGCCATTTATATTACAAAATTACCTATGTTATCACCTTGTTTGGAAGGGGAAGGTGTGCCTAGACAAATCACAAGAAGTATAAAACTTCAGTTTTGAGAAATAGCAATTTCATTGTTCAGAACAGATCTCACTGCTGTCTGTTACATTTTCTGATGTACAGAATGTGTGTCAAAGTACCGAAGACTTCTTAAGAAAGTGAGAGAAATATTGCTGTGAACAAAGATGGCTGTGTGTGAAGTGCCTCCTTTGGTAATGTCAGATTTTTGTTGTTGTAGAATGAAACAAAATCTGGAAGCATTTAATTGATTTCCTCTAGGATAAAGAAAGCTGACTTACCACACTCATATCCTTCCCCTCTGCTTTGTGCACCCAGGGATGTAACTTGTCCTCTGCTTTTCCTCCTTTCCCGTTTTTTAAATCTCCTTTGAGTTTCTAGTATAACTCAAATTAATGTTAATCTATATCCACCACTAAGAGAACAAAGCCACTCTTTTACACCACAGTTCATCAGTCCACACCTATGGTTTACTAATTCTAGGGCTCTGTCAAAATATCCATTTATTGTCAAAAGCTGGAAAGTGGTAGCTGTGCCTGGGTTTGTATAATTTTACCAGAATGATGTAGTATATATGCACACAGAATCTCTTGTTCAACTTACAATGACAAACCTCAAGTTGGTGTGCTTTTTGTTTACTATTTTTTTTAAGTAGGTATAGAAAATGTATTAATTTTTATTCTAAATTTAGAAATACTCAATTGAAATAAACAGTATTCAGGTCTTCAGAATTTATAAAACGACCACTCATGCAAAAATCTAATGTTGGTGTTTGAAATAAGGGCGACATTCCCTCCCTCCTTGCTTGACCGAGAACAAAGGCAGCATTGTGTGGGCATTTTACAGTTTATACTGGAGGTAAGTGTTTACAGCTACATCAGGACAGCAATTTGAATGAGTATGTAACCATTTCATTCCAGTTTCCATTAAAATAAAGGCTATTTTGGATAGAAGGATAGAACAGTGGATTTAAACACCCCTCAGTGATACCAGATGGGGATTTTAAACCATACCCTGAGCTGACTTCAGACAGTGGAGAGAAAATATCACAGAAGTATAGAACAAGCTGCTAAAGCAGCCGACAGAGAGTGAAAGGAAGGACACGGAAACTCCGGAAAGTGGGAAAGCTGAAGGCAGACTGACATGATCACTGTAGTCAAAAGTGTCAAGCAAAGACACAGCTGAGCCCACTTGCAAGATTTTCCACTCCATTTTGCTAGTCACACACATGCAATCTGACAAAGTGTGAAAGGCAATGTCTGTTTACAAGTTTATTTTTCCAGTGGTTACATTTTTTTTTTTCCTTTGAATTTTCTGCAGAAATTAACTATTTTGAGGCTACTGACAATGTGAGGTGAAGTGCTTCTGAGGAGAAGTTTAATGTGTTTACAGACTCACAACATTAAGATGACTTGTCACTAAGCTCTGTGGGTATTTAGTAGATGGAAAACTTAAAATTAGGAGTAAGCTGGACAGAGACATGAAAGATAAGGGGATGCTTAAAACCTTTAGGCTAGGAGCAGAGCTTAATATTCACAAAATCCCGACAGCTTTAAGCATCAGTATCAAGAAAAAAAAAGGGGAAAATATGTCAAAGACAGGCTGGATGAAGCAATTAGATCCTAGAGCTGAATAGCTTTATGAAAGGGAAAATATAAGACAGTGCTTATTTGACACCAGGAGACCAGGCTTAGTGGCTCAGGAGATCTTTTCCAGTCCTTTCTGTAGTCCATCTTCCTAGAATACCATATATGACAAAATGCCGTTTTCTTCTTACTCTGAAAATGTAGCCTTCAGGAGGCCACTAAAATGGGACAGGCACATTATGAGTTAGTTCAAAGATGGAGTTTATGGCCTGAATGAAAGTCCCCTGAAATCAAGGGGGTCCACACTGAGACTGGAACTGGATGCTGAGTTGTAGATACTAAAAAATAATAAAGCAATGAAGTTGTACATAAAAGCAGAAAAATCGCCAAATCTTTCACAAAAATTGCTAGGCAAAAACAGGCGGGCCTTTCTCTAACTGGTCCAGGATCAACTATTTTAAAGGGTAGGAAGCAAGCCCAAAGGCTGCCCCAAGGATTAGTGCGATATGAGTTAATACAATTATTAGGTAGCATGGAAGGAAGAAGGGACTGGAAGGAGCAAACAGGCACAGAACATCAGAAGAAATTCAGTGTTGGCAAAGACAAAGTAATGCAAGCTGAAGAAACAATTTAGTGTACTCATGAACATTGCATATATTCTGTTAGGAGAAAAAACCTAAATCGTAGATGATAACTGAAAATCTGAAATATGGAACCAAGCAGAGAGCATTATATACTCCAGGTATGTTGTATTTTTATTGGTAAAAAGAATGACCCAAAGGATTTAAAATTTATTGGAGGAAGATAATGTGAAGGTGGAGCCTGAGGTCAAACATAAAGGTCTTGCAAAAACTGCCAAGCCTTGCTACCTCTGTTAGTGATTTTTGGATATCAGTGATGTGTTTGTAAATAAAAATATTCTCTTCAATAAATAAGTTCCACATTAGGGATAGTGGTTGAAGTTAAAGGAAAGAGCAAATCTAAACAACTCAATAACATTATTTTGCATACAAACAGGCAGCATGGAATAGAGAGAAAATTAAACTGCTATCTTATAAACTTATCCTAACTCAGAATCTGCTGTTTGGTTTTGATTAGCTTAACTAGAGGAAGAAAAAAGAATCCTGAGAAGGGCAACAGAAATTATTAATGACATGGTGACTGACAAGATTATTAAGTTTAAAAGAAAAGAGGTTTCACAGCAGATATAAAAAACCCTTCAAAACTGGGGATGGTCAGGTATCTAGCATTTCTGGGTTTTATTGTTATAAAAGTAATGAAAAACAACAAAAAAAATTAAATATATTTATTAACCAGAGAATGTAGTCAGTGGATGCTTTGTCACAGAAACCACAAAAGAGCTATGCTGGAGCACCCATGAAATAGGATTTATTATAAAAACCAAGAAAATTAATTCTTCAGAGTGCCGCTAGCCACAAATTGTGAGGAAGAAAAGTATCCTATAGACAGTCTGTTTTATTAGGCTCCACGAGAACTATTGTGATATAATCGGGATTAGGGCCACTTTTGAGAATTTCTGAAATTCTCTGAAACTTCTGGAACTGCTCTCTGTTTTGACTAGACGAACCAGACTGTATATCAGGTAAATCTGTTATTTTGTTCCCAGCCTAAGCCTTGTCTAAGACTATTTCAGCAACCCTTTGCACAAACTACATGCAAAGTAATAATCAAGTAAAGGTCTAGATTGAAGGCTCAGGAATGACAAGGCTAAGAATTATTAAATACTCCAGGAAAGCTCCAATTCAGAAGTGCCTAACAACACTTTTCCAGGGGCATCAGTGGCCCTAGGGCACAGTATGATGTATGTTAGCTGCAAAGCGAAATTGTACATTAGTTCACACTTGTAATGGTAAAAAAGGAATATTAAAAATAATCACAAGAGCTTCGCTTTTTGTGGTGGAAGAAAAAGAAAGTTCACTTCCGCATCTCCAAGAGTGCTGTGATGAAAATCTTTTGCACTCAGGGTAACAAACGTCTGCTTTGCTTGACTGATGAAGATTAGCTGACTTCTTACATTAAAGAAGTTTGTCTTGTATGGGCTGAAGTGACAAGACAATAACTAAGTGCTAATTGTGCATAACCAACACTAAAGATATGCAGACCCATTATGGCATGTAATAAATGAAGCGAACAACAGAAATATATTAGGTGCTTTAATAATGATACTAGAACCGTGGTTTGAAAAAAACAGGGATGTGAAGGGTTTAAGAAAGGAAACCTGGGAATGTGCATGTGTCTTACTTAAGTAAGTACTAAGGGAGGCTCTGCCTTATTCAGAATACAGTCTCTTAGTTCTGTGGCAAGACAAAATTGATATAGGACTTTAAATAGCATTAGAACCTATAATTACTTTGCATTATTATATAGTTTAAGCAGTGGTTATTACTTGCCTGGTATTTTAATTTCCCATGCAACATGATGAAAAAGGTCAATTTGGCTTTTTCTAAAGAGCGTAATTGTAGTGTGCTACACTTATTAGCAGCTGTACATTTTATGGTTCTTTAGGGATGTTTGATTTTTAAATGACTACAGTGTTACAAAATAATACACTGTAGGACAAGGTGAGTTAGCAAAGCTTATTTAGGGCTGTATCTAACTTTGTCCTGTCAGACTATTATCTTCCTAATCTTTTGTTACTTCCCTAGGAATGTACATCTTGTGTTTCTTCCCACCTGAAAATGAAAAAAAATACGAATGCTATAAAACTCTAAATAGGATCATGTAACAACTGAAAAATAACTGAAAATAATAGGTATATTAAGGAGCAGACATAACTGGTTCTCTCATTTCCTAGACCTCATAGAAGTCACTGGCAAAGCTGCTACCAGCTGTTGTGGAGTCATAAATGGATCGCTTGGAGAAATCTCTGACAGGATTTGGTCACCATTCTGAGCATAGCTGCTATAAGTTTGGCTGTATTCACCTCTGAAAAATTCAGTTGTTACAATTTTACCATTTTTGACATTCGTCCTGCAACTGTACCATATGCGTGACGCTTCAGAACAAAGTATCATGTTTGGATCCTTGGGATTTTTATAACCTACAGCTAGGATGTGAAAACAAAAATATGGCATAAGAAGTCCAATGCTGCTCCAGAGAAAATGGTGGGAATACCATCATTTAAATGTAAATGGTTACAGTTCTGGCAACAGGAAGAAACTACATGCACTTTAAAAGAAATATATGTGATAAAAATGAAGAATTCAAGTGAAATCAGTGTAGTAATGACAAATGATAGTGCTATGCTCTTCTGCAGAAAGGGATCTCAAAGTCCTTTATAAATATTAATTAATGAAAGTTGACAGTCTTTTGAAGGAGAGGAAGTAACCTTATTCATGTTTATTGATGGGGAATTTGAGGCACAAAAAGTTTTCTGGCCAAGGTCATGAAAGATGTTCTATATCAGTCCCAGGAAAAGTATCCAGATCTTACTCTCAGTCTTGGGTTTCCACTACTGATAGATATTTCCTCTTCATTTGAATGTATGCCCACACTGGTGCTGAATTAGCACTTAGCTTATGGAACATACCCAAGAAATTCTCTTACCTCTGATTACAAAGTTGACATGCAAAGCAGTCCAGGTGATAAACATTGTCCTTAGCTCTCATCACCATCTCAAAAGCAGGTATGAGCTTACTGCAGGCAGCACAGTTTCCTGTAACACCAAATAACCTGGAGATACAGAAAGAAATATATTCCTGAAGATGCTTAACTGAAAAGAAAATCACGTTTTCTTTTTTATCTGTGGTGGGGGTTTTTTTGTGTTTTTTTTTTTGTTTTGTTTTGTTTTGTTTTGTTGTTGTTTGTTTGGGGTTTGTTTGTTTGTTTGTTTGTTTGTTTTTTTCTTCCCTCAGCAGTTGCTGGGCCTTTTCTTGACTTCCCAGCACATCTCCCTTTGGAAAGACTGGTCTTCCGCGGCACAAGTCTGCGCAATTTACAATACAAAGGCATAGCCCTTTTTGCCAGAGAGAGCTTTATGAAGCAGTGACAGACTAATATTGCACCTATTGTGATGATATTTTTTTTCTGCAGGTTATACTGACCTTTCTTGATAAAAGAAACACCTTGTTAACTAAACAAAGAAATAGTAAACACACCAGGGCTGTTACATAACTGCACAGGCAGAGGTCAAGCTGTTTGCATACGTGGGAAGAGACTTCTGCTTGGATTGTGCGGTGCAGACGAGAGCCACATAACCTTGGCTTTTGGTGCTATTTATTATTAAAACACACTTTAGCTAGAAAAGAAATAACACTTGAAAAAGCCAATATTCTTTGCATTTTTGACATCTAGTGCTAAAAGCTTTACCACTATTATTAAAAGAACATTTTATGAACAAGTCATTTAAACCGTCAGAAAGCATTAGTGGTTCATGCACCTTACAACCCTATACCATAGTTATTGCTATGATTATGTTATTCAGGTAGCGCATTAAAGTAAATGAGGCTATAAACTATATATAGTCACATCAGGAGTAGAAGTATAAAATACTCTAAGAACAATATGAAACGCTGTTTTTGCCAGACATGTATATATATTTTTAAAAAATTCTCTTTGCTAAAGATTTTTCAATACTTTTCAAGGGTGTGTTTTACCAAAAAAAAAACCAACCAACCACCACACATATGCATCCTTTTGTAACACAGAAGGATTATAATGAACAAGAAAAAATACGTTAGCTCTACATGGCAGCAATCTTTGAAACTAAGTTTATTTAAACTACTTAATAGTTGTGATGGATTATTAAAAGTAATGCACTGCTTGTGCGTACCAGTTAATG